>NW_027667604.1:10000-730000 GCF_963924665.1 Micromys minutus
AAAAAGGCTGAAATTTCCTTTATTTTTGGGCAAAAAAAGAGAAATTTCCCTTATTTTGAGGCAAATTTGTAGAAATTTTCCTTATTTTGGGGCAAAAAGGCAGAAATTCCCCTTATTTTGAGGTAATAAGGCTGAAATTCCCCTTATTTTGGGGCAAAAAGGCAGAAATTCCCCTTATTTTGGGGTAAAATTGCAGAAATTTCAAATATTTCAGGGCAAAATGGCAGAAATTCCCCTTATTTTGGGGCAAAAAGATGAAATCCCTAATTTTTGGCTAAAATAGAAGAAATTTCACTTATTTCGGACGAGAAAGGCAGAAATTCCACTTAATTTCAGGCAAAAAGGGAGAAATGACACGTATTTTGGAGCAAAATTGCAGAAATTCCCCTAATATTGGTGCAAAAATGCAGAAATTGCCTTTATTTTGAGGCAAAAAGGCAGAAATTCTCCATATTTTGGTGTAAAAAGGCTGAAATTCCCCTTATTTTGAGGTAAAATGCAGAAATTCCCCATATTTTGGGGCAAAAGGCAGAATTTCCCCTCATTTTGGGGCAAAAAGGCACAAATTTCCCTTATTTTCGGGCAAAATTGCAGAAATTTTATTTATTTCAGGGAAAAAAGTCAGAAATTCCCCTTATTTTGGGGCAAAAAGCAGAAATTCCTTTTATTATGGTACAAAATTGAAGAAATTTTTTTTATATTTGAACAAAAAAAGAGAAATTCCCCATATTTTGGGGCAAAAGGCAGAAATTCTTCTTATTTTGAGGTAAAATGCAGAAATTCTTCTTATTTAGAGGTAAAATGCAGAAATTCCCCAAATATTGTGGGAAAATGCAGAAATTCCCTTATTTTGGGGCTAAAAGGCAGAAATTCCCCGTATTTTGAAGCAAAATTGCAGAAATTCTCATAATTTTCGGGAAAAAGGCAGAAATTCTACTTATTTTGGGGCAAAAAAACAGAAAATCTCCTTTTTTCGGGAGCAAACAGTCAGAAATTCCCCTTATTTTGGGGCAAAATTGCACAAAATTCCTATACATTGGGGCAAAATTGCTGAATTTGGGGCAAAATTGCACAAAATTCCTATACATTGGGGCAAAATTGCTGAAATTTCCATTATTTTGGGGCAAAATTGCAGAAATTTCACTTATTTCAGGGAAAAAAGGCAGAAATTTTCCTTATTTTGGGGCAAAAAGGCAGAAATTTTTTATATTTTGTGGCAAAAATGGAGAAATTCCTCTTATTTTGAGGTAAAAAGGCTGAAATTCCCTTTATTTGAGGGCAAAAAGGCAGAAATTTCCCTTATTTTGGAGCAAAATTGCAGAAATTTCACTTATTTCAGGGTAATAAGTCAGAAATTTTCCTTATTTTGGGGCAAAAAAGACAGAAATTCCCTTTGTTTTGGGGGAAAATGTCAGAAATTCCACTTATTTAGAGGCAAAAATGCAGAAATTCTCCTTATTTTGGAGCAAAAATGAAGAAAATTTCCTTTTTTATGGCAAAAAGGTATGCATTCTTCTTATTTTCAGGCAAAAGCAGAAATTCCCCGTATTTTGGAGCAAAATTGCAGAAATTCCCCTAATTGTGAGGCAAAAAGGCAGAAATTCCCTATATGTTGGGACAAAAAGACAGAAATTCTCCTTATTTTGGGGCAAAACTAAGAAATTTCACTTATTTTGGGGCAAAATTCCAGAAATTTCCCTTATTTTGGGGCAAAATTGCAGAAATTTGACTTATTTCAGAAAAAAAGCAGAAATTTTCTTATTTTGGGGCAAAAAGGCAGAAATTTCTTTTATTTTGGTACACAATTTCAGAAATTTTTCTTATTTTGGGGCAAAAAGGCAGAAATTTCCCATATTTTGGGGAAAAATGCAGAAATTCCCCTTATTTTGAGGTAAAAAGGCTGAAGTTCCCCTTATTTGGGGACAAAAATGCAGAAATTTCCCTTATTTTGAGGCGAAATTGCAGAAATTTCACTTATTTCAGGGTAATAAGTCAGAAATTTTCCTTATTTTGGGGAAAAAAGACAGAAATTCCCTTTGTTTTGGGGGAAAATGTCAGAAATTCCACTTATTTAGAGGCAAAAAAGCAGAAATTCCCATTATTTTGGAGCAAAAATGAAGAAATTTCCCTTTTTTATGGCAAACAGGTATGCATTCTTCTTATTTTCGGGCAAAAAGGCAGAAATTCCTCGTATTTTGGAGCAAAATTGCAGAAATTCCCCTAATTGTGGGGCAAAAAGGCAGAAATTCCCTATATGTTGGGGCAAAAAGACAGAAATTCTCCTTATTTTGGGGCAAAGCTAAGAAATTTCACTTATTTTGGGGCAAAATTTTAGAAATTTTTCTTATTTTGGGGCAAAATTGCAGAAATTTGACTTATTTCAGAAAAAAAGCAGAAATTTTCTTATTTTGGGACAAAAAGGCAGAAATTTCTTTTATTTTGGTACAAAATTGCAGAAATTTTTCTTATTTTGGGGCAAAAAGGCAGAAATTTCCCATATTTTGGGGAAAAATGCAGAAATTCCCCTTATTTTGAGGTAAAAAGGCTGAAATTCCCCTTAATTGGGGACAAAAATGCAAAAATTTCCCTTATTTTGAGGCGAAATTGCAGAAATTTCACTTATTTCAGGGTAATAAGTGAGAAATTTTCCTTATTTTGGGGAAAAAAGACAGAAATTCCCTTTGTTTTGGGGGAAAAAGACAGAAATTCCACTAATTTAGAGGGAAAAAAACAGAAATTCCCCTTATTTTGGAGCAAAAATGAAAAAATTTCCCATTTTTATGGCAAACAGGTATGCATTCTTTTTATTTTCGGGCAAAAAACCAGAAATTCCCCATATTTTTGAGCAAAATTGCAGAAATTCCCCTAATTGTGGGGCAAAAAGGCAGAAATTCCCTTTATGTTGGGGCAAAAAGACAGAAATTCTCCTTATTTTGGGGCAAAACTCAGAAATCCCAAATATTTTTGGGCAAAATTGCAGAAATTTCACTTATTTCAGAAAAAAAGCAGAAATTTTCTTATTTTGGAGCAAAAAGGCAGAAATTTCTTTTAGTACAAAATTGCAGAAATTTTTCTTATTTTGGGGCAAAAAGGCAGAAATTTCTCATATTTTGGGGCAAAAATACAGAAATTCCCCTTATTTTGAGGTAAAAAGGCTGAAATTCCCATTATTTGGGGGCAAAAGGCAGAAATTTCCCTTATTTCGGGCAAAATTGCAGAAATTTCACTTATTTCAGGGTAATAAGTCAGAAATTTTCCTTATTTTGGGGCAAAAAAGACAGAAATTCCCTTTGTTTTGGAAGAAAAAGTCAGAAATTCCACTTATTTAGAGGCAAAAACGCAGAAATTCCCCTTATTTTGGAGCAAAAATGAAGAAATTTCCCTTTTTTATAGCTAAAAGGTATGCATTCTTCTTATTTTTGGGCAAAAAGGCAGAAATTCCCCGTATTTTGGAACAAAATTGCAGAAATTCCTCTAATTGTGGGGCAAAAAGGGAGAAATTCCCTCTATGTTGGGGCAAAAGACAGAAATTCTTTTTATTTTGGGGCAAAACTAAGAAATTTCACTAATTCTGGGGCAAAATTCCAGAAATTTCCCTTATTTTTGGGCAAAATTGCAGAAATTTGACTTATTTCAGGAAAAAAGCAGAAATTTTTTTATTTTGGAACAAAAAGGCAGAAATTTCTTTTATTTTGGTACAAATTGCAGAAATTTTTCTTATTTTGGGGCACAAAGGCAGAAATTTCCCATATTTTGGGGAAAAATGCAGAAATTCCCCTTATTTTGAGGTAAACAGGCTGAAATTCCCCTTATTTGGGGACAAAAATGCAGAAATTTCCCATATTTTGAGGCGAAATTGCAGAAATTTCACTTATTTCAGGGTAATAAGTTAGAAATTTTCCTTATTTTGGGGCAAAAATGACAGAAATTCCCTTTGTTTTGGGGGAAAAAGACAGAAATTCCACTTATTTACAGGCAAAAATGCAGAAATTCCCCTTATATTGGAGCAAAAATGAAGAAATTTCCCTTTTTTATGGCAAACAGGTACGCATTCTTTTTATTTTCGGGCAAAAAAGCAGAAATTTCCGATATTTTTGAGCAAAATTGCAGAAATTCCCTTAATTGTGGGGCAAAAAGGCAGAAATTCCCTATATGTTGGGGCAAAAAGACAGAAATTCTACTTATTTTGGGGCAAAACTCAGAAATTTCACTTATTCTTGGGCAAAATTGCAGAAAATTCACTTATTTCAGAAAAAAAAGCAGAAAATTTCTTATTTTGGGGGAAAAAAAGAAATTTCTTTTATTTTGGTACAAAATTGCAGAATTTTTTCTTATTTTGGGGCAAAAAGGCAGAAATTTCTTATATTTTGGGGCAAAATGCAGAAATTCCCCTTATTTTGAGGTAAAAAGGCTGAAATTCCCATTATTTGGGGGCAAAAGGCAGAAATTTCCCTTATTTTGGGGCAAAATTGCAGAAATTTCACTTACTTTAGGGTAATAAGTCAGAAATTTTCTTTATTTTTGGACAAAAAGACAGAAATTCCCTTTATTTTTGGGGGAAAAAGACAGATATTCCACTTATTTAGAGGCAAAAATGCAGAAATTCCCCTTATTTTGGAGCTAAAATGAAGAAATTTCCCTTTTTTATGGCCAAAAGGTATGCATTCTTCTTATTTTCGAGCAAAAAGGCAGAAATTCCTTGTATTTTGGAGCAAAAATGAAGAAATTTCCCTTTTTTATGGCAAAAAGGTATGCATTCTTCTATTTTCTGGCAAAAAGGAAGAAATTCCCCGTATTTTGGAGCAAAATTGCAGAAATTCCCCTAATTGTGGGGCAAAAAGGCAGAAATTTTCTATATGCTGGGGCAAAAATACAGAAATTCTCCTTATTTTGGGGCAAAACTCAGAAATTCCACTTATTTTGGGGCAAAATTGCAGAAATTTGACTTATTTTAGAGCAAAATTGCAGAAATTTCACTTATTTCTTAAAAAAAGCAGAAATTCTCTTATTTTGGGGCCAAAAGGCAGAAAAATCGTTTATTTTGGTACAAAATTGCAGAAATTTTTCTTATTTTGGGGCAAAAAGGCAGAAATTCCTAATATTTTGTGGCAAAAATGCAGAAATTCCCCTTATTTTTAGGTAAAAAGGCTGAAATTCCCATTATTTGGGGGCAAAAAGGCAGAAATTTCCCTAATTTTCGTGCAAAATTGTAGAAATTTCACTTACTTCAGGGTAATAAATCAGAAATTTTCCTTATTTTGGGGCAAAAAAGACAGAACTTCCTTTTGTTTTGCGGGAAAAAGACAGAAATTCCACTAATTTAGAGGCAAAAATGCAGAAATTCCCCTTATTTTGGAGCAAAAATGAAGAAATTTTTCTTTTTTATGGCAAAAAGGTATGCATTCTTCTAATTTTCGGGCAAAAAGACAGAAATTACCTATATTTTGGAGCAAAATTGCAGAAATTCCCCTAATTGTGGGGCAAAAAGGCAGAAATTCCCTATATGTTGGGGCAAAAAGACAGAAATTCTCCTTATTTTGGGGCAAAACTCAGAAATTCCACTTATTTTGGGGCAAAATTCAAGAAATTTCCCTTATTTTGGGGCAAAATTGTAGAAATTTCACTTATTTTGGGGCAAAATTTCAGAAATTTCACTTATTTCAGGGAAAAAAAAGAAATTTTTTTATTTTGGGGCAAAAAGGCAGAAATTCCTAATATTTTGTGGCAAAAATGCAGAAATTCCTCTAATTTTCGTGCAAAATTGTAGAAATTTCACTTACTTCAAGGTAATAAGTCAGAAATTTTCCTTATTTTGAGGCAAAAAAGACAGAACTTCCTTTTGTTTTGCGGGAAAAAGACAGAAATTCCACTTATTTAGAGGCAAAAATTCAGAAATTCCCCTTATTTTGGAGCAAAAATGAAGAAATTTTTCTTTTTTATGGCAAAAAGGTATGCATTCTTCTAATTTTCGGGCAAAAAGACAGAAATTCCCTGTATTTTGGAGCAAAATTGCAGAAATTCCCCTAATTGTGGGGCAATAAGGCAGAAATTCCCTATATGTTGGGGCAAAAAGACAGAAATTCTCCTTATTTTGGGGCAAAACTCAGAAATTCCACTTATTTTGGGGCAAAATTCCAGAAATTTCCCTTATTTTGGGGCAAAATTGTAGATATTTCACTTATTTTGGGGCAAAATTTCAGAAATTTCACTTATTTCAGGGAAAAAAAGAAATTTTCTTATTTTGGGGCAAAAAGGCAGAAATTCCTAATATTTTGTGGCAAAAGTGCAGAAATTCCCTTTATTTTGAGGTAAAAAATCTGAAATTCACCTTATTTGGGGGCAAAAAGTCAAAAATTTCCCTTATTTTGGGGCAAAATTGCAGAAATTTCACTTATTTTAGGGTAATAAGTCAGAAATGTTCCTTATTTTGCGGCAAAATACAGGAATTCCCTTTGTTTTGCGAGAAAAAGACAGAAATTCCACTTATTTAGAGGCAAAAAAGCAGAAATTTCCCTTATTTTGGTGAAAAAATGAAGAAATTTCCCTTTTTTATGGCAAAAAGGTATGCATTCTTTTTATTTTCGAGCAAAAAGGCAGAAATTCCTTGTATTTTGAAGCAAAATTGCAGAAATTCCCCCAATTGTGGGGCAAAAAGGCAGAAATTCCCTATATTTGGGCAAAAAGCCAGAAATTCTCCTTATTTTGGGGCAAAACTAAGAAATTCCACTTATTTTGGGGCAAAATTCCAGAAATTTCTCTTATTTTGGGGCAAAATTGAAGAAATTTGACTTATTTCAGAAAAAAGCAGAAATTTTCTTATTTTAGGGCAAAAAGGCAGAAATTATTTTTTATTTTGGTACAAAATTGCAAAAATTTTTCTTATTTTGGGACAAAAAGGCAATAATTTCCCATAGTTTGGGGCAAAAATGCAGAAATTCCCCTTATTTTGAGGTAAAAAGGCTGAAATTCCCCTTATTTGGGGGCAAAAAGGCAGAAATTTCCCTTATTTTGGGGCAAAATTGCAGAAATTTCACTTACTTCAGGGTAATAAGTCAGAAATTTTTCTTATTTTGGGGCAAAAGAGACAGAAATTCCCTTTGGGGGAAAAAGACATAAATTCCACTTATTTAGAGGCAAAAAAGCAGAAATTCCTTTTATTTTGGAGCAAAAATGAAGAAATTTCCCTTTTTTATGGCAAAAGGTATGCATTCTTCTCATTTTCAGGCAAAAAAAGAAATTCCCCGTATTTTGGAGCAAAATTGCAGAAATTCCCCTAATTGTGGGGCAAAAAGGCGGAAATTCCCTATATGTTGGGGCAAAAAGACAGAAATTCTCCTTATTTTGGGGCAAAACTCAGAAATTCCACTTATTTTGGGGCAAAATTGCAGAAATTTGACTTATTTTAGAGCAAAATTGCAGAAATTTCACTTATTTCTGAAAAAAAGCAGAAATTCTCTTATTTTGGGGCCAAAAGGCAGAAATTTCGTTTATTTTGGTACAAAATTGCAGATATTTTTCTTATTTTGGGGCAAAAGGCAGAAATTTCCCATATTATGGGGCAAAAATGCAGAAATTCCCGTTATTTTGAGGTAAAAAGGCTGAAATTCCCCTTTTTTGGGTGCAAAAAGGCAGAAATTTCCATTATTTTGGGGAAAAATTGCAGAAATTTCAGTAATTTCAGGGTAATAATTCAGAAATTTTCCTTATTTTGGGGCAAAAAAGACAGAAATTCCCTTTGTTTTGGGGGAAAAAGACAGAAATTCCACTTATTTAAGGGCAAAAAAGCAGAAATTCCCCTTATTTTGGAGCAAAAATGAAGAAATTTCCCTTTTTTATGGCAAAAAGCTATGCATTCTTCTTATTTTCGGGCAAAAAAGCAGAAATTACCCGTATTTTGGAGCAAAATTGCAGAAATTCCCCTAATTGTGGGGCAAAAAGGCAGAAATTCCCTATATGTTAGGGCAAAAAGACAGAGATTCTCCTTATTTTGGGGCAAAACTCAGAAATTCCACTTATTTTGGGGCAAAATTCCAGAAATTTCCCTTATTTTGGGGCAAAATTGCAGAAATTTCACTTATTTTGGGGCAAAATTTCAGAAATTTCACTTATTTCAGGGAAAAAAGGCAGAAATTTTTTTATTTTGGGGCAAAAAGGATGAAATTCCTAATATTTTGTGGAAAAAATGCAGAAATTCTCCTTATTTTGTGGTAAAAATTCTGAAATTCCCCTTATTTGGGGGCAAAAATGCAGAAATTTCTCTTATTTTGGGGCAAAATTGCAGAAATTTCACTTATTTCAGGGTAATAAGTCAGAATTTTTTCTTTATTTTGGGGCAAAAAAGACAGAAATTTTCTATGTTTTGAGTGAAAAAAGACAGAAATTCCACTTATTTAGAGGCAAAAATGCAGAAATTCCCTTTAATTTGGAGTAAAAATGAAGTAATTTCTCTTTTTTATGGCAAAAAGGTATGCATTCTTCTTATTTTCGGGCAAAAAGGCAGAAATTCCCCGTATTTTGGAGCAAAATTGCAGAAATTCCCCTAATTGTGGGGCAAAAAGGCAGAAATTCCCTATATGTTGGGGCAAAAAGATAGAAATTCTCCTTAGTTTGGGGCAAAACTCAGAAATTCCACTTATTTTGGGGCAAAATTCCAGAAATTTCCCTAATTTTGGGGCAAAATTGCAGAAATTTCACTTATTTTGGGGCAAAATTTCAGAAATTTCACTTATTTCAGGGAAAAAAAACAGAAATTTTCTTATTTTGGGGCAAAAAGGCAGAAATTTCTTTTATTTTGGTACAAAATTGCAGAAATTTTTCTTATTTTGGGGCAAAAAGGCAGAAATTTCCCATATTTTGAAGCAAAAAGGCAGAAATTCCCCTTATTTTCAGGTAAAAAGGCTGAAATTCCTTTTATTTGGGGGCTAAAAGGCAGAAATTTCCCTTATTTTCGGGCAAAATTGCTAAAATTTCACTTATTTCAGGGTAATAAGTCAGAAATTTTCCTTATTTTGGGGCAAAAGAGACAGAAATTCCCTTTGTTATGGGGGAAAAATACAGAAATTCCAATTATTTAGAGGCAAAAAAGCAGAAATTCCCCTTATTTTGGAGCAAAAATGAAGAAATTTCCATTTTTATGGCAAAAAGGTATGCATTCTTCTTATTTTCGGGCAAAAAGGCAGAAATTCACCGTATTTTGGAGCAAAATTGGAGAAATCCCCCTAATTGTCAGTCAAAAAAACAGAAATTCCCTATATCTTGGGGCAAAAAGACAGAAATTCTCCTTATTTTGGGACAAATCTCAGAAATTCAACTTATTTTGGGGAAAAATTCCAGAAATTTCACTTTTTTGGGGCAAAATAGCATAAATTTCAATTATTTTGGGGCAAAATTGCAGAAATTTCACTTATTTCAGGGAAAAAAGGCAGAAATTTTCCTTATTTTGGGGCAAAAAGGCAGAAATTCCTAATATTTTGTGGCAAAAATGCAGAAATTCCCCTTATTTTGAGGTAAAAAGGCTGAAATTCCCATTATTGGGGGCAAAAAGGCAGAAATTTCCCTAATTTTCGTGCATAATTGCAGAAATTTCACTTACTTCAGGGTAATAAGTCAGAAATTTTCCTTGTTTTGGGGCAAAAAAGACAGAACTTCCTTTTGTTTTGCGGGAAAAAGACAGAAATTCCACTTATTTAGAGGCAAAAATGCAGAAATTCCCTTTATTTTGGAGCAAAAAGGAAGAAATTTTTCTTTTTTATGGCAAAAAGGTATGCATTATTCTAATTATCGGGCAAAAAGGCAGAAATTCCCTGTATTTTGGAGCAAAATTTCAGAAATTCCCCTAATTGTGGGGCCAAAGTTCAGAAATTCCCTATATGTTGGGGCAAAAAGACAGAAATTCTCTTTATTTTGGGGCAAAACTCAGAAATTCCACTTATTTTGGGGCAAAATTCCAGAAATTTCCCTTATTTTGGGGCAAAATTGTAGAAATTTCACTTATTTTGGGGCAAAATTTCAGAAATTTCACTTATTTCAGGGAAAAAAAACAGAAATTTTCTTATTTTGGGGCAAAAAGGCAAAATTCCTAATATTTTGTGGCAAAAGTGCAGAAATTCCCTTTATTTTGAGGTAAAAAATCTGAAATTCACCTTATTTGGGGGCAAAAAGTCAAAAATTTCCCTTATTTTGGGGCAAAATTGCAGAAATTTCACTTATTTTAGGGTAATAAGTCAGAAATTTTCCTTATTTTGAGGCAAAAAAGACAGGAATTCCCTTTGTCTTGGGGGAAAAAGAGAGAAATTCCACTTATTTAGAGGCAAAAAAGCAAAAATTTCCCTTATTTTGGAGAAAAAATGAAGAAATTTCCCTTTTTTATGGCAAAAACGTATGCATTCTTTTTATTTTCGGGCAAAAAGGCTAAAATTCCCCGTATTTTGGAGCAAAATTGCAGAAATTCCCCTAATTGTTAAGCAAAAAGGCAGAAATTCCACGTGTTTTGGGGCAAAATTCCAGAAATTTTCATTATTTTGTGGCAAAATTGGAAAAATTTCACTTATTTAAGGGAAAAAAGGCAGAAATTTTTCTTATTTTGGGGCAAAAAGGCCGAAATTTCCCTTATTTGGGGGCAAAAATGCAGCAATTCCCCTTATTTTGTGGTAAAATTGCTGAAATTCCCCATATTTGGCGGCAAAAAGGCAGAAATTTTTCTTATTTTGGGGCAAAATTGCAGAAATTTCACTTATTTCAGGGTAATAAGTCAGAAATTTTTCTTATTTTGGGGCAAAAAAGACAGAAATTCCCTTTGTTTTGGGGGAAAAAGACAGAAATTCCACTTATTTAGAGTCAAAAATGCAGAAATTCCCCTTATTTTGGAGCAAAAATGAAATTTCCCTTTTTTATGGCAAAAAGGTATGCATTCTTCTTATTTTCGGGCAAAAAGGCAGAAATTCCTCGTATTTTGGAGCAAAATTGCAGAAATTCCTTTAATTGTGGGGCAAAAAGGCAGAAATTTCCTATATCTTAGGGCAAAAAGACAGAAATTCTCCTTATTTTGGGGCAAAACTCAGAAATCCCACTTATTTAGGTCAAAATTCCTGAAATTTCCCTTATTTTTGGGCCAAAATGCAGAAATTTCACTTATTTCAGGGTAAAAACGCAGAAATTTTCCTTATTTGGGGCAAAAACGCCAAAATTTTCCTTATTTTGGGGCAAAAATTCAGAAATTCCCCTTATTTTGAGGTAAAATGGCTGAAATTCCCCTTATTTGGGGGCAAGAATGCAGAAATTTCCCTTATATCGGGGCAAAATTGCAGAAATTTCACTTATTTCAGGGTAATAAGTCAAAATTTTTTCTTTATTTTGGGGCAAATAAGACAGAAATTCCCTTTGTTTTGGGGGAAAAAGACAGAAATTCCACTTATTTAGAGGCAAAAATGCAGAAATTCCCCTTATTTTGGAGCAAAAATGAAGAAATTTCCCTTTTTTATGGCAAAAAGGTATGCATTCTTCTTATTTTCGGGCAAAAAAGCAGAAATTCCCCGTATTTTGGAGCAAAATTGCAGAAATTTCCCTAATTGTGGGGCAAAAAGACAGAAATTCCCTATATGTTGGGGCAAAAAGATAGAAATTCTCCTTATTTTGGGGCAAAATTCAGATATTCCACTTATTTTGGGGCAAAATTCCAGAAATTTCCCTTATTTTAGGGCAAAATTGCAGAAATTTTACTTATTTTCGGGCAAAATTGCAGAAATTTCACTTATTTCAAAAAAAAGCAGAAATTTTCTTATTTTGGGGCAAAAAGGCAGAAATTTCTTTTATTTTGGTACAAAATTGCAGAAATTTTCCTTATTTTGGGGCAAAAAGGCAGAAATTTCCCATATTTTGGGGCAAAAATGCAGAAATTCCCCTTATTTTGAGGGAAAAATGCTGAAATTCCTTCTTTTTGGGGGCAAAAATGCAGAAATTTCCCTTATTTTGGGGCAAAAATGCAGAAATTCCACTTATTTTGAGGTAAAAATGCTGAAATTCCCATTATTTGGGGAGAAAAAAGCAGAAATTTCCCTTATTTTGTGGCAAAATTGCAGAAATTTCACTTATTTTAGGGTAATAAGACAGAAATTTTCTTTCATTTGGGGCAAAAAAACCCAGAAATTCCCTTTGTTTTGGGGGAAAAAGACAGCAATTCCACTTATTTAGAGGCAAAAAAGCAGAAATTTTCCTTATTTTGGAGCAAAATTTCAGAAATTCCCCTAATTGTGGGTCAAAAAGGCAGAAATTCCCTATATGTTGGGGCAAAAAGACAGAAATTCTCATTATTTTGGGCAAATCTCAGAAATTCCACTTATTTTGGGGCAAAATTCCAGAAATTTCACTTATTTTGGGGCAAAATTGCAGAAATTTCACTTATTTTGTGGCAAAATTGCAGAAATTTCACTTATTTCAGAGAAAAAAGGTAGAAATTTTCCATATTTTGGGGCAAAAAGTTAGAAATTCCTAATATTTTGTGGCAAAAATGCAGAAATTCCTTTTATTTTGAGGTAAAAAGGCTGAAATTTCCCTTATTTGGGGGCAAAAAGGCAGAAATTTCGCTTATTTTGGAACAAAATTGCATAAATTTCAGTTACTTCAGGGTAATAAGTCAGAATTGTTCTTTTTTTGGGGCAAAAAAGACAGAAATTCCCTTTGTTTTGGGGAAAAAGACAAAAATTCCACTTATTTAAAGGCAAAAAAGCAGAAATTCCCCTTATTTTGGAGCAAAAATGAAGAAATTTCCCTTTTTTATGGCAAAAAGGTATGCATTCTTCTTATTTTCGGGCAAAAAGGCAGAAATTCCCTGTATTTTGGAGCAAAATTGCAGAAATTCCCCTAATTGTGGGTCAAAAAGGAAGAAATTCCCTATATGTTGAGGCAAAAAGACTGAAATTTTCCTTATTTTGGGGCAAAACTCAGAAATTCCACTTATTTTGGGGCAAAATTCCAGAAATTTCCCTTATTTTGGGGCAAAATTGCAGAAATTTCACTTATTTTGGGGCAAAATAGCAGAAATTTCACTTATTTCAAAAAAAAGCAGAATCTTTCTTATTTTGGGTCAAAAAGGCAGAAATTTCATTTATTTTGGTACATAATTGCAGAAATTTTTCTTATTTTGGGGCAAAAAGGCAGAAATTTCCCTTATTTTGGGGCAAAAATGCAGAAATTCCCCTTATTTTGAGGTAAAAAGGCTGAAATTCCCATTATTTGGGGAAAAAAGCAGAAATTTCCCTTATTTTGGGGCAAAATTGCAGAAATTTCACTTATTTCAGGGTAATAAGACAGAAATTTTCTTTATTTTGGGGCCAAAAATCCCAGAAATTCCCATTGTTTTGGGGGAAAAAGACAGAAATTCCACTTATTTAGAAGCAAAAAAGCAGAAATTCCCCTTATTTTGGAGCAAAATTTCAGAAATTCCCCTAATTGTGGGTCAAAAAGGCAGAAATTCCCTATATGTTGGGGAAAAAAGACAGAAATTCTCATTATTTTGTGGCAAATCTCAGAAATTCCACTTATTTTGGGGCAAAATTCCAGAAATTTCACATATTTTGGGGCAAAATTGCAGAAATTTCACTTATTTTGTGGCAAAATTGCAGAAATTTCACTTATTTCAGCGAAAAAGGTAGAAATTTTCTATATTTTGGGGCAAATAGTTAGAAATTCCTAATATTTTGTGGCAAAAATGCAGAAATTCCTTTTATTTTGAGGTAAAAAGGCTGAAATTCCCCTTATTTGGGGGCAAAAAGGCAGAAATTTCCCTTATTTTGGAACAAAATTGCATAAATTTCACTTACTTCAGGGTAATAAGTCAGAATTTTTCCTTTTTTGGGGCAAAAAAGACAGAAATTCCCTTTGTTTTGGGGAAAAAGGCAAAAATTCCACTTATTTAGAGGCAAAAACAGAAATTCCCCTTATTTTGGAGCAAAAATGAAGAAATTTCCCTTTTTTATGGCAAAAAGATATGCATTCTTCTTATTTTCGGGCAAAAAGGCAGAAATTCCCTGTATTTTGGAGCAAAATTGCAGATATTCCCTTAATTGTGGGGCAAAAAGGCAGAAATTCCCTATATGTTGGGGCAAAAAGACAGAAATTCTCCTTATTTTGGGACAAAACTCAAAAATTCCACTTATTTTGGGGCAAAATTCCAGAAATTTCCCTTATTTTGGGGCAAAATTGCAGAAATTTCACTTATTTTGGGGCAAAATTGCAGAAATTTCTCTTATTTCAAAAAAAAGCAGAATCTTTCTTATTTTGGGGCAAAAAGGCAGAAATTTCGTTTATTTTGGTACAAAATTGCAGAAATTTTTCTTATTTGGGGCAAAAAGGCAGAAATTTCCCATATTTTGGAGCAAAAAGGCAGAAATTCCCGTTATTTTGAGGTAAAAAGGCTGAAATTCCTTTTATTTGGGGGCAAAAAGGCAGAAATTTCACTTATTTTGGGGCAAAATTGCAGAAATTTCACTTATTTCAGGGTTATAAATCAGAAATTTTTCTTATTTTGGGACAAAAAAGATAGAAATTCCCTTTGTTTTGGGGGAAAAAGACAGAAATTCCACTTATTTAGAGGCAAAAATGCAGAAATTCCCCTTATTTTGGAGCAAAAATGAAGAAATTTCCCTTTTTTATGGCAAAAAGGTATGCATTCTTCCTATTTTTTGGCAAAAAGGCATAAATTCCTCGTATTTTGGAGCAAAATTGCAGAAATTCCTTTAATTGTGGGGCAAAAAGGCAGAAATTTCCTATATCTTAGGGCAAAAAGACAGAAATTCTCCTTATTTTGGGGCAAAACTCAGAAATCCCACTTTTAGGTCAAAATTCTTGAAATTTCCCTTATTTTTGGGCCAAAATGCAGAAATTTCACTTATTTCAGGGTAAAAATGCAGAAATTTTCCTTATTTGGGGCAAAAACGCCAAAATTTTCCTTATTTTGGGGCAAAAATTCAAAAATTCCCCTTATTTTGAGGTAAAATGGCTGAAATTCCCCTTATTTGGGGGCAAAAATGCAGAAATTTCCCTTATATTAAGGCAAAATTGCAGAAATTTCACTTATTTCAGGGTAATAAGTCAAAATTTTTTCTTTATTTTGGGGCAAATAAGACAGAAATTCCCTTTGTTTTGGGGGAAAAAGACAGAAATTCCACTTATATAGAGGCAAAAATGCAGAAATTCCCCTTATTTTGGAGCAAAAATGAAGAAATTTCCCTTTTTTATGGCAAAAAGGTATGCATTCTTCTTATTTTCGGGCAAAAAAGCAGAAATTCCCCGTATTTTGGAGCAAAATTGCAGAAATTTCCCTAATTGTGGGGCAAAAAGACAGAAATTCCCTATATGTTTGGGCAAAAAGACAGAAATTCTCCTTATTTTGGGGCAAAATTCAGAAATTCCTCTTATTTTGGGGCAAAATTCCAGAAATTTCCCTTATTTTAGGGCAAAATTGCAGAAATTTTACTTATTTTCGGGCAAAATTGCAGAAATTTCACTTATTTCAAAAAAAAGCAGAAATTTTCTTATTTTGGGGCAAAAAGGCAGAAATTTCTTTTATTTTGGTACAAAATTGCAGAAATTTTCCTTATTTTGGGGCAAAAAGGCAGAAATTTCCCATATTTTGGGGCAAAAATGCAGAAATTCCCCTTATTTTGAGGGAAAAATGCTGAAATTCCATTTTTTTGTGGGCAAAAATGCAGAAATTTCCCATATTTTGGGGCAAAAATGCAGAAATTCCACTTATTTTGAGGTAAAAAGGCTGAAATTCCCATTATTTGGGAAGAAAAAAGCAGAAATTTCCCTTATTTTGTGGCAAAATTGCAGAAATTTCACTTATTTTAGGGTAATAAGAGAGAAATTTTCTTTATTTTGGGGCAAAAAAACCCCAGAAATTCCCTTTGTTTTGGGGGAAAAAGACAGCAATTCCACTTATTTAGAGGCAAAAAAGCAGAAATTTTCCTTATTTTGGAGCAAAATTTCAGAAATTCCCCTAATTGTGGGTCAAAAAGGCAGAAATTCCCTATATGTTGGGGCAAAAAGACAGAAATTCTCATTATTTTGGGCAAATCTCAGAAATTCCACTTATTTTGGGGCAAAATTCCAGAAATTTCATTTATTTTGGGGCAAAATTGCAGAAATTTCACTTATTTTGTGGCAAAATTGCAGAAATTTCACTTATTTCAGAGAAAAAAGGTAGAAATTTTTTATATTTTGGGGCAAAAATTAGAAATTCCTAATATTTTGTGGCAAAAATGCAGAAATTCCTTTTATTTTGAGGTAAAAAGGCTGAAATTTCCCTTATTTGGGGGCAAAAAGGCAGAAATTTCCCTTATTTTGGAACAAAATTGCATAAATTTCAGTTACTTCAGGGTAATAAGTCAGAATTTTTCTTTTTTTGGGGCAAAAAAGACAGAAATTCCCTTTGTTTTGGGGAAAAAGGCAAAAATTCCACTTATTTAAAGGCAAAAAAGCAGAAATTCCCCTTATTTTGGAGCAAAAATGAAGAAATTTCCCTTTTTTATGGCAAAAAGGTATGCATTCTTCTTATTTTCGGGCAAAAAGGCAGAAATTCCCTGTATTTTGGAGCAAAATTGCAGAAATTCCCCTAATTGTGGGGCAAAAAGGCAGAAATTCCCTATATGTAGGGGCAAAAAGACAGAAATTCTCCTTATTTTGGGGCAAAACTCAGAAATTCCACTTATTTTGGGGCAAAATTCCAGAAATTTCCCTTATTTTGGGGCAAAATAGCAGAAATTTCACTTATTTCAAAAAAAAGCAGAATCTTTCTTATTTTGGGTCAAAAAGGCAGAAATTTCATTTATTTTGGTACATAATTGCAGAAATTTTTCTTATTTTGGGGCAAAAAGGCAGAAATTTCCCATATTTTGGAGCAAAAAGGCAGAAATTACCCTTATTTTGAGGTAAAAAGGCTGAAATTCCTTTTATTTGGGGGCAAAAAGGCAGAAATTTCCTTTATTTTCGGGCAAAATTGCAGAAATTTCACTTATTTCAGGGTAATAAGTCAGAAATTTTCCTTATTTTGGGGCAAAAAAGACAAAAATTCCTTTTGTTTTGGGAAAAAAATACAGAAATTCCAATTATTTAGAGGCAAAAAAGCAGAAATTCCCCTTATTATGGAGCAAAAATGAAGAAATTTCCATTTTGATGGCAAAATGATATGCATTCTTCTTATTTTCGGGCAAAAAGGCAGAAATTCCCCGTATTTTGGAGCAAAATTGCAGAAATTCCCCTAATTGTGGGTCAAAAAGGCAGAAATTTCCTATATCTTGGGGCAAAAAGACAGAAATTCTCCTTATTTTGGGGCAAATCTCAGAAATTCCACTTATTTTGGGGCAAAATTCCAGAAATTTCACTTATTTTGGGGCTAAATTGCATAAATTTCAATTATTTTGGGGCAAAATTGCAGAAATTTCACTTATTTCAGGGAAAAAAGGCAGAAATTTTCCTTATTTTAGGGGAAAAAGGCAGAAATTCCTAATATTTTGTGGCAAAAATGCAGAAATTCCCATTATTTTGAGGGAAAAAAGGCTGAAATTCCCATTATTTGGGGGCAAAAAGGCAGAAATTTCTCTAATTTTCGGGCAAAATTGCAGAAATTTCACTTACTTCAGAGTAATAAGTCAGAAAATTTCTTTATTTTGGGGCAAAAAAGACAGAACTTCCTTTTGTTTTGCGGGAAAAAGACAGAAATTCCACTTATTTAGAGGCAAAAAAGCAGAAATTCCCTTTATTTTGGAGCAAAAATGAAGAAATTTCCCTTTTTTATGGCAAAAAGGTATGCATTCTTCTAATTGTCGGGCAAAAAGACAGAAATTCCCCGTATTTTGGAGCAAAATTGCAGAATTTCCCCTAATTGTGGGGCAAAAATGCAGAAATTCCCTATATGTTGGGGCAAAAAGACAGAAATTCTCCTCATTTTGGGGCAAAACTCAGAAATTCCACTTATTTTGGGGAAAAATTCCAGAAATTTCCCTTATTTTGGAGCAAAATTGCAGAAATTTCACTTATTTTGGGGCAAAATAGCAGAAATTTCACTTATTTCAAAAAAAAGCAGAATCTTTCTTATTTTGGGTCAAAAGGGCAGAAATTTCATTTATTTTGGTACATAATTGCAGAAATTTTTCTTATTTTGGGGCAAAAAGGCAGAAATTTCCCATATTTTGGAGAAAAAAGGCAGAAATTCCCCTTATTTTGAGGTAAAAAGGCTGAAATTCCTTTTATTTGGTGGCAAAAAGGCAGAAATTTCCTTTATTTTCGGGCAAAATTGCAGAAATTTCACTTATTTCAGGGTAATAAGTCAGAAATTTTCCTTATTTTGGGGCAAAAAAGACAAAAATTCCCTTTGTTTTGGGGGAAAAATACAGAAATTCCAATTATTTAGAGGCAAAAAAGCAGAAATTCCCCTTATTATGGAGCAAAAATGAAGAATTTCCATTTTTATGGCAAAAAGGTATGCATTCTTCTTATTTTCGGGCAAAAAGGCAGAAATTCACCGTATTTTGGAGCAAAATTGCAGAAATTCCCCTAATTGTGGGTCAAAAAGGCAGAAATTCCCTATATGTTGGGGCAAAAAGACAGAAATTCTCCTTATTTTGGGGCAAAACTCAGAAA
The DNA here is from genome assembly GCF_963924665.1 of Micromys minutus. Lineage (NCBI taxonomy): Eukaryota > Metazoa > Chordata > Mammalia > Rodentia > Muridae > Micromys > Micromys minutus. Next base: position 28,640 of record NW_027667604.1, read on the forward strand.
TTCCACTTATTTTGGGGCAAAATTCCAGAAATTTCTCTTATTTTGGGGCAAAATTGCAGAAATTTTACTTATTTTCGGGCAAAATTGCAGAAATTTCACTTATTTCAAAAAAAAGCAGAAATTTTCTTATTTTGGGGCAAAAAGGCAGAAATTTCTTTTATTTTGGTACAAAATTGCAGAAATTTTTCTTATTTTGGGGCAAAAAGGCAGAAATTCCCCGTATTTTGGAGCAAAATTGCAGAAATTCCCCTAATTGTGGGTCAAAAAGGCAGAAATTTCCTATATCTTGGGGCAAAAAGACAGAAATTCTCCTTATTTTGGGGCAAATCTCAGAAATTCCACTTATTTTGGGGCAAAATTCCAGAAATTTCACTTATTTTGGGGCTAAATTGCATAAATTTCAATTATTTTGGGGCAAAATTGCAGAAATTTCACTTATTTCAGGGAAAAAAGGCAGAAATTTTCCTTATTTTAGGGGAAAAAGGCAGAAATTCCTAATATTTTGTGGCAAAAATGCAGAAATTCCCATTATTTTGAGGGAAAAAAGGCTGAAATTCCCATTATTTGGGGGCAAAAAGGCAGAAATTTCTCTAATTTTCGGGCAAAATTGCAGAAATTTCACTTACTTCAGAGTAATAAGTCAGAAAATTTCTTTATTTTGGGGCAAAAAAGACAGAACTTCCTTTTGTTTTGCGGGAAAAAGACAGAAATTCCACTTATTTAGAGGCAAAAAAGCAGAAATTCCCTTTATTTTGGAGCAAAAATGAAGAAATTTCCCTTTTTTATGGCAAAAAGGTATGCATTCTTCTAATTGTCGGGCAAAAAGACAGAAATTCCCCGTATTTTGGAGCAAAATTGCAGAATTTCCCCTAATTGTGGGGCAAAAATGCAGAAATTCCCTATATGTTGGGGCAAAAAGACAGAAATTCTCCTCATTTTGGGGCAAAACTCAGAAATTCCACTTATTTTGGGGAAAAATTCCAGAAATTTCCCTTATTTTGGAGCAAAATTGCAGAAATTTCACTTATTTTGGGGCAAAATAGCAGAAATTTCACTTATTTCAAAAAAAAGCAGAATCTTTCTTATTTTGGGTCAAAAGGGCAGAAATTTCATTTATTTTGGTACATAATTGCAGAAATTTTTCTTATTTTGGGGCAAAAGGGCAGAAATTTCCCATATTTTGGAGAAAAAAGGCAGAAATTCCCCTTATTTTGAGGTAAAAAGGCTGAAATTCCTTTTATTTGGTGGCAAAAAGGCAGAAATTTCCTTTATTTTCGGGCAAAATTGCAGAAATTTCACTTATTTCAGGGTAATAAGTCAGAAATTTTCCTTATTTTGGGGCAAAAAAGACAAAAATTCCCTTTGTTTTGGGGGAAAAATACAGAAATTCCAATTATTTAGAGGCAAAAAAGCAGAAATTCCCCTTATTATGGAGCAAAAATGAAGAATTTCCATTTTTATGGCAAAAAGGTATGCATTCTTCTTATTTTCGGGCAAAAAGGCAGAAATTCACCGTATTTTGGAGCAAAATTGCAGAAATTCCCCTAATTGTGGGTCAAAAAGGCAGAAATTCCCTATATGTTGGGGCAAAAAGACAGAAATTCTCCTTATTTTGGGGCAAAACTCAGAAATTCCACTTATTTTGGGGCAAAATTCCAGAAATTTCTCTTATTTTGGGGCAAAATTGCAGAAATTTTACTTATTTTCGGGCAAAATTGCAGAAATTTCACTTATTTCAAAAAAAAGCAGAAATTTTCTTATTTTGGGGCAAAAAGGCAGAAATTTCTTTTATTTTGGTACAAAATTGCAGAAATTTTTCTTATTTTGGGGCAAAAAGGCAGAAATTTCCCTTATTTTGGGGCAAAAATGCAGAAATTCCACTTATTTTGAGGTAAAAAGGCTGAAATTCCCATTATTTGGGGACAAAAAAGCAGAAATTTCCCTTATTTGGGGCAAAATTGTAGAAATTTCACTTATTTCATGGTAATAAGACAAAAATTTTCTTTATTTTGGGGTAAAAAAAACAGAAATTCCCTCTGTTTTGGGGGAAAAAGACAGAAATTTCACTTATTTAGAGGCAAAAAAGCAGAAATTCCTTTTATTTTGGAGCAAAATTGCAGAAATTCCCCTAATTGTGGGTCAAAAAGGCAGAAATTCCCTATATGTTGGGGCAAAAAGACAGAAATTCTCCTTATTTTGGGGCAAAACTCAGAAATTCCACTTATTTTGGGGCAAAATTCCAGAAATTTCTCTTATTTTGGGGCAAAATTGCAGAAATTTCACTTATTTTGTGGCAAAATAGCAGAAATTTCACTTATTTCAAAAAAAAGCAGAATCTTTCTTATTTTGGGTCAAAAAGGCAGAAATTTCATTTATTTTGGTACATAATTGCAGAAATTTTTCTTATTTTGGGGCAAAAAGGCAGAAATTTCCCATATTTTGGAGAAAAAAGGCAGAAATTCCCCTTATTTTGAGGTAAAAAGGCTGAAATTCCTTTTATTTGGGGGCAAAAAGGCAGAAATTTCCTTTATTTTCGGGCAAAATTGCAGAAATTTCACTTATTTCAGGGTAATAAGTCAGAAATTCCACTTATTTTGGGGCAAAATTACAGAAATTTCCCTTATTTTGGGGCAAAATTGCAGAAATTTCCCTTATTTTGGGGCAAAATTGCAGAAATTTCACTTATTTCAGGGTAATAAGACAGAAATTTTCTTTATTTTGGGGCCAAAAATCCCAGAAATTCCCATTGTTTTGGGGGAAAAAGACAGAAATTCCACTTATTTAGAAGCAAAAAAGCAGAAATTCCCCTTATTTTGGAGCAAAATTTCAGAAATTCCCCTAATTGTGGGTCAAAAAGGCAGAAATTCCCTATATGTTGGGGCAAAAAGACAGAAATTCTCATTATTTTGGGGCAAATCTCAGAAATTCCACTTATTTTGGGGCAAAATTCCAGAAATTTCACTTATTTTGGGGCAAAATTGCAGAAATTTCACTTATTTTGTGGCAAAATTGCAGAAATTTCACTTATTTCAGAGAAAAAAGGTAGAAATTTTCCATAATTTGGGGCAAAAAGTTAGAAATTCCTAATATTTTGTGGCAAAAATGCAGAAATTCCTTTTATTTTGAGGTAAAAAGGCTGAAATTCCCCTTATTTGGGGGCAAAAAGGCAGAAATTTCCCTTATTTTGGAACAAAATTGCATAAATTTCACTTACTTCAGGGTAATAAGTCAGAATTTTTCCTTTTTTGGGGCAAAAAAGACAGAAATTCCCTTTGTTTTGGGGAAAAAGGCAAAAATTCCACTTATTTAGAGGCAAAAACAGAAATTCCCCTTATTTTGGAGCAAAAATGAAGAAATTTCCCTTTTTTATGGCAAAAAGATATGCATTCTTCTTATTTTCGGGCAAAAAGGCAGAAATTCCCTGTATTTTGGAGCAAAATTGCAGAAATTCCCCTAATTGTGGGGCAAAAAGGCAGAAATTCCCTATATGTTGGGGCAAAAAGACAGAAATTCTCCTTATTTTGGGACAAAACTCAAAAATTCCACTTATTTTGGGGCAAAATTCCAGAAATTTCCCATATTTTGGGGCAAAATTGCAGAAATTTCACTTATTTTGGGGCAAAATTGCAGAAATTTCACTTATTTCAAAAAAAAGCAGAATCTTTCTTATTTTGGGGCAAAAAGGCAGAAATTTCGTTTATTTTGGTACAAAATTGCAGAAATTTTTCTTATTTGGGGCAAAAAGGCAGAAATTTCCCATATTTTGGAGCAAAAAGGCAGAAATTCCCGTTATTTTGAGGTAAAAAGGCTGAAATTCCTTTTATTTGGGGGCAAAAAGGCAGAAATTTCACTTATTTTGGGGCAAAATTGCAGAAATTTCACTTATTTCAGGGTTATAAATCAGAAATTTTTCTTATTTTGGGACAAAAAAGACAGAAATTCCCTTTGTTTTGGGGGAAAAAGACAGAAATTCCACTTATTTAGAGGCAAAAATGCAGAAATTCCCCTTATTTTGGAGCAAAAATGAAGAAATTTCCCTTTTTTATGGCAAAAAGGTATGCATTCTTCCTATTTTTTGGCAAAAAGGCATAAATTCCTCGTATTTTGGAGCAAAATTGCAGAAATTCCTTTAATTGTGGGGCAAAAAGGCAGAAATTTCCTATATCTTAGGGCAAAAAGACAGAAATTCTCCTTATTTTGGGGCAAAACTCAGAAATCCCACTTATTTAGGTCAAAATTCTTGAAATTTCCCTTATTTTTGGGCCAAAATGCAGAAATTTCACTTATTTCAGGGTAAAAATGCAGAAATTTTCCTTATTTGGGGCAAAAACGCCAAAATTTTCCTTATTTTGGGGCAAAAATTCAGAAATTCCCCTTATTTTGAGGTAAAATGGCTGAAATTCCCCTTATTTGGGGGCAAAAAAGCAGAAATTTCCCTTATATTGGGGCAAAATTGCAGAAATTTCACTTATTTCAGGGTAATAAGTCAAAATTTTTTCTTTATTTTGGGGCAAATAAGACAGAAATTCCCTTTGTTTTGGGGGAAAAAGACAGAAATTCCACTTATATAGAGGCAAAAATGCAGAAATTCCCCTTATTTTGGAGCAAAAATGAAGAAATTTCCCTTTTTTATGGCAAAAAGGTATGCATTCTTCTTATTTTCGGGCAAAAAAGCAGAAATTCCCCGTATTTTGGAGCAAAATTGCAGAAATTTCCCTAATTGTGGGGCAAAAAGACAGAAATTCCCTATATGTTTGGGCAAAAAGACAGAAATTCTCCTTATTTTGGGGCAAAATTCAGAAATTCCACTTATTTTGGGGCAAAATTCCAGAAATTTCCCTTATTTTAGGGCAAAATTGCAGAAATTTTACTTATTTTCGGGCAAAATTGCAGAAATTTCACTTATTTCAAAAAAAAGCAGAAATTTTCTTATTTTGGGGCAAAAATTCAGAAATTTCTTTTATTTTGGTACAAAATTGCAGAAATTTTCCTTATTTTGGGGCAAAAAGGCAGAAATTTCCCATATTTTGGGGCAAAAATGCAGAAATTCCCCTTATTTTGAGGGAAAAATGCTAAAATTCCATTTTTTTGGGGGCAAAAATGCAGAAATTTCCCTTATTTTGGAACAAAAATGCAGAAATTCCACTTATTTTGAGGTAAAAAGGCTGAAATTCCCATTTTTTGGGGAGAAAAAAGCAGAAATTTCCCTTATTTTGTGGCAAAATTGCAGAAATTTCACTTATTTTAGGGTAATAAGACAGAAATTTTCTTTATTTTGGGGCAAAAAAACCCAGAAATTCCCTTTGTTTTGGGGGAAAAAGACAGCAATTCCACTTATTTAGAGGCAAAAAAGCAGAAATTTTCCTTATTTTGGAGCAAAATTTCAGAAATTCCCCTAATTTTGGGTCAAAAAGGAAGAAATTCCCTATATGTTGGGGCAAAAAGACAGAAATTCTCATTATTTTGGGCAACTCTCAGAAATTCCACTTATTTTGGGGCAAAATTCCAGAAATTTCATTTATTTTGGGGCAAAATTGCAGAAATTTCACTTATTTTGTGGCAAAATTGCAGAAATTTCACTTATTTCAGAGAAAAAAGGTAGAAATTTTTTATATTTTGGGGCAAAAAGTTAGAAATTCCTAATATTTTGTGGCAAAAATGCAGAAATTCCTTTTATTTTGAGGTAAAAAGGCTGAAATTTCCCTTATTTGGGGGCAAAAAGGCAGAAATTTCCCTTATTTTGGAACAAAATTGCATAAATTTCAGTTACTTCAGGGTAATAAGTCAGAATTTTTCTTTTTTTGGGGCAAAAAAGACAGAAATTCCCTTTGTTTTGGGGAAAAAGGCAAAAATTCCACTTATTTAAAGGCAAAAAAGCAGAAATTCCCCTTATTTTGGAGCAAAAATGAAGAAATTTCCCTTTTTTATGGCAAAAAGGTATGCATTCTTCTTATTTTCGGGCAAAAAAACAGAAATTCCCTGTATTTTGGAGCAAAATTGCAGAAATTCCCCTAATTGTGGGGCAAAAAGGCAGAAATTCCCTATATGTTGGGGCAAAAAGACAGAAATTCTCCTTATTTTGGGGCAAAACTCAGAAATTCCACTTATTTTGGGGAAAAATTCCAGAAATTTCCCTTATTTTGGGGCAAAATAGCAGAAATTTCACTTATTTCAAAAAAAAGCAGAATCTTTCTTATTTTGGGTCAAAAAGGCAGAAATTTCATTTATTTTGGTACATAATTGCAGAAATTTTTCTTATTTTGGGGCAAAAAGGCAGAAATTTCCCATATTTTGGAGCAAAAAAGCAGAAATTCCCCTTATTTTGAGGTAAAAAGGCTGAAATTCCTTTTATTTGGGGGCAAAAAGGCAGAAATTTCCTTTATTTTCGGGCAAAATTGCAGAAATTTCACTTATTTCAGGGTAATAAGTCAGAAATTTCCTTTATTTTGGGGCAAAAAAGACAAAAATTCCTTTTGTTTTGGGAAAAAAATACAGAAATTCCAATTATTTAGAGGCAAAAAAGCAGAAATTCCCCTTATTATGGAGCAAAAATGAAGAAATTTCCATTTTGATGGCAAAAAGGTATGCATTCTTCTTATTTTCGGGCAAAAAGGCAGAAATTCCCCGTATTTTGGAGCAAAATTGCAGAAATTCCCCTAATTGTGGGTCAAAAAGGCAGAAATTTCCTATATCTTGGGGCAAAAAGTCAGAAATTCTCCTTATTTTGGGGCAAATCTCAGAAATTCCACTTATTTTGGGCCAAAATTCCAGAAATTTCACTTATTTTGGGGCTAAATTGCATAAATTTCAATTATTTTGGGGCAAAATTGCAGAAATTTCACTTATTTCAGGGAAAAAAGGCAGAAATTTTCCTTATTTTAGGGGAAAAAGGCAGAAATTCCTAATATTTTGTGGCAAAAATGCAGAAATTCCCCTTATTTTGAGGGAAAAAAGGCTGAAATTCTCATTATTTGGGATCAAAAAGGCAGAAATTTCTCTAATTTTCGGGCAAAATTGCAGAAATTTCACTTACTTCAGAGTAATAAGTCAGAAAATTTCTTTATTTTGGGGCAAAAAAGACAGAACTTCCTTTTGTTTTGCGGGAAAAAGACAGAAATTCCACTTATTTAGAGGCAAAAAAGCAGAAATTCCCTTTATTTTGGAGCAAAAATGAAGAAATTTCCCTTTTTTATGGCAAAAAGGTATGCATTCTTCTAATTGTCGGGCAAAAAGACAGAAATTCCCGTATTTTGGAGCAAAATTGCAGAATTTCCCCTAATTGTGGGGCAAAAAGGCAGAAATTCCCTATATGTTGGGGCAAAAAGACAGAAATTCTCCTTATTTTGGGGCAAAACTCAGAAATTCCACTTATTTTGGGGCAAAATTCCAGAAATTTCCCTTATTTTGGGGCAAAATTGCAGAAATTTCACTTATTTTGGGGCAAAATAGCAGAAATTTCACTTATTTCAAAAAAAAGCAGAATCTTTCTTATTTTGGGTCAAAAAGGCAGAAATTTCATTTATTTTGGTACATAATTGCAGAAATTTTTCTTATTTTGGGGCAAAAAGGCAGAAATTTCCCATATTTTGGAGAAAAAAGGCAGAAATTCCCCTTATTTTGAGGTAAAAAGGCTGAAATTCCTCTTATTTGGGGGCAAAAAGGCAGAAATTTCCTTTATTTTCAGGCAAAATTGCAGAAATTTCACTTATTTCAGGGTAATAAGTCAGAAATTTTCCTTATTTTGGGGCAAAAAAGACAAAAATTCCCTTTGTTTTGGGGGAAAAATACAGAAATTCCAATTATTTAGAGGCAAAAAATCAGAAATTCCCCTTATTATGGAGCAAAAATGAAGAAATTTCCCTTTTTTATGGCAAAAAGATATGCATTCTTCTTATTTTCGGGCAAAAAGGCAGAAATTCACCGTATTTTGGAGCAAAATTGCAGAAATTCCCCTAATTGTGGGTCAAAAAGGCAGAAATTCCCTATATGTTGGGGCAAAAAGACAGAAATTCTCCTTATTTTGGGGCAAAACTCAGAAATTCCACTTATTTTGGGGCAAAATTCCAGAAATTTCTCTTATTTTGGGGCAAAATTGCAGAAATTTCACTTATTTTGTGGCAAAATTGCAGAAATTTCACTTATTTCAAAAAAAAGCAGAAATTTTCTTATTTTGGGGCAAAAAGGCAGAAATTTCTTTTATTTTGGTACAAAATTGCAGAAATTTTTCTTATTTTGGGGCAAAAAGGCAGAAATTTCCCTTATTTTGGGGCAAAAATGCAGAAATTCCACTTATTTTGAGGTAAAAAGGCTGAAATTCCCATTATTTGGGGACAAAAAAGCAGAAATTTCCCTTATATTGGGGCAAAATTGCAGAAATTTCACTTATTTCAGGGTAATAAGTCAAAATTTTTTCTTTATTTTGGGGCAAATAAGACAGAAATTCCCTTTGTTTTGGGGGAAAAAGACAGAAATTCCACTTATATAGAGGCAAAAATGCAGAAATTCCCCTTATTTTGGAGCAAAAATGAAGAAATTTCCCTTTTTTATGGCAAAAAGGTATGCATTCTTCTTATTTTCGGGCAAAAAAGCAGAAATTCCCCGTATTTTGGAGCAAAATTGCAGAAATTTCCCTAATTGTGGGGCAAAAAGACAGAAATTCCCTATATGTTTGGGCAAAAAGACAGAAATTCTCCTTATTTTGGGGCAAAATTCAGAAATTCCACTTATTTTGGGGCAAAATTCCAGAAATTTCCCTTATTTTAGGGCAAAATTGCAGAAATTTTACTTATTTTCGGGCAAAATTGCAGAAATTTCACTTATTTCAAAAAAAAGCAGAAATTTTCTTATTTTGGGGCAAAAAGGCAGAAATTTCTTTTATTTTGGTACAAAATTGCAGAAATTTTTCTTATTTTGGGGCAAAAAGGCAGAAATTTCCTATATTTTGGGGCAAAAATGCAGAAATTCCCCTTATTTTGAGGGAAAAATGCTGAAATTCCATTTTTTGTGGGCAAAAATGCAGAAATTTCCCATATTTTGGGGCAAAAATGCAGAAATTCCACTTATTTTGAGGTAAAAAGGCTGAAATTCCCATTATTTGGGAAGAAAAAAGCAGAAATTTCCCTTATTTTGTGGCAAAATTGCAGAAATTTCACTTATTTTAGGGTAATAAGACAGAAATTTTCTTTATTTTGGGGCAAAAAAACCCCAGAAATTCCCTTTGTTTTGGGGGAAAAAGACAGCAATTCCACTTATTTAGAGGCAAAAAAGCAGAAATTTTCCTTATTTTGGAGCAAAATTTCAGAAATTCCCCTAATTGTGGGTCAAAAAGGCAGAAATTCCCTATATGTTGGGGCAAAAAGACAGAAATTCTCATTATTTTGGGCAAATCTCAGAAATTCCACTTATTTTGGGGCAAAATTCCAGAAATTTCATTTATTTTGGGGCAAAATTGCAGAAATTTCACTTATTTTGTGGCAAAATTGCAGAAATTTCACTTATTTCAGAGAAAAAAGGTAGAAATTTTCCATATTTTGGGGCAAAAAGTTAGAAATTCCTAATATTTTGTGGCAAAAATGCAGAAATTCCTTTTATTTTGAGGTAAAAAGGCTGAAATTTCCCTTATTTGGGGGCAAAAAGGCAGAAATTTCCCTTATTTTGGAACAAAATTGCATAAATTTCAGTTACTTCAGGGTAATAAGTCAGAATTTTTCTTTTTTTGGGGCAAAAAAGACAGAAATTCCCTTTGTTTTGGGGAAAAAGGCAAAAATTCCACTTATTTAAAGGCAAAAAAGCAGAAATTCCCCTTATTTTGGAGCAAAAATGAAGAAATTTCCCTTTTTTATGGCAAAAAGGTATGCATTCTTCTTATTTTCGGGCAAAAAGGCAGAAATTCCCTGTATTTTGGAGCAAAATTGCAGAAATTCCCCTAATTGTGGGGCAAAAAGGCAGAAATTCCCTATATGTAGGGGCAAAAAGACAGAAATTCTCCTTATTTTGGGGCAAAACTCAGAAATTCCACTTATTTTGGGGCAAAATTCCAGAAATTTCCCTTATTTTGGGGCAAAATTCCAGAAATTTCCCTTATTTTGGGGCAAAATAGCAGAAATTTCACTTATTTCAAAAAAAAGCAGAATCTTTCTTATTTTGGGTCAAAAAGGCAGAAATTTCATTTATTTTGGTACATAATTGCAGAAATTTTTCTTATTTTGGGGCAAAAAGGCAGAAATTTCCCATATTTTGGAGCAAAAAGGCAGAAATTACCCTTATTTTGAGGTAAAAAGGCTGAAATTCCTTTTATTTGGGGGCAAAAAGGCAGAAATTTCCTTTATTTTCGGGCAAAATTGCAGAAATTTCACTTATTTCAGGGTAATAAGTCAGAAATTTTCCTTATTTTGGGGCAAAAAAGACACAAATTCCTTTTGTTTTGGGAAAAAAATACAGAAATTCCAATTATTTAGAGGCAAAAAAGCAGAAATTCCCCTTATTATGGAGCAAAAATGAAGAAATTTCCATTATGATGGCAAAAAGATATGCATTCTTCTTATTTTCGGGCAAAAAGGCAGAAATTCCCCGTATTTTGGAGCAAAATTGCAGAAATTCCCCTAATTGTGGGTCAAAAAGGCAGAAATTTCCTATATCTTGGGGCAAAAAGACAGAAATTCTCCTTATTTTGGGGCAAATCTCAGAAATTCCACTTATTTTGGGGCAAAATTCCAGAAATTTCACTTATTTTGGGGCTAAATTGCATAAATTTCAATTATTTTGGGGCAAAATTGCAGAAATTTCACTTATTTCAGGGAAAAAAGGCAAAAATTTTCCTTATTTTAGGGGAAAAAGGCAGAAATTCCTAATATTTTGTGGCAAAAATGCAGAAATTCCCCTTATTTTGAGGGAAAAAAGGCTGAAATTCTCATTATTTGGGGGCAAAAAGGCAGAAATTTCTCTAATTTTCGGGCAAAATTGCAGAAATTTCACTTACTTCAGAGTAATAAGTCAGAAAATTTCTTTATTTTGGGGCAAAAAAGACAGAACTTCCTTTTGTTTTGCGGGAAAAAGACAGAAATTCCACTTATTTAGAGGCAAAAAAGCAGAAATTCCCTTTATTTTGGAGCAAAAATGAAGAAATTTCCCTTTTTTATGGCAAAAAGGTATGCATTCTTCTAATTGTCGGGCAAAAAGACAGAAATTCCCCGTATTTTGGAGCAAAATTGCAGAATTTCCCCTAATTGTGGGGCAAAAATGCAGAAATTCCCTATATGTTGGGGCAAAAAGACAGAAATTCTCCTCATTTTGGGGCAAAACTCAGAAATTCCACTTATTTTGGGGAAAAATTCCAGAAATTTCCCTTATTTTGGGGCAAAATTGCAGAAATTTCACTTATTTTGGGGCAAAATAGCAGAAATTTCACTTATTTCAAAAAAAAGCAGAATCTTTCTTATTTTGGGTCAAAAGGGCAGAAATTTCATTTATTTTGGTACATAATTGCAGAAATTTTTCTTATTTTGGGGCAAAAAGGCAGAAATTTCCCATATTTTGGAGAAAAAAGGCAGAAATTCCCCTTATTTTGAGGTAAAAAGGCTGAAATTCCTTTTATTTGGGGGCAAAAAGGCAGAAATTTCCTTTACTTTCGGGCAAAATTGCAGAAATTTCACTTATTTCAGGGTAATAAGTCAGAAATTTTCCTTATTTTGGGGCAAAAAAGACAAAAATTCCCTTTGTTTTGGGGGAAAAATACAGAAATTCCAATTATTTAGAGGCAAAAAATCAGAAATTCCCCTTATTATGGAGCAAAAATGAAGAAATTTCCATTTTTATGGCAAAAAGGTATGCATTCTTCTTATTTTCGGGCAAAAAGGCAGAAATTCACCGTATTTTGGAGCAAAATTGCAGAAATTCCCCTAATTGTGGGTCAAAAAGGCAGAAATTCCCTATATGTTGGGGCAAAAAGACAGAAATTCTCCTTATTTTGGGGCAAAACTCAGAAATTCAACTTATTTTGGGGCAAAATTCCAGAAATTTCTCTTATTTTGGGGCAAAATTGCAGAAATTTTACTTATTTTCGGGCAAAATTGCAGAAATTTCACTTATTTCAAAAAAAAGCAGAAATTTTCTTATTTTGGGGCAAAAAGGCAGAAATTTCTTTTATTTTGGTACAAAATTGCAGAAATTTTTCTTATTTTGGGGCAAAAAGGCAGAAATTTCCCTTATTTTGGGGCAAAAATGCAGAAATTCCACTTATTTTGAGGTAAAAAGGCTGAAATTCCCATTATTTGGGGACAAAAAAGCAGAAATTTCCCTTATTTTGGGGCAAAATTGTAGAAATTTCACTTATTTCATGGTAATAAGACAAAAATTTTCTTTATTTTGGGGTAAAAAAAAACAGAAATTCCCTTTGTTTTGGGGGAAAAAGACAGAAATTTCACTTATTTAGAGGCAAAAAAGCAGAAATTCCTTTTATTTTGGAGCAAAATTTCAGAAATTCCCTTAATTGTGGGTCAAAAAGGCAGAAATTCCCTATATGTTGGGGCAAAAAGACAGAAATTCTCCTTATTTTGGGGCAAAACTCAGAAATTCCACTTATTTTGGGGCAAAATTCCAGAAATTCCCCTTATTTTGGGGCAAAATTGCAGAAATTTCACTTATTTTGGGGCAAAATAGCAGAAATTTCACTTATTTCAAAAAAAAGCAGAATCTTTCTTATTTTGGGTCAAAAAGGCAGAAATTTCATTTATTTTGGTACATAATTGCAGAAATTTTTCTTATTTTGGGGCAAAAAGGCAGAAATTTCCCATATTTTGGAGAAAAAAGGCAGAAATTCCCCTTATTTTGAGGTAAAAAGGCTGAAATTCCTTTTATTTGGGGGCAAAAAGGCAGAAATTTCCTTTATTTTCGGGCAAAATTGCAGAAATTTCACTTATTTCAGGGTAATAAGTCAGAAATTCCACTTATTTTGGGGCAAAATTCCAGAAATTTCCCTTATTTTGGGGCAAAATTGCAGAAATTTCCCTTATTTTGGGGCAAAATTGCAGAAATTTCACTTATTTCAGGGTAATAAGACAGAAATTTTCTTTATTTTGGGGCCAAAAATCCCAGAAATTCCCATTGTTTTGGGGGAAAAAGACAGAAATTCCACTTATTTAGAAGCAAAAAAGCAGAAATTCCCCTTATTTTGGAGCAAAATTTCAGAAATTCCCCTAATTGTGGGTCAAAAAGGCAGAAATTCCCTATATGTTGGGGCAAAAAGACAGAAATTCTCATTATTTTGGGGCAAATCTCAGAAATTCCACTTATTTTGGGGCAAAATTCCAGAAATTTCACTTATTTTGGGGCAAAATTGCAGAAATTTCACTTATTTTGTGGCAAAATTGCAGAAATTTCACTTATTTCAGAGAAAAAAGGTAGAAATTTTCCATAATTTGGGGCAAAAAGTTAGAAATTCCTAATATTTTGTGGCAAAAATGCAGAAATTCCTTTTATTTTGAGGTAAAAAGGCTGAAATTCCCCTTATTTGGGGGCAAAAAGGCAGAAATTTCCCTTATTTTGGAACAAAATTGCATAAATTTCACTTACTTCAGGGTAATAAGTCAGAATTTTTCCTTTTTTGGGGCAAAAAAGACAGAAATTCCCTTTGTTTTGGGGAAAAAGGCAAAAATTCCACTTATTTAGAGGCAAAAACAGAAATTCCCCTTATTTTGGAGCAAAAATGAAGAAATTTCCCTTTTTTATGGCAAAAAGATATGCATTCTTCTTATTTTCGGGCAAAAAGGCAGAAATTCCCTGTATTTTGGAGCAAAATTGCAGAAATTCCCCTAATTGTGGGGCAAAAAGGCAGAAATTCCCTATATGTAGGGGCAAAAAGACAGAAATTCTCCTTATTTTGGGGCAAAACTCAGAAATTCCACTTATTTTGGGGCAAAATTCCAGAAATTTCCCTTATTTTGGGGCAAAATTCCAGAAATTTCCCTTATTTTGGGGCAAAATAGCAGAAATTTCACTTATTTCAAAAAAAAGCAGAATCTTTCTTATTTTGGGTCAAAAAGGCAGAAATTTCATTTATTTTGGTACATAATTGCAGAAATTTTTCTTATTTTGGGGCAAAAAGGCAGAAATTTCCCATATTTTGGAGCAAAAAGGCAGAAATTACCCTTATTTTGAGGTAAAAAGGCTGAAATTCCTTTTATTTGGGGGCAAAAAGGCAGAAATTTCCTTTATTTTCGGGCAAAATTGCAGAAATTTCACTTATTTCAGGGTAATAAGTCAGAAATTTTCCTTATTTTGGGGCAAAAAAGACACAAATTCCTTTTGTTTTGGGAAAAAAATACAGAAATTCCAATTATTTAGAGGCAAAAAAGCAGAAATTCCCCTTATTATGGAGCAAAAATGAAGAAATTTCCATTATGATGGCAAAAAGATATGCATTCTTCTTATTTTCGGGCAAAAAGGCAGAAATTCCCCGTATTTTGGAGCAAAATTGCAGAAATTCCCCTAATTGTGGGTCAAAAAGGCAGAAATTTCCTATATCTTGGGGCAAAAAGACAGAAATTCTCCTTATTTTGGGGCAAATCTCAGAAATTCCACTTATTTTGGGGCAAAATTCCAGAAATTTCACTTATTTTGGGGCTAAATTGCATAAATTTCAATTATTTTGGGGCAAAATTGCAGAAATTTCACTTATTTCAGGGAAAAAAGGCAAAAATTTTCCTTATTTTAGGGGAAAAAGGCAGAAATTCCTAATATTTTGTGGCAAAAATGCAGAAATTCCCCTTATTTTGAGGGAAAAAAGGCTGAAATTCTCATTATTTGGGGGCAAAAAGGCAGAAATTTCTCTAATTTTCGGGCAAAATTGCAGAAATTTCACTTACTTCAGAGTAATAAGTCAGAAAATTTCTTTATTTTGGGGCAAAAAAGACAGAACTTCCTTTTGTTTTGCGGGAAAAAGACAGAAATTCCACTTATTTAGAGGCAAAAAAGCAGAAATTCCCTTTATTTTGGAGCAAAAATGAAGAAATTTCCCTTTTTTATGGCAAAAAGGTATGCATTCTTCTAATTGTCGGGCAAAAAGACAGAAATTCCCCGTATTTTGGAGCAAAATTGCAGAATTTCCCCTAATTGTGGGGCAAAAATGCAGAAATTCCCTATATGTTGGGGCAAAAAGACAGAAATTCTCCTCATTTTGGGGCAAAACTCAGAAATTCCACTTATTTTGGGGAAAAATTCCAGAAATTTCCCTTATTTTGGGGCAAAATTGCAGAAATTTCACTTATTTTGGGGCAAAATAGCAGAAATTTCACTTATTTCAAAAAAAAGCAGAATCTTTCTTATTTTGGGTCAAAAGGGCAGAAATTTCATTTATTTTGGTACATAATTGCAGAAATTTTTCTTATTTTGGGGCAAAAAGGCAGAAATTTCCCATATTTTGGAGAAAAAAGGCAGAAATTCCCCTTATTTTGAGGTAAAAAGGCTGAAATTCCTTTTATTTGGGGGCAAAAAGGCAGAAATTTCCTTTACTTTCGGGCAAAATTGCAGAAATTTCACTTATTTCAGGGTAATAAGTCAGAAATTTTCCTTATTTTGGGGCAAAAAAGACAAAAATTCCCTTTGTTTTGGGGGAAAAATACAGAAATTCCAATTATTTAGAGGCAAAAAATCAGAAATTCCCCTTATTATGGAGCAAAAATGAAGAAATTTCCATTTTTATGGCAAAAAGGTATGCATTCTTCTTATTTTCGGGCAAAAAGGCAGAAATTCACCGTATTTTGGAGCAAAATTGCAGAAATTCCCCTAATTGTGGGTCAAAAAGGCAGAAATTCCCTATATGTTGGGGCAAAAAGACAGAAATTCTCCTTATTTTGGGGCAAAACTCAGAAATTCCACTTATTTTGGGGCAAAATTCCAGAAATTTCTCTTATTTTGGGGCAAAATTGCAGAAATTTTACTTATTTTCGGGCAAAATTGCAGAAATTTCACTTATTTCAAAAAAAAGCAGAAATTTTCTTATTTTGGGGCAAAAAGGCAGAAATTTCTTTTATTTTGGTACAAAATTGCAGAAATTTTTCTTATTTTGGGGCAAAAAGGCAGAAATTTCCCTTATTTTGGGGCAAAAATGCAGAAATTCCACTTATTTTGAGGTAAAAAGGCTGAAATTCCCATTATTTGGGGACAAAAAAGCAGAAATTTCCCTTATTTTGGGGCAAAATTGTAGAAATTTCACTTATTTCATGGTAATAAGACAAAAATTTTCTTTATTTTGGGGTAAAAAAAAACAGAAATTCCCTTTGTTTTGGGGGAAAAAGACAGAAATTTCACTTATTTAGAGGCAAAAAAGCAGAAATTCCTTTTATTTTGGAGCAAAATTTCAGAAATTCCCTTAATTGTGGGTCAAAAAGGCAGAAATTCCCTATATGTTGGGGCAAAAAGACAGAAATTCTCCTTATTTTGGGGCAAAACTCAGAAATTCCACTTATTTTGGGGCAAAATTCCAGAAATTCCCCTTATTTTGGGGCAAAATTGCAGAAATTTCACTTATTTTGGGGCAAAATAGCAGAAATTTCACTTATTTCAAAAAAAAGCAGAATCTTTCTTATTTTGGGTCAAAAAGGCAGAAATTTCATTTATTTTGGTACATAATTGCAGAAATTTTTCTTATTTTGGGGCAAAAAGGCAGAAATTTCCCATATTTTGGAGAAAAAAGGCAGAAATTCCCCTTATTTTGAGGTAAAAAGGCTGAAATTCCTTTTATTTGGGGGCAAAAAGGCAGAAATTTCCTTTATTTTCGGGCAAAATTGCAGAAATTTCACTTATTTCAGGGTAATAAGTCAGAAATTCCACTTATTTTGGGGCAAAATTCCAGAAATTTCCCTTATTTTGGGGCAAAATTGCAGAAATTTCCCTTATTTTGGGGCAAAATTGCAGAAATTTCACTTATTTCAGGGTAATAAGACAGAAATTTTCTTTATTTTGGGGCCAAAAATCCCAGAAATTCCCATTGTTTTGGGGGAAAAAGACAGAAATTCCACTTATTTAGAAGCAAAAAAGCAGAAATTCCCCTTATTTTGGAGCAAAATTTCAGAAATTCCCCTAATTGTGGGTCAAAAAGGCAGAAATTCCCTATATGTTGGGGCAAAAAGACAGAAATTCTCATTATTTTGGGGCAAATCTCAGAAATTCCACTTATTTTGGGGCAAAATTCCAGAAATTTCACTTATTTTGGGGCAAAATTGCAGAAATTTCACTTATTTTGTGGCAAAATTGCAGAAATTTCACTTATTTCAGAGAAAAAAGGTAGAAATTTTCCATAATTTGGGGCAAAAAGTTAGAAATTCCTAATATTTTGTGGCAAAAATGCAGAAATTCCTTTTATTTTGAGGTAAAAAGGCTGAAATTCCCCTTATTTGGGGGCAAAAAGGCAGAAATTTCCCTTATTTTGGAACAAAATTGCATAAATTTCACTTACTTCAGGGTAATAAGTCAGAATTTTTCCTTTTTTGGGGCAAAAAAGACAGAAATTCCCTTTGTTTTGGGGAAAAAGGCAAAAATTCCACTTATTTAGAGGCAAAAACAGAAATTCCCCTTATTTTGGAGCAAAAATGAAGAAATTTCCCTTTTTTATGGCAAAAAGATATGCATTCTTCTTATTTTCGGGCAAAAAGGCAGAAATTCCCTGTATTTTGGAGCAAAATTGCAGAAATTCCCCTAATTGTGGGGCAAAAAGGCAGAAATTCCCTATATGTTGGGGCAAAAAGACAGAAATTCTCCTTATTTTGGGACAAAACTCAAAAATTCCACTTATTTTGGGGCAAAATTCCAGAAATTTCCCATATTTTGGGGCAAAATTGCAGAAATTTCACTTATTTTGGGGCAAAATTGCAGAAATTTCACTTATTTCAAAAAAAAGCAGAATCTTTCTTATTTTGGGGCAAAAAGGCAGAAATTTCGTTTATTTTGGTACAAAATTGCAGAAATTTTTCTTATTTGGGGCAAAAAGGCAGAAATTTCCCATATTTTGGAGCAAAAAGGCAGAAATTCCCGTTATTTTGAGGTAAAAAGGCTGAAATTCCTTTTATTTGGGGGCAAAAAGGCAGAAATTTCACTTATTTTGGGGCAAAATTGCAGAAATTTCACTTATTTCAGGGTTATAAATCAGAAATTTTTCTTATTTTGGGACAAAAAAGACAGAAATTCCCTTTGTTTTGGGGGAAAAAGACAGAAATTCCACTTATTTAGAGGCAAAAATGCAGAAATTCCCCTTATTTTGGAGCAAAAATGAAGAAATTTCCCTTTTTTATGGCAAAAAGGTATGCATTCTTCCTATTTTTTGGCAAAAAGGCATAAATTCCTCGTATTTTGGAGCAAAATTGCAGAAATTCCTTTAATTGTGGGGCAAAAAGGCAGAAATTTCCTATATCTTAGGGCAAAAAGACAGAAATTCTCCTTATTTTGGGGCAAAACTCAGAAATCCCACTTATTTAGGTCAAAATTCTTGAAATTTCCCTTATTTTTGGGCCAAAATGCAGAAATTTCACTTATTTCAGGGTAAAAATGCAGAAATTTTCCTTATTTGGGGCAAAAACGCCAAAATTTTCCTTATTTTGGGGCAAAAATTCAGAAATTCCCCTTATTTTGAGGTAAAATGGCTGAAATTCCCCTTATTTGGGGGCAAAAATGCAGAAATTTCCCTTATATTGGGGCAAAATTGCAGAAATTTCACTTATTTCAGGGTAATAAGTCAAAATTTTTTCTTTATTTTGGGGCAAATAAGACAGAAATTCCCTTTGTTTTGGGGGAAAAAGACAGAAATTCCACTTATTTAGAGGCAAAAATGCAGAAATTCCCCTTATTTTGGAGCAAAAATGAAGAAATTTCCCTTTTTTATGGCAAAAAGGTATGCATTCTTCTTATTTTCGGGCAAAAAAGCAGAAATTCCCCGTATTTTGGAGCAAAATTGCAGAAATTTCCCTAATTGTGGGGCAAAAAGACAGAAATTCCCTATATGTTTGGGCAAAAAGACAGAAATTCTCCTTATTTTGGGGCAAAATTCAGAAATTCCACTTATTTTGGGGCAAAATTCCAGAAATTTCCCTTATTTTAGGGCAAAATTGCAGAAATTTTACTTATTTTCGGGCAAAATTGCAGAAATTTCACTTATTTCAAAAAAAAGCAGAAATTTTCTTATTTTGGGGCAAAAAGGCAGAAATTTCTTTTATTTTGGTACAAAATTGCAGAAATTTTCCTTATTTTGGGGCAAAAAGGCAGAAATTTCCCATATTTTGGGGCAAAAATGCAGAAATTCCCCTTATTTTGAGGGAAAAATGCTGAAATTCCATTCTTTTGGGGGCAAAAATGCAGAAATTTCCCTTATTTTGGAACAAAAATGCAGAAATTCCACTTATTTTGAGGTAAAAAGGCTGAAATTCCCATTATTTGGGGAGAAAAAAGCAGAAATTTCCCTTATTTTGTGGCAAAATTGCAGAAATTTCACTTATTTTAGGGTAATAAGACAGAAATTTTCTTTATTTTGGGGCAAAAAAACCCAGAAATTCCCTTTGTTTTGGGGGAAAAAGACAGCAATTCCACTTATTTAGAGGCAAAAAAGCAGAAATTTTCCTTATTTTGGAGCAAAATTTCAGAAATTCCCCTAATTTTGGGTCAAAAAGGCAGAAATTCCCTATATGTTGGGGCAAAAAGACAGAAATTCTCATTATTTTGGGCAAATCTCAGAAATTCCACTTATTTTGGGGCAAAATTCCAGAAATTTCATTTATTTTGGGGCAAAATTGCAGAAATTTCACTTATTTTGTGGCAAAATTGCAGAAATTTCACTTATTTCAGAGAAAAAAGGTAGAAATTTTCCATATTTTGGGGCAAAAAGTTAGAAATTCCTAATATTTTGTGGCAAAAATGCAGAAATTCCTTTTATTTTGAGGTAAAAAGGCTGAAATTTCCCTTATTTGGGGGCAAAAAGGCAGAAATTTCCCTTATTTTGGAACAAAATTGCATAAATTTCAGTTACTTCAGGGTAATAAGTCAGAATTTTTCTTTTTTTGGGGCAAAAAGACAGAAATTCCCTTTGTTTTGGGGAAAAAGGCAAAAATTCCACTTATTTAAAGGCAAAAAAGCAGAAAATCCGCTTATTTTGGAGCAAAAATGAAGAAATTTCCCTTTTTTATGGCAAAAAGGTATGCATTCTTCTTATTTTCGGGCAAAAAAACAGAAATTCCCTGTATTTTGGAGCAAAATTGCAGAAATTCCCCTAATTGTGGGGCAAAAAGGCAGAAATTCCCTATATGTTGGGGCTAAAAGACAGAAATTCTCCTTATTTTGGGGATAAACTCAGAAATTCCACTTATTTTGGGGCAAAATTCCAGAAATTTCCCTTATTTTGGGGCAAAATAGCAGAAATTTCACTTATTTCAAAAAAAAGCAGAATCTTTCTTATTTTGGGTCAAAAAGGCAGAAATTTCATTTATTTTGGTACATAATTGCAGAAATTTTTCTTATTTTGGGGCAAAAAGGCAGAAATTTCCCATATTTTGGAGCAAAAAAGCAGAAATTCCCCTTATTTTGAGGTAAAAAGGCTGAAATTCCTTTTATTTGGGGGCAAAAAGGCAGAAATTTCCTTTATTTTTGGGCAAAATTGCAGAAATTTCACTTATTTCAGGGTAATAAGTCAGAAATTTCCTTTATTTTGGGGCAAAAAAGACAAAAAATTCCTTTTGTTTTGGGAGAAAAATACAGAAATTCCAATTATTTAGAGGCAAAAAAGCAGAAATTCCCCTTATTATGGAGCAAAAATGAAGAAATTTCCATTTTGATGGCAAAAAGGTATGCATTCTTCTTATTTTCGGGCAAAAAGGCAGAAATTCCCCGTATTTTGGAGCAAAATTGCAGAAATTCCCCTAATTGTGGGTCAAAAAGGCAGAAATTTCCTATATCTTGGGGCAAAAAGACAGAAATTCTCCTTATTTTGGGGCAAATCTCAGAAATTCCACTTATTTTGGGGCAAAATTCCAGAAATTTCACTTATTTTGGGGCTAAATTGCATAAATTTCAATTATTTTGGGGCAAAATTGCAGAAATTTCACTTATTTCAGGGAAAAAAGGCAGAAATTTTCCTTATTTTAGGGGAAAAAGGCAGAAATTCCTAATATTTTGTGGCAAAAAAGCAGAAATTCCCCTTATTTTGAGGGAAAAAAGGCTGAAATTCTCATTATTTGGGGGCAAAAAGGCAGAAATTTCTCTAATTTTCGGGCAATATTGCGAAAATTTCACTTACTTCAGAGTAATAAGTCAGAAAATTTCTTTATTTTGGGGCAAAAAAGACAGAACTTCCTTTTGTTTTGCGGGAAAAAGACAGAAATTCCACTTATTTAGAGGCAAAAAAGCAGAAATTCCCTTTATTTTGGAGCAAAAATGAAGAAATTTCCCTTTTTTATGGCAAAAAGGTATGCATTCTTCTAATTGTCGGGCAAAAAGACAGAAATTCCCCGTATTTTGGAGCAAAATTGCAGAATTTCCCCTAATTGTGGGTCAAAAAGGCAGAAATTCCCTATATGTTGGGGCAAAAAGACAGAAATTCTCCTTATTTTGGGGCAAAACTCAGAAATTCCACTTATTTTGGGGCAAAATTCCAGAAATTTCCCTTATTTTGGGGCAAAATTGCAGAAATTTCACTTATTTTGGGGCAAAATAGCAGAAATTTCACTTATTTCAAAAAAAAGCAGAATCTTTCTTATTTTGGGTCAAAAAGGCAGAAATTTCATTTATTTTGGTACATAATTGCAGAAATTTTTCTTATTTTGGGGCAAAAAGGCAGAAATTTCCCATATTTTGGAGAAAAAAGGCAGAAATTCCCCTTATTTTGAGGTAAAAAGGCTGAAATTCCTTTTATTTGGGGGCAAAAAGGCAGAAATTTCCTTTATTTTCGGGCAAAATTGCAGAAATTTCACTTATTTCAGGGTAATAAGTCAGAAATTTTCCTTATTTTGGGGCAAAAAAGACAAAAATTCCCTTTGTTTTGGGGGAAAAATACAGAAATTCCAATTATTTAGAGGCAAAAAATCAGAAATTCCCCTTATTATGGAGCAAAAATGAAGAAATTTCCATTTTTATGGCAAAAAGGTATGCATTCTTCTTATTTTCGGGCAAAAAGGCAGAAATTCACCGTATTTTGGAGCAAAATTGCAGAAATTCCCCTAATTGTGGGTCAAAAAGGCAGAAATTCCCTATATGTTGGGGCAAAAAGACAGAAATTCTCCTTATTTTGGGGCAAAACTCAGAAATTCCACTTATTTTGGGGCAAAATTCCAGAAATTTCTCTTATTTTGGGGCAAAATTGCAGAAATTTTACTTATTTTCGGGCAAAATTGCAGAAATTTCACTTATTTCAAAAAAAAGCAGAAATTTTCTTATTTTGGGGCAAAAAGGCAGAAATTTCTTTTATTTTGGTACAAAATTGCAGAAATTTTTCTTATTTTGGGGCAAAAAGGCAGAAATTTCCCTTATTTTGGGGCAAAAATGCAGAAATTCCACTTATTTTGAGGTAAAAAGGCTGAAATTCCCATTATTTGGGGACAAAAAAGCAGAAATTTCCCTTATTTTGGGGCAAAATTGCAGAAATTTCACTTATTTTAGGGTAATAAGACAAAAATTTTCTTTATTTTGGGGTAAAAAAAAACAGAAATTCCCTTTGTTTTGGGGGAAAAAGACAGAAATTTCACTTATTTAGAGGCAAAAAAGCAGAAATTCCTTTTATTTTGGAGCAAAATTTCAGAAATTCCCCTAATTGTGGGTCAAAAAGGCAGAAATTCCCTATATGTTGGGGCAAAAAGACAGAAATTCTCCTTATTTTGGGGCAAAACTCAGAAATTCCACTTATTTTGGGGCAAAATTCCAGAAATTTCCCTTATTTTGGGGCAAAATTGCAGAAATTTCACTTATTTTGGGGCAAAATAGCAGAAATTTCACTTATTTCAAAAAAAAAGCAGAATCTTTCTTATTTTGGGTCAAAAAGGCAGAAATTTCATTTATTTTGGTACATAATTGCAGAAATTTTTCTTATTTTGGGGCAAAAAGGCAGAAATTTCCCATATTTTGGAGAAAAAAGGCAGAAATTCCCCTTATTTTGAGGTAAAAAGGCTGAAATTCCTTTTATTTGGGGGCAAAAAGGCAGAAATTTCCTTTATTTTCGGGCAAAATTGCAGAAATTTCACTTATTTCAGGGTAAGAAGTCAGAAATTTTCCTTATTTTGGGGCAAAAAAGACAAAAATTCCCTTTGTTTTGGGGGAAAAATACAGAAATTCCAATTATTTAGAGGCAAAAAAGCAGAAATTCCCCTTATTATGGAGCAAAAATGAAGAAATTTCCATTTTTATGGCAAAAAGGTATGCATTCTTCTTATTTTCGGGCAAAAAGGCAGAAATTCACCGTATTTTGGAGCAAAATTGCAGAAATTCCCCTAATTGTGGGTCAAAAAGGCAGAAATTCCCTATATGTTGGGGCAAAAAGACAGAAATTCTCCTTATTTTGGGGCAAAACTCAGAAATTCCACTTATTTTGGGGCAAAATTCCAGAAATTTCTCTTATTTTGGGGAAAAATTGCAGAAATTTTACTTATTTTCGGGCAAAATTGCAGAAATTTCACTTATTTCAAAAAAAAGCAGAAATTTTCTTATTTTGGGGCAAAAAGGCAGAAATTTCTTTTATTTTGGTACAAAATTGCAGAAATTTTTCTTATTTTGGGGCAAAAAGGCAGAAATTTCCCTTATTTTGGGGCAAAAATGCAGAAATTCCACTTATTTTGAGGTAAAAAGGCTGAAATTCCCATTATTTGGGGACAAAAAAGCAGAAATTTCCCTTATTTTGGGGCAAAATTGTAGAAATTTCACTTATTTCATGGTAATAAGACAAAAATTTTCTTTATTTTGGGGTAAAAAAAATAGAAATTCCCTTTGTTTTGGGGGAAAAAGACAGAAATTTCACTTATTTAGAGGCAAAAAAGGAGAAATTCCTTTTATTTTGGAGCAAAATTTCAGAAATTCCCCTAATTGTGGGTCAAAAAGGCAGAAATTCCCTATATGTTGGGGCAAAAAGACAGAAATTCTCCTTATTTTGGGGCAAAACTCAGAAATTCCACTTATTTTCGGGCAAAATTCCAGAAATTTCACTTATTTTGGGGCAAAATTGCAGAAATTTCACTTATTTTGTGGCAAAATTGCAGAAATTTCACTTATTTCAGAGAAAAAAGGCAGAAATTTTCCTTATTTTGGGGCAAAAAGTTAGAAATTCCTAATTTTTTGTGGCAAAAATGCAGAAATTCCTTTTATTTTGAGGTAAAAAGGCTGAAATTACCCTTATTTGGGGGCAAAAAGGCAGAAATTTCCCTTATTTTGGAACAAAATTGCATAAATTTCAGTTACTTCAGGGTAATAAGTCAGAATTTTTCCTTTTTTGGGACAAAAAAGACAGAAATTCCCTTTGTTTTGGGGAAAAAGGCAAAAATTCCACTTATTTAGAGGCAAAAAATCAGAAATTCCCCTTATTTTGGAGCAAAAATGAAGAAATTTCCCTTTTTTATGGCAAAAAGATATGCATTCTTCTTATTTTCGGGCAAAAAGGTAGAAATTCACCGTATTTTGGAGCAAAATTGCAAAAATTCCCCTAATTGTGGGTCAAAAAGGCAGAAATTCCCTATATCTTGGGGCAAAAAGACAGAAATTCTCCTTATTTTGGGGCAAATCTCAGAAATTCCACTTATTTTGGGGCAAAATTCCAGAAATTTCACTTATTTTGGGGCAAAATTGCATAAATTTCAATTATTTTGGGGCAAAATTGCAGAAATTTCACTTATTTCAGGGAAAAAAGGCAGAAATTTTCCTTATTTTGGGGCAAAAAGGCAGAAATTCCTAATATTTTGTGGCAAAAATGCAGAAATTCCCCTTATTTTGAGGGAAAAAAGGCTGAAATTCCCATTATTTGGGGACAAAAAAGCAGAAATTTCCCTTATTTTGGGGCAAAATTGCAGAAATTTTACTTATTTTCGGGCAAAATTGCCGAAATTTCACTTATTTCAAAAAAAAGCAGAAATTTTCTTATTTTGGGGCAAAAAGGCAGCAATTTCTTTTATTTTGGTACAAAATTGCAGAAATTTTTCTTATTTTGGGGCAAAATTGCAGAAATTTCACTTATTTTGGGGCAAAATTGCAGAAATTTCACTTATTTTAAAAAAAAGCAGAATCTTTTTTATTTTGTTGCAAAAAGGCAGAAATTTCACTTATTTTGGTACAAAATTGCAGAAATTTTTCTTATTTTGGGGCAAAAAGGCAGAAATTTCCCATATTTTGGAGCAAAAATGCAGTAATTCCCCTTATTTTGAGGTAAAAAGGCTGAAATTCCTTTTATTTGGGGGCAAAAAGGCAGAAATTTCCTTTATTTTCGGGCAAAATTGCGGAAATTTCATATTTCAGGGTAATAAGTCAGAAATTTTCCTTATTTTGGGGAAAAAAAGACAAAAATTCTCTTTGTTTTGGGGGAAAAATACAGAAATTCCAATTATTTAGAGGCAAAAATGCAGAAATTCCCATTATTATGGAGCTAAAATCAAGAAATTTCCATTTTTATGGCAAAAAGGTATGCATTCTTCTTATTTTCGGGCAAAAAGGCAGAAATTCACCGTATTTTGGAGCAAAATTGCAGAAATTCCCCTAATTGTGGGTCAAAAAGGCAGAAATTCCCTATATCTTGGGGCAAAAAGACAGAAATTTTCCTTATTTTGGGGCAAAATTCCAGAAATTTCACTTATTTTGGGGCAAAATTGCATAAATTTCAATTATTTTGGGGCAAAATTGCAGAAATTTCACTTATTTCAGGAAAAAAGGCAGAAATTTTCCTTATTTTGGGGCAAAAAGGGAGAAATTCCTAATATTTTGTGGCAAAAATGCAGAAATTCCCCTTATTTTGAGGTTAAAAAGGCTGAAATTCCCATTATTTGGGGGCAAAAAGGCAGAAGTTTCTCTCATTTTCGGGCAAAATTGCAGAAATTTCACTTACTTCAGGGTAATAAGTCAGAAATTTTCTTTATTTTGGGGCAAAAAAGACAGAACTTCCTTTTGTTTTGTGGGAAAAATACAGAAATTCCACTTATTTAGAGGCAAAAAAGCAGAAATTCCCTTTATTTTGGAGCAAAAATGAAGAAATTTCCCTTTTTTATGGCAAAAAGGTATGCATTCTTCTAATTGTCGGGCAAAAAGACAGAAATTCCCCGTATTTTGGAGCAAAATTGCAGAAATTCCCCTAATTGTGGGGCAAAAAGGCAGAAATTCCCTATATGTTTGGGCAAAAAGACAGAAATTCTCCTTATTTTGGGGCAAAACTCAGAAATTCCACTTATTTTGGGGCAAAATTCCAGAAATTTCTCTTATTTTGGGGCAAAATTGCAGAAATTTTACTTATTTTCGGCAAAATTGCAAAAATTTCACTTATTTCAAAAAAAAGCAGAAATTTTCTTATTTTGGGGCAAAAAGGCAGAAATTTCTTTTATTTTGGTACAAAATTGCAGAAATTTTTCTTATTATGGGGCAAAAAGGCAGAAATTTCCCTTATTTTGGGGCAAAATGCAGAAATTCCACTTATTTTGAGGTAAAAAGGCTGAAATTCTCATTATTTGGGGACAAAAAAGCAGAAATTTCCCTTATTTTGGGGCAAAATTGTAGAAATTTCACTTATTTCATGGTAATAAGACAAAAATTTTCTTTATTTTGGGGTAAAAAAAACAGAAATTCCCTTTGTTTTGGGGGAAAAAGACAGAAATTTCACTTATTTAGAGGCAAAAAAGGAGAAATTCCTTTTATTTTGGAGCAAAATTTCAGAAATTCCCCTAATTGTGGGTCAAAAAGGCAGAAATTCCCTATATGTTGGGGCAAAAAGACAGAAATTCTCCTTATTTTGGGGCAAAACTCAGAAATTCCACTTATTTTCGGGCAAAATTCCAGAAATTTCACTTATTTTGGGGCAAAATTGCAGAAATTTCACTTATTTTGTGGCAAAATTGCAGAAATTTCACTTATTTCAGAGAAAAAAGGCAGAAATTTTCCTTATTTTGGGGCAAAAAGTTAGAAATTCCTAATTTTTTGTGGCAAAAATGCAGAAATTCCTTTTATTTTGAGGTAAAAAGGCTGAAATTACCCTTATTTGGGGGCAAAAAGGCAGAAATTTCCCTTATTTTGGAACAAAATTGCATAAATTTCAGTTACTTCAGGGTAATAAGTCAGAATTTTTCCTTTTTTGGGACAAAAAAGACAGAAATTCCCTTTGTTTTGGGGAAAAAGGCAAAAATTCCACTTATTTAGAGGCAAAAAATCAGAAATTCCCCTTATTTTGGAGCAAAAATGAAGAAATTTCCCTTTTTTATGGCAAAAAGATATGCATTCTTCTTATTTTCGGGCAAAAAGGTAGAAATTCACCGTATTTTGGAGCAAAATTGCAAAAATTCCCCTAATTGTGGGTCAAAAAGGCAGAAATTCCCTATATCTTGGGGCAAAAAGACAGAAATTCTCCTTATTTTGGGGCAAATCTCAGAAATTCCACTTATTTTGGGGCAAAATTCCAGAAATTTCACTTATTTTGGGGCAAAATTGCATAAATTTCAATTATTTTGGGGCAAAATTGCAGAAATTTCACTTATTTCAGGGAAAAAAGGCAGAAATTTTCCTTATTTTGGGGCAAAAAGGCAGAAATTCCTAATATTTTGTGGCAAAAATGCAGAAATTCCCCTTATTTTGAGGGAAAAAAGGCTGAAATTCCCATTATTTGGGGACAAAAAAGCAGAAATTTCCCTTATTTTGGGGCAAAATTGCAGAAATTTTACTTATTTTCGGGCAAAATTGCCGAAATTTCACTTATTTCAAAAAAAAGCAGAAATTTTCTTATTTTGGGGCAAAAAGGCAGCAATTTCTTTTATTTTGGTACAAAATTGCAGAAATTTTTCTTATTTTGGGGCAAAATTGCAGAAATTTCACTTATTTTGGGGCAAAATTGCAGAAATTTCACTTATTTTAAAAAAAAGCAGAATCTTTTTTATTTTGTTGCAAAAAGGCAGAAATTTCACTTATTTTGGTACAAAATTGCAGAAATTTTTCTTATTTTGGGGCAAAAAGGCAGAAATTTCCCATATTTTGGAGCAAAAATGCAGTAATTCCCCTTATTTTGAGGTAAAAAGGCTGAAATTCCTTTTATTTGGGGGCAAAAAGGCAGAAATTTCCTTTATTTTCGGGCAAAATTGCGGAAATTTCATATTTCAGGGTAATAAGTCAGAAATTTTCCTTATTTTGGGGAAAAAAAGACAAAAATTCTCTTTGTTTTGGGGGAAAAATACAGAAATTCCAATTATTTAGAGGCAAAAATGCAGAAATTCCCATTATT
Organism: Micromys minutus; assembly: GCF_963924665.1. Taxonomy (NCBI): domain Eukaryota; kingdom Metazoa; phylum Chordata; class Mammalia; order Rodentia; family Muridae; genus Micromys; species Micromys minutus. The sequence goes on from NW_027667604.1 coordinate 57,054, forward strand.
ATGGAGCTAAAATCAAGAAATTTCCATTTTTATGGCAAAAAGGTATGCATTCTTCTTATTTTCGGGCAAAAAGGCAGAAATTCACCGTATTTTGGAGCAAAATTGCAGAAATTCCCCTAATTGTGGGTCAAAAAGGCAGAAATTCCCTATATCTTGGGGCAAAAAGACAGAAATTTTCCTTATTTTGGGGCAAAATTCCAGAAATTTCACTTATTTTGGGGCAAAATTGCATAAATTTCAATTATTTTGGGGCAAAATTGCAGAAATTTCACTTATTTCAGGAAAAAAGGCAGAAATTTTCCTTATTTTGGGGCAAAAAGGGAGAAATTCCTAATATTTTGTGGCAAAAATGCAGAAATTCCCCTTATTTTGAGGTTAAAAAGGCTGAAATTCCCATTATTTGGGGGCAAAAAGGCAGAAGTTTCTCTCATTTTCGGGCAAAATTGCAGAAATTTCACTTACTTCAGGGTAATAAGTCAGAAATTTTCTTTATTTTGGGGCAAAAAAGACAGAACTTCCTTTTGTTTTGTGGGAAAAATACAGAAATTCCACTTATTTAGAGGCAAAAAAGCAGAAATTCCCTTTATTTTGGAGCAAAAATGAAGAAATTTCCCTTTTTTATGGCAAAAAGGTATGCATTCTTCTAATTGTCGGGCAAAAAGACAGAAATTCCCCGTATTTTGGAGCAAAATTGCAGAAATTCCCCTAATTGTGGGGCAAAAAGGCAGAAATTCCCTATATGTTTGGGCAAAAAGACAGAAATTCTCCTTATTTTGGGGCAAAACTCAGAAATTCCACTTATTTTGGGGCAAAATTCCAGAAATTTCTCTTATTTTGGGGCAAAATTGCAGAAATTTTACTTATTTTCGGCAAAATTGCAAAAATTTCACTTATTTCAAAAAAAAGCAGAAATTTTCTTATTTTGGGGCAAAAAGGCAGAAATTTCTTTTATTTTGGTACAAAATTGCAGAAATTTTTCTTATTATGGGGCAAAAAGGCAGAAATTTCCCTTATTTTGGGGCAAAATGCAGAAATTCCACTTATTTTGAGGTAAAAAGGCTGAAATTCTCATTATTTGGGGACAAAAAAGCAGAAATTTCCCTTATTTTGGGGCAAAATTGTAGAAATTTCACTTATTTCATGGTAATAAGACAAAAATTTTCTTTATTTTGGGGTAAAAAAAACAGAAATTCCCTTTGTTTTGGGGGAAAAAGACAGAAATTTCACTTATTTAGAGGCAAAAAAGGAGAAATTCCTTTTATTTTGGAGCAAAATTTCAGAAATTCCCCTAATTGTGGGTCAAAAAGGCAGAAATTCCCTATATGTTGGGGCAAAAAGACAGAAATTCTCCTTATTTTGGGGCAAAACTCAGAAATTCCACTTATTTTCGGGCAAAATTCCAGAAATTTCACTTATTTTGGGGCAAAATTGCAGAAATTTCACTTATTTTGTGGCAAAATTGCAGAAATTTCACTTATTTCAGAGAAAAAAGGCAGAAATTTTCCTTATTTTGGGGCAAAAAGTTAGAAATTCCTAATTTTTTGTGGCAAAAATGCAGAAATTCCTTTTATTTTGAGGTAAAAAGGCTGAAATTACCCTTATTTGGGGGCAAAAAGGCAGAAATTTCCCTTATTTTGGAACAAAATTGCATAAATTTCAGTTACTTCAGGGTAATAAGTCAGAATTTTTCCTTTTTTGGGACAAAAAAGACAGAAATTCCCTTTGTTTTGGGGAAAAAGGCAAAAATTCCACTTATTTAGAGGCAAAAAATCAGAAATTCCCCTTATTTTGGAGCAAAAATGAAGAAATTTCCCTTTTTTATGGCAAAAAGATATGCATTCTTCTTATTTTCGGGCAAAAAGGTAGAAATTCACCGTATTTTGGAGCAAAATTGCAAAAATTCCCCTAATTGTGGGTCAAAAAGGCAGAAATTCCCTATATCTTGGGGCAAAAAGACAGAAATTCTCCTTATTTTGGGGCAAATCTCAGAAATTCCACTTATTTTGGGGCAAAATTCCAGAAATTTCACTTATTTTGGGGCAAAATTGCATAAATTTCAATTATTTTGGGGCAAAATTGCAGAAATTTCACTTATTTCAGGGAAAAAAGGCAGAAATTTTCCTTATTTTGGGGCAAAAAGGCAGAAATTCCTAATATTTTGTGGCAAAAATGCAGAAATTCCCCTTATTTTGAGGGAAAAAAGGCTGAAATTCCCATTATTTGGGGACAAAAAAGCAGAAATTTCCCTTATTTTGGGGCAAAATTGCAGAAATTTTACTTATTTTCGGGCAAAATTGCCGAAATTTCACTTATTTCAAAAAAAAGCAGAAATTTTCTTATTTTGGGGCAAAAAGGCAGCAATTTCTTTTATTTTGGTACAAAATTGCAGAAATTTTTCTTATTTTGGGGCAAAATTGCAGAAATTTCACTTATTTTGGGGCAAAATTGCAGAAATTTCACTTATTTTAAAAAAAAGCAGAATCTTTTTTATTTTGTTGCAAAAAGGCAGAAATTTCACTTATTTTGGTACAAAATTGCAGAAATTTTTCTTATTTTGGGGCAAAAAGGCAGAAATTTCCCATATTTTGGAGCAAAAATGCAGTAATTCCCCTTATTTTGAGGTAAAAAGGCTGAAATTCCTTTTATTTGGGGGCAAAAAGGCAGAAATTTCCTTTATTTTCGGGCAAAATTGCGGAAATTTCATATTTCAGGGTAATAAGTCAGAAATTTTCCTTATTTTGGGGAAAAAAAGACAAAAATTCTCTTTGTTTTGGGGGAAAAATACAGAAATTCCAATTATTTAGAGGCAAAAATGCAGAAATTCCCATTATTATGGAGCTAAAATCAAGAAATTTCCATTTTTATGGCAAAAAGGTATGCATTCTTCTTATTTTCGGGCAAAAAGGCAGAAATTCACCGTATTTTGGAGCAAAATTGCAGAAATTCCCCTAATTGTGGGTCAAAAAGGCAGAAATTCCCTATATCTTGGGGCAAAAAGACAGAAATTTTCCTTATTTTGGGGCAAAATTCCAGAAATTTCACTTATTTTGGGGCAAAATTGCATAAATTTCAATTATTTTGGGGCAAAATTGCAGAAATTTCACTTATTTCAGGAAAAAAGGCAGAAATTTTCCTTATTTTGGGGCAAAAAGGGAGAAATTCCTAATATTTTGTGGCAAAAATGCAGAAATTCCCCTTATTTTGAGGTTAAAAAGGCTGAAATTCCCATTATTTGGGGGCAAAAAGGCAGAAGTTTCTCTCATTTTCGGGCAAAATTGCAGAAATTTCACTTACTTCAGGGTAATAAGTCAGAAATTTTCTTTATTTTGGGGCAAAAAAGACAGAACTTCCTTTTGTTTTGTGGGAAAAATACAGAAATTCCACTTATTTAGAGGCAAAAAAGCAGAAATTCCCTTTATTTTGGAGCAAAAATGAAGAAATTTCCCTTTTTTATGGCAAAAAGGTATGCATTCTTCTAATTGTCGGGCAAAAAGACAGAAATTCCCCGTATTTTGGAGCAAAATTGCAGAAATTCCCCTAATTGTGGGGCAAAAAGGCAGAAATTCCCTATATGTTTGGGCAAAAAGACAGAAATTCTCCTTATTTTGGGGCAAAACTCAGAAATTCCACTTATTTTGGGGCAAAATTCCAGAAATTTCTCTTATTTTGGGGCAAAATTGCAGAAATTTTACTTATTTTCGGCAAAATTGCAAAAATTTCACTTATTTCAAAAAAAAGCAGAAATTTTCTTATTTTGGGGCAAAAAGGCAGAAATTTCTTTTATTTTGGTACAAAATTGCAGAAATTTTTCTTATTATGGGGCAAAAAGGCAGAAATTTCCCTTATTTTGGGGCAAAATGCAGAAATTCCACTTATTTTGAGGTAAAAAGGCTGAAATTCTCATTATTTGGGGACAAAAAAGCAGAAATTTCCCTTATTTTGGGGCAAAATTGTAGAAATTTCACTTATTTCATGGTAATAAGACAGAAATTTTCTTTATTTAGGGGTAAAAAAAACAGAAATTCCCTTTGTTTTGGGGAAAATGACAGAAATTCCACTTATTTAGAGGCAAAAAAGCAGAAATTCCACTTATTTTGGAGCAAAATTTCAGAAATTCCCCTAATTGTGGGTCAAAAAGGCAGAAATTCCCTATATGTTGGGGCAAAAAGACAGAAATTCTCCTTATTTTGGGGCAAAACTCAGAAATTCCACTTATTTTCGGGCAAAATTCCAGAAATTTCACTTATTTTGGGGCAAAATTGCAGAAATTTCACTTATTTTGTGGCAAAATTTCAGAAATTTCAGTTATTTCAGAGAAAAAAGGCAGAAATTTTCCTTATTTTGGGGCAAAAAGTTAGAAATTCCTAATCTTTTGTGGCAAAAATGCAGAAATTCCTTTTATTTTGAGGTAAAAAGGCTGAAATTACCCTTATTTGGGGGCAAAAAGGCAGAAATTTCCCTTATTTTGGAACAAAATTGCATAAATTTCAGTTACTTCAGGGTAATAAGTCAGAATTTTTCTTTTTTTGGGACAAAAAAGACAGAAATTTACTTTGTTTTGGGGAAAAAGGCAAAAATTCCACTTATTTAGAGGCAAAAAATCAGAAATTCCCCTTATTTTGGAGCAAAAATGAAGAAATTTCCCTTTTTTATGGCAAAAAGATATGCATTCTTCTTATTTTCGGGCAAAAAGGCAGAAATTCACCGTATTTTGGAGCAAAATTGCAGAAATTCCCCTAATTGTGGGTCAAAAAGGCAGAAATTCCCTATATCTTGGGGCAAAAAGACAGAAATTCTCCTTATTTTGGGGCAAATCTCAGAAATTCCACTTATTTTGGGGCAAAATTCCAGAAATTTCACTTATTTTGGGGCAAAATTCCAGAAATTTCTCTTATTTTGGGGCAAAATTGCAGAAATTTTACTTATTTTCGGGCAAAATTGCCGAAATTTCACTTATTCCAAATAAAAGCAGAATTTTCTTATTTTGGGGCAAAAAGGCAGAAATTTCTTCTATTTTGGTACAAAATTGCAGAAATTTTTCTTATTTTGGGGCAAAAAGGCAGAAATTTCCCTTATTTTGGGGCAAAAATGCAGAAATTCCACTTATTTTGAGGTAAAAAGGCTGAAATTCCCAGTATTTGGGGACAAAAAAGCAGAAATTTTCCTTATTTTTGGGCAAAATTGCAATAATTTCACTTATTTCATGGTAATAAGACAGAAATTTTCTTTATTTTGGGGCAAAAAAAAACAGAAATTCCCTTTGTTTTGGGGGAAAAAGACAGAAATTCTACTTATTTAGAGGCAAAAAAGCAGAAATTCCTCTTATTTTGGAGCAAAATTTCAGAAATTCCCCTAATTGTGGGTCAAAAAGGCAGAAATTCCCTATATGTTGGGGCAAAAAGACAGAAATTCTCATTATTTTGGGCAAATCTCAGAAATTCCACTTATTTTGGGGCAAAATTCCAGAAATTTCATTTATTTTGGGGCAAAATTGCAGAAATTTCACTTATTTTGTGGCAAAATTGCAGAAATTTCACTTATTTCAGAGAAAAAAGGTAGAAATTTTCCATATTTTGGGGCAAAAAGTTAGAAATTCCTAATATTTTGTGGCAAAAATGCAGAAATTCCTTTTATTTTGAGGTAAAAAGGCTGAAATTTCCCTTATTTGGGGGCAAAAAAGCAGAAATTTCCCTTATTTTGGAACAAAATTGCATAAATTTCAGTTACTTCAGGGTAATAAGTCAGAATTTTTCTTTTTTTGGGGCAAAAAAGACAGAAATTCCCGTTGTTTTGGGGAAAAAGGCAAAAATTCCACTTATTTAAAGGCAAAAAAGCAGAAATTCCCCTTATTTTGGAGCAAAAATGAAGAAATTTCCCTTTTTTATGGCAAAAAGGTATGCATTCTTCTTATTTTCGGGCAAAAAGGCAGAAATTCCCTGTATTTTGGAGCAAAATTGCAGAAATTCCCCTAATTGTGGGGCAAAAAGGCAGAAATTCCCTATATGTAGGGGCAAAAAGACAGAAATTCTCCTTATTTTGGGGCAAAACTCAGAAATTCCACTTATTTTGGGGCAAAATTCCAGAAATTTCCCTTATTTTGGGGCAAAATTCCAGAAATTTCCCTTATTTTGGGGCAAAATAGCAGAAATTTCACTTATTTCAAAAAAAAGCAGAATCTTTCTTATTTTGGGTCAAAAAGGCAGAAATTTCATTTATTTTGGTACATAATTGCAGAAATTTTTCTTATTTTGGGGCAAAAAGGCAGAAATTTCCCATATTTTGGAGCAAAAAGGCAGAAATTACCCTTATTTTGAGGTAAAAAGGCTGAAATTCCTTTTATTTGGGGGCAAAAAGGCAGAAATTTCCTTTATTTTCGGGCAAAATTGCAGAAATTTCACTTATTTCAGGGTAATAAGTCAGAAATTTTCCTTATTTTGGGGCAAAAAAGACAAAAATTCCTTTTGTTTTGGGAAAAAAATACAGAAATTCCAATTATTTAGAGGCAAAAAAGCAGAAATTCCCCTTATTATGGAGCAAAAATGAAGAAATTTCCATTTTGATGGCAAAAAGATATGCATTCTTCTTATTTTCGGGCAAAAAGGCAGAAATTCCCCGTATTTTGGAGCAAAATTGCAGAAATTCCCCTAATTGTGGGTCAAAAAGGCAGAAATTTCCTATATCTTGGGGCAAAAAGACAGAAATTCTCCTTATTTTGGGGCAAATCTCAGAAATTCCACTTATTTTGGGGCAAAATTCCAGAAATTTCACTTATTTTGGGGCTAAATTGCATAAATTTCAATTATTTTGGGGCAAAATTGCAGAAATTTCACTTATTTCAGGGAAAAAAGGCAAAAATTTTCCTTATTTTAGGGGAAAAAGGCAGAAATTCCTAATATTTTGTGGCAAAAATGCAGAAATTCCCCTTATTTTGAGGGAAAAAAGGCTGAAATTCCCATTATTTGGGGGCAAAAAGGCAGAAATTTCTCTAATTTTCGGGCAAAATTGCAGAAATTTCACTTACTTCAGAGTAATAAGTCAGAAAATTTCTTTATTTTGGGGCAAAAAAGACAGAACTTCCTTTTGTTTTGCGGGAAAAAGACAGAAATTCCACTTATTTAGAGGCAAAAAAGCAGAAATTCCCTTTATTTTGGAGCAAAAATGAAGAAATTTCCCTTTTTTATGGCAAAAAGGTATGCATTCTTCTAATTGTCGGGCAAAAAGACAGAAATTCCCCGTATTTTGGAGCAAAATTGCAGAATTTCCCCTAATTGTGGGGCAAAAATGCAGAAATTCCCTATAATTTGGGGCAAAAAGACAGAAATTCTCCTCATTTTGGGGCAAAACTCAGAAATTCCACTTATTTTGGGGCAAAATTCCAGAAATTTCCCTTATTTTGGGGCAAAATTGCAGAAATTTCACTTATTTTGGGGCAAAATAGCAGAAATTTCACTTATTTCAAAAAAAAGCAGAATCTTTCTTATTTTGGGTCAAAAAGGCAGAAATTTCATTTATTTTGGTACATAATTGCAGAAATTTTTCTTATTTTGGGGCAAAAAGGCAGAAATTTCCCATATTTTGGAGAAAAAAGGCAGAAATTCCCCTTATTTTGAGGTAAAAAGGCTGAAATTCCTTTTATTTGGGGGCAAAAAGGCAGAAATTTCCTTTATTTTCGGGCAAAATTGCAGAAATTTCACTTATTTCAGGGTAATAAGTCAGAAATTTTCCTTATTTTGGGGCAAAAAAGACAAAAATTCCCTTTGTTTTGGGGGAAAAATACAGAAATTCCAATTATTTAGAGGCAAAAAAGCAGAAATTCCCCTTATTATGGAGCAAAAATGAAGAAATTTCCATTTTTATGGCAAAAAGGTATGCATTCTTCTTATTTTCGGGCAAAAAGGCAGAAATTCACCGTATTTTGGAGCAAAATTGCAGAAATTCCCCTAATTGTGGGTCAAAAAGGCAGAAATTCCCTATATGTTGGGGCAAAAAGACAGAAATTCTCCTTATTTTGGGGCAAAACTCAGAAATTCCACTTATTTTGGGGCAAAATTCCAGAAATTTCTCTTATTTTGGGGCAAAATTGCAGAAATTTTACTTATTTTCGGGCAAAATTGCAGAAATTTCACTTATTTCAAAAAAAAGCAGAAATTTTCTTATTTTGGGGCAAAAAGGCAGAAATTTCTTTTATTTTGGTACAAAATTGCAGAAATTTTTCTTATTTTGGGGCAAAAAGGCAGAAATTTCCCTTATTTTGGGGCAAAAATGCAGAAATTCCACTTATTTTGAGGTAAAAAGGCTGAAATTCCCATTATTTGGGGACAAAAAAGCAGAAATTTCCCTTATTTTGGGGCAAAATTGTAGAAATTTCACTTATTTCATGGTAATAAGACAAAAATTTTCTTTATTTTGGGGTAAAAAAAACAGAAATTCCCTTTGTTTTGGGGGAAAAAGACAGAAATTTCACTTATTTAGAGGCAAAAAAGCAGAAATTCCTTTTATTTTGGAGCAAAATTTCAGAAATTCCCCTAATTGTGGGTCAAAAAGGCAGAAATTCCCTATATGTTGGGGCAAAAAGACAGAAATTCTCCTTATTTTGGGGCAAAACTCAGAAATTCCACTTATTTTGGGGCAAAATTCCAGAAATTTCCCTTATTTTGGGGCAAAATTGCAGAAATTTCACTTATTTTGGGGCAAAATAGCAGAAATTTCACTTATTTCAAAAAAAAGCAGAATCTTTCTTATTTTGGGTCAAAAAGGCAGAAATTTCATTTATTTTGGTACATAATTGCAGAAATTTTTCTTATTTTGGGGCAAAAAGGCAGAAATTTCCCATATTTTGGAGAAAAAAGGCAGAAATTCCCCTTATTTTGAGGTAAAAAGGCTGAAATTCCTTTTATTTGGGGGCAAAAAGGCAGAAATTTCCTTTATTTTCGGGCAAAATTGCAGAAATTTCACTTATTTCAGGGTAATAAGTCAGAAATTCCACTTATTTTGGGGCAAAATTCCAGAAATTTCCCTTATTTTGGGGCAAAATTGCAGAAATTTCCCTTATTTTGGGGCAAAATTGCAGAAATTTCACTTATTTCAGGGTAATAAGACAGAAATTTTCTTTATTTTGGGGCCAAAAATCCCAGAAATTCCCATTGTTTTGGGGGAAAAAGACAGAAATTCCACTTATTTAGAAGCAAAAAAGCAGAAATTCCCCTTATTTTGGAGCAAAATTTCAGAAATTCCCCTAATTGTGGGTCAAAAAGGCAGAAATTCCCTATATGTTGGGGCAAAAAGACAGAAATTCTCATTATTTTGGGGCAAATCTCAGAAATTCCACTTATTTTGGGGCAAAATTCCAGAAATTTCACTTATTTTGGGGCAAAATTGCAGAAATTTCACTTATTTTGTGGCAAAATTGCAGAAATTTCACTTATTTCAGAGAAAAAAGGTAGAAATTTTCCATAATTTGGGGCAAAAAGTTAGAAATTCCTAATATTTTGTGGCAAAAATGCAGAAATTCCTTTTATTTTGAGGTAAAAAGGCTGAAATTCCCCTTATTTGGGGGCAAAAAGGCAGAAATTTCCCTTATTTTGGAACAAAATTGCATAAATTTCACTTACTTCAGGGTAATAAGTCAGAATTTTTCCTTTTTTGGGGCAAAAAAGACAGAAATTCCCTTTGTTTTGGGGAAAAAGGCAAAAATTCCACTTATTTAGAGGCAAAAACAGAAATTCCCCTTATTTTGGAGCAAAAATGAAGAAATTTCCCTTTTTTATGGCAAAAAGATATGCATTCTTCTTATTTTCGGGCAAAAAGGCAGAAATTCCCTGTATTTTGGAGCAAAATTGCAGAAATTCCCCTAATTGTGGGGCAAAAAGGCAGAAATTCCCTATATGTTGGGGCAAAAAGACAGAAATTCTCCTTATTTTGGGACAAAACTCAAAAATTCCACTTATTTTGGGGCAAAATTCCAGAAATTTCCCATATTTTGGGGCAAAATTGCAGAAATTTCACTTATTTTGGGGCAAAATTGCAGAAATTTCACTTATTTCAAAAAAAAGCAGAATCTTTCTTATTTTGGGGCAAAAAGGCAGAAATTTCGTTTATTTTGGTACAAAATTGCAGAAATTTTTCTTATTTGGGGCAAAAAGGCAGAAATTTCCCATATTTTGGAGCAAAAAGGCAGAAATTCCCGTTATTTTGAGGTAAAAAGGCTGAAATTCCTTTTATTTGGGGGCAAAAAGGCAGAAATTTCACTTATTTTGGGGCAAAATTGCAGAAATTTCACTTATTTCAGGGTTATAAATCAGAAATTTTTCTTATTTTGGGACAAAAAAGACAGAAATTCCCTTTGTTTTGGGGGAAAAAGACAGAAATTCCACTTATTTAGAGGCAAAAATGCAGAAATTCCCCTTATTTTGGAGCAAAAATGAAGAAATTTCCCTTTTTTATGGCAAAAAGGTATGCATTCTTCCTATTTTTTGGCAAAAAGGCATAAATTCCTTGTATTTTGGAGCAAAATTGCAGAAATTCCTTTAATTGTGGGGCAAAAAGGCAGAAATTTCCTATATCTTAGGGCAAAAAGACAGAAATTCTCCTTATTTTGGGGCAAAACTCAGAAATCCCACTTATTTAGGTCAAAATTCTTGAAATTTCCCTTATTTTTGGGCCAAAATGCAGAAATTTCACTTATTTCAGGGTAAAAATGCAGAAATTTTCCTTATTTGGGGCAAAAACGCCAAAATTTTCCTTATTTTGGGGCAAAAATTCAGAAATTCCCCTTATTTTGAGGTAAAATGGCTGAAATTCCCCTTATTTGGGGGCAAAAATGCAGAAATTTCCCTTATATTGGGGCAAAATTGCAGAAATTTCACTTATTTCAGGGTAATAAGTCAAAATTTTTTCTTTATTTTGGGGCAAATAAGACAGAAATTCCCTTTGTTTTGGGGGAAAAAGACAGAAATTCCACTTATTTAGAGGCAAAAATGCAGAAATTCCCCTTATTTTGGAGCAAAAATGAAGAAATTTCCCTTTTTTATGGCAAAAAGGTATGCATTCTTCTTATTTTCGGGCAAAAAAGCAGAAATTCCCCGTATTTTGGAGCAAAATTGCAGAAATTTCCCTAATTGTGGGGCAAAAAGACAGAAATTCCCTATATGTTTGGGCAAAAAGACAGAAATTCTCCTTATTTTGGGGCAAAATTCAGAAATTCCACTTATTTTGGGGCAAAATTCCAGAAATTTCCCTTATTTTAGGGCAAAATTGCAGAAATTTTACTTATTTTCGGGCAAAATTGCAGAAATTTCACGTATTTCGAAAAAAAGCAGAAATTTTCTTATTTTGGGGCAAAAAGGCAGAAATTTCTTTTATTTTGGTACAAAATTGCAGAAATTTTCCTTATTTTGGGGCAAAAAGGCAGAAATTTCCCATATTTTGGGGCAAAAATGCAGAAATTCCCCTTATTTTGAGGGAAAAATGCTGAAATTCCATTTTTTTGGGGGCAAAAATGCAGAAATTTCCCTTATTTTGGAACAAAAATGCAGAAATTCCACTTATTTTGAGGTAAAAAGGCTGAAATTCCCATTATTTGGGGAGAAAAAAGCAGAAATTTCCCTTATTTTGTGGCAAAATTGCCGAAATTTCACTTATTTTAGGGTAATAAGACAGAAATTTTCTTTATTTTGGGGCAAAAAAACCCAGAAATTCCCTTTGTTTTGGGGGAAAAAGACAGCAATTCCACTTATTTAGAGGCAAAAAAGCAGAAATTTTCCTTATTTTGGAGCAAAATTTCAGAAATTCCCCTAATTTTGGGTCAAAAAGGCAGAAATTCCCTATATGTTGGGGCAAAAAGACAGAAATTCTCATTATTTTGGGCAAATCTCAGAAATTCCACTTATTTTGGGGCAAAATTCCAGAAATTTCATTTATTTTGGGGCAAAATTGCAGAAATTTCACTTATTTTGTGGCAAAATTGCAGAAATTTCACTTATTTCAGAGAAAAAAGGTAGAAATTTTCCATATTTTGGGGCAAAAAGTTAGAAATTCCTAATATTTTGTGGCAAAAATGCAGAAATTCCTTTTATTTTGAGGTAAAAAGGCTGAAATTTCCCTTATTTGGGGGCAAAAAGGCAGAAATTTCCCTTATTTTGGAACAAAATTGCATAAATTTCAGTTACTTCAGGGTAATAAGTCAGAATTTTTCTTTTTTTGGGGCAAAAAAGACAGAAATTCCCTTTGTTTTGGGGAAAAAGGCAAAAATTCCACTTATTTAAAGGCAAAAAAGCAGAAATTCCCCTTATTTTGGAGCAAAAATGAAGAAATTTCCCTTTTTTATGGCAAAAAGGTATGCATTCTTCTTATTTTCGGGCAAAAAAACAGAAATTCCCTGTATTTTGGAGCAAAATTGCAGAAATTCCCCTAATTGTGGGGCAAAAAGGCAGAAATTCCCTATATGTTGGGGCTAAAAGACAGAAATTCTCCTTATTTTGGGGCAAAACTCAGAAATTCCACTTATTTTGGGGCAAAATTCCAGAAATTTCCCTTATTTTGGGGCAAAATAGCAGAAATTTCACTTATTTCAAAAAAAAGCAGAATCTTTCTTATTTTGGGTCAAAAAGGCAGAAATTTCATTTATTTTGGTACATAATTGCAGAAATTTTTCTTATTTTGGGGCAAAAAGGCAGAAATTTCCCATATTTTGGAGCAAAAAAGCAGAAATTCCCCTTATTTTGAGGTAAAAAGGCTGAAATTCCTTTTATTTGGGGGCAAAAAGGCAGAAATTTCCTTTATTTTTGGGCAAAATTGCAGAAATTTCACTTATTTCAGGGTAATAAGTCAGAAATTTCCTTTATTTTGGGGCAAAAAAGACAAAAATTCCTTTTGTTTTGGGAAAAAAATACAGAAATTCCAATTATTTAGAGGCAAAAAAGCAGAAATTCCCCTTATTATGGAGCAAAAATGAAGAAATTTCCATTTTGATGGCAAAAAGGTATGCATTCTTCTTATTTTCGGGCAAAAAGGCAGAAATTCCCCGTATTTTGGAGCAAAATTGCAGAAATTCCCCTAATTGTTGGTCAAAAAGGCAGAAATTTCCTATATCTTGGGGCAAAAAGACAGAAATTCTCCTTATTTTGGGGCAAATCTCAGAAATTCCACTTATTTTGGGGCAAAATTCCAGAAATTTCACTTATTTTGGGGCTAAATTGCATAAATTTCAATTATTTTGGGGCAAAATTGCAGAAATTTCACTTATTTCAGGGAAAAAAGGCAGAAATTTTCCTTATTTTAGGGGAAAAAGGCAGAAATTCCTAATATTTTGTGGCAAAAATGCAGAAATTCCCCTTATTTTGAGGGAAAAAAGGCTGAAATTCTCATTATTTGGGGGCAAAAAGGCAGAAATTTCTCTAATTTTCGGGCAAAATTGCAGAAATTTCACTTACTTCAGAGTAATAAGTCAGAAAATTTCTTTATTTTGAGGCAAAAAAGACAGAACTTCCTTTTGTTTTGCGGGAAAAAGACAGAAATTCCACTTATTTAGAGGCAAAAAAGCAGAAATTCCCTTTATTTTGGAGCAAAAATGAAGAAATTTCCCTTTTTTATGGCAAAAAGGTATGCATTCTTCTAATTGTCGGGCAAAAAGACAGAAATTCCCGTATTATGGAGCAAAATTGCAGAATTTCCCCTAATTGTGGGTCAAAAAGGCAGAAATTCCCTATATGTTGGGGCAAAAAGACAGAAATTCTCCTTATTTTGGGGCAAAACTCAGAAATTCCACTTATTTTGGGGCAAAATTCCAGAAATTTCCCTTATTTTGGGGCAAAATTGCAGAAATTTCACTTATTTTGGGGCAAAATAGCAGAAATTTCACTTATTTCAAAAAAAAGCAGAATCTTTCTTATTTTGGGTCAAAAAGGCAGAAATTTCATTTATTTTGGTACATAATTGCAGAAATTTTTCTTATTTTGGGGCAAAAAGGCAGAAATTTCCCATATTTTGGAGAAAAAAGGCAGAAATTCCCCTTATTTTGAGGTAAAAAGGCTGAAATTCCTTTTATTTGGGGGCAAAAAGGCAGAAATTTCCTTTATTTTCGGGCAAAATTGCAGAAATTTCACTTATTTCAGGGTAATAAGTCAGAAATTTTCCTTATTTTGGGGCAAAAAAGACAAAAATTCCCTTTGTTTTGGGGGAAAAATACAGAAATTCCAATTATTTAGAGGCAAATTCAGAAATTCCCCTTATTATGGAGCAAAAATGAAGAAATTTCCATTTTTATGGCAAAAAGGTATGCATTCTTCTTATTTTCGGGCAAAAAGGCAGAAATTCACCGTATTTTGGAGCAAAATTGCAGAAATTCCCCTAATTGTGGGTCAAAAAGGCAGAAATTCCCTATATGTTGGGGCAAAAAGACAGAAATTCTCCTTATTTTGGGGCAAAACTCAGAAATTCCACTTATTTTGGGGCAAAATTCCAGAAATTTCTCTTATTTTGGGGCAAAATTGCAGAAATTTTACTTATTTTCGGGCAAAATTGCAGAAATTTCACTTATTTCAAAAAAAAGCAGAAATTTTCTTATTTTGGGGCAAAAAGGCAGAAATTTCTTTTATTTTGGTACAAAATTGCAGAAATTTTTCTTATTTTGGGGCAAAAAGGCAGAAATTTCCCTTATTTTGGGGCAAAAATGCAGAAATTCCACTTATTTTGAGGTAAAAAGGCTGAAATTCCCATTATTTGGGGACAAAAAAGCAGAAATTTCCCTTATTTTGGGGCAAAATTGCAGAAATTTCACTTATTTTAGGGTAATAAGACAAAAATTTTCTTTATTTTGGGGTAAAAAAAAACAGAAATTCCCTTTGTTTTGGGGGAAAAAGACAGAAATTTCACTTATTTAGAGGCAAAAAAGCAGAAATTCCTTTTATTTTGGAGCAAAATTTCAGAAATTCCCCTAATTGTGGGTCAAAAAGGCAGAAATTCCCTATATGTTGGGGCAAAAAGACAGAAATTCTCCTTATTTTGGGGCAAAACTCAGAAATTCCACTTATTTTGGGGCAAAATTCCAGAAATTTCCCTTATTTTGGATCAAAATTGCTGAAATTTCACTTATTTTGGGGCAAAATAGCAGAAATTTCACTTATTTCAAAAAAAAGCAGAATCTTTCTTATTTTGGGTCAAAAAGGCAGAAATTTCATTTATTTTGGTACATAATTGCAGAAATTTTTCTTATTTTGGGGCAAAAAGGCAGAAATTTCCCATATTTTGGAGAAAAAAGGCAGAAATTCCTTTTATTTTGAGGTAAAAAGGCTGAAATTCCTTTTATTTGGGGGCAAAAAGGCAGAAATTTCCTTTATTTTCGGGCAAAATTGCAGAAATTTCACTTATTTCAGGGTAATAAGTCAGAAATTTTCCTTATTTTGGGGCAAAAAAGACAAAAATTCCCTTTGTTTTGGGGGAAAAATACAGAAATTCCAATTATTTAGAGGCAAAAAAGCAGAAATTCCCCTTATTATGGAGCAAAAATGAAGAAATTTCCATTTTTATGGCAAAAAGGTATGCATTCTTCTTATTTTCGGGCAAAAAGGCAGAAATTCACCGTATTTTTGAGCAAAATTGCAGAAATTCCCCTAATTGTGGGTCAAAAAGGCAGAAATTCCCTATATGTTGGGGCAAAAAGACAGAAATTCTCCTTATTTTGGGGCAAAACTCAGAAATTCCACTTATTTTGGGGCAAAATTCCAGAAATTTCTCTTATTTTGGGGCAAAATTGCAGAAATTTTACTTATTTTCGGGCAAAATTGCAGAAATTTCACTTATTTCAAAAAAAAGCAGAATCTTTCTTATTTTGGGTCAAAAAGGCAGAAATTTCATTTATTTTGGTACATAATTGCAGAAATTTTTCTTATTTTGGGGCAAAAAGGCAGAAATTTCCCATATTTTGGAGAAAAAAGGCAGAAATTCCCCTTATTTTGAGGTAAAAAGGCTGAAATTCCTTTTATTTGGGGGCAAAAAGGCAGAAATTTCCTTTATTTTCGGGCAAAATTGCAGAAATTTCACTTATTTCAGGGTAATAAGTCAGAAATTTTCCTTATTTTGGGGCAAAAAAGACAAAAATTCCCTTTGTTTTGGGGGAAAAATACAGAAATTCCAATTATTTAGAGGCAAATTCAGAAATTCCCCTTATTATGGAGCAAAAATGAAGAAATTTCCATTTTTATGGCAAAAAGGTATGCATTCTTCTTATTTTCGGGCAAAAAGGCAGAAATTCACCGTATTTTGGAGCAAAATTGCAGAAATTCCCCTAATTGTGGGTCAAAAAGGCAGAAATTCCCTATATGTTGGGGCAAAAAGACAGAAATTCTCCTTATTTTGGGGCAAAACTCAGAAATTCCACTTATTTTGGGGCAAAATTCCAGAAATTTCTCTTATTTTGGGGCAAAATTGCAGAAATTTTACTTATTTTCGGGCAAAATTGCAGAAATTTCACTTATTTCAAAAAAAAGCAGAAATTTTCTTATTTTGGGGCAAAAAGGCAGAAATTTCTTTTATTTTGGTACAAAATTGCAGAAATTTTTCTTATTTTGGGGCAAAAAGGCAGAAATTTCCCTTATTTTGGGGCAAAAATGCAGAAATTCCACTTATTTTGAGGTAAAAAGGCTGAAATTCCCATTATTTGGGGACAAAAAAGCAGAAATTTCCCTTATTTTGGGGCAAAATTGCAGAAATTTCACTTATTTTAGGGTAATAAGACAAAAATTTTCTTTATTTTGGGGTAAAAAAAAACAGAAATTCCCTTTGTTTTGGGGGAAAAAGACAGAAATTTCACTTATTTAGAGGCAAAAAAGCAGAAATTCCTTTTATTTTGGAGCAAAATTTCAGAAATTCCCCTAATTGTGGGTCAAAAAGGCAGAAATTCCCTATATGTTGGGGCAAAAAGACAGAAATTCTCCTTATTTTGGGGCAAAACTCAGAAATTCCACTTATTTTGGGGCAAAATTCCAGAAATTTCCCTTATTTTGGATCAAAATTGCTGAAATTTCACTTATTTTGGGGCAAAATAGCAGAAATTTCACTTATTTCAAAAAAAAGCAGAATCTTTCTTATTTTGGGTCAAAAAGGCAGAAATTTCATTTATTTTGGTACATAATTGCAGAAATTTTTCTTATTTTGGGGCAAAAAGGCAGAAATTTCCCATATTTTGGAGAAAAAAGGCAGAAATTCCTTTTATTTTGAGGTAAAAAGGCTGAAATTCCTTTTATTTGGGGGCAAAAAGGCAGAAATTTCCTTTATTTTCGGGCAAAATTGCAGAAATTTCACTTATTTCAGGGTAATAAGTCAGAAATTTTCCTTATTTTGGGGCAAAAAAGACAAAAATTCCCTTTGTTTTGGGGGAAAAATACAGAAATTCCAATTATTTAGAGGCAAAAAAGCAGAAATTCCCCTTATTATGGAGCAAAAATGAAGAAATTTCCATTTTTATGGCAAAAAGGTATGCATTCTTCTTATTTTCGGGCAAAAAGGCAGAAATTCACCGTATTTTTGAGCAAAATTGCAGAAATTCCCCTAATTGTGGGTCAAAAAGGCAGAAATTCCCTATATGTTGGGGCAAAAAGACAGAAATTCTCCTTATTTTGGGGCAAAACTCAGAAATTCCACTTATTTTGGGGCAAAATTCCAGAAATTTCTCTTATTTTGGGGCAAAATTGCAGAAATTTTACTTATTTTCGGGCAAAATTGCAGAAATTTCACTTATTTCAAAAAAAAGCAGAAATTTTCTTATTTTGGGGCAAAAAGGCAGAAATTTCTTTTATTTTGGTACAAAATTGCAGAAATTTTTCTTATTTTGGGGCAAAAAGGCAGAAATTTCCCTTATTTTGGGGCAAAAATGCAGAAATTCCACTTATTTTGAGGTAAAAAGGCTGAAATTCCCATTATTTGGGGACAAAAAAGCAGAAATTTCCCTTATTTTGGGGCAAAATTGTAGAAATTTCACTTATTTCATGGTAATAAGACAAAAATTTTCTTTATTTTGGGGTAAAAAAAACAGAAATTCCCTTTGTTTTGGGGGAAAAAGACAGAAATTTCACTTATTTAGAGGCAAAAAAGCAGAAATTCCTTTTATTTTGGAGCAAAATTTCAGAAATTCCCCTAATTGTGGGTCAAAAAGGCAGAAATTCCCTATATGTTGGGGCAAAAAGACAGAAATTCTCCTTATTTTGGGGCAAAACTCAGAAATTCCACTTATTTTCGGGCAAAATTCCAGAAATTTCACTTATTTTGGGGCAAAATTGCAGAAATTTCACTTATTTTGGGGCAAAATTGCAGAAATTTCACTTATTTTGTGGCAAAATTGCAGAAATTTCATTTATTTCAGAGAAAAAAGGCAGAAATTTTCCTTATTTTGGGGCAAAAAGTTAGAAATTCCTAATCTTTTGTGGCAAAAATGCAGAAATTCCTTTTATTTTGAGGTAAAAAGGCTGAAATTACCCTTATTTGGGGGCAAAAAGGCAGAAATTTCCCTTATTTTGGAACAAAATTGCATAAATTTCACTTACTTCAGGGTAATAAGTCAGAATTTTTCCTTTTTTGGGACAAAAAAGACAGAAATTCCCTTTGTTTTGGGGAAAAAGGCAAAAATTCCACTTATTTAGAGGCAAAAAATCAGAAATTCCCCTTATTTTGGAGCAAAAATGAAGAAATTTCCCTTTTTTATGGCAAAAAGATATGCATTCTTCTTATTTTCGGGCAAAAAGGCAGAAATTCACCGTATTTTGGAGCAAAATTGCAGAAATTCCCCTAATTGTGGGTCAAAAAGGCAGAAATTCCCTATATCTTGGGGCAAAAAGACAGAAATTCTCCTTATTTTGGGGCAAATCTCAGAAATTCCACTTATTTTGGGGCAAAATTCCAGAAATTTCACTTATTTTGGGGCAAAATTGCATAAATTTCAATTATTTTGTGGCAAAATTGCAGAAATTTCACTTATTTCAGAGAAAAAAGGCAGAAATTTTTCTTATTTTGGGGCAAAAAGGCAGTAATTCTTAATATTTTGTGGCAAAAATGCAGAAATTCCTTTTATTTTGAGGTAAAAAGGCTGAAATTCCCCTTATTTGGGGGCAAAAAGGCAGAAATTTTTCTTATTTTGGAACAAAATTGCATAAATTTCACTTACTTCAGGGTAATAAGTCAGAATTTTTCTTTTTTTGGGGCAAAAAAGACAGAAATTCCCTTTGTTTTGGGGAAAAAGGCAAAAATTCCACTTATTTAGAGGCAAAAACAGAAATTCCCCTTATTTTGTAGCAAAAATGAAGAAAATTCCCATTTTTATGACAAAAAGGTATGCATTCTTCTTATTTTCGGGCAAAAAGGCAGAAATTCCCTGTATTTTGGAGCAAAATTGCAGAAATTCCCCTAATTGTGGGGCAAAAAGTCAGATATTCCCTATATGTTGGGGCAAAAAGACAGAAATTCTTTTATTTTGGGGCAAAACTCAGAAATTCCACTTATTTTGGGGCAAAATTGCAGAAATTTCACTTATTTCATGGTAATAAGACAGAAATTTTCTTTATTTTGGGGCAAAAAAACCAGAAATTTCCTTTGTTTTGGGGGAAAAATACAGAAATTCCACTTATTTAGAGACAAAAAAGCAGAAATTCCCCTTATTTTGGAGCAAAATTTCAGAAATTCCCCTAATTGTGGGTCAATAAGGCAGAAATTCCCTATATGTTGGGGCAAAAAGACAGAAATTCTGTTTATTTTGGGGCAAAACTCAGAAATTCCACTTATTTTGGGGCAAAATTCCAGAAATTTCACTTATTTTGGGGCAAAATTGCAGAAATTTCACTTATTTTGTGGCAAAATTGCAGAAATTTCAATTATTTCCGAGAAAAAAGGCAGAAATTTTCCTTATTTTGGGGCAAAAATTAGAAATTCCTAATATTTTGTGGCAAAAATGCAGAAATTCCTTTTATTTTGAGGTAAAAAGGCTGAAATTCCCTTTATTTGGGGGCAAAAAGGCAGAAATTTCCCTTATTTTGGAACAAAATTGCAAAAATTTCACTTACTTCAGGGTAATAAGTCAGAATTTTTCCTTTTTTGGGGCAAAAAAGACAGAAATTCCCTTTGTTTGGGGGAAAAAGGCAAAAATTCCACTTATTTAGAGGCAAAAAAGCAGAAATTCCCCTTATTTTGGAGCAAAAATGAAGAAATTTCCCTTTTTTATGGCAAAAAGGTATGCATTCTTCTTATTTTCGGGCAAAAAGGCAGAAATTCCCTGTATTTTGGAGCAAAATTGCAGAAATTCCCCTAATTGTGGGGCAAAAAGGCAGAAATTCCCTATATGTTGGGGCAAAAAGACAGAAATTCTTTTTATTTTGGGACAAAACTCAGAAATTCCACTTATTTTGGGGCAAAATTCCAGAAATTTCCATTATTTTGGGGCAAAATTGGAAAAATTTCACTTATTTCAGGAAAAAAAGGCAGAAATTTTCCTTATTTTGGGGCAAAGAGGCCAAAATTTCCCTTATTTTCGGGCAAAAATGCAGAAATTCCCCTTATTTTGTGGTAAAATGGCTGAAATTCTTCATATTTGGGGGCAAAAAGGCAGAAATTTCCCTTATTTTGGGGCAAAATTGCAGAAATTTCACTTATTTCAGGGTAATAAGTCAGAAATTTTTCTTATTTTGGGGCAAAAAAGACAGAAATTCTTATTGTTTTGGGGGAAAAAGACAGAAATTCCACTTATTTATAGGCAAAAATGCAGAAATTCCCCTTATTTTGGAGCAAAAATGAAGAAATTTCCCTTTTTTATGGCAAAAAGATATGCATTCTTCCTATTTTTGGGCAAAAATGCAGAAATTCCTCGTTTTTTGGAGCAAAATTGCAGAAATTCCCCTAATTGTGGGGCAAAAAGGCAGAAATTTTTATATGTTAGGGCAAAAAGACAGAAATTCTCCTTATTTTGGGGCAAAACTCAGAAATCCCATTTATTTTGGGGCAAAATTCCAGAAATTTAACTTATTTTGGGGCCAAAATGCAGAAATTTCACTTATTTTAGGGTAAAAAGGCAGAAATTTTACTTATTTTGGGGCAAAAACGCCAAAATTTCCCTTATTTTGGGGCAAAAATGCAGAAATTCCTTTTATTTTGAGGTAAAATGGCTGAAATTCCCCTTATTTGGGAGCCAAAATGCAGAAATTTCCTTTATTTTGGGGCAAAATTGCAGAAATTTCACTTATTTCAGGGTAATAAGTCAAAATTTTTTCTTTATTTTGGAGCAAAAGACAGAAATTCCCTTTGTTTTGGGGGAAAAAGACAGAAATTCCACTTATTTAGAGGCAAAAAAGCAGAAATTCCCCTTATTTTGGAGCAAAAATGAAGAAATTTCCCTTTTTTATGGCAAAAAGGTATGCATTCTTCTTATTTTCGGGCAAAAAGGCAGAAATTCCCCGTATTTTGGAGCAAAAATGCAGAAATTCCCCTAATTGTGGGGCAAAAAGGCAGAAATTCCCTATATGTTGGGGCAAAAAGATAGAAATTCTCCTTTGTTTGGGGCAAAACTCAGAAATTCCACTTATTTTGGGGCAAAATTCCAGAAATTTCCCTTATTTTTGGGCAAAATTGCAGAAATTTGACTTATTTTCAGGCAAAATTGCAGAAATTTAACTTATTTCAAAAAAAAGCAGAAATTTTCTTATTTTGGGGCAAAAAGGCAGAAATTTCTTTTATTTTGGTACAAAATTGCAGAAATTTTCCTTATTTTGGGGCAAAAAGGAAGAAATTTCCCATATTTTGGGCAAAAATCCAGAAATTCCCCTTATTTTGAGGGAAAAATGCTGAAATTCCCCTTATTTGAGGGCAAAAAGGCAGAAATTTCCCTTATTTTGGGGCAAAATTGCAGAAATTTCACTTATTTCAGGGTAATAAGTCAGAAATTTTCCTTATTTGGGGGCAAAAATACCGAAATTCCCTTTGTTTTGGGGGAAAAAGACAGAAATTCCACTTATTTAGAGGCAAAAAAAAAAGAAATTCCCCTTATTTTGAAGCAAAAATGAAGAAATTTCCCTTTTTTATGGCAAATAGGTATGCATTCTTCTTATTTTCGGGCAAAAAGGCAGAAATTCCCTGTATTTTGGAGAAAAATTCCAGAAATTCCCCTAATTGTGGGGCAAGAAGGCAAAAATTTTCTATATGTTGTGGCAAAAAGACAGAAATTCTCCTTATTTTGGGGCAAAACTCAGAAAGTCCACTTATTTTGGGGCAAAATTCCAGAAATTTCCCTTATTTTGGGGCAAAATTCCGGAAATTTCACTTATTTCAGAAAAAAAAGCAGAAATTTTCTTATATTGGGGCAAAAAGGCAGAAATTTCTTTTATTTTGGTACAAAATTGCAGAAATTTTTCTTATTTTGGAGCAAAAAGGCAGAAATTTCCCTTATTTTGGGGCAAAAATGCAGAAATTCCACTTATTTTGAGGTAAAAAGGCTGAAATTCCCATTATTTTGGGACAAAAAAGCAGAAATTTCCCTTATTTTGGGGCAAAATTGCAGAAATTTCACTTATTTCATGGTAATAAGTCAGAAATTTTCTTTATTTTGGGGAAAAAAAACAGAAATTCCCTTTGTTTTGGGGAAAAAAAAAGATATTCCACTTATTTAGAGGCAAATAAGCAGAAATTCCCCTTATTTTGGAGCAAAATTTCAGAAATTCCCTTAATTGTGGGTCAAAAAGTCAGAAATTCCCTATATGTTGGAGCAAAAAGACAGAATTTCTCCTTATTTTGGGGCAAAACTCAGAAATACCACTTATTTTGGGGCAAAATTCCAGAAATTTCACTTATTTTGGGGCAAAATTGCAAAAATTTCACTTATTTTGTGGCAAAATTGCAGAAATTTCACTTATTTCAGAGAAAAAAGGCAGAAATTTTCCTTATTTTGGGGCAAAAAGTTAGAAATTCCTAATATTTTGTAGCAAAAATGCAGAAATTCCTTTTATTTTTAGGTAAAAAGGCTGAAATTCCCCTTATTTGGGGGCAAAAAGGCAGAAATTTCCCTTATTTTGGAACAAAATTGCATAAATTTCACTTACTTCAGGGTAATAAGTCAGAATTTTTCCTTTTTTGGGGCAAAAAAGACAGAAATTCCCTTTGTTTTGGGGAAAAAAGGCAAAAATTCCACTTATTTAGAGGCAAAAAAGCAGAAATTCCCCTTATTTTGGAGCAAAAATGAAGAAATTTCCCTTTTTTATGGCAAAAAGGTATGCATTCTTCTTATTTTCAGGCAAAAAGGCAGAAATTCCCTGTATTTTGGAGCAAAATTGCAGAAATTCCCCTAATTGTGGGGCAAAAAGGCAGAAATTCCCTATATGTTGGGGCAAAAAGACAGAAATTCTCCTTATTTTGGGGCAAAACTCAGAAATTCCACTTATTTTGGGGCAAAATTCCAGAAATTTCTCTTATTTTGGGGCAAAATTGCAGAAATTTCACTTATTTTGGGGCAAAATTGCAGAAATTTCACTTATTTCAGGAAAATAAAGCAGAAATTTTCTTATTTTGGGGCAAAAAGGCAGAAATTTCTAATATTTTGTGGCAAAAATGCAGAAATTCCCTTTATTTTGAGGTAAAAAGGCTGAAATTCCCCCTTATTTGAGGGCAAAAAGGCAGAAATTTCCGTTATTTTGGGGCAAAATTGCAGAAATTTCACTTATTTCAGGGAAAAAAGGCAGAAATTTTCCTTATTTTGGGGCAAAAAGGCAGAAATTACTAATATTTCTTGGCAAAAATGCAGAAATTCCGCTTATTTTGAGGTAAAAATGCTGAAATTCCTCTTATTTCTGGGCAAAAAGGCAGAAATTTCCCTTATTTTGGGGCAAAAATACAGAAATTCCCCTTATTTTGTGGCAAAAAGGCAGAAATTTCTTTTATTTTGGGGCAAAATTGCAGAAATTTCACTTATTTCAAGGCATAATTCAAAAATTCCTTTTATTTTGTTGCAAAAAGACAGAAATTCCATTTATTTTTGGGTAAAAAGGCAGAAATTTCACTTTTTTAAGGTAAAAAGGCAGAAATTCCTCTTATTTTGGGGCAAAAATGAAGAAATTTCCCTTTTTTGTGGCAGAAGGTATACATTCCCCTTATTTTCGGACTAAAAAGCAGAAATTCCATGTATTTTGGAGCAAATTTGCAGAAATTCCCCTAATTGTGAGGCAAAAAGCAGAAATTCCCTATATGTAAGGGCAAAAAGACAGAAATTCCCCTTATTTTGGGGCAAAATTGCAGAAATTCTACTTATTTTGGGTCAAAATTGCAGAAATTTCACTTATTTTGGGGCAAAATTGCAGAAATTTCACTTATTTTGGGGCAAAATTGCAGAAATTTCACTTATTTTGGGGCAAAATTGAAGAAACTTCACTTATTTCATGGATAAAAGGCAGAAATTTTCCTCATTTGGGGCAAAATGGCAGAAATTACTAATATTTTGTGGCAAAAATGCAGAAATTCCCCTTATTTTGAGGGAAAAAACGCTGAAATTCCCATTATTTGGGGGCAAAAAGGCAGAAGTTTCTCTCATTTTCGGGCAAAATTGCAGAAATTTCACTTACTTCAGGGTAATAAGTCAGAAATTTTCTTTATTTTGGGGCAAAAAAGACAGAACTTCCTTTTGTTTTGTGGGAAAAAGACAGAAATTCCACTTATTTAGAGGCAAAAAAGCAGAAATTCCCCTTATTTCGGAGCAAAAATGAAGAAATTTCTCTTTTTTATTGCAAAAAGGTATACATTCCCTTTATTTTCGGGCAAAAAGTCAGAAATTCCCCGTATTTTGTAGCAAAATTGCAGAAATTCTTCTAATTTTGGGGCAAAAATCAAAAATTCTCCTTATTTTGGGGCAAAATTTTAGAAATTTCTTTTATATTGGTACAGAATTGCAGAAGTATTTCTTATTTTGTGGCAAACAGGCAGTGATTTTCCATATTTTGGTGCAAAAAACTGAAATTCCCCTTATTTTGAGGTAAAATGCTGAAATACCCCATATTTTGGGGCAAAAAAACAGAAATTCTTCTCATTTTTGGGTAAAAAGGCACAAATTTCCCTTATTTTCTGGAAAAATTGCAGAAATTTCATTTATTTCAGGGCAAAAAGTCAGAAATTACTTTTATTTTGGGGCAAAAAGCAGAAATTTCTTTTATTTTGGTACAAAATTGTAGAAATTTTCCTTATTTTGGAACAAAAAGTCAGAAATTCCCCATATTTCGGGCAAAAGGCAGAAATTCCCCTTATTTTGAGGTAAAAAGTCTGAAATTCCCGTTATTTTGGGGCAAAAAGGCAGAAATTCCCTTTACTTTGTGGCAAAAAAGCAGAAATTCCCATTAATTGGGGCAGAAAAGCAAAAATTTTCCTTATTTGGGGGCAATAAGGCAGAAATTTCCCATATTTTGTGGCAAAGAGGCAGAAATTCCCCTTATTTTGGGGCAAAATTGCAGAAATTTCACTTATTTCAGGGCAAAAAGTCAGAAAATTGCCTTATTTTGGGGCAAAAAGCAGAAATTCTCCTAATTTTGAGGCCAAAAACAGAAATTCCCCTTATTTTGGGATAAAATTGTGGAAATTTCAAATATTTCAGGGCAAAAAGGCAGAAATTCCACATTATTTCGGGCAATAAGGAGAAATTCCCTGTATTTTGGAGCAAAATTTCAGAAATTCCCCTTATATTGGTGCAAAAATGCAGAAATTCCCTTTATTTTGGTTCAATAAGGCAGAAATTCCCCGTATTTTGAAGCAAAATTGCACATATTCCCCTTATTTTGAGGGAAAATGCAGAAATTCACATTATTTTGAGGCAAAAGACAGAAATTCTCCTTATTTTGGGGCCAAACTCAGAAATTCCACTTATTTTGGGGCAAAATTCCAGAAATTTCCCTTATTTGGGGGCAAAATTGCAGAAATTTCACTTATTTTGGGGCAAAATTGCAGAAATTTCACTTATTTCAGAAAAAAAAAGCAGAAATTTTTTTATTTTGAGGCAAAAAGGCAGAAATTTTTTTTATTTTGGTACAAAATTGCAGAAATTTTTCTTATTTTGGGGCAAAAAGGCAGAAATTTCCCATATTTTGGGGCAAAAATGCAGAAATTCCCCTTATTTTGAGGTAAAAGGCTGAAATTCCCATTATTTGGAGGCAAAAAGGCAGAAATTTCCCTTATTTTAGGGCAAAATTGCAGAAATTTCACTTATTTCAGGGTAATGTCAGAAATTTTCCTTATTTTGGGGCAAAAAAGACAGAAATTCCCTTTGTTTTGGGGGAAAAAACAGAAATTCCACTTATTTAGAGGCAAAAAAGCAGAAATTCCCCTTATTTTGAAGCAAAAATGAAGAAATTTCCCCTTTTTATGGCAAAAAGGTATGCATTCTTCTTATTTTCGGGCAAAAAGGCAGAAATTCCTTGAATTTTGGTGCAAAATTGCAGAAATTCCCCTAATTGTGGGGCAAAAAGGCAGAAATTCCCCACATTTTGGGGCAAAAGGCACAAATTTCCCTTATTTTCGGGCAAAATTTCCGAAATTTTATTTATTTCAGGGCAAAAAGTCAGAAATTACTTTTATTTTGGGGCAAAAAGCAGAAATTTCTTTTATTTTGGTATAAAAATGAAGAAATTTTCCTTATTTTGGAACAAAAAGTCAGAAATTCCCCATATTTTGGGCAAAAGGCAGAAATTCCCATTATTTTGAGCTAAAAAGGCTGAAATTCCCATTATTTTGGGGCAAAAAGGCAGAAATTCCCTTTACTTTGTGGCAAAAGGCAGATATTCCCATTAATTGGGGCAGAAAAGCAAAAATTTTCCTTATTTGGGGGCAATAAGGCAGAAATTCCCCATATTTTGTGGCAAAAAAGCAGAAATTCTTCTTATTTGAAGGGAAAATGCTGAAATTCCCCTTATTTTGGCAAAAAGCCAGAAATTCCCCTTATTTTGGGGCAAAATTGCAAAAATTTCACTTATTTCAGGGCAAAAAGTCAGAAAATTGCCTTATTTTAGGGCAAAAAGCAGAAATTCTTTTAATTTTGAGGCCAAAAACAGAAATTCCTCTTATTTTGGGGTAAAATTGTGGAAATTTCAAATATTTCAGGGCAAAAACGCAGAAATTCCACATTATTTCGGGCAATAAGGCAGAAATTCCCTGTATTTTGGAGCAAAATTTCAGAAATTCCCCTTATATTGGTGCAAAAATGCAGAAATTCCCTTTATTTTGGTTCAATAAGGCAGAAATTCCCCGTATTTTGAAGCAAAATTGCACATATTCCCCTAATTTTGAGGGAAAATGCAGAAATTCACATTATTTTGGGGCAAAAAGACAGAAATTCTCCTTATTTTGGGGCAAAACTCAGAAATTCCACTTATTTTGGGGCAAAATTCCAGAAATTTCTTTTATTTTGGGGCAAAATTGCATAAATTTCACTTATTTTGTGGAAAAATTGCAGAAGTTTCACTTATTTCAGGGAAAAAAGGCAGAAATTTTTTGTATTTTGGAGCACAATGGCAGAAATTCTTAATATTTTGTGGCAAAAATGCAGAAATTCCCCTTATTTTGGGGCAATAAGAAAGAAATTCCCCTTATTTTGTGGCAAAAAGGCAGAAATTTCTTTTTTTGGGGGGCAAAATTGCAGAAATTTCACTTACTTCAGGGGATAATTCAAAAATTCCTTTTATTTTGGGGCAAAACGACAGAAATTTCCCTTTTTTGTGGCAAAAGGTATACATTCCCCTTATTTTCGGGCTAAAAAGAAGAAATTCCCCGTAATTTAGAGCAAAATTGCAGAAATTCCCCTAATTGTGGGGCAAAAAGGCAGAAATTTCCTATATGTTGGGAAAAAAAGACAAAATTCTTTTTATTTTGGGGCAAAACTTATAAATTCCACTTATTTTGTGGCAAAATTCCAGAAATTTCAATTATTTTTGAGCAAAATTGGAGAAATTTCACTTATTTTGGGGCAAAATTGCAGAAATTTCACTTCTTTCAGAAAAAAAGGCAGAAATTTTCTTAATTGGGGGTAAAAAGGCAGCAATTTCCTTTATTTTGGTAAAAAATTGCAGAACATTTTCTTATTTTGGGGCATAAAGGCAGAAATTTCCCATATTTTGGGGCAAAAATGCAGAAATTCCCTTTATTTTGAGGTAAAAAGGCTGAAATTCCCCTTATTTGGTATCAAAAAGGCAAAATTTCACATATTTTAGAGCAAAATTGCAAAAATTTCACTTATTTCAGGAAAAAAAGGCAGAAATTTTCCTTATTTTGGGGCAAAAACGCCAAAATTCTTAATATTTTGTGGCAAAAATGCAGAAATTCCTTTTAATTTGAGGTAAAAAGGCGGAAATTCCCCTTTATTTGGGGGCAAAAACGCAGAAATTTTCCTTATTTTAGGGCAAAATTGCAGAAATTTCACTTATTTCAGGGTAATAAGTCAGAAATTTTCTTTATTTTGGGGCAAAAAAGACATAAATTCCTTTTGTTTTGGGGGGAAAAGACAGAAATTCCACTTATTTAGAGTCAAAAAACAGAAATTCCCCTTATTTTGGAGCAAAAATGAAGAAATTTCACTTTTTTATGCCAAAAAGGTATGCATTCTTCTTATTTTCAGGCAAAAAGGCAGAAATTCCCCATATTTTGAAGCAAAATTGCAGAAATTCCCCTAATTGTGAGGCAAAAAGGCAGAAATTCCCTATATGTTGGGGCAAAAAGACAGAAATTCTCCTTATTTTGGGGCAAAACTCAGAAATTCCACTTATTTTTGGGCAAAATTCCATAAATTTCTCTTATTTTGGGGCAAAATTGCAGAAATTTTCCTTATTTTGGCGCAAAATTGCAGAAATTTCACTTATTTTGGGGCAAAATTGCAGAAATTTCACTTATTTCAGGGAAAAAAGGCAGAAATTTCCCGTATTTTGGAGCACAATGGCAGAAATTCTTACTATTTTGTGGCAAAAATGCAGAAATTCCCCTTATTGTGAGGTAAAAAGGCTGAAATTCCCCTTATTTGGGGGCAAAAAGGCAGAAATTTCCCTTATTTTGGGGCAGAAAGACAGAAATTCTCCTTATTTTGTGGCAAAAAGGCAGAAATTTCTTTTATTTTGGGGCAAAATTGCAGAAATTTCACTTATTTCAGGGCATAATTAAAAAATTCCTTTTATTTTGGGGCAAAAAGTCAGAAATTCCGTTTATTTTTGGGTTAAAAGGCAGAAATCTCACTTATTTTGAGGTAAAAAAACAGAAATTCCTCTTATTTTGGGCAAAAATGAAGAAATTTCCCTTTTTTGTGGCTAAAGTTATACATTCTTTTTATTTTCGGGCTAAAAAGCAGAAATTCCCCGTATTTTGGAGCAAAATTGCAGATATTCCCCTAATTGTGGGGCAAAAAGGAAGAAATTCCCTATATGTTGGTGCAAAAAGATAGAAATTCTCCTTATTTTTGGGCAAAACTCATAAATTCCACTTATTTTGTGGCAAAATTCCAGAAATTTCACTTATTTTGGGGCAAGATTGCCGAAATTTCTTTTATTTTAGGGCAAAATTGCAGAAAAAATACACTTATTTCAGAAAAAAAGCAGAAATTTTCTTATTTAAGGGCAAAAAGTCAGAAATTTCTTTTATTTTGGTACAAAATTGCAGAAATTTTTCTTATTTTGGGGCAAAAAGGCAGAAATTTCCCAAAATTTGTGGCAAGAATGCAGAAATTCCCTTTATTTTGATGTAAAAAGGTTGAAATTCCCTTTATTTGGGGGCAAAAAGACAAAAATTTCACTTATTTTGGAGCAAAATTGCAGAAATTTCACTTATTTCAGGGAAAAAAGTAAGTAATTTTCCTTATTTTGGGGCAAAAAGGCAGAAATTCCTAATATTTTGTGGCAAAAATGCAGAAATTTTCCTTATTTTGAGGTATAAAGGCTTAAATTCCCCTTATTTGGGGGCAAATAGGCAGAAATTTCCCTTATTTTGGGGCAAAATTGCAGAAATTTCACTTATTTCAAGATAATAAGTCAGAAATTTTCCTTATTTTGGGGCAAAAAAAGACAGAAATTCCCTTTGTTTTGGGGAAAAAAGACAAAAATTCCACTTATTTAGAGACAAAAAATAGAAATTCCCCTTATTTTTGAGAAAAAATGAAAAAATTTCTCTTTTTATGGCAAAAAGGTATGCATTCTTCTAATTTTCGGGCAAAAAGGCAGAAATTCCCCGTATTTTGGAGCAAAATTGCAGAAATTCCCCTAATTGTGGGGCAAAAAAGCAGAAATTCCCCTCATTTTGGGGCAAAAAGGCACAAATTTCCCTTATTTTCGGGCAAAATTGCCAAAATTTCATTTATTTCCAGGCAAAAATTCAGAAATTACTTTTATTTTGGGACAAAAAGCAGAAATTTCTTTTATTTTGGTACAAAATTGAAGAAATTTTCCTTATTTTGGAACAAAAAGTCAGAAATTCCCCATATTTTGGGCAAAAGGAAGAAATTCCCATTATTTTGAGGTAAAAAGACTGAAATTCCCGTTATTTTGGGGCAAAAAGGCAGAATTTCCCTTTACTTTGTGGCAAAAATGGAGAAATTCCCGTTAATTCGGGCAGAAAAGCAAAAATTTTCCTTATTGGGGGCAATAAAGCAGAAATTCCCCATATTTTGTGGCAAAAAGGCAGAAATTCCCCTTATTTAGAGGTAAAATGCTGAAATTCCCCTTATTTTGGCAAAAAGGCAGAAATTCCCCTTATTTTGTGGCAAAATTGCAGAAATTTCACTTATTTCAGGGCAAAAAGTCAGAAAATGCCTTATTTTGGGGCAAAAGCAGAAATTCTCCTAATTTTGGGGCCAAAAACAGAAATTCTCCTTATTTTGGGGTAAAATTGTGGAAATTTCAAATATTTCAGGGCAAAAAGGCAGAAATTCCACATTATTTCGGGCAATAAGGCAGAAATTCCCTGTATTTTGGAGCAAAATTTCAGAAATTCCCCTTATATTGGTGCAAAAATGCAGAAATTCCCTTTATTTTGGTTCAATAAGGCAGAAATTCCCCGTATTTTGAAGCAAAATTGCACATATTCACCTAATTTTGAAGGAAAATGCAGAAATTCACATTATTATGAAGCAAAAAGACAGAAATTCTCCTTATTTTGATGCAAAACTCAGAAATTCCCCTTGTTTTGGGGCAAAATACCAGAAATTTCCCTTATTTTGGGGCAAATTTGCAGAAATTTCACATATTTTGGGGCAAAATTGCAGAAATTTAACTTATTTCGGAAAAAAAAGCAGAAATTTTCTTATTTTGGGGCTAAAAGGCAGAAATTTATTTTATTTTATACAAAACTTCAGCAATTTTTCTTATTTTGGGGCAAAAAGGAAGAAATTTTCCATATTTTGGGGCAAAAATGCAGTAATTCCCCTTATTTTGAGGTAAAAAGTATAAAATTCACCTTATTTGGGGGCAAAAAGGCAGAAATTTCCCTTATTTTGGGGCAAAATTGCAGAAATTTCACTTATTTCAGGGTAAGAAGTCAGAAATTTTCCTTATTTTGGGGCAAAAAAGACAGAAATTCCCTTTGTTTTGGGGGAAAAAGACAGAAATTCCACTTATTTAGAGGCCAAAAACAGAAATTCCCCTTATTTTGGAGCAAAAATGAAGAAATTTCCCTTTTTTGTGGCAAAAGGTATACATTCCCCTTATTTTCGGGCTAAAAAGCAAAAATTCTCTGTATTTTGGAGCAAAATTGCAGAAATTCCCCTAATTGTGGGGCAAAAAGGCAGAAATTCTCTATATGTTAGAGCAAAAAGACAGAAATTCTCCTTATTTTGGGGCAAAACTCAGAAATTCCACTTATTTTGGGGCAAAATTCCAGAAATTTCCCTTATTTTGGGGCAAAATTGCAGAAATTTCACTTATTTCAGGAAAAAAAGGCAGAAATTTTGCTTATTTTGGGGCAAAAAGGCAGAAATTCCTAATATTTTGTTGCAAAAATGCAGAAATTCCCCTTATTTTGAGGTAAAAAGGCTGAAATTCCTTTTATTTGGGGGCAAAAAGGCAGAAATTTCCTTTATTTGGGGCAAAATTGCAGAAATTTCACTTATTTCAGGGTAATAAGTCAGAAATTTTCCTTATTTTGGGGCAAAAAAGACAGAAATTTCCTCTGTTTTGAGGGAAAAAGAGAGAAATTCCACCTATTTAGAGGCAAAAAAGCAGAAATTCCCATTATTTTTGAGCAAAAATGAAGAAATTTCCCTTTTTTATGGCAAAAAGGTATGCATTCTTCTTATTTTTGGGCAAAAAGGCAGAAATTCCCCGTATTTTGAAGCAAAATTGCAGAAATTCCCGTAATTGTTGGGCAAAAATACAGAAATTCCCTATATGTTTGGGCAAAAAGACAGAAATTCTCCTTATTTTGGGGCAAAACTCAGAAATTCCACTTTTTTTGGGGCCAAATTCCAGAAATTTCCCCTATATTAAGGCAAAATTGCAGAAATTTCACTTATTTTGGGGCAAAATTGCAGATATTTCACTTATTTAAGGGAAAAAAGCAGAAATTTTTTAATTTTGGAGCAAAAAGGCAGAAATTCCTAATATTTTGTGGCAAAAATGCAGAAATTCCCTTATTTTGAGGTAAAAAACTGAAATTCCCCTTATTTGGAAGCAAAAAGGCAGAAATTTCCCTTAATTTGGGGCAAAATTGCAGAAATTTCACTTATTTCAGGGTAATAAGTCAGAAATTTTCATTATTTTGGGGCAAAAAAAACAGAAATTCCCTTTGTTTTGGGGGAAAAAGACAAAAATTCCACTTATTTAGAGGCAAAAAAGCAGAAATTCTCCTTATTTTTGAGCAAAAATGAAGAAACTTCCCTTTTTTATGGCAAAAAGGTATGCATTCTTCTTATTTTCGGGCAAAAAGGCAGAAATTCCCCGTATTTTGGAGCAAAATTGAAGAAATTCCCCTAATTGTGGGGCAAAATGCAGAAATTCCCTATATGTTGGGGCAAAAAACAGAAATTCTCCTTATTTTGGGGCAAAATTCAGAAATTCCACTTATTTTGGGGCAAAGTTCAAGAAATTTCCCTTATTTTGGGGCAAAATTGCAGAAATTCCCCTAATTGTGGGGCAAAAAAGCAGAAATTCCCCTCATTTTGGGGCAAAAAGGCACAAATTTCCCTTATTTTCGGGCAAAATTGCCAAAATTTCATTTATTTCAGGGCAAAAATTCAGAAATTACTTTTATTTTGGGACAAAAAGCAGAAATTTCTTTTATTTTGGTACAAAATTGAAGAAATTTTCCTTATTTTGGAACAAAAAGTCAGAAATGCCCCCTATTTTGGGCAAAAGGAAGAAATTCCCATTATTTTGAGGTAAAAAGACTGAAATTCCCGTTATTTTGGGGCAAAAAGGCAGAATTTCCCTTTACTTTGTGGCAAAAATGGAGAAATTCCCGTTAATTCGGGCAGAAAAGCAAAAATTTTCCTTATTGGGGGCAATAAAGCAGAAATTCCCCATATTTTGTGGCAAAAAGGCAGAAATTCCCCTTATTTAGAGGTAAAATGCTGAAATTCCCCTTATTTTGGCAAAAAGGCAGAAATTCCCCTTATTTTGTGGCAAAATTGCAGAAATTTCACTTATTTCAGTGCAAAAAGTCAGAAAATGCCTTATTTTGGGGCAAAAGCAGAAATTCTCCTAATTTTGGGGCCAAAAACAGAAATTCTCCTTATTTTGGGGTAAAATTGTGGAAATTTCAAATATTTCAGGGCAAAAAGGCAGAAATTCCACATTATTTCGGGCAATAAGGCAGAAATTCCCTGTATTTTGGAGCAAAATTTCAGAAATTCCCCTTATATTGGTGCAAAAATGCAGAAATTCCCTTTATTTTGGTTCAATAAGGCAGAAATTCCCCGTATTTTGAAGCAAAATTGCACATATTCCCCTAATTTTGAAGGAAAATGCAGAAATTCACATTATTATGAAGCAAAAAGACAGAAATTCTCCTTATTTTGATGCAAAACTCAGAAATTCCCCTTGTTTTGGGGCAAAATACCAGAAATTTCCCTTATTTTGGGGCAAATTTGCAGAAATTTCACATATTTTGGGGCAAAATTGCAGAAATTTAACTTATTTCGGAAAAAAAAGCAGAAATTTTCTTATTTTGGGGCTAAAAGGCAGAAATTTATTTTATTTTATACAAAACTTCAGAAATTTTTCTTATTTTGGGGCAAAAAGGAAGAAATTTTCCATATTTTGGGGCAAAAAAGCAGTAATTCCCCTTATTTTGAGGTAAAAAGTATAAAATTCACCTTATTTGGGGGCAAAAAGGCAGAAATTTCCCTTATTTTGGGGCAAAATTGCTGAAATTTCACTTATTTCAGGGTAAGAAGTCAGAAATTTTCCTTATTTTGGGGCAAAAAAGACAGAAATTCCCTTTGTTTTGGGGGAAAAAGACAGAAATTCCACTTATTTAGAGGCCAAAAACAGAAATTCCCCTTATTTTGGAGCAAAAATGAAGAAATTTCCCTTTTTTGTGGCAAAAGGTATACATTCCCCTTATTTTCGGACTAAAAAGCAAAAATTCCCTGTATTTTGGAGCAAAATTGCAGAAATTCCCCTAATTGTGGGGCAAAAAGGCAGAAATTCTCTATATGTTAGAGCAAAAAGACAGAAATTCTCCTTATTTTGGGGCAAAACTCAGAAATTCCACTTATTTTGGGGCAAAATTCCAGAAATTTCCCTTATTTTGGGGCAAAATTGCAGAAATTTCACTTATTTCAGGAAAAAAAGGCAGAAATTTTGCTTATTTTGGGGCAAAAAGGCAGAAATTCCTAATATTTTGTTGCAAAAATGCAGAAATTCCCCTTATTTTGAGGTAAAAAGGCTGAAATTCCTTTTATTTGGGGGCAAAAAGGCAGAAATTTCCTTTATTTGGGGCAAAATTGCAGAAATTTTACTTATTTCAGGGTAATAAGTCAGAAATTTTCCTTATTTTGGGGCAAAAAAGACAGAAATTTCCTCTGTTTTGAGGGAAAAAGAGAGAAATTCCACCTATTTAGAGGCAAAAAAGCAGAAATTCCCATTATTTTTGAGCAAAAATGAAGAAATTTCCCTTTTTTATGGCAAAAAGGTATGCATTCTTCTTATTTTTGGGCAAAAAGGCAGAATTTCCCCGTATTTTGAAGCAAAATTGCAGAAATTCCCGTAATTGTTGGGCAAAAATATAGAAATTCCCTATATGTTTGGGCAAAAAGACAGAAATTCTCCTTATTTTGGGGCAAAACTCAGAAATTCCACTTTTTTTGGGGCCAAATTCCAGAAATTTCCCCTATATTAAGGCAAAATTGCAGAAATTTCACTTATTTTGGGGCAAAATTGCAGATATTTCACTTATTTAAGGGAAAAAAAGCAGAAATTTTTTAATTTTGGAGCAAAAAGGCAGAAATTCCTAATATTTTGTGGCAAAAATGCAGAAATTCCCTTATTTTGAGGTAAAAAACTGAAATTCCCCTTATTTGGAAGCAAAAAGGCAGAAATTTCCCTTAATTTGGGGCAAAATTGCAGAAATTTCACTTATTTCAGGGTAATAAGTCAGAAATTTTCATTATTTTGGGGCAAAAAAAACAGAAATTCCCTTTGTTTTGGGGGAAAAAGACAAAAATTCCACTTATTTAGAGGCAAAAAAGCAGAAATTCTCCTTATTTTTGAGCAAAAATGAAGAAACTTTTCTTTTTTATGGCAAAAAGGTATGCATTCTTCTTATTTTCGGGCAAAAAGGCAGAAATTCCCCGTATTTTGGAGCAAAATTGAAGAAATTCCCCTAATTGTGGGGCAAAATGCAGAAATTCCCTATATGTTGGGGCAAAAAACAGAAATTCTCCTTATTTTGGGGCAAAATTCAGAAATTCCACTTATTTTGGGGCAAAGTTCAAGAAATTTCCCTTATTTTGGGGCAAAATTGCAGAAATTTCACTTATTTTGGGGCAAAATTGCAGAAATTTCACTTATTTCAGAAAAAAATGCAGAAATTTTTTTATTTCGGGGCAAAAAGGCAGAAATTTCTTTTATTTTGGTACAAAATTGCAGAAATTTTTCTTATTTTGTGGCAAAAAGGCAGAAAATCCCATATTTTGAGGCAAAAATGCAGAAATTCATTTTATTTTGAGGTAAAAAGACAGAAATTCCCCTTATTTTGTGGCAAAAAGGCAGAAATTTCCCTTATTTTGGGGCACACTTGCAGAAATTTCACTTATTTCAGGGTAATAAGTCAGAAATTTTTCTTATTTTGGGACAAAAAAGACAGAAATTCCCTTTCTTTTGGGGGAAAAAGACAGAAATTCCACTTATTTAGAGGCAAAAATGCAGAAATTCCCCTTATTTTGGAGCAAAAATGAAGAAATTTCTCTTTTTTTGTGGCAAATGTTATACATTACCCTTATTTTCGGGCTAAAAAGCAGAAATTCCCCGTATTTTGGAGCAAAATTGCAGAAATTCCCCTAATTGTGGGGCAAAAAGGCAGAAATTCCCTATATGTTAGGGCAAAAAGACAGAAATTCTCTTTATTTTGGGGCAAAATTCAGTAATGCAACTTATTTTGGGGCAAAATTCCAGAAATTTCCCTTATATTTGGGCAAAATTGCAGAAATTTCACTTATTTTGGGGCAAAATTGCAGAAATTTCACTTATTTTAGGGAAAAAAGGCAGAAATTTTCCTTATTTTGTGGCAAAAAGGCAGAAATTCCCCTTATTTTGGGGCAAAAAGGCAGAAATTCACCTTATTCTGGGGTAAAATTGCAGACATTTCACATATTTCAGGGCAAAAAGGCAGAAATTCGCCTTATTTGGGGGCAAAAATGCAGAAATTCCCCTTATTTTGAGATAAAAGTGCAGAAAATTCCCTTGTTTGGGGGCAAAAAGGCAGAAAATCCCCTTAATTTCGGGCAAAAAGGCAGATATTCCCTGTATTTTAGAGCAAAATTGCAGAAATTCCCCTAATATTGGGGCAAAAAGGCAGAAATTCCCTTTATTTTGGGGCAAAAATACAGAAATTCTCCTTATTTCGGGGCAAAAATCAGAAATTTCCCTAATTTTGGGGCAAAATTTTAGAAATTTCTTTTATTTTGGTACAGAATTGCAGAAATTTTTCTTATTTTGTTGCAAAAAGGCAGAAATTTTCTATATTTTGCTGCAAAAAGGCTGAAATTCTTCTTTTTTTTGAGGTAAAATGCTGAAATTCCCCATATTTTGGGGCAAAAAGGCAGAAATTCTTCTCATTTTGGGGCAAAAAGGCACAAATTTCGCTTATTTTCGGGCCAAATTGCAGAAATTTCATTTATTTCAGGGCAAATAGTCAGAAATTACTTTTATTTTGGGGCAAAAAGCAGAAATTTCTTTTATTTTGTTACAAATTGAAGAAATTTTCCTTATTTTGGAACAAAAAGTCAGAAATTCCCCATATTTTGGGCAAAAGGCAGAAATACCCCTTATTTTGAGGTAAAAAGGCTGAAATTCCCGTTATTTTGGGGCAAAAAGGCGTAAATTCCCTTTACTTTGTGGCAAAAAGGCAGAAATTCCCGTTAATTGGGGCAGAAAAGCAAAAATTTTCCTTATTTGGGGGCAATAAGGCAGAAATTCCCCATATTTTGTGGAAAAATGTCAGAAATTCCCCTTATTTTGGGGCAAAATTCCAAAAATTTCCTTTTTTGGGGGGCACAATTGCAGAAATCTCTCTTATTTTGGAGCAAAATTGCAGAAATTTCACTTATTTCAAGGAAAAAACGCAGAAATTTTTTTTATTTTGGAGCAAAAAGGCAGAAATTACTTTTATTTTGGTACAAAATTGCAGAAATTTTCTTGATTTTGGGGCAAAAATACAGAAATTCCCCATATTTTAGGGCAAAAAGGCAGAAATTCCCCTTATTATGAGGTAAAAAGGCTGAAATTCCCCTTTTTTGGGGCAAAAAGACAGAAATTCCCCTTATTTTGTGGCAAAAAGGCAGAAATTTCCCTTATTTTGGGGCAAAATTGCAGAAATTTCACAGATTTCAGGGTAATAAGTCAGAAATTCCCCTTATTTTGGAGCAAAAATGAAGAAATTTCCCTTTTTTATGGCAAGAAGGTATACATTCCCTTTATTTTCGGGCAAAAAGGCAGAAATTACCCGTATTTTGGAGCAATATTGCAGAAATTCCCCTAATTTTGGGGCAAAAGCGCAGAACTTCCCCTTATTTTGGGGTAAAGCTGCAGAAATTTCACTTATTTCGCGGCAAAAAGGCAGAAATTCCCTTTATTATCGGCGAAAAAGGCAAAAAATCCATGTATTTTGGAGCAAAATTGCAGAAATTCACCTAATTTTGGAGTAAAACATGCAGTAATTTTCTTTATTTTGGGGCAAAAAGGCAGAAATTCCCCTTATTTTGAGGCAAAAGGCAGAAATTCCCCTTATTTTAGGACAAAATTGCAGAAATTTCCCTTATTTGGGGACAAAAAACAGGAATTCCCTTTATTTTGGGGCAAAATTGCAGAAAATTCCTTTATTATAAAGAAAAATTGCAGAAATTTCTTTTATTTTAAGGCAAATTTGCAGAAATTTCACTTATTTCAGGGTAATAAGTCAGAAATTTTCCTGATTTTGGGGCAAAAAGACAGAAATTCCCTTTGTTTTGGGGGAAAAAGACAGAAATTCCACTTATTTAGAGGCAAAAATGCAGAAATTCCCCTTATTTTTGAGCAAAAATGAAGAAATTTCCCTTTTTTATGGCAAAAAGGTATGCATTCTTCTTATTTTCGGGGAAAAAGGCAGAAATTCCCCATATTTTGAAGCAAAATTGCAGAAATTCCCCTAATTGTGGGGCAAAACTGCAGAAATTCCCTATATGTTTGGGCAAAAAACAGAAATTCTCCTTATTTTGGGGCAAAACTCAGAAATTCCACTTATTTTGGGGCAAAATTCCAGAAATTTCCCTTATTTTGGGGCAGAATTGCAGAAATTTCACTTATTTTGGGGCAAAATTGCAGATATTTCACTTATTTAAGGAAAAAAAAGCAGAAATTTTTTTATTTTTGTGCAAAAAGGCAGAAATTCCTAATATTTTGTGGCAAAAATGCAGAAATTCCCCTTATTTTGAGGTAAAAAAGCTGAAATTCCCCTTATTTGGGGGCAAAAAGGCAGAAATTTCCCTTAATTTGGGGCAAAAAGACAGAAATTCCCCTTATTTTGTGGCAAAAAGGCAGAAATTTCTTTTATTTTGGGGCAAAATTGCAGAAATTTCACTTATTTCAGGGCATAATTAAAAAATTCCTTTTATTTTGGGGCAAAAAGTCAGAAATTCCGTTTATTTTTGGGTAAAAAGGCAGAAATCTCACTTATTTTGAGGTAAAAAGGCAGAAATTCCTCTTATTTTGGGGCAAAAATGAAAAAATTTCCCTTTTTTGTGGCTAAAGTTATACATTCTTTTTATTTTCGGGCTAAAAAGCAGAAATTCCCCGTATTTTGGAGCAAAATTGCAGATATTCCCCTAATTGTGGGGCAAAAAGGAAGAAATTCCCTATATGTTGGTGCAAAAAGATAGAAATTCTCCTTATTTTTGGGCAAAACTCATAAATTCCACTTATTTTGTGGCAAAATTCCAGAAATTTCACTTATTTTGGGGCAAGATTGCCGAAATTTCTTTTATTTTAGGGCAAAATTGCAGAAATTTCACTTATTTCAGAAAAAAAGCAGAAATTTTCTTATTTAAGGGCAAAAAGTCAGAAATTTCTTTTATTTTGGTACAAAATTGCAGAAATTTTTCTTATTTTGGGGTAAAAAGGCAGAAATTTCCCAAAATTTGTGGCAAAAATGCAGAAATTCCCTTTATTTTGATGTAAAAAGGTTGAAATTCCCTTTATTTGGGGGCAAAAAGGCAAAAATTTCACTTATTTTGGAGCAAAATTGCAGAAATTTCACTTATTTCAGGGAAAAAAGTAAGTAATTTTCCTTATTTTGGGGCAAAAAGGCAGAAATTCCTAATATTTTGTGGCAAAAATGCAGAAATTTTCCTTATTTTGAGGTATAAAGGCTTAAATTCCCCTTATTTGGGGGCAAATAGGCAGAAATTTCCCTTATTTTGGGGCAAAATTGCAGAAATTTCACTTATTTCAAGATAATAAGTCAGAAATTTTCCTTATTTTGGGGCAAAAAAAGACAGAAATTCCCTTTGTTTTGGGGAAAAAAGACAGAAATTCCACTTATTTAGAGACAAAAAATAGAAATTCCCCTTATTTTTGAGAAAAAATGAAAAAATTTCTCTTTTTATGGCAAAAGGTATGCATTCTTCTTATTTTCGGGCAAAAAGGCAGAAATTCCTCGTATTTTGGAGCAAAATTGCAGAAATTCCCCTAATTGTGGGGCAAAAAGGCAGAAATTCCCCTCATTTTGGGGCAAAAAGGCACAAATTTCCCTTATTTTCGGGCAAAATTGCCAAAATTTCATTTATTTCCGGGCAAAAATTCAGAAATTACTTTTATTTTGGGACAAAAAGCAGAAATTTCTTTTATTTTGGTACAAAATTGAAGAAATTTTCCTTATTTTGGAACAAAAAGTCAGAAATTCCCCATATTTTGGGCAAAAGGAAGAAATTCCCATTATTTTGAGGTAAAAAGACTGAAATTCCCGTTATTTTGGGGCAAAAAGGCAGAATTTCCCTTTACTTTGTGGCAAAAATGGAGAAATTCCCGTTAATTCGGGCAGAAAAGCAAAAATTTTCCTTATTTGGGGGCAATAAAGCAGAAATTCCCCATATTTTGTGGCAAAAAGGCAGAAATTCCCCTTATTTAGAGGTAAAATGCTGAAATTCCCCTTATTTTGGCAAAAAGGCAGAAATTCCCCTTATTTTGGGGCAAAATTTCAGAAATTTCACTTATTTCAGGGCAAAAAGTCAGAAAATTGCCTTATTTTGGGGCAAAAGCAGAAATTCTCCTAATTTTGGGGCCAAAAACAGAAATTCTCCTTATTTTGGGGTAAAATTGTGGAAATTTCAAATATTTCAGGGCAAAAAGGCAGAAATTCCACATTATTTCGGGAAATAAGGCAGAAATTCCCTGTATTTTGGAGCGAAATTTCAGAAATTCCCCTTATATTGGTGAAAAAATGCAGAAATTCCCTTTATTTTGGTTCAATAAGGCAGAAATTCCCCGTATTTTGAAGCAAAATTGCACATATTCCCCTAATATTGAAGGAAAATGCAGAAATTCACATTATTATGAAGCAAAAAACAGAAATTCTTCTTATTTTGAGGCACAACTCAGAAATTCCCCTTGTTTTGGGGCAAAATACCAGAAATTTCCCTTATTTTGGGGCAAATTTGCAGAAATTTCACATATTTTGGGGCAAAATTGCAGAAATTTAACTTATTTCGGAAAAAAAAGCAGAAATTTTCTTATTTTGGGGCTAAAAGGCAGAAATTTATTTTATTTTATACAAAACTTCAGAAATTTTTCTTATTTTGGGGCAAAAAGGAAGAAATTTTCCATATTTTGGGGCAAAAATGCAGTAATTCCCCTTATTTTGAGGTAAAAAGTATAAAATTCACCTTATTTGGGGGCAAAAAGGCAGAAATTTCCCTTATTTTGGGGCAAAATTGCAGAAATTTCACTTATTTCAGGGTAAGAAGTCAGAAATTTTCCTTATTTTGGGGCAAAAAAGACAGAAATTCCCTTTGTTTTGGGGGAAAAAGACAGAAATTCCACTTATTTAGAGGCCAAAAACAGAAATTCCCCTTATTTTGGAGCAAAAATGAAGAAATTTCCCTTTTTTGTGGCAAAAGGTATACATTCCCCTTATTTTCGGGCTAAAAAGCAAAAATTCCCTGTATTTTGGAGCAAAATTGCAGAAATTCCCCTAATTGTGGGGCAAAAAGGCAGAAATTCTCTATATGTTAGAGCAAAAAGACAGAAATTCTCCTTATTTTGGGGCAAAACTCAGAAATTCCACTTATTTTGGGGCAAAATTCCAGAAATTTCCCTTATTTTGGGGCAAAATTGCAGAAATTTCACTTATTTCAGGAAAAAAAGGCAGAAATTTTGCTTATTTTGGGGCAAAAAGGCAGAAATTCCTAATATTTTGTTGCAAAAATGCAGAAATTCCCCTTATTTTGAGGTAAAAAGGCTGAAATTCCTTTTATTTGGGGGCAAAAAGGCAGAAATTTCCTTTATTTGGGGCAAAATTGCAGAAATTTCACTTATTTCAGGGTAATAAGTCAGGAATTTTCCTTATTTTGGGGCAAAAAAGACAGAAATTTCCTCTGTTTTGGGGGAAAAAGAGAGAAATTCCACCTATTTAGAGACAAAAAAGCAGAAATTCCCATTATTTTTGAGCAAAAATGAAGAAATTTCCCTTTTTTATGGCAAAAAGGTATGCATTCTTCTTATTTTCGGGCAAAAAGGCAGAAATTCCCCGTATTTTGAAGCAAAATTGCAGAAATTCCCGTAATTGTTGGGCAAAAATATAGAAATTCCCTATATGTTCGGGCAAAAATACAGAAATTCTCCTTATTTTGGGGCAAAACTCAGAAATTCCACTTTTTTTGGGGCCAAATTCCAGAAATTTCCCATATATTAAGGCAAAATTGCAGAAATTTCACTTATTTTGGGGCAAAATTGCAGATATTTCACTTATTTAAGTGAAAAAAAGCAGAAATTTTTTAATTTTGGAGCAAAAAGGCAGAAATTCCTAATAGTTTGTGGCAAAAATGCAGATATTCCCTTATTTTGAGGTAAAAAACTGAAATTCCCCTTATTTGGGAGCAAAAAGGCAGAAATTTCCCTTAATTTGGGGCAAAATTGCAGAAATTTCACTTATTTCAGGGTAATAAGTCAGAAATTTTCATTATTTTGGGGCCACAAAACCAGAAATTCCCTTTGTTTGGGGGAAAAAGACAAAAATTCCACTTATTTAGAGGCAAAAAAGCAGAAATTCCCCTTATTTTTGAGCAAAAATGAAGAAATTTCCCTTTTTTATGGCAAAAAGGTATGCATTCTTCTTATTTTCGGGCAAAAAGGCAGATATTTTCAGTATTTTGGAGCAAAATTGCAGAAATTCCCCTAATTGTGGGGCAAAATGCAGAAATTCCCTATATGTTGGGGCAAAAAACAGAAATTCTCCTTATTTTGGGGCAAAACTCAGAAATTCCACTTATTTTGGGGCAAAGTTCCAGAAATTTCCCTTATTTTGGGGCAAAATTGCAGAAATTTCACTTATTTTGGGGCAAAATTGCAGAAATTTCACTTATTTCAGAAAAAAAAGCAGAAATTTTTTTATTTCGGGGCAAAAAGGCAGAAATTTCTTTTATTTTGGTACAAAATTGCAGAAATTTTTCTTATTTTGTGGCAAAAAGGCAGAAAATCCCATATTTTGGGGCAAAAATGCAGAAATTCATTTTATTTTGAGGTAAAAAGACAGAAATTCCCCTTATTTTGTGGCAAAAAGGCAGAAATTTCCCTTATTTTGGGGCACACTTGCAGAAATTTCACTTATTTCAGGGTAATAAGTCAGAAATTTTTCTTATTTTGGGACAAAAAAGACAGAAATTCCCTTTGTTTTGGGGGAAAAATACAGAAATTCCACTTATTTAGAGGCAAAAATGCAGAAATTCCCCTTATTTTGGAGCAAAAATGAAGAAATTTCTCTTTTTTTTGTGGCAAATGGTATACATTCCCCTTATTTTCGGGCTAAAAAGCAGAAATTCCCCGTATTTTGGAGCAAAATTGCAGAAATTCCCCTAATTGTGGGGCAAAAAGGCAGAAATTCCCTATATGTTAGGGCAAAAAGACAGAAATTCTCTTTATTTTGGGGCAAAATTCAGTAATGCAACTTATTTTGGGGCAAAATTCCAGAAATTTCCCTTATATTTGGGCAAAATTGCAGAAATTTCACTTATTTTGGGGCAAAATTGCAGAAATTTCACTTATTTTAGGGAAAAAAGGCAGAAATTTTCCTTATTTTGTGGCAAAAAGGCAGAAATTCCCCTTATTTTGGGGCAAAAAGGCAGAAATTCACCTTATTCTGGGGTAAAATTGCAGACATTTCACATATTTCAGGGCAAAAAGGCAGAAATTCGCCTTATTTGGGGGCAAAAATGCAGAAATTCCCCTTATTTTGAGATAAAAGTGCAGAAAATTCCCTTGTTTGGGGGCAAAAAGGCAGAAAATCCCCTTAATTTCGGGCAAAAAGGCAGATATTCCCTGTATTTTAGAGCAAAATTGCAGAAATTCCCCTAATATTGGGGCAAAAAGGCAGAAATTCCCTTTATTTTGGGGCAAAAATACAGAAATTCTCCTTATTTCGGGGCAAAAATCAGAAATTTCCCTAATTTTGGGGCAAAATTTTAGAAATTTCTTTTATTTTGGTACAGAATTGCAGAAATTTTTCTTATTTTGTTGCAAAAAGGCAGAAATTTTC
The DNA here is from genome assembly GCF_963924665.1 of Micromys minutus. Lineage (NCBI taxonomy): Eukaryota > Metazoa > Chordata > Mammalia > Rodentia > Muridae > Micromys > Micromys minutus. The sequence continues at coordinate 101,460 of NW_027667604.1, forward strand.
TATATTTTGCTGCAAAAAGGCTGAAATTCTTCTTTTTTTGAGGTAAAATGCTGAAATTCCCCATATTTTGGGGCAAAAAGGCAGAAATTCTTCTCATTTTGGGGCAAAAAGGCACAAATTTCGCTTATTTTCGGGCCAAATTGCAGAAATTTCATTTATTTCAGGGCAAATAGTCAGAAATTACTTTTATTTTGGGGCAAAAAGCAGAAATTTCTTTTATTTTGTTACAAATTGAAGAAATTTTCCTTATTTTGGAACAAAAAGTCAGAAATTCCCCATATTTTGGGCAAAAGGCAGAAATACCCCTTATTTTGAGGTAAAAAGGCTGAAATTCCCGTTATTTTGGGGCAAAAAGGCGTAAATTCCCTTTACTTTGTGGCAAAAAGGCAGAAATTCCCGTTAATTGGGGCAGAAAAGCAAAAATTTTCCTTATTTGGGGGCAATAAGGCAGAAATTCCCCATATTTTGTGGAAAAATGTCAGAAATTCCCCTTATTTTGGGGCAAAATTCCAAAAATTTCCTTTTTTGGGGGGCACAATTGCAGAAATCTCTCTTATTTTGGAGCAAAATTGCAGAAATTTCACTTATTTCAAGGAAAAAACGCAGAAATTTTTTTTATTTTGGGGCAAAAAGGCAGAAATTACTTTTATTTTGGTACAAAATTGCAGAAATTTTCTTGATTTTGGGGCAAAAATACAGAAATTCCCCATATTTTAGGGCAAAAAGGCAGAAATTCCCCTTATTATGAGGTAAAAAGGCTGAAATTCCCCTTTTTTGGGGCAAAAAGACAGGAATTCCCCTTATTTTGTGGCAAAAAGGCAGAAATTTCCCTTATTTTGGGGCAAAATTGCAGAAATTTCACTGATTTTATGGTAATAAGTCAGAAATTCCCCTTATTTTGGAGCAAAAATGAAGAAATTTCCCTTTTTTATGGCAAAAAGGTCTACATTCCCTTTATTTTCGGGCAAAAAGGCAAAAATTACCCGTATTTTGGAGCAATATTGCAGAAATTCCCCTAATTTTGGGGCAAAAGCGCAGAACTTCCCCTTATTTTGGGGTAAAGCTGCAGAAATTTCACTTATTTCGCGGCAAAAAGGCAGAAATTCCCTTTATTATCGGCGAAAAAGGCAAAAAATCCCCGTATTTTGGAGCAAAATTGCAGAAATTCACCTAATTTTGGGGTAAAACATGCAGTAATTTTCTTTATTTTGGGGCAAAAAGGCAGAAATTCCCCTTATTTTGAGGCAAAAGGCAGAAATTCCCCTTATTTTAGGACAAAATTGCAGAAATTTCCCTTATTTGGGGACAAAAAACAGGAATTCCCTTTATTTTGGGGCAAAATTGCAGAAAATTCCTTTATTACGGAGAAAAATTGCAGAAATTTCTTTTATTTTAAGGCAAATTTGCAGAAATTTCACTTATTTCAGGGTAATAAGTCAGAAATTTTCCTGATTTTGGGGCAAAAAGACAGAAATTCCCTTTGTTTTGGGGGAAAAAGACAGAAATTCCACTAATTTAGAGGCAAAAAAGCAGAAATTCCCCTTATTTTGGAGCAAAAATGAAGAAATTTCCCTTTTTTATGGCAAAAAGGTATGCATTCTTCTTATTTTCGGGGAAAAAGGCAGAAATTCCCCATATTTTGAAGCAAAATTGCAGAAATTCCCCTAATTGTGGGGCAAAACTGCAGAAATTCCCTATATGTTTGGGCAAAAAACAGAAATTCTCCTTATTTTGGGGCAAAACTCAGAAATTCCACTTATTTTGGGGCAAAATTCCAGAAATTTCCCTTATTTTGGGGCAGAATTGCAGAAATTTCACTTATTTTGGGGCAAAATTGCAGATATTTCACTTATTTAAGGGAAAAAAAGCAGAAATTTTTTTATTTTTGTGCAAAAAGGCAGAAATTCCTAATATTTTGTGGCAAAAATGCAGAAATTCCCCTTATTTTGAGGTAAAAAAGCTGAAATTCCCCTTATTTGGGGGCAAAAAGGCAGAAATTTCCCTTAATTTTGGGCAAAATTGCAGAAATTTCACATATTTCAGGGTAATAAGTCAGAAATTTTCATTATTTTGGGGCAAAAAAGACAGAAATTCCCTTTGTTTTGGGGGAAAAGACAGAAATTCCACTTATTTAGAGGCAAAAAAGCAGAAATTCCCCTTATTTTGGAGCAAAAATGAAGAAATTTCACTTTTTTATGGCAAAAAGGTATGCATTCTTTTTATTTTTGGGCAAAAAGGCAGAAATTCCCCGTATTTAGGAGCAAAATTGCAGAAATTCCCCTAATTGTGGAACAAAAAGGCAGAAATTCCCTATATGTTAGGGCAAAAAGACAGAAATTCTCCTTATTTTGGGGCAAAACTCAGAGATTCCACATATTTTGGGGCAAAATTTTAGAAATTTCCCTCATTTTGAGAGAAAACTCAGAAATTTCTCTTATTTTGGGGCAAAATTGAAGAAATTTCACTTATTTAAGAAAAAAGAAAAGCAGAAATTTTCTTATTTTTGCGCAAAAAGTCAGAAATTTCTTTTACTTTGGTACAAAATTGCAGAAATTTTTCTTATTTTGGGGCAAAAAGGCAGAATTTTTCCATATTTTGGGGCAAAAATGCAGAAATTCCCCTTATTTTGAGGTAAAAAGGCTGAAATTCTCTTATTTGGGGGCAAAAAGGCAGAAATTTCCCTTATTTTGGGGCAAAATTGCAGAAATTTCACTTACTTCAGGGTAATAAGTCAGAAATTTTCCTTATTTTGGGGCAAAAAAGACAGAATTTCCCTTTGTTTTGGGGGAAAAAGACAGAAATTCCACTTATTTAGAGGCAAAAATGTAGAAATTCCCCTTATTTTGGAGCAAAAATGAAGAAATTTCCCTTTTTTATGGCAAAAAGGTATGCATTCTTCTTATTTTCGGGCAAAAAGGCAGAAATTCCTTATATTTTGGAGCAAAATTGCAGAAATTCCCCTAATTGTGGGGCAAAAAGGCAGAAATTCTCTATATGTTAGGACAAAAATACAGAAATTTTCCTTATTTTGAGGCAAAACTCAGAAATTTCACTTATTTTGTGGCAAAATTGCAGAAATTTCACTTATTTCAGGGAAAAAAAGCAGAAATTTTCTTATTTTGTGGCAAAAAGGCAGAAATTTATTTTATTTTGGTACAAAATTGCAGAAATTTTTCTTATTTTGGGTAAAAAAACAGAAATTTCCCATATTTTGGGGCAAAAATGCAGAAATTCCTTTTATTTTGAGGTAAAAAGGCTGAAATTCCCCTTATTTGGGGGCAAAAAGGCAGAAATTCTCCTTATTTTGGGGCAAAAAGCAGACATTTACCTTATTTTGGAGAAAAATTTTAGAAATTTAACTTATTTCAGGGCAAAAAGTCAGAAATTTCCCTTATTTTGGGGCAAAAAGACAGAATTTCCGTTTATTTTTGGGGAAAAGTCAGAAATTGCACTTATTTTGAGCCAAAAGGCGAAAAATCCCTTTATTTTGGGGTAAAAATGAAGAAATTTCCTTTTTTTATGGCAAAAAAATATACATTCTCTTTATTTTCGGGCAAAAAGGCAGAAATTCCCCGTATTTTGGAGTAAAATTGTAGAAATTCCCCTAATTTTGGGATCAAAACGCAGAACTTCCCCTTATTTTAGGGTAAAACTGCAGAAATTTCACTTATTTCGCAGCAAAATGGAAGAAATTCCCTTTATTTTCGGCGAAAAAGGCCGAAAATCCCCGTATATTGGAGCAAAATTGCAGAAATTCACCTAATTTTGGGGTAAAACATGCAGTAATTTTCTTTATTTTGGGGCAAAAGGGCAGAAATTCTTCGTTTTTTTGGGCAAAAAGCAGAAATTCCCCTTATTTCAGGGCAAAATTGCAGAAATTTCCCTTATTTGGGGACAAAAAACAGAAATTCCCTATATTTTGGGGCAAAATTGCAGAAAATTCCTTTATTATGGGGAAAAATTGCAGAAATTTCTTTTATTTTAAGGCAAAATTGCAGAAATTTCACTTATTTCAGAGAAAAAAGCAAAAATTTTTGTTATTTTAGGGCAAAATGCAGAAATTCCCATTATTTTGGGGCAAAAAGGCAGAAATTCACCTTATTTTGGGGTAAAATTGCAGACATTTCACATATTTCAGGGCAAAAATGCAGAAATTCCCCTTATTTGGGGGCAAAAAGGCAGAAATTCCCCTTATTTTGGGATAAAATTGAAGAAATTTCCTTGTTTGGGGGCAAAAAGGCAGAAAATCCCCTTAATTTTGGGCAAAAAGGCAGAAATTCCCCGTATTTTAGAGCAAAATTGCAGAAATTCCCCTAATGTTGGGGCAAAAATGCAGAAATTCCCTTTATTTGCGCAAATCGGCAGAAGTTCCCCTTATTTTCAGGAAAAGAGGCAGAAATTCCCTGTATTTTGAAGTAAAATTACAGAAACTCCCCTAATTTTGGGGCAAAAAGGCAGAAATTCCCTTTATTTTGGGGCAAAAATACAGAAATTCTCCTTATTTCTGGGCAAAAATTAGAAATTTCTCTATTTTGGGACAAAATTTTAATAATTTCTTTTATTTTGGTACAGAATTGCAGAAATTTTTCTTATTTTGTGGCAAAAAGGCAGAAATTTTCTATATTTTGGTGCAAAAAGGCTGAAATTCCCCTTTTTTTGAGATAAAATGCTGAAATTCCCCATATTTTGGGGCAAAAAGGCAGAAATTTTCTATATTTTGGTGCAAAAAGGTTGAAATTCCCCTTTTTTTGAGGTAATATGCTGAAATTCCCCTCATTTTGGGGCAAAAAACCACAAATTTTCCTTATTTTCGGGCCAAATTGCTGAAATTTCATTTATTTCAGGGCAAAAGTCAGAAATTACTTTTATTTTGGGGCAAAAATCAGAAATTTCTTTTATTTTGGTACAAATTGAAGAAATTTTCCTTATTTTGGAACAAAAAGTCAGAAATTCCCCATATTTTGGGCAAAAGACAGAAATTCCCCTTATTTTGAGGTAAAAAGTTTGAAATTCCCATTATTTTGGGGCAAAAAGGCAGAAATTCCCCTTAGTCTCGGCGAAAATGGCAGAAAATCTCCGTATTTTGGAGCAAAATTGCAGAAATTCACCTAATTTTAGGAAAAAAAATACAGTAATTTTCTTTATTTTGTGACAAAAAGGCAGAAATTCTCCTTATTTTGGGGCAAAAGGCAGAAATTCCCCTTATTTTAGGGCAAAATTGCAGAAATTTCCCTTATTTGGGGGAAAAAACAGAAATTCCCCTTATTTTAGGGAAAAATTGCAGAAATTTCCCTTATTATGGGGAAAAATTGCAGAAATTTCCCTTATTTTAGGGCAAAATTGCAGAAATTTCACTTATTTCAGAGAAAAAAAGCAAAAATTTTTCTTATTTTGTGGCAAAAAGCAGAAATTTCCCTTATTTTGAGGTAATAAGGCTGAAATTCCGCTTATTTTGAGGCAAAACGGCAGAAATTCCCCTTATTTTGTGGTAAAATTGCAGAAATTTCAAATATTTCAAAGCAAAATTGCATAAATTCTTCTAATTTTGGGGCAAAAGGCAGAAATTCCCTTTTTTTGGGGTAAAACTGCAGAAATTTCACTAATTTTGCGGCAAAATGGCAGAAATTCTCCTTATTCTCGGCGAAAATGGCAAAAAATCTCCGTATTTTGGAGCAAAATTGCAGAAATTCACCTAATTTTGGGGTTAAAAAATACAGTAATTTTCTTTATTTTGTGACAAAAAGGCAGAAATTCTTCTTATTTTGGGGCAAAAGGCAGAAATTCCCCTTATTTTAGGGCAAAATTGCAGAAATTTCCCTTATTTGGGGGAAAAAACAGAAATTCCCCTTATTTTGGGGAATAATTACAGAAATTTCCCTTATTATGGGGAAAAATTGCAGAAATTTTCCTTATTTTAGGGCAAAATTGCAGAAATTTCACTTATTTCAGAGAAAAAAAAGCAAAAATTTTTCTTATTTTGGGGCAAAAAGGCAGAAATACCCATTATTTTAGGGCAAAAAGGCAGAAATTGACCTTATTTTGGGGTAAAATGCTGAAATTCCCCATATTTTGGGGCAAAAGGCAGAAATTCCTTTCATTTTGGGGCAAAAAGGCACAAATTTCCTTTATTTTCGGGAAAAATTGCAGAAATTTCATTTATTTTAGGGTAAAAAGTCAGAAATTTTTTATATTTTGTGGCAAAAAGCAGAAAATTCCCTTATTTTGAGGTAATAAGGCTGAAATTCCCCTTATTTTGGGGCAAAAAGGCAGAAATTCCCCTTATTTTGTGGTAAAATTGCAGAAATTTCAAATATTTCAGGGCAAAATGGCAGAAATTCCTTTTATTTTGGGGCAAAAAATGAAATCCCTAATTTTTGGCTAAAATTGAAGAAATTTCACTTATGTTGGGACAAAAAGGCAGAAATTCCACTTAATTTCGGGCAAAAAGGCAGAAATGACCTGTATTTTGGAGCAAAATTGCAGAAATTCCCTAATATTGGTGAAAAATGCAGAAATTCTCTTTATTTTGGGGCAAAAAGGCAGAAATTCTCCATATTTTGGTGCAAAAAGGCTGAAATTCCCCTTATTTTGATGTAAAATGCTAAAATTCCCCATATTTTGGGGCAAAAGGCAGAAATTCCCAAAATTTGGGGTAAAAAGGCACAAATTTCCCTTATTTTCGGGCAAAATTGCAGAAATTTCATTTATTTCAGGGCAAAAAGTCAGCAATTCCCCATATTTTGGGGCAAAAAGCAGAAATTTCTTTTATTATGGTACAAAATTGAAGAAATTTTCCTTATTTTGGAACAAAAAGGCAGAAATTCCCCATATTTTGGAGCAAAAGGCAGAAATTCTTCTTATTTTGAGGTAAAATGCAGAAATTCCCCAAATATTGGGGGAAAATGCAGAAATTCCCTTTATTTTGGGGCTAAAAGGCAGAAATTCTCCGTATTTTGAAGCAAAATTGCAGAAATTCTCATAATTTTCGGGCAAAAAGGCAAAAATTCTCCTTATTTTGGGGCAAAAAGACAGAAAATCTCCTTTTTTCGGGAGCAAAAAGTCAGAGATTCCCCTTATTTTGGGGCAAAATTGCAGAAATTTCACTTATTTCAGGGAAAAAAGAAAAAAATTTTCCTTATTTTGGGGCAAAAAGCAGAAATTCCTAATATTTTGTGGCAAAAATGCAAAAATTCCCCTTATTTTGAGGTAAAAAGGCCTAAATTCCCCTTATTTGAGGGCAAAAAGGCAGAAATTTCCCTTATTGTGGGGCAAAATTTAGAAATTTCACTTATTTCAGTGTAATAAGTCAGAAATTCCCCTTATTTTGGGGCAAAAAAGACAGAAATTCCCTTTGTTTTGGGGAAAAAAGACAGAAATTTCACTTATTTAGGGGCAAAAAGGCAGAAATTCCCCTTATTTTGGAGCAAAAATAAAGAAATTTCCCTTTTTTATGGCAAAAAGTTATGCATTCCCCTTATTTTCGGGCAAAAATGCAAAAATTCCCCGTATTTTGAAGCAAAATTGCAGAAATTCTTCTAATTTTGGGGCAAAAGGCAGAAATTCCCTTTATTTTGGGGCAAAAATCAGAAATTCCTTTTATTTTGGGGCAAAAATCCTGAAATTTCCCTTATTTTGGGGCAAAATTGCCGGAATTTACCTTATTTTGGTGCAAAATTGCCGAAATTTCCCTTATTTGGGGCAAAATTGCAGAAATTTCACTTATTTTCAAGGAAAACAAATGAAATTTACTTTATTTTGGGGCAAAAAGGGAGAAATACCCCTTATTTTGGGGCAAAATTGCAGAAATTTTTCTTATTTTGGGGCAAAAGGCAGAAATTCCTTATATTTTGGGGCAAAAAGGCAGAAATTCCCCTCATTTTGAGTTAATAAGGCTGAAATTCCCCTTATTTTGGGGCAAAAAGGCAGAAATTCCTCTTATTTTGGGGTAAAATTGCAGAAATTTCAAATATTTCAGGGCAAAATGGCAGAAATTCTCCTTATTTTGGGGCAAAAAGATGAAATCCCTAATTTTTGGCTAAAATTGAAGAAATTTCACTTATTTCGGGACAAAAAGGCAGAAATTCCACTTAATTTCGGGCAAAAAGGCAGAAATGACCCGTATTTTGGAGCAAAATTGCAGAAATTCCTATAATATTGGTGAAAAATGCAGAAATTCCATTTATTTTGGGGAAAAATGCAGAAATTCTCCATATTTTGGTGTAAAAAGGCTGAAATTCCCCTTATTTTGAGGTAAAATGCTGAAATTCCCCATATTTTGGGGCAAAAGGCAGAAATTCCCAAAATTTGGGGTAAAAAGGCACAAATTTCCCTTATTTTTGGGCAAAATTGCAGAAATTTCATTTATTTCAGGGTAAAAAGTCAGAAATTCCCCATTTTTTGGGGCAAAAAGCAGAAATTTCCTTTATTATGGTACAAAATTGAAGAAATTTTCCTTATTTTGGAACAAAAAGGCCGAAATTCCTCATATTTTGGGCCAAAAGGCAGAAATTCTTCTTATTTTGAGGTAAAATGCAGAAATTCCTCTTATTTACAGGTAAAATGCAGAAATTCCCCAAATATTGAGGGAAAATGGAGAAATTCCCTTTATTTTGGGGCTTAAAGGCAGAAATTCCCCATATTTTGAAGCAAAATTGCAGAAATTCTCATAATTTTCGGGCAAAAAGGCAGAAATTCTCCTTATTTTGGGGCAAAAAGACAGAAAATCTCCTTTTTTCGGGAGCAAAGAGTCAGAAATTCCCCTTATTTTGGGTCAAAATTGCAGAAATTTCCTTTACATTTGGGCAAAATTGCAGAAATTTCCCTTATTTTGGGGCAAAATTGCAGAAATTTCACTTATTTCAGAAAAAAAGCAGAAATTTTCTTATTTTGGGGCAAAAAGGCAGAAATTTCTTTTATTTTGGTATAAAATTGCAGAAATTTTTTTTATTTTGGGGAAAAATCAGAAATTCCCCATATTTTGTGGCAAAAATGCAGAAATTCCCGTTATTTTGAGGTAAAAAGGCTGAAATTCTCCTTATTTTCGGGCAAAAAGTCAGAAATTCCTCTTATGTTGGGGCAAAAAGACAGAAATTTGGTTTATTTTTGGGGAAAAGGCAGAAATTGCACTTATTTTGAGTCAAAAAGGCAGAAAATCCCCTTATTTTGGGGCAAAAATGAAGAAGTTTCTCTTTTTTATGGCAAAAAGGTATACATTCCCTTTATTTTCGGGCAAAAAGGCAGAAATTCCCCGTATTTTGGAGCAAAATTGCAGAAATTCCCCTAATCTTGAAGAAAAAGGCAGAAAGTCCCCTTATTTTGAGGTAAAACTGCAGAAATTTCACTAATTTCGCGGCAAAATGGCAGAAATTCCCTTTATTCTCGGCGAAAATGGCAGAAAATCTCCGTATTTTGGAACAAAATTGCAGGAATTCACCTAATTTTGGGAAAAAATACAGTAATTTTCTTTATTTTGTGACAAAAAGGCAGAAATGCTCCTTATTTTGGGGCAAAATGCAGAAATTCCCCTTATTTTAGGGCAAAATTGCAGTAATTTCCCTTTATGGGGGCAAAAAACAGAAATTCTTATTATTTTGGGGAAAATTGCAGAAATTTCCCTTATTATGGGGAAAAATTGCAGAAATTTCCCTAATTTTAGGGCAAAATTGCAGAAATTTCACTTATTTCAGAGAACAAAAAGCAAAAATTTTTCTTATTTTGGGGCAAAAAAACAGAAATTCCCATTATTTTGGGGCAAAAAGGCAGAAATTCACTTTATTTTGGGGTAAAATGCTGAAATTCCCCATATTTTGGGGCAAAAGGCCGAAAATCCCCTCATTTTGGGGCAAAAAGGCACAAGTTTCCCTTATTTCGGGCAAAATTGCAGAAATTTCATTTATTTCAGGGTAAAAAGTCAGAAATTCCTTATATTTTGTGGCAAAAAGCAGAAATTTCACATATTTTGAGGTAATAAGGCTGAAATTCTCCTTATTTTGGGGCAAAAAGGCAGAAATTCCCTTTATTTTGCGGTAAAATTGCAGAAATTTCAAATATTTCAGGGCAAAATGGCAGAAATTCCCCTTATTTTGGGGCAAAAAGACAAAATCCCTAATTTTTGGCTAAAATTGAAGAAATTTCACTTATTTCGGGACAAAAAGGCAGAAATTCCACTTAATTTCGGGCAAAAAGGCAGAAATGACCAGTATTTTGGAGCAAAATTGCAGAAATTCCCCTAATATTGGTGCAAAAATGCAGAAATTCTTTTTATTTTAGGGAAAAAAGGCAGAAATTCTACATATTTTGGTGCAAAAAGGCTGAAATTCCCCTTACTTTAAGGTAAAATGCTGAAATTCCCCATATTTTGGGGCAAAAAGCAGAATTCCCCTTATTTTGGGGCAAAAAGCCCAAATTTCTCTTATTTTCAGGCAAAATTGCAGAAATTTCATTTATTTCAGGGCAAAAGTCAGCAATTCCCCATATTTTGGGGCAAAAAGCAGAAATTTCTTTTATTATGGTACAAAATTGAAGAAATTTTCCTTATTTTGGAACAAAAAGGCAGAAATTCCCCATATTTTGTGGCAAAATGAAGAAATTCTTCTTATTTTGAGGTAAAATGCAGAAATTCCCCAAATATTGGAAGAAAATGCAGAAATTCCCTTTATTTTGGGGCTAAAAGGCAGAAATTCCTTGTATTTTGAAGCAAAATTGCAGAAATTCTCATAATTTTCGGGCAAAAAGGCAGAAATTCTCCTTATTTTGGGGCAAAAAGACAGAAAATCTCCTTTTTTCGGGAGCAAAAAGTCAGAAATTCCCCTTATTATGGGTAAAAATTGCAGAAATTTCCTTTACATTTGGGCAAAATTGCAGAAATTTCCCTTATTTTGGGGCAAAATTGCAGAAATTTCACTTATTTCAGAAAAAAGGCAGAAATTTTCTTATTTTGGGGCAAAAAGGCAGAAATTTCTTTTATTTTGTTACAAAATTGCAGAAATTTTTCTTATTTTGGGGCAAAAAGGCAGAAATTCCCCATATTTTGTGGCAAAAAGGCAGAAATTCCCCTTATTTTGAAGTAAAAAGGCTGAAATTCCCCTTATTTTCGGGCAAAAAGTCAAAAATTTCCTTTATTTTGGGGCAAAAAGACAAAAATTATGTTTATTTTTGGGGAAAAGGCAGAAATTGCACTTATTTTGAGTCAAAAAGGCAGAAAATCCCCTTATTTTGGGGCAAAAATAAAGAAATTTCCTGTTTTAAGGCAAAAAGGTATACATTTACTTTATTTTCAGGCAAAAAGGCAGAAATTCTTCGTATTTTGGAGCAAAATTGCAGAAATTCCCCTAATTGTGGGGCAAAAAGGCATAAATTCCTTATATTTTACGGCAAAAAGACAGAAATTCTCCTTATTTTGGGGCAAAAGTCAGAAATTCCCCTTATTTTAGGGCAAAATTGCAGAAATTTCCCTTATTATGGGGAAAAATTGCAGAAATTTCCCTAATTTTAGGGCAAAATTGCAGAAATTTCACTTATTTCAGAGAAAAAAGCAAAAATTTTTCTTATTTTGGGGCAAAAAGAAAGAAATTCACCTTATTTTGGGCTTAAATTGCAGAAATTTCACATATTTCAGGGCAAAAAAGCAGAAATTTCCCTTATTTTAAGGCAAAATTGCAGAAATTTCATATATTTCAGGGTAAAAAGTCAGAAATTTTCTTTATTTTGGGGCAAAAAAGAAAGAAATTCCCTTTGTTTTGGGTTAAAATCAGAAATTCCACTTATTTAGAGGCAAAAATGCAGAAATTCCTTTTATTTTGGAGCAAAAATGAAGAAATTTCCCCTTTTTATGGCAAAAAGGTATGCATTCCCCTTATTTTTGGACAAAAAGGCAGAAATTCCCCGTATTTTGGAGCAAAATTGCAGAAATTCCCCTAATTGTGGGGCAAAAAGGCAGATATTCTCTATATGTTGGGGCAAAAAGACAGAAATTCTCCTTATTTTAGGGCAAAACTCAGAAATTCCACTTATTTTGGGGCAAAATTCCAGAAATTTCCCTTCTTTTGGGGCAAAATTGCAGAAATTTCACTTATTTCAGTGAAAAAAGGAAGAAATTTTCTTTATTTTGTGGAAAAAAGGCAGAAATTCTACTTATTTTGGGGCAAAAAGACAGAAAACCTCCTATTTTCGGGAGCAAACAGTCAGAAATTCCCCTTATTTTGGGTCAAAATTGCAGAAATTTTCTATACATTGGGACAAAATTGCTGAAATTTCCCTTATTTTGGGGCAAAATTGCAGAAATTTTACTTATTTCAGGGAAAACAGGCAAAAATTTTCTTATTTTGGGGCAAAAAGGCAGAAATTTCTTTTATTTTGGTACAAAATTGCAGAAATTTTTCTTATTTTGAAGCAACAAGTCAGAAATTCCTTATATTTTGGGGCAAAAAGGCAGAAATTCCCCTTATTTTGAGGTTAAAAAGGCTGAAATTCCCCTTATTTTGGGGCAAAAAGTCAGAAATTCCCCTTATTTTGGGGCAAAAAGACAGAAATTTCATTTATTTTTGGGAAAAGGCAAAAATTGCACTTATTTTGAGTCAAAAAGGCGGAAAATCTCCTTGTTTTGGGTCAAAAATGAAGAAATATCCCTTTTTTAAGGCAAAAGGTATACATTCCTTTTATGTTCGGGCAAATAAACAGAAATTCCCCTAATTTTTGGGCAAAATTGCAGAAATTCCTTTAATTTTGGGGCAAAAAGGCAGACATTCCCCTTATTTTGGAGTAAAACTGCAGAAATTTCACTTATTACGCGGCAAAATGGCAGAAATTCCCCTTATTTTCGGCGAAAAAGGCAGAAAATCTCCGTATTTTGGAGCAAAATTGCAGAAATTCACCAAATTTTGGGGTAAAAATACAATAATTTTCTTTATTTTGGGGCAAAAAAGCAGAAATTCCCCATATTTTGGGGCAAAAAGGCAGAAATTCCCCTTATTTTGAGGTAAAAAGGCTGAAATTCTCTTTATTTTGGGGCAAAAAGGCAGAAATTCCCCTTATTTTGGGGCAAAAAGCAGACATTTCCCTTATTTTGGGAAAAAATTTTAGAAATTTCACTTATTTCAGGGCAAAAAGTCAGAAATTTCTCTTATTTTGGAGCAAAAAGACAGAAATTCCATTTATTTTTGGGGAAAAGGCAGAAATTGCACTTTTTTGGATTCAAAAAGGCGGAAAATCCCCTTTTTTGGGGCAAAAGTGAAGAAATTTCCTTTTTTTATGGCAAAAAGGTATACATTCTCTTTATTTTCGGGCAAAAAGGCAGAAATTCCCTGTATTTTGGAGCAAAATTGCAGTAATTCCCCTAATTTAGGGGCAAAAAGGGAGAAATTCTTCTTATTTTCGGGTAAAACTGCAGAAATTTCACTTATTTCGCGGCAAAATGGCAGAAATTCCCTTTATTTTCTGCGAAAAAGGCAGAAAATCCCCGTATTTTGGAGCAAAATTGCAGTAATTCACCTAATTTTTGGGGTATAAAATGCAGTAATTTTCTTTATTTTTGGTCAAAATGGCAGAAATTTCTCTTAATTCGAAGCAAAAGGCAGAAATTCCCCTTATTTTAGAGCAAAAGTGCAGAAATTTCCCTTATTTGGAAGCAAAAAACAGAAATTCCCCTTATTTTCGGGCAAAATTGCAGAAATTTCCCTTATTATGAAGAAAAATTGCAGAAATTTCCCTTATTTTAGGGCAAAATTGCAGAAATTTCACTTATTTTAGAGAAAAAAAAGCAAAAATTTTTCTTATTTTGGGGCAAAAAGGAAGAAATTCCCATTATTTTGGGGCAAAGAGGTAGAAATTCACCTTATTTTGGGGTAAAATTGCAGAAATTTCACATATTTCAGGGCAAAAAGGCAGAAATTCCCCTTATTTTAAGGCAAAAAGGCAGAAATTCCTCTTATTTTGGGATAAAATTGCAGAAATTTCTTTTGTTTGGGGGCAAAAAGGCAGAAAATTCCCTTAATTTTAGGCAAAAAGGCAGAAATTCCCCGTATTTTGGAGCAAAATTGCAGAAATTCCCCTAATATTGGGGCAAAAATGCACAAAAAGGCAGAAGTTCCCCTTATTTTCGGGAAAAGAGGCCGAAATTCCCTGTATTTTGAAGCAAAATTGCAGAAACTCCCCTAATCTTGGGGCAAAAAAGCTGAAATTCCCTATATGTTGGGGCAAAAAGACAGAAATTCTCCTTATTTTGGGGCAAAACTCAGAAATTCCCCTTATTTTGGGGTAAAATTCCAGAAAATTCTCTTATTTTGGTGCAAAACTACAGAAATTTCACTTATTTTGGGGCAAAATTTCAGAAATTTCACTTATTTCAGAAAAAAGGCAGAAATTTTCTTATTTGGGGCAAAAAGGCAGAAATTTCTTTTATTTTGGTACAAAATTGCAGAAATTTTTTGTATTTTGGGGCAAAAAGGCAGAAATTCCCCATATTTTGAGGCAAAAATGCAGAAATTTACCTTATTTTGAGGTAAAAAGGCTGAAATTCCCCTTATTTTCGGGCAAAGAGTCAGAAATTCCCCTTATTTTGAGACAAAAAGACAGAAATTTTGTTTATTTTTGGGGAAAAGGCAGAAATTGCACTTATTTTGAGTCAAAAAGGCGGAAAATCCCCTTATTTTGAGGCAAAAGTGAAAAAATTTCCCTTTTTTATGGCAAAAAGATATACATTCCCTTTAATTTCGAACAAAAAGGTAGAAAATCCCCATATTTTGGAGCAAAATTGCAGTAATTCACCTAATTTTCGGGTTAAAAATACAGTAATTTTCTTTATTTTGGGGCAAAAAGGCAGAAGTTCTACTTATTTTGGGGCAAAAGGCAGAAATTCCCTTTATTTTATGGCAAAATTGCAGAAATTTCCCTTATTTGGGGGCAAAACACAGAAATTTTCCTTATTTTGGGGCAAAATTGAAGAAATTTCCCTTATTATGGGGAAAAATTACAGAAATTTCCTTTATTTTAGGGCAAAATTGCAGAAATTTCACTAATTTCAGAGAAAAAAGCATAAATTTTTCTTATTTTTGAGCAAATGGAGAAATTCCCATTATTTTGGCGCAAAAAGGCAGAAATTCACCTTATTTTGGGCTAAAATTGCAGAAATTTTACATATTTCAAGGAAAAAAGGCAGAAATTTCCCTTATTTTGGGGCAAAATTGCAGAAATTTTACTTATTTTTGGGTAACATTGCAGAAATTTCACTTATTTCAGGGAAAAAAGGCAGAAATTTTTTTTATTTTGTGGCAAAAAGGCAGAAATTCCTAATATTTTGTGGCAAAAATGCAGAAATTCCCCTTATTTTGAGGTAAAAAGGCTTAAATTCCCCTTATTTGGGGGCAAAAAGGCAGAAATTTCCCTTATTTTGGGGCAAAATTGCAGAAATTTCACTTATTTCTGGGTAATAACTCAGAAATTCCCCTTATTTTGGGGCAAAAAAGACAGAAATTCCTTTTGTTTTGGGGGGAAAAGACAGAAATTCCACTTATTTAGAGGCAAAAAGGCAGAAATTCCCCTTATTTTGAAGCAAAAATGAAGAAATTTCCCTTTTTTTTATGGCAAAAAGGTATGCATTCCCCTTGTTTTCAGGCAAAAAGGCAGAAATTCACCGTATTTTGGAGCAAAATTGCAGAAATTCCCCTAATTTTGGGCCAAAAGTCAGAAATTCCCTTTATTTTGGGGCAAAAATCAGAAATTCTCCTTACTTTGGGGCAAAATTCCAGAAATTTCCTTTATTTTGGGGCAAAATTGCAGGAATTTACCTTATTTTGGGGCAAAATTGCAGAAATTTCCTTTATATGGGCAAAATTGCAGAAATTTCACTTATTTTCAGGTAAAAAGGGTGAAATTTTCTATATTTTGGGGCTAAAAGGGAGAACTACCCCTTATTTTGGGGCACAATTGCAGAAATTTTCCTTATTTTGGGGCAAAGAAGACAGAAATTCCCTTTGTTTTGGGGGAAAGAGACAGAAATTCCCCTTATTTTGGAGCAAAAAGACAGAAATTCGGGTTATTTTTGGAGAAAAGGCATAAATTGCACTTATTTGGAGTCAAAAAGGCGGAAAATCCCCTTATTTTGGGGCAAAAGTGAAGAAATTTCCTTTTTTTATGGCAAAAAGTTATACATTCTGTTTATTTTCGGGCAAAAAAGCAGAAATTCCCTGTATTTTGGAGCAAAATTGCAGAAATTCCACTAATTTAGGGGCAAAAAGGCAGAAATTCTTCTTATTTTCGGGTAAAACTGCAGAAATTTTACTTATTTCGTGGCAAAACGGCAGATATTCCCCTTATTTTCAGCGAAAAAGGCAGAAAATCCCCGTATGTTGGAGCAAAATTGCAGTAATTCACCTAATTTTTGGGGTATAAAATGCAGTAATTTTCTTTATTTTTGGGCAAAATGGCAGAAATTTCCCTTAATTCGGGGCAAAAGGCAGAAATTCCCCTTATTTTAGAGCAAAATTGCTGAAATTTCCCTTATTTGGAAGCAAAAAACAGAAATTCTTCTTATTTTCGGGCAAAATTGCAGAAATTTCCCTTATTATGGGGAAAAATTGCAGAAATTTCCCTTATTTTAGGACAAAATTGCAGAAATTTCAC
Source organism: Micromys minutus (assembly GCF_963924665.1). Lineage (NCBI taxonomy): Eukaryota > Metazoa > Chordata > Mammalia > Rodentia > Muridae > Micromys > Micromys minutus. The sequence goes on from NW_027667604.1 coordinate 118,077, forward strand.
TTATTTCAGAGAAAAAAAACAAAAATTTTTCTTATTTTGGGGCAAAAATGCAAAAATTCCCATTATTTTGGGGCAAAGAGGCAGAAATTCACCTTATTTTGGAGTAAAATTGCAGAAATTTCACATATTTCAGGGCAAAAAGGCAGAAATTCCCCTTATTTTAAGGCAAAAAGGCAGAAATTTCCCTTATTTTGGGATAAAATTGCAGAAATTTCCTTTGTTTGGGGGCAAAAAGGCAGAAAATCCCATTAATTTCAGGCAAAAAGGCAGAAATTCCTTGTTTTTTGAAGCAAAATTGCAGAAATTCCCCTAATATTGGGGCAAAAATGCACAAAAAGGCAGAAGTTCCCCTTATTTTCGGGAAAAGAAGGAGAAATTCCCTGTATTTTGAAGCAAAATTGCAGAAACTCCCCTAATCTTGGGGCAAAAAGGCAGAAATTCCCTATATGTTGGGGCAAAAAGACAGAAATTCTCCTTATTTTGGGGCAAAACTCAGAAATTCCACTTATTTTGGGGCAAAATTCCAGAATATTCTCTTATTTGGGGCAAAATTGCAGAAATTTCACTTATTTTGGGGCAAAATTGCAGAAATTTTAATTATTTCAGGAAAAAAAAGGCAGAAATTTTTCTTATTTTGGGGCAAAAAGGCAGAAATTCCTAATATTTTGTGGCAAAAATGCAGAAATTCCCCTTATTTTGAGGTAAAAAGGCTGAAATTCCCCTTTATTGGGGGCAAAAAGGCAGAAATTTCCCTTATTTTGGGGCAAAATTGGAGAAATTTCACTTATTTCAGGGTAATAAGTCAGAAATTCCCTTTATTTTGGGGCAAAAAAGACAGAAATTCCCTTTGTTTTGGGGGAAAAAGACAGAAATTCCACTTATTTAGAGGCAAAAAGGCAGAAATTCTCCTTATTTGGGAGCAAAAATAAAGAAATTTCCCTTTTTATGGCAAAAAGGTATGCATTCCCCTTATTTTCGGGCAAAAAGGCAGAAATTTCCCGTATTTTGGAGCAAAATTGCAGAAATTCCCCTAATTTTGGGGCAAAAGGCAGAAACTCTTTTTACTTTGGGGCAAAAATCAAAAATTCTTTTAATTTTGGGCCAAAATTCCAGAAATTTCCTTTATTTTGTGGCAAAATTGCAGAAATTTCCCTTATTTGGGGCAAAATTGCAGATATTTCACTCATTTTCAGGTAAAAAGGCTGAAATTTCCTTTATTTTGGGGCAAAAATGAGAAATTTCCCTTATTTTGGGGCAAAAAGGCAGAAATTCCCCTTATTTTGAGATAATAAGGCTGAAATTCCCCATATTTTGGGGCAAAAAGGCAGAAATTCCCCTTATTTTGGGGTAAAATTGCAGAAATTTCAAATATTTCAGGGAAAAAGGCAGAAATTCCCATTATTTTGGGGCAAAAAGGCAGAAATTTTCCTATTTTGGAGCAAAATTGCAGAAATTCCCTTAATATTGGGGCAAAAATGCACAAAAGGCCAGAAGTTCCCCTTATTTTCGGGAAAAGAGGCAGAAATTCCCTGTATTTTGAAGCAAAATTGCAGAAACTCAGCTAATATTGGGGCAAAAAGGTAGAAATTCCCTATATGTTGGGGCAAAAAGACAGAAATTCTCCTTATTTTGGGGCAAAACTCAGAAATTCCACTTATTTTGGGGCAAAATTCCAGAAATTTCTCTTATTTTGGGGCAAAATTGGAAAAATTTCACTTATTTTGGGGCAAAATTGCAGAAATTTCACTTATTTTGGGGCAAAATTGCAGAAATTTCACTTATTTTAGGGAAAAAAGGCAGAAATTTTCCTTATTTTGGGGCAAAAAGGCAGAAATTCCTAATATTTTGTGGCAAAAATGCAGAAATTCCCCTTATTTTGAGGTAAAAAGGCTGAAATTCCCCTTATTTGGGGGCAAAAAGTCAGAAATTCCACTTATTTTTGGGCAAAACGACAGAAATTTTGTTTATTTTTGGGGAAAAGGCAGAAATTGCACTTATTTTGAGTCAAAAAGGCGTAAAATCCCCTTATTTTGGTTCAAAAATGAACAAATTTTCCTTTTTTTATTGCAAAAGTTATATATTCCCTTTATTTTCGGGCAAAAAGGCAGAAATTCCCCGTATTTTGGAGCAAAATTGCAGAAATCCACCTAATTTTGGGATAAAAATACAGTAATTTTCTTTCTTTTGGGGCAAAAAGGCAGAAATTCTTCTTATTTTGGGGCATAAGGCAGAAATTCCCCTTATTTTAGGGCAAAATTGCAGAAATTTCCCTTATTTGGGGGCAAAAAACAGAAATTCCTCTTATTTTGGGGCAAAATTGCAGAAAATATCCTTATTATAGGGAAAAAGTGCAGAAATTTCCCTTATTTTAGGGCAATATTGCAGAAATTTCACTTATTTCAGAAAAAAAAGCAAAAATTTTTCTTATTTTGGGGCAAAAAGGCAGAAATTCACCTTAGTTTGCGGTAAAATTGCAGAAATTTCACATATTTGAGGGCAAAAAGGCAGAAATTCCCCTTATTTTCGGTCAAAAAGGCAGTAATTTCTTTTATTTTGGTACAAAATTAAAGAAATTTTCCTTATTTTTGGCAAAAAATTAGAAATTCCTCATATTTTGGGACAAAAAGGAAGAAATTTCCCTTATTTTGAGGTAAAAATGCTGAAATTCCCTTTATTTTGGGGCAAAAGGCAGAAATTTCCTTCATTTTGAAGCAAAAAGCAGACATTTCCATTATTTTGGGGACAAATTTTAGAAATTTCACTTATTTCAGGGCAAAAAGTCACAAATTCCCATTATTTTGGGGCAAAAATACAGAAATTCCATTTATTTTTGGGGAAAAGGCAGAAATTGCACTTATTTGGAGTCAAAAAGGCGGAAAATCCCCTTATTTTGGGGCAAAAGTGAAGAAATTTCCCTTTTTTATGGCAAAAAGGTATACATTCCCATTATTTTCGGGCTAAAAGGCAGAATTTCCCCGTATTTTGGAGCAAAATTGCAGAAATTCCCCTAATTTTGGGGCAAAAAGGCAGAAATTCTTCTTATTTTTGGGTAAAACTGCAGAAATTTCACTTATTTCGAGGCAAAATAGCAGAAATTCCCCTTCTTTTCGGCGAAAAAGGTAAAAAATCCCCGTATTTTGGAGCAAAATTGCAGTAATTCACCTAATTTTTGGGGTATAAAATGCAGTAATTTTCTTTATTTTTGGGCAAAATGGCAGAAATTGCCCTTAATTTGGGGCAAAAGGCAGAAATTCATATTATTTTAGAGCAAAATTGCAGAAATTTCCATTATTTAAAAGCAAAAAACAGAAATTCCCCTTATTTTCGGGCAAAATTGCAGAAATTTCACTTATTTCAGAGAAAAAAAGGCAAGAATTTTTCTTATTTTGGGGCAAAAAGGCAGAAATTCCCATTATTTTGGGGCAAAGAGGCAGAAATTCACCTTATTTTGGGGTAAAATTGCAGAAATTTCACATATTGTAGGGCAAAAAGGCAGAAATTCCCCTTATTTTAAGGCAAAAAGGCAGAAATTCCCCTTATTTTGGGATAAAATTGCAGAAATTTCCTTTGTTTGGGGGAAAAAGGCAGAAAATCCCCTAAATTTCACGGAAAAAATAAGAAATTCCCCTATTTTGAAGCAAAATTGCAGAAATTCCCCTAATATTGGGGCAAAAATGCAGAAATTTTCTTCATTTGGGGCAAAAAGGCAGAAGTTCCCCTTATTTTCGGGAAAAGAGGCAGAAATTTCCTGTATTTTGAAGCAAAATTGCAGAAACTTTCCTAATCTTGGTGCAGAAAGGCAGAAATTCCCTATATGTTGAAGCAAAAAGACAGAAATTCTCCTTATTTTGGGACAAAACTCAGAAATTCCACTTATTTTGGGGCAAAATTGCAGAAATTTCACTTATTTTGGGGCAAAATTGAAGAAATTTCACTTATTTCAGGGAAAAAAGGCAGAAATTTTTCTTATTTTGGGGCAAAAAGGCAGAAATTCCTAATAATTTGTGGAAAAAATGCAGAAATTCCCCTTATTTTGAGGTAAAAAGGCTGAAATTCCCCTTATTTGGGGGCAAAAAGGCAGAAATTTCCCTTATTTTGGGGCAAAATTGCAGAAATTTCACTTATTTCAGGGTAATAAGTCAGAAATTCCCCTTATTTTGGGGCAAAAAAGACAGAAATTCCCTTTGTTTTGGTGGAAAAAGACAGAAATTCCACTTATTTAGAGGCAAAAAGGCAGAAATTCCCCTTATTTTGGAGCAAAAATGAAGAAATTTCCCTTTTTTATTGCAAAAAGGTATGCATTCCCCTTATTTTCGGGCAAAAACGCAGAAATTTCCCGTATTTTGAAGCAAAATTGCAGAAATTCCCCTAATTTTGGGGCAAAATGCAGAAATTCCCTTCATTTTGGGGCAAAAATCAGAAATTCCCCTTACTTTGGGGCAAAATTCCAGAAATTTCCTTTATTTTGGGGCAAAATTGCAGGAATTTACCTTATTTTGGGGCAAAATTGCAGAAATTTTTTTTATTTTGAAGCAAAATTGTAGAAATTTCTTTTATTTTGTTATAGAATTGCAGAAATTTTTCTTATTTTGTGGCAAATAGGCAGAAATTCCCCTCATTTTGTGGCAAAAAGGCACAAATTTTTCTTATTTTCGGGCAAAATTGCAGAAATTTCATTTATTTCAGGGCAAAGTCAGAAATTCCTATTATTTTGGGGCAAAAAGCAGAAATTCCTATTATTTTGGCACAAAATTGAAGAAATTTTCCTTATTTTTGAACAAAAAGATAGAAATTCCCTATATTTTGGGGCAAAAGGCAGAAATTCCCTTTATTTGGAGGTAAAAAGGCTGAAATTCCTTTTATTTTGGGGCAAAAAGGCAGAAATTTCCTTTACTTTGTGGCAAAAAAGGCAGAAAGTCTCGTTAATTGGGGCAGAAAAGAAGAAATTTCCCTCATTTGAGGGCAATAAGGCAGACATTCCCCATATTTTGTGGCAAAAAGGCAGAAATTCCCCTTATTTGGAGGTAAAATGCTGAAATTCCCCATATTTTGGGCAAAAAGGCAGAAATTCCCCTTATTTTGAGCAATATTGCAGAAATTTCATTTATTTCCGGGTAAAAAGTCAGAAATTCCCCTTAGTAGGGGCAAAATTGCAGAAATTTCACTTATTTTCAGGTAAAGAGGCTGAAATTTTCTTTATTTTGGGGCAAAAAGGGAGAAATTCCTCTTAATATGGAACAAAATTGCAGAAATTTTTCTTATTTTGGGGCAAAATTGCAGATATTTCACTTATTTTGAGGCAAAATTGCAGAAATTTCACTTATTTCAGGAAAAAAGGCAGAAATTTTCTTTATTTTGAGGCAAAAGGCAGAAATTCCTAATATTTTTTGGCAAAAATGCAGAAATTCCCCTTATTTTGAGGTAAAAAGGCTGAAATTTTCCTTATGTAAGGGCAAAAAGGCAGAAATTTTGCTTTTTTTGGGGAAAAATTGCAGAAATTTCAATTTTTTTAAGGTAATAAGTCAGAAATTTTCCTCATTTTGGGGTAAAAAACCAGAAATTCCCTTTGTTTTGGGGGAAAAAGACAGAAATTTTCATTATTTTGGGGCAAAAATGCAGAAATTCACTTTATTTTGGGCTAAAATTGCAGAAATTTCTCATATTTCAGGGCAAAAAGGCAGAAATTTCCCTTATTTTGGGGCAAAAGTGGAGAAATTTCACTTTTCAGGGTAATAAGTCAGAAATTTTCCTCATTTTGGAGCAAAAAAGACAAAAATTCTCTTTGTTTTGGGGGAAAAAGACAGAAATTCCACTTATTTAGAGGCAAAAAGGCAGAAATTCCCCTTATTTTGGAGCAAAAATGAAGAAATTTCCCTTTTTTATGACAAAAAGTTATGCCTTCCCCTTATTTTCGGGCAAAAAGGCAGAAATTCCCTGTATTTTGGAGCAAAATTGCAGAAATTTCCCTAATGGTGGGGCAAAAAGGCAAAAATTCTCTATATGTAGGGACAAAAAACCAGAAATTCTCCTTATTTTGGTGCAAAACTCAGAAATTCCACTTATTTTGGGGCAAAATTCCAGAAATTTCCCATATTTAGGGGCAAAATTGCAGAAATTTCACTTATTTTGGGACAAAATTGCAGAAATTTCACTTATTTCAGGGAAAAAAGGCAGAAATTTTCCTTATTTTTGGGGCAAAAAAGCAGAAATTCCTAATATTTTGTGGCAAAAATGCAGAAATTCCCCTTATTTTGAGGTAAAAAGGCTGAAATTTCCCTTATTTGGGGGCAAAAAGGCAGAAATTTCCCTTATTTTGGGGCAAAATTGCAGAAATTTCACTTATTTCAGGGTAATAAGTCAGAAATTATCCTTATTTTGGGGCAAAAAAGACAGAAGTTCCCTTTGTTTTGGGGGAAAAAGACAGAAATTCCACTTATTTAGAGGCAAAAAGGCAGAAATTTCCCTTATTTTGGAGCAAAAATGTAAAAATTTCCCTTTTTTATGGCAAAAAGTTATGCATTCCCCTTATTTTCGGGCAAAAATGCAGAAATTCCCCGTATTTTGAAGCAAAATTGCAGAAATTCCCCTAATTTTGGGGCAAAAAGCAGTAATTTCCTTTATTTTGGGGCAAAAATCAGAAATTCCCCTTATTTTGGGGCAAAATTCCAGAAATTTCCTTTATTTTAAGGCAAAATTGCAGGAATTTACCTTATTTTCTGGCAAAATTGCAGAAATTTCTCTTATTTGGGGCAAAATTGCAGAAATTTCACTTATTTTCAGAAAAAAAGGCTGAAATTTCCTTTTTTTTTGGGCAAAAAGGGAGAAATACCCCTTATTTTGGGACAAAAATTGCAGAAATTTTTCTTATTTTGGGGCAAAAAGGCAGAAATTTCTTATATTTTGGGGCAAAAAGTCAGAAATTCCCCTTATTTTGAGGTAATAAGGCTGAAATTCTTATTTTGGGGCAAAAAGGCAGAAATTCCCCTTATTTTGGGGTAAAATTACAGAAATTTCAAATATTTCAGGGCAAAATGGATGAAATTCTCCTTATTTTGGGGCAAAAAGATGAAATCCCTAATTTTTGGCTAAAATTGAAGAAATTTCACTTATTTCGGGACAAAAAGGCAGAAATTCCATTTAATTTCGGGCAAAAAGGCAGAAATGACCCGTATTTTGGAGCAGAATTGCAGAAATTCCCATAATATTGGTGCAAAAATGTAGAAATTTCCTTTATTTTGGGGAAAAATGCAGAAATTCTCCATATTTTGGTGCAAAAAGGCTGAAATTCCCCTTATTTTGAGGTAAAAGGCAGAAATTCCCCTCATTTTGCGTCAAAAAGGCACAAATTTCACTTATATTTGGGCAAAATTGCAGAAAGTTCATTTATTTCAGGGTAAAAAGTCAGAAATTCCCCTTATTTTGGGGCAAAAAGCAGAAATTTTTTTTATTATGGTACAAAATTGAAGAAATTTTCCTTATTTTGGAACATAAAGGCAGAAATTCCCCATATTTTGGGGCAAAAGGCAGAAATTCTTCTTATTTTGAAGTAAAATGCAGAAATTCCTCTTATTTAGAGGTAAAATGCAGAAATTCCCCAAATATTGGGGGAAAATGCAGAAATTCCCTTTATTTTGGGGCTAAAAGGCAGAAATTCCCCGTATTTTGAAGCAAAATTGCAGAAATTCCCCTAATTGTGGGGCAAAAATACAGAAATTCTCCTTATTTTGGGGCAAAAAGACAGAAAATCTCCTTTTTTCGGGGGCAAAATGTCAGAAATTCCCCGTATTTTGGGTCAAAATTGCAGAAATTTTTTTTACATTTGGGCAAAATTGCAGAAATTTCCCTTATTTTGGGGCAAAATTGCAGAAATTTCACTTATTTCAGAAAAAATGCAGAAATTTTCTTATTTTTGGGCAAAAAGGCAGAAATTTCTTTTATTTTGGTACGAAATTGCAGAAATTTTTCTTATTTTGGGGAAAACGGCAGGAATTCCCCATACTTAGGGGCAAAAAGGCAGAAATTCCCTTTATTTTGAGGTAAAAAGGCTGAAATTCCCCTTATTTTCGGACAAAAAGTCAGAAATTCATCTTATATTGGGGCAAAAAGACAGAAATTTGGTTTATTTTTGGGGAAAAGGCAGAAATTGCACTTATTTTGAGTTAAAAAGGTGGAAAATCCCCTTATTTTGGGGCAAAAATAAAGAAATTTCTCTTTTTTATGGAAAAAGCTATACATTCCCTTTATTTTCGTGCAAAAAGGCAGAAATTCCCCGTATTTTGGAGCAAAATTGCAGAAATTCCCCTAATTTTGGGGCAAAAAGGCAGAAATTCCCCTTATTTTGGGTTAAAACTGCAGAAATTTCAGTAATTTCGCGGCAAAATGGCAGAAATTTTCCTTATTCTCGGCGAATATGGCACTAAGTCTCCGTATTTTGGAGCAAAATTGCAGAAATTCACCTAATTTTGGGGTAAAAAATACAGTAATTTTCTTTATTTTGTGACAAAAAGGCAGAAATTCTCTTTATTTTGGGGCAAAAGGCAGAAATTCCCCTTATTTTAGGGCAAAATTGCAGAAATTTCCCTTATTTGGGGGCAAAAAACAGAAATTCCTTTTATTTTGAAGAAAAATTGCAGAAATTTCCCTTATTATGGGGAAAAATTGCAGAAATTTCCCTTATTTTAGGGCAAAATTGCAGAAATTTCACTTATTTCAGAGAAAAAAAGCAAAAATTTTTCTTATTTTGGGGCAAAAAGGCAGAAATTCCCATTATTTTGGGGCAAAAAGGAAAAAATTCACCTTATTTTGGGGTAAAATGCTGAAATTCCCTATATTTTGGGGCAAAAGGCAGAAATTCCCCTCATTTTGAGGCAAAAAGGCACAAATTGCCCTTATTTTCGGGCAAAATTGCAGAAATTTCATTTATTTCAGGGTAAAAAGTCAGAAATTCCTTATATTTTGTGGCAAAAAGCAGAAATTTCCCTTATTTTGAGGTAATAAGGCAGAAATTTCCCTTATTTTGGGGCAAAAGTGGAGAAATTTCACTTTTCAGGGTAATAAGTCAGAAATTTTCCTCATTTTGGAGCAAAAAAGACAAAAATTCTCTTTGTTTTGGGGGAAAAAGACAGAAATTCCACTTATTTAGAGGCAAAAAGGCAGAAATTCCCCTTATTTTGGAGCAAAAATGAAGAAATTTCCCTTTTTTATGACAAAAAGTTATGCCTTCCCCTTATTTTCGGGCAAAAAGGCAGAAATTCCCTGTATTTTGGAGCAAAATTGCAGAAATTTCCCTAATGGTGGGGCAAAAAGGCAAAAATTCTCTATATGTAGGGACAAAAAACCAGAAATTCTCCTTATTTTGGTGCAAAACTCAGAAATTCCACTTATTTTGGGGCAAAATTCCAGAAATTTCCCATATTTAGGGGCAAAATTGCAGAAATTTCACTTATTTTGGGACAAAATTGCAGAAATTTCACTTATTTCAGGGAAAAAAGGCAGAAATTTTCCTTATTTTGGGGCAAAAAAGCAGAAATTCCTAATATTTTGTGGCAAAAATGCAGAAATTCCCCTTATTTTGAGGTAAAAAGGCTGAAATTTCCCTTATTTGGGGGCAAAAAGGCAGAAATTTCCCTTATTTTGGGGCAAAATTGCAGAAATTTCACTTATTTCAGGGTAATAAGTCAGAAATTATCCTTATTTTGGGGCAAAAAAGACAGAAGTTCCCTTTGTTTTGGGGGAAAAAGACAGAAATTCCACTTATTTAGAGGCAAAAAGGCAGAAATTTCCCTTATTTTGGAGCAAAAATGTAAAAATTTCCCTTTTTTATGGCAAAAAGTTATGCATTCCCCTTATTTTCGGGCAAAAATGCAGAAATTCCCCGTATTTTGAAGCAAAATTGCAGAAATTCCCCTAATTTTGGGGCAAAAAGCAGTAATTTCCTTTATTTTGGGGCAAAAATCAGAAATTCCCCTTATTTTGGGGCAAAATCCCAGAAATTTCCTTTATTTTAAGGCAAAATTGCAGGAATTTACCTTATTTTCTGGCAAAATTGCAGAAATTTCTCTTATTTGGGGCAAAATTGCAGAAATTTCACTTATTTTCAGAAAAAAAGGCTGAAATTTCCTTTTTTTTTGGGCAAAAAGGGAGAAATACCCCTTATTTTGGGACAAAAATTGCAGAAATTTTTCTTATTTTGGGGCAAAAAGGCAGAAATTTCTTATATTTTGGGGCAAAAAGTCAGAAATTCCCCTTATTTTGAGGTAATAAGGCTGAAATTCTTATTTTGGGGCAAAAAGGCAGAAATTCCCCTTATTTTGGGGTAAAATTACAGAAATTTCAAATATTTCAGGGCAAAATGGATGAAATTCTCCTTATTTTGGGGCAAAAAGATGAAATCCCTAATTTTTGGCTAAAATTGAAGAAATTTCACTTATTTCGGGACAAAAAGGCAGAAATTCCATTTAATTTCGGGCAAAAAGGCAGAAATGACCCGTATTTTGGAGCAGAATTGCAGAAATTCCCATAATATTGGTGCAAAAATGTAGAAATTTCCTTTATTTTGGGGAAAAATGCAGAAATTCTCCATATTTTGGTGCAAAAAGGCTGAAATTCCCCTTATTTTGAGGTAAAAGGCAGAAATTCCCCTCATTTTGCGTCAAAAAGGCACAAATTTCACTTATATTTGGGCAAAATTGCAGAAAGTTCATTTATTTCAGGGTAAAAAGTCAGAAATTCCCCTTATTTTGGGGCAAAAAGCAGAAATTTTTTTTATTATGGTACAAAATTGAAGAAATTTTCCTTATTTTGGAACATAAAGGCAGAAATTCCCCATATTTTGGGGCAAAAGGCAGAAATTCTTCTTATTTTGAAGTAAAATGCAGAAATTCCTCTTATTTAGAGGTAAAATGCAGAAATTCCCCAAATATTGGGGGAAAATGCAGAAATTCCCTTTATTTTGGGGCTAAAAGGCAGAAATTCCCCGTATTTTGAAGCAAAATTGCAGAAATTCCCCTAATTGTGGGGCAAAAATACAGAAATTCTCCTTATTTTGGGGCAAAAAGACAGAAAATCTCCTTTTTTCGGGGGCAAAATGTCAGAAATTCCCCGTATTTTGGGTCAAAATTGCAGAAATTTTTTTTACATTTGGGCAAAATTGCAGAAATTTCCCTTATTTTGGGGCAAAATTGCAGAAATTTCACTTATTTCAGAAAAAATGCAGAAATTTTCTTATTTTTGGGCAAAAAGGCAGAAATTTCTTTTATTTTGGTACGAAATTGCAGAAATTTTTCTTATTTTGGGGAAAACGGCAGGAATTCCCCATACTTAGGGGCAAAAAGGCAGAAATTCCCTTTATTTTGAGGTAAAAAGGCTGAAATTCTTCTTATTTTCGGACAAAAAGTCAGAAATTCATCTTATATTGGGGCAAAAAGACAGAAATTTGGTTTATTTTTGGGGAAAAGGCAGAAATTGCACTTATTTTGAGTTAAAAAGGTGGAAAATCCCCTTATTTTGGGGCAAAAATAAAGAAATTTCTCTTTTTTATGGAAAAAGCTATACATTCCCTTTATTTTCGTGCAAAAAGGCAGAAATTCCCCGTATTTTGGAGCAAAATTGCAGAAATTCCCCTAATTTTGGGGCAAAAAGGCAGAAATTCCCCTTATTTTGGGTTAAAACTGCAGAAATTTCAGTAATTTCGCGGCAAAATGGCAGAAATTTTCCTTATTCTCGGCGAATATGGCACTAAGTCTCCGTATTTTGGAGCAAAATTGCAGAAATTCACCTAATTTTGGGGTAAAAAATACAGTAATTTTCTTTATTTTGTGACAAAAAGGCAGAAATTCTCTTTATTTTGGGGCAAAAGGCAGAAATTCCCCTTATTTTAGGGCAAAATTGCAGAAATTTCCCTTATTTGGGGGCAAAAAACAGAAATTCCTTTTATTTTGAAGAAAAATTGCAGAAATTTCCCTTATTATGGGGAAAAATTGCAGAAATTTCCCTTATTTTAGGGCAAAATTGCAGAAATTTCACTTATTTCAGAGAAAAAAAGCAAAAATTTTTCTTATTTTGGGGCAAAAAGGCAGAAATTCCCATTATTTTGGGGCAAAAAGGAAAAAATTCACCTTATTTTGGGGTAAAATGCTGAAATTCCCTATATTTTGGGGCAAAAGGCAGAAATTCCCCTCATTTTGAGGCAAAAAGGCACAAATTGCCCTTATTTTCGGGCAAAATTGCAGAAATTTCATTTATTTCAGGGTAAAAAGTCAGAAATTCCTTATATTTTGTGGCAAAAAGCAGAAATTTCCCTTATTTTGAGGTAATAAGGCAGAAATTTCCCTTATTTTGGGGCAAAAGTGGAGAAATTTCACTTTTCAGGGTAATAAGTCAGAAATTTTCCTCATTTTGGAGCAAAAAAGACAAAAATTCTCTTTGTTTTGGGGGAAAAAGACAGAAATTCCACTTATTTAGAGGCAAAAAGGCAGAAATTCCCCTTATTTTGGAGCAAAAATGAAGAAATTTCCCTTTTTTATGACAAAAAGTTATGCCTTCCCCTTATTTTCGGGCAAAAAGGCAGAAATTCCCTGTATTTTGGAGCAAAATTGCAGAAATTTCCCTAATGGTGGGGCAAAAAGGCAAAAATTCTCTATATGTAGGGACAAAAAACCAGAAATTCTCCTTATTTTGGTGCAAAACTCAGAAATTCCACTTATTTTGGGGCAAAATTCCAGAAATTTCCCATATTTAGGGGCAAAATTGCAGAAATTTCACTTATTTTGGGACAAAATTGCAGAAATTTCACTTATTTCAGGGAAAAAAGGCAGAAATTTTCCTTATTTTTGGGGCAAAAAAGCAGAAATTCCTAATATTTTGTGGCAAAAATGCAGAAATTCCCCTTATTTTGAGGTAAAAAGGCTGAAATTTCCCTTATTTGGGGGCAAAAAGGCAGAAATTTCCCTTATTTTGGGGCAAAATTGCAGAAATTTCACTTATTTCAGGGTAATAAGTCAGAAATTATCCTTATTTTGGGGCAAAAAAGACAGAAGTTCCCTTTGTTTTGGGGGAAAAAGACAGAAATTCCACTTATTTAGAGGCAAAAAGGCAGAAATTTCCCTTATTTTGGAGCAAAAATGTAAAAATTTCCCTTTTTTATGGCAAAAAGTTATGCATTCCCCTTATTTTCGGGCAAAAATGCAGAAATTCCCCGTATTTTGAAGCAAAATTGCAGAAATTCCCCTAATTTTGGGGCAAAAAGCAGTAATTTCCTTTATTTTGGGGCAAAAATCAGAAATTCCCCTTATTTTGGGGCAAAATTCCAGAAATTTCCTTTATTTTAAGGCAAAATTGCAGGAATTTACCTTATTTTCTGGCAAAATTGCAGAAATTTCTCTTATTTGGGGCAAAATTGCAGAAATTTCACTTATTTTCAGAAAAAAAGGCTGAAATTTCCTTTTTTTTTGGGCAAAAAGGGAGAAATACCCCTTATTTTGGGACAAAAATTGCAGAAATTTTTCTTATTTTGGGGCAAAAAGGCAGAAATTTCTTATATTTTGGGGCAAAAAGTCAGAAATTCCCCTTATTTTGAGGTAATAAGGCTGAAATTCTTATTTTGGGGCAAAAAGGCAGAAATTCCCCTTATTTTGGGGTAAAATTACAGAAATTTCAAATATTTCAGGGCAAAATGGATGAAATTCTCCTTATTTTGGGGCAAAAAGATGAAATCCCTAATTTTTGGCTAAAATTGAAGAAATTTCACTTATTTCGGGACAAAAAGGCAGAAATTCCATTTAATTTCGGGCAAAAAGGCAGAAATGACCCGTATTTTGGAGCAGAATTGCAGAAATTCCCATAATATTGGTGCAAAAATGTAGAAATTTCCTTTATTTTGGGGAAAAATGCAGAAATTCTCCATATTTTGGTGCAAAAAGGCTGAAATTCCCCTTATTTTGAGGTAAAAGGCAGAAATTCCCCTCATTTTGCGTCAAAAAGGCACAAATTTCACTTATATTTGGGCAAAATTGCAGAAAGTTCATTTATTTCAGGGTAAAAAGTCAGAAATTCCCCTTATTTTGGGGCAAAAAGCAGAAATTTTTTTTATTATGGTACAAAATTGAAGAAATTTTCCTTATTTTGGAACATAAAGGCAGAAATTCCCCATATTTTGGGGCAAAAGGCAGAAATTCTTCTTATTTTGAAGTAAAATGCAGAAATTCCTCTTATTTAGAGGTAAAATGCAGAAATTCCCCAAATATTGGGGGAAAATGCAGAAATTCCCTTTATTTTGGGGCTAAAAGGCAGAAATTCCCCGTATTTTGAAGCAAAATTGCAGAAATTCCCCTAATTGTGGGGCAAAAATACAGAAATTCTCCTTATTTTGGGGCAAAAAGACAGAAAATCTCCTTTTTTCGGGGGCAAAATGTCAGAAATTCCCCGTATTTTGGGTCAAAATTGCAGAAATTTTTTTTACATTTGGGCAAAATTGCAGAAATTTCCCTTATTTTGGGGCAAAATTGCAGAAATTTCACTTATTTCAGAAAAAATGCAGAAATTTTCTTATTTTTGGGCAAAAAGGCAGAAATTTCTTTTATTTTGGTACGAAATTGCAGAAATTTTTCTTATTTTGGGGAAAACGGCAGGAATTCCCCATACTTAGGGGCAAAAAGGCAGAAATTCCCTTTATTTTGAGGTAAAAAGGCTGAAATTCCCCTTATTTTCGGACAAAAAGTCAGAAATTCATCTTATATTGGGGCAAAAAGACAGAAATTTGGTTTATTTTTGGGGAAAAGGCAGAAATTGCACTTATTTTGAGTTAAAAAGGTGGAAAATCCCCTTATTTTGGGGCAAAAATAAAGAAATTTCTCTTTTTTATGGAAAAAGCTATACATTCCCTTTATTTTCGTGCAAAAAGGCAGAAATTCCCCATATTTTGGAGCAAAATTGCAGAAATTCCCCTAATTTTGGGGCAAAAAGGCAGAAATTCCCCTTATTTTGGGTTAAAACTGCAGAAATTTCAGTAATTTCGCGGCAAAATGGCAGAAATTTTCCTTATTCTCGGCGAATATGGCACTAAGTCTCCGTATTTTGGAGCAAAATTGCAGAAATTCACCTAATTTTGGGGTAAAAAATACAGTAATTTTCTTTATTTTGTGACAAAAAGGCAGAAATTCTCTTTATTTTGGGGCAAAAGGCAGAAATTCCCCTTATTTTAGGGCAAAATTGCAGAAATTTCCCTTATTTGGGGGCAAAAAACAGAAATTCCTTTTATTTTGAAGAAAAATTGCAGAAATTTCCCTTATTATGGGGAAAAATTGCAGAAATTTCCCTTATTTTAGGGCAAAATTGCAGAAATTTCACTTATTTCAGAGAAAAAAAGCAAAAATTTTTCTTATTTTGGGGCAAAAAGGCAGAAATTCCCATTATTTTGGGGCAAAAAGGAAAAAATTCACCTTATTTTGGGGTAAAATGCTGAAATTCCCTATATTTTGGGGCAAAAGGCAGAAATTCCCCTCATTTTGAGGCAAAAAGGCACAAATTGCCCTTATTTTCGGGCAAAATTGCAGAAATTTCATTTATTTCAGGGTAAAAAGTCAGAAATTCCTTATATTTTGTGGCAAAAAGCAGAAATTTCCCTTATTTTGAGGTAATAAGGCAGAAATTTCCCTTATTTTGGGGCAAAAGTGGAGAAATTTCACTTTTCAGGGTAATAAGTCAGAAATTTTCCTCATTTTGGAGCAAAAAAGACAAAAATTCTCTTTGTTTTGGGGGAAAAAGACAGAAATTCCACTTATTTAGAGGCAAAAAGGCAGAAATTCCCCTTATTTTGGAGCAAAAATGAAGAAATTTCCCTTTTTTATGACAAAAAGTTATGCCTTCCCCTTATTTTCGGGCAAAAAGGCAGAAATTCCCTGTATTTTGGAGCAAAATTGCAGAAATTTCCCTAATGGTGGGGCAAAAAGGCAAAAATTCTCTATATGTAGGGACAAAAAACCAGAAATTCTCCTTATTTTGGTGCAAAACTCAGAAATTCCACTTATTTTGGGGCAAAATTCCAGAAATTTCCCATATTTAGGGGCAAAATTGCAGAAATTTCACTTATTTTGGGACAAAATTGCAGAAATTTCACTTATTTCAGGGAAAAAAGGCAGAAATTTTCCTTATTTTGGGGCAAAAAAGCAGAAATTCCTAATATTTTGTGGCAAAAATGCAGAAATTCCCCTTATTTTGAGGTAAAAAGGCTGAAATTTCCCTTATTTGGGGGCAAAAAGGCAGAAATTTCCCTTATTTTGGGGCAAAATTGCAGAAATTTCACTTATTTCAGGGTAATAAGTCAGAAATTATCCTTATTTTGGGGCAAAAAAGACAGAAGTTCCCTTTGTTTTGGGGGAAAAAGACAGAAATTCCACTTATTTAGAGGCAAAAAGGCAGAAATTTCCCTTATTTTGGAGCAAAAATGTAAAAATTTCCCTTTTTTATGGCAAAAAGTTATGCATTCCCCTTATTTTCGGGCAAAAATGCAGAAATTCCCCGTATTTTGAAGCAAAATTGCAGAAATTCCCCTAATTTTGGGGCAAAAAGCAGTAATTTCCTTTATTTTGGGGCAAAAATCAGAAATTCCCCTTATTTTGGGGCAAAATTCCAGAAATTTCCTTTATTTTAAGGCAAAATTGCAGGAATTTACCTTATTTTCTGGCAAAATTGCAGAAATTTCTCTTATTTGGGGCAAAATTGCAGAAATTTCACTTATTTTCAGAAAAAAAGGCTGAAATTTCCTTTTTTTTTGGGCAAAAAGGGAGAAATACCCCTTATTTTGGGACAAAAATTGCAGAAATTTTTCTTATTTTGGGGCAAAAAGGCAGAAATTTCTTATATTTTGGGGCAAAAAGTCAGAAATTCCCCTTATTTTGAGGTAATAAGGCTGAAATTCTTATTTTGGGGCAAAAAGGCAGAAATTCCCCTTATTTTGGGGTAAAATTACAGAAATTTCAAATATTTCAGGGCAAAATGGATGAAATTCTCCTTATTTTGGGGCAAAAAGATGAAATCCCTAATTTTTGGCTAAAATTGAAGAAATTTCACTTATTTCGGGACAAAAAGGCAGAAATTCCATTTAATTTCGGGCAAAAAGGCAGAAATGACCCGTATTTTGGAGCAGAATTGCAGAAATTCCCATAATATTGGTGCAAAAATGTAGAAATTTCCTTTATTTTGGGGAAAAATGCAGAAATTCTCCATATTTTGGTGCAAAAAGGCTGAAATTCCCCTTATTTTGAGGTAAAAGGCAGAAATTCCCCTCATTTTGCGTCAAAAAGGCACAAATTTCACTTATATTTGGGCAAAATTGCAGAAAGTTCATTTATTTCAGGGTAAAAAGTCAGAAATTCCCCTTATTTTGGGGCAAAAAGCAGAAATTTTTTTTATTATGGTACAAAATTGAAGAAATTTTCCTTATTTTGGAACATAAAGGCAGAAATTCCCCATATTTTGGGGCAAAAGGCAGAAATTCTTCTTATTTTGAAGTAAAATGCAGAAATTCCTCTTATTTAGAGGTAAAATGCAGAAATTCCCCAAATATTGGGGGAAAATGCAGAAATTCCCTTTATTTTGGGGCTAAAAGGCAGAAATTCCCCGTATTTTGAAGCAAAATTGCAGAAATTCCCCTAATTGTGGGGCAAAAATACAGAAATTCTCCTTATTTTGGGGCAAAAAGACAGAAAATCTCCTTTTTTCGGGGGCAAAATGTCAGAAATTCCCCGTATTTTGGGTCAAAATTGCAGAAATTTTTTTTACATTTGGGCAAAATTGCAGAAATTTCCCTTATTTTGGGGCAAAATTGCAGAAATTTCACTTATTTCAGAAAAAATGCAGAAATTTTCTTATTTTTGGGCAAAAAGGCAGAAATTTCTTTTATTTTG
Organism: Micromys minutus; assembly: GCF_963924665.1. Classification (NCBI taxonomy): domain Eukaryota; kingdom Metazoa; phylum Chordata; class Mammalia; order Rodentia; family Muridae; genus Micromys; species Micromys minutus. The sequence continues at coordinate 135,980 of NW_027667604.1, forward strand.
GTACGAAATTGCAGAAATTTTTCTTATTTTGGGGAAAACGGCAGGAATTCCCCATACTTAGGGGCAAAAAGGCAGAAATTCCCTTTATTTTGAGGTAAAAAGGCTGAAATTCTTCTTATTTTCGGACAAAAAGTCAGAAATTCATCTTATATTGGGGCAAAAAGACAGAAATTTGGTTTATTTTTGGGGAAAAGGCAGAAATTGCACTTATTTTGAGTTAAAAAGGTGGAAAATCCCCTTATTTTGGGGCAAAAATAAAGAAATTTCTCTTTTTTATGGAAAAAGCTATACATTCCCTTTATTTTCGTGCAAAAAGGCAGAAATTCCCCGTATTTTGGAGCAAAATTGCAGAAATTCCCCTAATTTTGGGGCAAAAAGGCAGAAATTCCCCTTATTTTGGGTTAAAACTGCAGAAATTTCAGTAATTTCGCGGCAAAATGGCAGAAATTTTCCTTATTCTCGGCGAATATGGCACTAAGTCTCCGTATTTTGGAGCAAAATTGCAGAAATTCACCTAATTTTGGGGTAAAAAATACAGTAATTTTCTTTATTTTGTGACAAAAAGGCAGAAATTCTCTTTATTTTGGGGCAAAAGGCAGAAATTCCCCTTATTTTAGGGCAAAATTGCAGAAATTTCCCTTATTTGGGGGCAAAAAACAGAAATTCCTTTTATTTTGAAGAAAAATTGCAGAAATTTCCCTTATTATGGGGAAAAATTGCAGAAATTTCCCTTATTTTAGGGCAAAATTGCAGAAATTTCACTTATTTCAGAGAAAAAAAGCAAAAATTTTTCTTATTTTGGGGCAAAAAGGCAGAAATTCCCATTATTTTGGGGCAAAAAGGAAAAAATTCACCTTATTTTGGGGTAAAATGCTGAAATTCCCTATATTTTGGGGCAAAAGGCAGAAATTCCCCTCATTTTGAGGCAAAAAGGCACAAATTGCCCTTATTTTCGGGCAAAATTGCAGAAATTTCATTTATTTCAGGGTAAAAAGTCAGAAATTCCTTATATTTTGTGGCAAAAAGCAGAAATTTCCCTTATTTTGAGGTAATAAGGCAGAAATTTCCCTTATTTTGGGGCAAAAGTGGAGAAATTTCACTTTTCAGGGTAATAAGTCAGAAATTTTCCTCATTTTGGAGCAAAAAAGACAAAAATTCTCTTTGTTTTGGGGGAAAAAGACAGAAATTCCACTTATTTAGAGGCAAAAAGGCAGAAATTCCCCTTATTTTGGAGCAAAAATGAAGAAATTTCCCTTTTTTATGACAAAAAGTTATGCCTTCCCCTTATTTTCGGGCAAAAAGGCAGAAATTCCCTGTATTTTGGAGCAAAATTGCAGAAATTTCCCTAATGGTGGGGCAAAAAGGCAAAAATTCTCTATATGTAGGGACAAAAAACCAGAAATTCTCCTTATTTTGGTGCAAAACTCAGAAATTCCACTTATTTTGGGGCAAAATTCCAGAAATTTCCCATATTTAGGGGCAAAATTGCAGAAATTTCACTTATTTTGGGACAAAATTGCAGAAATTTCACTTATTTCAGGGAAAAAAGGCAGAAATTTTCCTTATTTTGGGGCAAAAAAGCAGAAATTCCTAATATTTTGTGGCAAAAATGCAGAAATTCCCCTTATTTTGAGGTAAAAAGGCTGAAATTTCCCTTATTTGGGGGCAAAAAGGCAGAAATTTCCCTTATTTTGGGGCAAAATTGCAGAAATTTCACTTATTTCAGGGTAATAAGTCAGAAATTATCCTTATTTTGGGGCAAAAAAGACAGAAGTTTCCTTTGTTTTGGGGGAAAAAGACAGAAATTCCACTTATTTAGAGGCAAAAAGGCAGAAATTTCCCTTATTTTGGAGCAAAAATGTAAAAATTTCCCTTTTTTATGGCAAAAAGTTATGCATTCCCCTTATTTTCGGGCAAAAATGCAGAAATTCCCCGTATTTTGAAGCAAAATTGCAGAAATTCCCCTAATTTTGGGGCAAAAAGCAGTAATTTCCTTTATTTTGGGGCAAAAATCAGAAATTCCCCTTATTTTGGGGCAAAATTCCAGAAATTTCCTTTATTTTAAGGCAAAATTGCAGGAATTTACCTTATTTTCTGGCAAAATTGCAGAAATTTCTCTTATTTGGGGCAAAATTGCAGAAATTTCACTTATTTTCAGAAAAAAAGGCTGAAATTTCCTTTTTTTTTGGGCAAAAAGGGAGAAATACCCCTTATTTTGGGACAAAAATTGCAGAAATTTTTCTTATTTTGGGGCAAAAAGGCAGAAATTTCTTATATTTTGGGGCAAAAAGTCAGAAATTCCCCTTATTTTGAGGTAATAAGGCTGAAATTCTTATTTTGGGGCAAAAAGGCAGAAATTCCCCTTATTTTGGGGTAAAATTACAGAAATTTCAAATATTTCAGGGCAAAATGGATGAAATTCTCCTTATTTTGGGGCAAAAAGATGAAATCCCTAATTTTTGGCTAAAATTGAAGAAATTTCACTTATTTCGGGACAAAAAGGCAGAAATTCCATTTAATTTCGGGCAAAAAGGCAGAAATGACCCGTATTTTGGAGCAGAATTGCAGAAATTCCCATAATATTGGTGCAAAAATGTAGAAATTTCCTTTATTTTGGGGAAAAATGCAGAAATTCTCCATATTTTGGTGCAAAAAGGCTGAAATTCCCCTTATTTTGAGGTAAAAGGCAGAAATTCCCCTCATTTTGCGTCAAAAAGGCACAAATTTCACTTATATTTGGGCAAAATTGCAGAAAGTTCATTTATTTCAGGGTAAAAAGTCAGAAATTCCCCTTATTTTGGGGCAAAAAGCAGAAATTTTTTTTATTATGGTACAAAATTGAAGAAATTTTCCTTATTTTGGAACATAAAGGCAGAAATTCCCCATATTTTGGGGCAAAAGGCAGAAATTCTTCTTATTTTGAAGTAAAATGCAGAAATTCCTCTTATTTAGAGGTAAAATGCAGAAATTCCCCAAATATTGGGGGAAAATGCAGAAATTCCCTTTATTTTGGGGCTAAAAGGCAGAAATTCCCCGTATTTTGAAGCAAAATTGCAGAAATTCCCCTAATTGTGGGGCAAAAATACAGAAATTCTCCTTATTTTGGGGCAAAAAGACAGAAAATCTCCTTTTTTCGGGGGCAAAATGTCAGAAATTCCCCGTATTTTGGGTCAAAATTGCAGAAATTTTTTTTACATTTGGGCAAAATTGCAGAAATTTCCCTTATTTTGGGGCAAAATTGCAGAAATTTCACTTATTTCAGAAAAAATGCAGAAATTTTCTTATTTTTGGGCAAAAAGGCAGAAATTTCTTTTATTTTGGTACGAAATTGCAGAAATTTTTCTTATTTTGGGGAAAACGGCAGGAATTCCCCATACTTAGGGGCAAAAAGGCAGAAATTCCCTTTATTTTGAGGTAAAAAGGCTGAAATTCCCCTTATTTTCGGACAAAAAGTCAGAAATTCATCTTATATTGGGGCAAAAAGACAGAAATTTGGTTTATTTTTGGGGAAAAGGCAGAAATTGCACTTATTTTGAGTTAAAAAGGTGGAAAATCCCCTTATTTTGGGGCAAAAATAAAGAAATTTCTCTTTTTTATGGAAAAAGCTATACATTCCCTTTATTTTCGTGCAAAAAGGCAGAAATTCCCCGTATTTTGGAGCAAAATTGCAGAAATTCCCCTAATTTTGGGGCAAAAAGGCAGAAATTCCCCTTATTTTGGGTTAAAACTGCAGAAATTTCAGTAATTTCGCGGCAAAATGGCAGAAATTTTCCTTATTCTCGGCGAATATGGCACTAAGTCTCCGTATTTTGGAGCAAAATTGCAGAAATTCACCTAATTTTGGGGTAAAAAATACAGTAATTTTCTTTATTTTGTGACAAAAAGGCAGAAATTCTCTTTATTTTGGGGCAAAAGGCAGAAATTCCCCTTATTTTAGGGCAAAATTGCAGAAATTTCCCTTATTTGGGGGCAAAAAACAGAAATTCCTTTTATTTTGAAGAAAAATTGCAGAAATTTCCCTTATTATGGGGAAAAATTGCAGAAATTTCCCTTATTTTAGGGCAAAATTGCAGAAATTTCACTTATTTCAGAGAAAAAAAGCAAAAATTTTTCTTATTTTGGGGCAAAAAGGCAGAAATTCCCATTATTTTGGGGCAAAAAGGAAAAAATTCACCTTATTTTGGGGTAAAATGCTGAAATTCCCTATATTTTGGGGCAAAAGGCAGAAATTCCCCTCATTTTGAGGCAAAAAGGCACAAATTGCCCTTATTTTCGGGCAAAATTGCAGAAATTTCATTTATTTCAGGGTAAAAAGTCAGAAATTCCTTATATTTTGTGGCAAAAAGCAGAAATTTCCCTTATTTTGAGGTAATAAGGCTGAAATTCCCCTTATTTTGGGGCAAAAAGGCAGAAATTCCCCTTATTTTGGGGTAAAATTGCAGAAATTTCAAATATTTCAGGGGAAAATAGCAGAAATTTTCCTTATTTTGGGGCAAAATGATGAAATCCCTAATTTTTGGCTAAAATTGAAGAAATTTCACTTATTTCGGGACAAAAAGGCAGAAATTCCACTTAATTTCGGGCAAAAAGGCAGAAATGACCCGTATTTTGGAGCAAAATTGCAGAAATTCCCCTAATATTGGTGCAAAAATGCAGAAATTCCCTTTATTTTTGGGCAAAAAGGCAGAAATTCTCTATATTTTGGTGCAAAAAGGCTGAAATTCCCCTTATTTTGAGGTAAAATGCTGAAATTACCCATATTTTGGGGCAAAAGGCAGAAAATCCCCTTATTTTGGGGCTAAAAGGCAGAAATTCCTTGTATTTTGAAGCAAAATTGCAGAAATTCTCATAATTTTCGGGCAAAAAGGCAGAAATTCTCTTTATTTTGGGGCAAAAAGACAGAAAATCTCCTTTTTTCGGGAGCAAAAAGTCAGAAATTCCTTTTATTTTGGGGCAAAATTGCAGAAATTTCCTTTACATTTGGGCAAAATTGCAGAAATTTCCCTTATTTGGGGGCAAAATTGCAGAAATTTCACTTATTTCAGAAAAAAGGCAGAAATTTTCTTATTTTGGGGCAAAAAGGCAGAAATTTCTTTTATTTTGGTACAAAATTGCAGAAATTTTTCTTATTTTGGGGCAAAAAGGCAGAAATTCCCCATATTTTGGGGCAAAAAGGCAGAAATTCCCCTTATTTTGAGGTAAAAAGGCTGAAATTCCCCTTATTTTCGAACAAAAAGTCAGAAATTCATCTTATATTGGGGCAAAAAGACAGAAATTTGGTTTATTTTGGGGGAAAAGGCAGAAATTGCACTCATTTTGAGTTAAAAAGGTGGAAAATCCCCTTATTTTGGGGCAAAAATAAAGACATTTCTCTTTTTTATGGAAAAAGCTATACATTCCCTTTATTTTCGTGCAAAAAGGCAGAAATTCCCCGTATTTTAGAGCAAAATTGCAGAAATTCCCCTAATTTTGGGGCAAAAGGGCAGAAATTCCCCTTATTTTGGGTTAAAACTGCAGAAATTTCAGTAATTTCGCGGCAAAATGGCAGAAATTGCCCTTATTCTCGTCGAATATGGGACTAAGTATCCGTATTTTGGAGCAAAATTGCAGAAATTCACCTAATTTTTGGGTAAAAAATACAGTAATTTTCTTTATTTTGTGACAAAAAGGCAGAAATTCTCCTTATTTTGGGGCAAAATGCAGAAATTCCCCTTATTTTAGGGCAAAATTGCAGAAATTTCCCTTATTTGGGGGCAAAAAACAGAAATTCCTTATATTTTGAAGAAAAATTGCAGAAATTTCCCTTATTATGGGGAAAAATTGCAGAAATTTCCCTTATTTTAGGGCAAAATTGCAGAAATTTCACTTATTTCAGAGAAAAAAAGCAAAAATTTTTCTTATTTTGGGGCAAAAAGGCAGAAATTCCCATTATTTTGGGGCAAAAAGGAAAAAATTCACCTTATTTTGGGGTAAAATGCTGAAATTCCCTATATTTTGGGGCAAAAGGCAGAAATTCCCCTCATTTTGAGGCAAAAAGGCACAAATTTCCCTTATTTTCGGGCAAAATTGCAGAAATTTCATTTATTTCAGGGTAAAAAGTCAGAAATTCCTTATATTTTGTGGCAAAAAGCAGAAATTTCCCTTATTTTGAGGTAATAAGGCTGAAATTCCCCTTATTTTGGGGCAAAAAGGCAGAAATTCCCCTTATTTTGGGGTAAAATTGCAGAAATTTCAAATATTTCAGGGGAAAATAGCAGAAATTTTCCTTATTTTGGGGCAAAAAGATGAAATCCCTAATTTTTGGCTAAAATTGAAGAAATTTCACTTATTTCGGGACAAAAAGGCAGAAATTCCAATTAATTTCGGGCAAAAAGGCAGAAATGACCCGTATTTTGGAGCAAAATTGCAGAAATTCCCCTAATATTGGTGCAAAAATGCAGAAATTCCCTTTATTTTTGGGCAAAAAGGCAGAAATTCTCTATATTTTGGTGCAAAAAGGCTGAAATTCCCCTTATTTTGAGGTAAAATGCTGAAATTACCCATATTTTGGGGCAAAAGGCAGAAAATCCCCTTATTTTGGGGCAAAATTGAAGAAATTTCACTTATTTCAGAAAAAAGGCAGAAATTTTCTTATTTTGGGGCAAAAAGGCAGAAATTTCTTTTATTTTGGTACAAAATTGCAGAAATTTTTCTTATTTTGGGGCAAAAAGGCAGAAATTCCCCATATTTTGTGGCAAAGAGGCAGAAATTCCCCTTATTTTGAGGTAAAAAGGCTGAAATTTCCCTTTTTTTTGGGTAAAAAGTCAGAAATTTCCCTTATTTTGAGGCAAAAAACAGAAATTTTGTTCATTTTTGGGGAAAAGGCAGAAATTGCACTTATTTTGAGTCAAAATGGCGGAAAATCCCCTTATTTTGGAGCAAAAATAAAGAAATTTCCCTTTTTTATGGCAAAAAGGTATACATTCCCTTCATTATCAGGCAAAAAGGAAGAAATTCCCCGTATTTTGTAGCAAAATTGCAGAAATTCCCCTAATTTTGGGGCAAAAATGCAGAAATTCCCCGTATTTTGGGGTAAAACTGCAGAAATTTCACTTATTTTGTGGCAAAATGGCAGAAATTCCCCTTATTTTTGGCGAAAAAGCAGAAAATCCCCGTATTTTGGAGCAAAATTGCAGAAATTCACCTAATTTTGGGGTAAAAAATACAGTAATTTTCTTTATTTTGGGTTAAAAAGGCAGAAATTCTTCTTATTTCGGGGTAAAATGCAGAAATTCCCCTTATTTTAGGGGAAAATTGCAGAAATTTCTTTTATTTGGGGGCAAAATACAGAAATTTCCCTTATTTTGGGGCAATATTGCAGAAATTTCCCTTATTATGGGGAAAAATTGCAGAAATTTTCCTTATTTTAGGGCAAAATTGCAGAAATTTTACTTATTTCAGAGAAAAAAAGCAAAAATTTTTTTTATATTGGGGCAAAAAGGCAGAAATTCCCATTATTTTGGGGCAAAAAGGCAGAAATTCACCTTATTTTGTGCTAAAATTGCAGAAATTTCACATATTTCAGGGCAAAAAGGCAGAAATTTCCCTTATTTTGGGGCAAAATTGCAAAAATTTCACTTATTTCAGGGTAATAAATCAGAAATTTTCTATATTTTGGGGCAAAATAGACAGAAATTCCCTTTGTTTTTGGGGAAAAAGACAGAAATTCCACTTATTTAGAGGCAAAAATAGAGAAATTCCCCTTATTTTGGAGCAAAAATGAAGAAATTTCCCATTTTTATTGCAAAAAGGTATGCATTCCTTTTATTTTTGGGCAAAAAGGCAGAAATTCCCCGTATTTTGGAGCAAAATTGCAGAAATTCCCCTAATTGTGGGGCAAAAATGCAGAAATTCTCTATATGTTGGGGCAAAAAAAGACAGAAATTCTCCTTATTTTAGGGCAAAAGTCAGAAATTCCACTTATTTTGGGACAAAATTCCAGAAATTTATTTTATTTTGGGGCAAAATTGCAGAAATTTCCCTTATTTTGGGGCAAAATTGCAGAAATTTCACTTATTTCAGAAAAAATGCAGAAATTTTCTTATTTTGGGGCAAAAAGGCAGAAATTTCTTTTATTTTGGTACGAAATTGCAGAAATTTTTCTTATTTTGGGGAAAACGGCAGGAATTCCCCATACTTAGGGGCAAAAAGGCAGAAATTCCCTTTATTTTGAGGTAAAAAGGCTGAAATTCCCCTTATTTTCGGACAAAAAGTCAGAAATTCATCTTATATTGGGGCAAAAAGACAGAAATTTGGTTTATTTTTGGGGAAAAGGCAGAAATTGCACTCATTTTGAGATAAAAAGGCGGAAAATCCCCTTATTTTGGGGCAAAAATAAAGAAATTTCTCTTTTTTATGGAAAAAGCTATACATTCCCTTTATTTTCGTGCAAAAAGGCAGAAATTCCCCGTATTTTGGAGCAAAATTGCAGAAATTCCCCTAATTTTCGGGCAAAAAGGCAGAAATTCCCCTTATTTTGGGTTAAAACTGCAGAAATTTCAGTAATTTCGCGGCAAAATGGCAGAAATTTCCCTTATTCTCGGCGAATATGCCACTAAGTCTCCGTATTTTGGAGCAAAACTGCAGAAATTCACCTAATTTTGGGGTAAAAACTACAGTAATTTTCTTTATTTTGTGACAAAAAGGCAGAAATTCTCCTTATTTTGGGGCAAAAGGCAGAAATTCCCCTTATTTTGGGTTAAAACTGCAGAAATTTCAGTAATTTCGCGGCAAAATAGCAGAAATTTCCCTTATTCTCGGCGAATATGGCACTAAGTCTCCGTATTTTGGAGCAAAATTGCAGAAATTCACCTAATTTTGGGGTAAAAAATACAGTAATTTTCTTTATTTTGTGACAAAAAGGCAGAAATTCTCCTTATTTTGGGGCAAAAGGCAGAAATTCCCCTTATTTTAGGGCAAAATTGCAGAAATTTCCCTTATTTGGGGGCAAAAACAGAAATTCCTTTTATTTTGAAGAAAAATTGCAGAAATTTCCCTTATTATGGGGAAAAATTGCAGAAATTTCCCTTATTTTAGGGCAAAATTGCAGAAATTTCACTTATTTCAGAGAAAAAAAGCAAAAATTTTTCTTATTTTGGGGCAAAAAGGCAGAAATTCCCATTATTTTGGGGCAAAAAGGAAAAAATTCACCTTATTTTGGGGTAAAATGCTGAAATTCCCTATATTTTGGGGCAAAAGGCAGAAATTCCCCTCATTTTGAGGCAAAAAGGCACAAATTGCCCTTATTTTCGGGCAAAATTGCAGAAATTTCATTTATTTCAGGGTAAAAAGTCAGAAATTCCTTATATTTTGTGGCAAAAAGCAGAAATTTCCCTTATTTTGAGGTAATAAGGCTGAAATTCCCCTTATTTTGGGGCAAAAAGGCAGAAATTCCCCTTATTTTGGGGTAAAATTGCAGAAATTTCAAATATTTCAGGGGAAAATAGCAGAAATTTTCCTTATTTTGGGGCAAAAAGATGAAATCCCTAATTTTTGGCTAAAATTGAAGAAATTTCACTTATTTCGGGACAAAAAGGCAGAAATTCCACTTAATTTCGGGCAAAAAGGCAGAAATGACCCGTATTTTGGAGCATAATTGCAGAAATTCCCCTAATATTGGTGCAAAAATGCAGAAATTCCCTTTATTTTTGGGCAAAAAGGCAGAAATTCTCTATATTTTGGTGCAAAAAGGCTGAAATTCCCCTTATTTTGAGGTAAAATGCTGAAATTACCCATATTTTGGGGCAAAAGGCAGAAAATCCCCTTATTTTGGGGCTAAAAGGCAGAAATTCCCCGTATTTTGAAGCAAAATTGCAGAAATTCTCATAATTTTCGGGCAAAAAGGCAGAAATTCTCTTTATTTTGGGGCAAAAAGACAGAAAATCTCCTTTTTTCGGGAGCAAAAAGTCAGAAATTCCTTTTATTTTGGGGCAAAATTGCAGAAATTTCCTTTACATTTGGGCAAAATTGCAGAAATTTCCCTTATTTGGGGGCAAAATTGCAGAAATTTCACTTATTTCAGAAAAAAGGCAGAAATTTTCTTATTTTGGGGCAAAAAGGCAGAAATTTCTTTTATTTTGGTACAAAATTGCAGAAATTTTTCTTATTTTGGGGCAAAAAGGGAGAAATTCCCCATATTTTGGGGCAAAAAGGCAGAAATTCCCCTTATTTTGAGGTAAAAAGGCTGAAATTTCCCTTATTTTCGGGCAAAAAGTCAGAAATTTCCCTTATTTTGAGGCAAAAAACAGAAATTTCGTTTATTTTGGGGGAAAAGGCAGAAATTGCACTTATTTTGAGTCAAAATGGCGGAAAATCCCCTTATTTTGGAGCAAAAATAAAGAAATTTCCCTTTTTTTATGGCAAAAAGGTATACATTCCCTTTATTATCAGGCAAAAAGGCAGAAATTCCCCGTATTTTGGAGCAAAATTGCAGAAATTCCCCTAATTTTGGGGCAAAAATGCAGAAATTCCCCGTATTTTGGGGTAAAACTGCAGAAATTTCACTTATTTTGTGGCAAAATGGCAGAAATTCCCCTTATTTTCGTCGAAAAAGCAGAAAATACCCGTATTTTGGAGCAAAATTGCAGAAATTCACCTAATTTTGGGGTAAAAAATACAGTAATTTTCTTTATTTTGGGTTAAAAAGGCAGAAATTCTTCTTATTTCGGGGTAAAATGCAGAAATTCCCCTTATTTTAGGGGAAAATTGCAGAAATTTCTTTTATTTGGGGGCAAAATACAGAAATTTCCCTTATTTTGGGGCAATATTGCAGAAATTTCCCTTATTATGGGGAAAAATTGCAGAAATTTTCCTTATTTTAGGGCAAAATTGCAGAAATTTTACTTATTTCAGAGAAAAAAAGCAAAATTTTTTTTTATATTGGGGCAAAAAGGCAGAAATTCCCATTATTTTGGGGCAAAAAGGCAGAAATTCACCTTATTTTGTGCTAAAATTGCAGAAATTTCACATATTTCAGGGCAAAAAGGCAGAAATTTCCCTTATTTTGGGGCAAAATTGCAAAAATTTCACTTATTTCAGGGTAATAAATCAGAAATTTTCTATATTTTGGGGCAAAATAGACAGAAATTCCCTTTGTTTTTGGGGAAAAAGACAGAAATTCCACTTATTTAGAGGCAAAAATAGAGAAATTCCCCTTATTTTGGAGCAAAAATGAAGAAATTTCCCATTTTTATTGCAAAAAGGTATGCATTCCTTTTATTTTTGGGCAAAAAGGCAGAAATTCCCCGTATTTTGGAGCAAAATTGCAGAAATTCCCCTAATTGTGGGGCAAAAATGCAGAAATTCTCTATATGTTGGGGCAAAAAGACAGAAATTCTCCTTATTTTAGGGCAAAAGTCAGAAATTCCACTTATTTTGGGACAAAATTCCAGAAATTTATTTTATTTTGGGGCAAAATTGCAGAAATTTCCCTTATTTTGGGGCAAAATTGCAGAAATTTCACTTATTTCAGGGAAAAAAGGCAGAAATTTTTCTCATTTTGGGGCAAAAACTCAGAAATTCCTAATATTTTGTGGCAAAAATGCAGAAATTCCCTTTATTTTGAGGTAAAAAGGCTGAAATTTCCTTTATTTGGGGGCAAAAAGGCAGAATTTTTTTTATTTTGGGGCAAAATTGCAGGAATTTACCTTATTTTTGGGCAAAATTGCAGAAATTTCCTTTATTTGGGGCAAAATTGCAGAAATTTCACTTATTTTCAGGTAAAAAGCCTGAAATTTCTTTTATTTTGTGGCAAAAAGAGAGAAATTCCATTATTTTGGGGCAAAATTGCAGAAATTTTCCTTATTTTGGGGCAAAAAGGCAGAAATTTTTGATATTTTCGGGCAAAAGGCAGAAATTTCCCTTATTTTGAGGTAATAAGGCTGAAATTCCCCTTATTTTGGGGCTAAAAGGCAGAAATTCCCATTATTTTGGGGTAAAATTGAAGAAATTTCAAATATTTCAGGGCAAAATGGCAGAAATTTCCCTTATTTTGGGGTAAAAAATGAAATTTCTAATTTTTGGCTAAAATTGAAGAAATTTCACTTATTTCGGGACCAAAAGGCAGAAATTCCACTTAATTTCGGGCAAAAAGGCAGAAATGACCCGTATTTTGGTGCAAAATGGCAGAAATTCCCCTAATATTGGTGCAAAAATGCAGAAATTCCCTTTATTTTGGGGCAAAAAGGCAGAAATTCTTCATATTTTGGTGCAAAAAGGCTGAAATTCCCCTTATTTTGAGGTAAAATCCTGAAATTCCCCATATTTTGGGGCAAAAGGCAGAAATTCCCCTCATTTGGGGGCAAAAAGGCACAAATTTTTTTTATTTTCAGGCAAAATTGCAGAAATTTCATTTATTTCAAGGCAAAAAGTCAGCAATTCCCCATATTTTGGGGCAAAAAGCAGAAATTTCTTTTATTATGGTACAAAATTGAAGAAATATTCCTTATTTGGAAAAAAGGCAGAAATTCCCCATATTTTGGGGCAAAAGGAAGAAATTCTTCTTATTTTGAGGTAAAATGCAGATATTCCCCAAATATTGGGGAAAAATGCAGAAATTCCCTTTATTTTGGGGCTAAAAGGCAGAAAATCCCCATATTTTGAAGCAAAATTGCAGAAATTCTCATAATTTTCGGGCAAAAAGGCAGAAATTCTCCTTATTTTGGGGCAAAAAGACAGAAAATCTTTCTTCGGGAGCAAAAAGTCAGAAATTTCCCTTATTTTGGGGCAAAATTGCAGAAATTTCCTTTACATTTGGGCAAAATTGCAGAAATTTCCCTTAGTTTGTGGCAAAATTGCAGAAATTTCACTTATTTCAGAAAAAAGATAGAAATTTTTATATATTGGGGCAAAAAGGCAGAAATTTCTTTTATTTTGGTACAAAACTGCAGAAATTTTTCTTATTTTGGGGCAAAAAGGCAGAAATTCCCCATATTTTGTGGCAAAAAGGCAGAAATTCCCTTTATTTTGAGGTAAAAAGCCTGAAATTTCCCTTATTTTTGGGCAAAAAGTCAGAAATTCCCCTTAGTTTGAGGCAAAAAGACAGAAATTTTGTTTATTTTTGGAGAAAAGGCAGAAATTGCACTTATTTTGAGTCAAAAAGGCGGAAAATCCCCTTATTTTAAAGCAAAAATAAAGAAATTTCCCTTTATTATGGCAAAAAGGTATACATTACCTTTATTTTCAGGCAAAAAGGCAGAAATTCCCCATATTTTGGAGCAAAATTGCAGAAATTCTTCTAATTTTGGGGCAAAAATGCAGAAATTCCCCGTATTTTGGGGTAAAACTGCAGAAATTTCACTTATTTTGAAGCAAAATGGCAAAAATTCCCCTTATTTTCGGTGAAAAAGCAGAAAATCCCCATATTTTGGAGCAAAATTGAAGAAATTCACCTAATTTTGGGGTAAAAAATACAGTAATTTTCTTAATTTTGGGTTAAAAAGGCAGAAATTCTTCTTATTTTAGGGTAAAAGGCAGAAATTCCCCTTATTTTAGGGCAATATTGCAGAAATTTCTTTTATTTGGGGCAAAAAACAGAAATTTTCCTTATTTTGGGGCAAAATTGCAGAAATTTTCTTTATTATGGGGAAAAATTGCAGAAATTTCCCTTATTTTAGGGCAAAATTGCAGAAATTTTACTTATTTCAGAGAAAAAAAGCAAAAATTTTTCTTATATTGGGGCAAAGGCAGAAATTCCCATTATTTTGGGGCAAAAAGGCAGAACTTCACCTTATTTGGGGTTAAAATTGCAGAAATTTCACATATTTCAGGGCAAAAAGGCAGAAATTTCCCTTATTTTGGGGCAAAATTGCAAAAATTTCACTTATTTCAGGGTAATAAGTCAGAAATTTTCCTTATTTTGGGGCAAAAAAGACAGAAATTCCCTTTGTTTTGGGGGAAAAAGACAGAAATTCCACTTATTTAGAGGCAAAAAGGCAGAAATTCCCCTTATTTTGGAGCAAAAATGAAGAAATTTCCCATTTTTAGGGCAAAAAGGTATGCATTCCCCTTATTTTTGGGCAAAAAGGCAGAAATTCCTCGTATTTTGGAGCAAAATTGTAGAAATTCCCCTAATTGTGGGGCAAAAAGGCAGAAATTCTCTATATGTTGGGGCAAAAAGACAGAAATTCTTTTTATTTTAGGGCAAAAGTCAGAAATTCCACTTAGTTTGGGGCAAAATTCCAGAAAGTTATTTTATTTTGGGGCAAAATTGCAGAAATTTCACTTATTTTGGGGCAAAATTGCAGAAATTTCACTTATTTCAGAAAAAAAGGCAGAAATTTTCCTTATTTTGGGGCAAAAAGTCAGAAATTCCTAATATTTTTTGGTAAAAATGCAGAAATTCCTTTTATTTTGAGGTAAAAAGGTTGAAATTTCTCTTATTTGGGGGCAAAAAGGCAGAAATTTTTTTTATTTTCGGGCAAAATTTCAGGAATTTACCTTATTTTGGTTCAAAATTGCAGAAATTTCCTTTATTTGGGGAAAAATTGCAGAAATTTCACTTATTTTCAGGTAAAAAGGCTGAAATTTCTTTTATTTTGGGGCAAAAAGAGAGAAATTCCTCTTATTTTGGGGCAAAATTGCAGAAATTTTCCTTATTTTGGGGCAAAAAGACAGAAATTCCTTATATTTTGGGGCAAAAAGGCAGAAATTTCCCTCATTTTGAGGTAATAAGGCTGAAATTCCCCTTATTTTGGGGCAAAAAGGCAGAAATTCCCCTTATTTTGGGGTAAAATTGCAGAAATTTCAAATATTTCTGGGCAAAATGGTGGAAATTTTTTTATTTTGGGGCAAAAAGATGAAATCCATAATTTTTGGCTAAAATTGAAGAAATTTCACTTATTTCGGGACAAAAAGGCAGAAATTCCACTTAATTTCGGGCAAAAAGGCAGAAATGACCCGTATTTTGGAGCAAAATGGGAGAAATTCCCCTAATATTGGTGCAAAAATGCAGAAATTCCCTTTATTTTGGGGCAAAAAGGCAGAAATTCTCCATATTTTGGTGCAAAAAGGCTGAAATTCCCCTTATTTTGAGGTAAAATCCTGAAATTCCCCATATTTTGGGGCAAAACGCAGAAATTGCCTATATTTTGGGGCAAAAAGGCACAAATTTCCCTTATTTTCGGGCAAAATTGCAGAAATTTCATTTATTTCAGGGTAAAAAGTCAGAAATTCCCCTTGTTTTGGGGCAAAAAGCAGAAATTTCTTTTATTATGGTACAAAATTGAAGAAATTTTCCTTATTTTGGAACAAAAAGGCAGAAATTCCTCATATTTTGGGGCAAAAGGCAGAAATTCTTCATATTTTTAGTAAAATGCAGAAATTTTCCTTATTTAGAGGTAAAATGCAGAAATTCCCCAAATATTGGGGGGAAATGCAGAAATTCCCTTTATTTTGGGGCTAAAAGGCAGAAATTCCCTGTATTTTGAAGCAAAATTGCAGAAATTCTCATAATTTTCGGGCAAAAAGTAAGAAATTCCTTTTATATTGGGGCAAAATTGCAGAAATTTCCTTTACATTTGGGCAAAATTTCAGAAATTTTCCTTATTTTGGGGAAAAATTGCAGAAATTTCACTTATTTCAGAAAAAAGGCAGAAATTTTCTTATTTTGGGGCAAAAAGGCAGAAATTTCTTTTATTTTGGTACAAAATTGCAGAAATTATTCTTATTTTGGGGCAAAAAGGCAGAAATTCCCCATATTTTGGGGCAGAAATGCAGAAATTCCCCTTATTTTGAGGCAAAAAGGCAGAAATTCCCCTTATTTTGAGGTAAAAAGGCTGATATTTCTCTTATTTTTGGGCAAAATGTCAGAAATTCCCCCTATTTTGGGGTAAAAAGACAGAAATTTCGTTTATTTTTGGGGAAAAGGCAGAAATTGCACTTATTTTGAGTCAAAAAGGCAAAAAATCCTTTTATTTTGGAACAAAAATAAAGAAATTTCCTTTTTTTATGGCAAAAAGGTATACATTCCCTTTATTTTCGGGCTTAAAGGGAGAAATTCCTTGTATTTTGGAGCAAAATTGCAGAAATTCCCCTAATTTTGGGGCAAAAAGGCAGAAATTCCTTGTATTTTGAGGTAAAACTGCAGAAATTTCACTTATTTTGTGGCAAAATGGCAAAAATTCGCGTTATTTTCGGCGAAAAAGGCAGAAAATCCCCGTATTTTGGAGCAAAATTGTAGAAATTCACCTGATTTTGGGGTAAAAAATACAGTAATTTTCTTTATTTTGGGGCAAAAAGGAAGAAATTCTCCTTATTTTGGGGCAAAAGGCAGAAATTCCCCTTATTATAGGGCAAAATTGCAGAAATTTCTTTTATTTGGGGGCAAAAAACAGAAATTCCCCTTATTTTGGGGTAAAATTGCAGAAATTTCCCTTATTATGAAAAAAAATTGCAGAAATTTCCCTTATTTTAGGGCAAAATTGCAGAAATTTCACTTATTTCAGAGAAAAAAAGCAAAAATTTTTCTTATTTTGGGGCAAAAAGGCAGAAATTCCCATTATTTAGGGGCAAAAAGGCAGAAATTCACCTTATTTTGGGCTAAAATTGCAGAAATTTCACATATTTCAGGGCAAAAAGGCAGAAATTTCCCCTGTTTTGGGGCAAAATTGCAGAAATTTCACTTATTTTAGGGTAATAAGTCAGAAATTTTCTTTATTTTGGCGCAAAAAAGACAGAAATTCCCTTTGTTTTGGGGGAAAAAGACAGAAATTCCACTTATTTAGAGGCAATAAGGCAGAAATTCCCCTTATTTGGGAGCAAAAATAAAGAAATTTCTCTTTTTTATGGCAAAAATGTATGCATTCCCCTTATTTTTGGGCAAAAATGCAGAAAATCCCCGTATTTTGGAGCAAAATTGCAGAAATTCCCCTAATTGTGGGCCAAAAAGGCAGAAATTCTCTATATGTTGGGGCAAAAAGACAGAAATTCTCCTTATTTTAGGGCAAAACTCAGAAATTTCACTTATTTTGGGGCAAAATTCCAGAAATTTCTTTTATTTTTGGCAAAATTTGCAGGAATTTCACTTATTTTGGGGCAAAATTGCAGAAATTTCACTTATTTCAGGGAAAAAAGGCAGAAATTTTCCTTATTTTGGGGCAAAAAGTCAGACATTCCTAATATTTTGTGGCAAAAATGCAGAAATTCCCCTTATTTTGAGGTAAAAAGGCTGAAAGTTCCCTTACTTGGGGTCAAAAAGGCAGAAATTTTTTTATTTTGGGGCAAAATTGCAGGAATTTACCTTATTTTGGGGCAAAATTGCAGAAATTTTTTTTATTTGGGGCAAAATTGCAGAAATTTCACTTATTTTCAGGTAAAAAGGCTGAAATTTTTTTTATTTTGGGGCAAAAGAGAGAAATTCCCCTTATTTTGGGGCAAAATTGCAGAAATTTTCCTTATTTTTGGGTAAAAATGCAGAAATTCCTTATATTTTGTGGCAAAAATGCAGAAATTTCCCTCATTTTGAGGTAATAAGGCTGAAATTCCCCTTATTTTGGGGCAAAAAGGCAGAAATTCCCCTTATTTTGGGGTAAAATTGCAGAAATTTCAAATATTTCATGGCAAAATGGCAGAAATTTCCCTTATTTTGGGGCAAAAAGATGAAATCCCTAATTTTTGGCTAAAATTGAAGAAATTTCACTTATTTCGGGACAAAAAGGCAGAAATTCCACTTAATTTTGGGCAAAAAGGCAGAAATGACCCGTATTTTGGAGCAAAATTGCAGAAATTCCCCTAATATTGGTGCAAAAATGCAGAAATTCCCTTTATTTTGGGGCAAAAAGGCAGAAATTCTTCATATTTTGGTGCAAAAAGGCTAAAATTCCCTTATTTTGAGGTAAAATGCTGAAATTCCCCATTTTTTGGGGCAAAAGGCAGAAATTCCCCTCATTTTGGAGCAAAAAGCAGAAATTTCTTTTATTATGGTACAAAATTGAAGAAATTTTCCTTATTTTGGAACAAAAAGGCAGAAATTCCCCATATTTTGGGGCAAAAGGCAGAAATTCTTCTTATTTTGAGGTAAAATGCAGAAATTCCATTTATTTAGAGGTAAAATGCAGAAATTCCCCAAATATTGGGGGAAAATGCAGAAATTCCCTTTATTTTGGGGCTAAAAGGCAGAAATTCCCCGTATTTTGAAGCAAAATTGCAGAAATTCTCATAATTTTCGAGCAAAAAAGGCAGAAATTCTCCTTATTTTGGGGCAAAAAGACAGAAAATCTCCCTTTTTCGTGAGCAAAAAGTAAGAAATTTCCCTTATTTTGGGTCAAAATTGCAGAAATTTCCTTTTACATTTGGGCAAAATTGCCGAAATTTCCCTTATTTTGGGGCAAAATTGCAGAAATTTCACTTATTTCAGAAAAAAGGCAGAAATTTTCTTATTTTGGGGCAAAAAGGCAGAAATTTCTTTTATTTTGGTATAAAATTGCAGAAATTTTACTTATTTTGGGGCAAAAAGGCGGAAATTCCCCATATTTTTGGGGCAAAAAGGCAGAAATTCCCCTTACTTTGAGGTAAAAAGGCTGAAATTTCCCTTATTTTTGGGCAAAAAGTCAGAAATTCCCCTTATTTTGAGGCCAAAAACAGAAATTTCGTTTATTTTTGAGGAAAAGGCAGAAATTGCACTTATTTTTAGTAAAAAAGGCAGATAATCCCCTTATTTTGGGGCAAAAATAAAGAAATTTCCCTTTTTTATGGCAAAAAGGTATACATTCCCTTTATTTTCGGGCAAAAAGGCAGAAATTCCCCGTATTTTGGAGCAAAATTGCAGAAATTCCCCTAATTTTGGGGCAAAAAGGCAGAAATTCCCCTTATTTTCGGCAAAAAGAAGAAAATCCCCGTATTTTGAAGCAAAATTGAAGAAATTCACCTAATTTTGGGGTAAAAAATGCAGTAATTTTCTTTATTTTGGGGCAAAAATGCAGAAACTCTCTTTTTTGGGGGCAAAAGGCAGAAATTCCCCTTATTTTAGGGCAAAATTGCAGAAATTTCTCTTATTTGGGGGCAAAAAACAGAAATTCCCCTTATTTTGGAGCAAAATTGCAGATTTTCCCTTATTATGAGAAAAAAATTGCAGTAATTTCCCGTATTTTAGGGCAAAATTGCAGAAATTTCACTTATTTCAGAGAAAAAAAGCAAAAATTTTTCTTATTTTGGGGCAAAAAGGCAGAAATTCCCATTATTTTGGGGCAAAAAGGCAGAAATTCACCTAATTTTCGGGTAAAATTGAAGAAATTTCACATATTTCAGGGCAAAAAGGCAGAAATTTCCCTTATTTTGGGGAAAATTGCAGAAATTTCACTTATTTTGGGGCAAAATTTCAGAAATTTCACTTATTTCAGAGAAAAAAGAAAGAAATTTTCCTTATTTTGGTGCAAAAAGGCAGAAATTCCTAATATTTTGTGGGAAAAATGCAGAAATTCCCCTTATTTTGAGGTAAAAAGGCTGAAATTTCCCTTATTTGGGGGCAAAAAGGCAGAAATTACTTTTATTTTGGGGTAAAATTGCAGAAATTTCACTTATTTCAGAGTAATAAGTGAGAAATTCCCCTTATTTGGGGGCAAAAAAGACAGAAATTTTTTTTGTCTTGGGGGAAAAAGACAGAAATTTCACTTATTTAGAGGCAAAAAGGCAGAAATTCCCCTTATTTTGGAGCAATAATGAAAAAATTTCCCTTTTTTTATGGCAAAAAGGTATGCATTCTTCTTATTTTCGGGCAAAAAGGCAGAAATTCCCCGTATTTTGGAGCAAAATTGCAGAAATTCTCCTAATTTTGGGGCAAAAGGCAGAAATTCCCTTTATTTTGGGGCCAAAATCCGAAATTCCCCTTACTTTGGAGCAAAATTCCAGAAATTTCCTTTATTTTGGGGCAAAATTGAAGGAATGTCCCTCATTTTGGGGCAAAGTTGCAGAAATTTCCCTTATTTGGGGCAAAATTACAGAAATTTCACTTATTTTTAGGTAAAAAGGCTGAAATTTCCTTTATTTTGGGGCAAAAAGGGAGAAATTCCCCTTATTTTGGGGCAAAATTACAGAAATGTTTTTTATTTTGGGGCAAAAAGGCAGAAATTCCTTATATTTTGTGGCAAAAAGGCAGAAATTTCCCTTATTTTGAGGTAATAAGGCTGAAATTCCCCTTATTTTGGGGCAAAAAGGCAGAAATTTCCTTTACATTTGGGCAAAATTGCCGAAATTTCCCTTATTTTGGGGCAAAATTGCAGAAATTTCACTTATTTCACAAAAAAGGCAGAAATTTTCTTATTTTCGGGTAAAAAGGCAGAAATTTGTTTATTTTGGTACAAAATTGCAGAAATTTTCCTTATTTTGGGGCAAAAAGGCAGAAATTTCCCATATTTTTGGGGCAAAAAGCAGAAATTTCTTTTATTATGGTACAAAATTGAAGAAATTTTCCTTATTTTGGAACAAAAAGGCAAAAATTTCCCATATTTTGGGGCAAAAGGCAGAAATTCTTCTTATTTTGAGGTAAAATGCAGAAATTCCCCTTATTTAGAGGTAAAATGCAGAAATTCCCTAAATATTGGGGGAAAATGCAGAAATTCCCTTTATTTTGGGGCTAAAAGGCAGAAATTCCCCGTATTTTGAAGCAAAATTGCAGAAATTCTCATAATTTTTGGGCAAAAAGGCAGAAATTCTCCTTATTTTGGGGCAAAAAGACAGAAAATCTCCTTTTTTCATGAGCAAAAAGTAAGAAATTCCCCTTATTTTGGGTCAAAATTGCAGAAATTTCCTTTTACATTTGGGCAAAATTGCCGAAATTTCCCTTATTTTGGGGCAAAATTGCAGAAATTTCACTTATTTCAGAAAAAAGACAGAAATTTTCTTATTTTGGGGCAAAAAGGCAGAAATTTCTTTTATTTTGGTACAAAATTGCAGAAATTTTACTTATTTTGGGGCAAAAAGGTGGAAATTCCCCATATTTTTGGGGCATAAAGGCAGAAATTCCCCTTATTTTGAGGTAAAAAGGCTGAAATTTCTCTTATTTTTGGGCAAAAATTCAGAAATTCCCCTTAGTTTGAGGCCAAAAACAGAAATTTCATTTATTTTTGGGGAAAAGGCAGAAATTGCACTTATTTTTAGTAAAAAAGGCGGATAATCCCCTTATTTTGGGGCAAAAATGAAGAAATTTCCCTTTTTTTATGGCAAAAAGGTATACATGCCCTTTATTTTCGGGAAAAAAGGCAGAAATTCCCCGTATTTTGGAGCAAAATTGCAGAAATTCTCCTAATTTTGGGGCAAAAAGGCAGAAATTCCCCTTATTTTCGGCAAAAAAGGCAGAAAATTCCCGTATTTTGAAGCAAAATTGAAGAAATTCACCTAATTTTGTGGTAAAAAATGCAGTAATTTTCTTTATATTGGGGCAAAAATGCAGAAACTCTCTTTTTTGGGGGCAAAAGGCAGAAATTCCCCTTATTTTAGGGCAAAATTGCAGAAATTTCTCTTATTTGGGGGCAAAAAACAGAAATTACTTTTATTTTGGGGCAAAATTGCAAAAATTTCCCTTATTAGAGAAAAAAATTGCAGAAATTTTCCTTATTTTTGGGCAAAATTGCAGAAATTTCACTTATTTCAGAGAAAAAAGCAAAAATTTTTCTTATTTTGGGGGAAAAGCAGAAATTCCCATTATTTTGGGGCAAAAAGGCAGAAATTCACTTTATTTTGGGCTAAAATTGCAGAAATTTCACATATTTCAGGGCAAGAAGGCAGAAATTTCCCTTAATTTGGGGCAAAAATGGTGAAATTTCCCTTTTTTATGGCAAAAAGTTATGCATTCCCCTTATTTTCAGGCAAAAAGGCAGAAATTCCCCGTATTTTGGAGCAAAATTGCAGAAATTCCCCTACTTGTGGGGCAAAAAGGCAGAAATTCTCCTTATTTTGGGGCAAAACTCAGAAATTCGACTTATTTTGGGGCAAAATTCCAGAAATTTTCCTTATTTTGGGGCAAAATTGCAGAAATTTCACTTATTTTGGGGCAAAATTGCAGAAATTTCACTTATTTTGGGGCAAAAAGGCAGAAATTCCTAATATTTTGTGGCAAAAATGCAGAAATTCCTAATATTTTGTTGCAAAAATGGAGAAATTTCCCTTATTTTGAGGTAAAAAGGCTGAAATTCCCCATATTTGGGGACAAAAATGCAGAAATTTCTCTTATTTTGGGGCAAATTTGCAGAAATTTCACTTATTTCAGGGTAAAAAGTCAGAAATTTTCCTTATTTTGGTGCAAAAAAGACAGAAATTCCCTTTGTTTTGGGGGAAAAAGACAGAAATTTCACTCATTTAGAGGCAAAAAGCACAAGTTCCCCTTATTTTGGAGCAAAAATGAAGAAATTTCCCTTTTTTATGGCATAAAGGTATGCATTCTTCTTATTTTCAGACAAAAAGGCAGAAATTCCCCATATTTTAGAACAAAAGGCAGAAATTACTTTTATTTTGGAGCAAAATTGCAGAAATTTCCCTAATTGTGGGGCAAAAAACAGAAATTCCCCTTATTTTGAAGCAAAATTGCAGAAATTCCCCTTATTATGGGGCAAAATTGCAGAAATGTCACTAATTGTGGGCAAAAAGGCAGAAATTCTCCTTATTTTGGGGCAAAACTCAGAAATTCCACTTATTTTGGGGCAAAATTCCAGAAATTTTCCTTATTTTGGGGCAAAATTGCAGAAATTTTACTTATTTTGGGGCAAAGTTGCAGAAATTTCACTTATTTCAGGGAAAAAAATGCAGAAATTTTTCTTATTTTGGGGCAAAAAGGCAGAAATTCCTAATATTTTGTGCCAAAATTCAGAAATTCCCCTTATTTTGAGGTAAAAAGGCTGAAATTCCCCTTATTTGGGGGCAAAAAGGCAGAAATTTCCCTTATATTGGGGCAAAATTTCAGAAATTTCACTTATTTCAGGGTAATAAGTCAGAAATTTTCCTTATTTTGGGGCAAAAATGATAGAAATTCCCTTTGTTTTGGGGAAAAAGACAGAAATTCCACTTATTTAGAGGCAAAAAAGCAGAAATTCCCCTTATTTTAGGGCAAAATTGCAGAAATTTCCCTTATTTGGGGGCAAAAAAACAGAAATTCTTATTTTGGGGCAAAATTCCAGAAATTTCCTTTGTTATGGGGAAAAATTGCAGAAATTTCTTTTATTTTAGGGCAAAATTGAAGAAATTTCACTTATTTCAGAGAAAAAAAGCAAAAATTTTTCTTATTTTGGGGCAAAAAGGCAGAAATTCACTTTATTTTGGGCTAAAATTGCAGAAATTTCACATATTTCAGGGCAAAAAGGCAGAAATTTCCCTTAATTTGGGGCAAAAATGAAGAAATTTCCCTTTTTTATGGCACAAAGGTATGCATTCCCCTTATTTTCAGGCAAAAAGGCAGAGATTCCCCGTATTTTGGAGCAAAATTGCAGAAATTCCCCTAATTGTGGGGCAAAAAGGCAGAAATTCTCCTTATTTTGGGGCAAAACTCAGAAATTCTACTTATTTTGGGGCAAAATTCCAGAAATTTCCCTTATTTTGAGGCAAAATTGCAGAAATTTCACTTATTTTGGGGCAAAATTGCAGAAATTTCACTTATTTTTGGGCAAAATTGCAGAAATTTAACTTATTTCAGGGAAAAAAAGCAGAAATTTTTTCTTATTTTGGGGCAAAAAGGCAGAAATTCCTAATATTTTGTGGCAAAAATGCACAAATTCCTAATATTTTGTTGCAAAAATGCAGAAATTTCCATTATTTTGAGGTAAAAAGGCTGAAATTCCTTATATTTGGGGGCAAAAAGGCAGAAATTTCCCTTATTTTGGGGCAAATTTGCAGAAATTTCATTTATTTCAGGGTAAAAAGTCAGAAATTTTTATTATTTTGGTGCAAAAAAGACAGAAATTCCCTTTGTTTTGGGGGAAAAAGACAGAAATTCCACTTATTTAGAGGCAAAAACCAAAAGTTCCCCTTATTTTGGAGCAAAAATGAAGAAATTTCCCTTTTTTATGGCAAAAAGGTATGCATTCTTCTTATTTTCGGACAAAACGGCAGAAATTCCCCATATTTTAGGACAAAAGGCAGAAATTCCTTTTATTTTGGAGCAAAATTGCAGAAATTTCCCTAATTGTGGGGAAAAAAAACAGAAATTCCCCTTATTTTGAAGCAAAATTTCAGAAATTTCCCTTATTATGGGGAAAAATTGCAGAAATTTCTCTTATTTTAGGGCAAAATTGCAGAAATTTCACTAATTGTGGGCAAAAAGGCAGAAATTCTCCTTATTTTGGGGCAAAATTACAGAAATTTTCCTTATTTTGGGGCAAAATTGCAGAAATTTTACTTATTTTGGGGAAAAATTGCAGAAATTTCACTTATTTCAGGGAAAAAAGGCAGAAATTGTCCTTATTTGGGGCAAAAAGGCAGAAATTCCTAATATTTTGTGCCAAAATTCAGAAATTCCCCTTATTTTGAGGTAAAAAGGCTGAAATTCCCCTTATTTGTGGGCAAAAAGGCAGAAATTTCCCTTATATTGGGGCAAAATTGCAGAAATTTCACTTATTTCAGGATAATAAGTCAGAAATTTTCCTTATTTTGGGGCAAAAATGACAGAAATTCCCTTTGTTTTTGGGGGAAAAAGACAGAAATTCCACTTATTTAGAGGCAAAAAAGCAGAAATTCCCCTTATTTTAGGAAAAAATTGCAGAAATTTCCGTTATTTGGGGGCAAAAATACAGAAATTCTTCTTATTTTGGGGCAAACTTCCAGAAATTTCCTTTATTATGGGGAAAAATTGCATTAATTTTTTTTATTTTAGGGCAAAATTGCAGAAATTTCACTTATTTCAGAGAAAAAAAGCAAAAATTTTTCTTATTTTGGGGCAAAAAGGCAGAAATTCACTTTATTTTGGGCTAAAATTGCAGAAATTTCACATATTTCAGGGCAAAAAGGCAGAAATTTTCCTTATTTTGGGGCAAAAAGGCAGAAATTCCTAATATTTTGTGGCAAAAATGCAGAAATTCCTAATATTTTGTTGCAAAAATGCAGAAATTTCCCTTATTTTGAGGTAAAAATGCTGAAATTCCCCATATTTGGGGGCAAGAAGGCAGAAATTTCCCTTATTTTGGGGCAAATTTGCAGAAATTTCACTTATTTCAGGGTAAAAAGTCAGAAATTTTCCTTATTTTGGTGCAAAAAAGACAGAAATTCCCTTTGTTTTGGGGGAAAAAGACAGAAATTCCACTTATTTAGAGGCAAAAAGCAAAAGTTCCCCTTATTTTGGAGCAAAAATGAAGAAATTTCTTTTTTTTATGGCAAAAACGTATGCATTCTTCTTATTTTCGGACAAAAAGGCAGAAATTCCCCATATTTTAGGACAAAAGGCAGAAATTCCTTTTATTTTGGAGCAAAATTGCAGAAATTTCCCTAATTTTGGGGCAAAAAACAGAAATTCCCCTTATTTTGAAGCAAAATTGCAGAAATTTCCCTTATTATGGAGAAAAATTGCAGAAATTTCTCTTATTTTAGGGCAAAATTGCAGAAATTTAACTAATTGTGGGCAAAAAGGCAGAAATTCTCCTTATTTTGGGGCAAAACTCAGAAATTCCACTTATATTGGGCCAAAATTCCAGAAATTTTCCTTATTTTGGGGCAAAATTTCAGAAATTTTACTTATTTTGGGGCAAAATTGCAGAAATTTCACTTATTTCAGGGAAAAAAGGCAGAAATTGTCCTTATTTTGGGGCAAAAATGCAGAAATTCCTAATATTTTGTGCCAAAATTCAGAAATTCCCCTTATTTTGAGGTAAAAAGTCTGAAATTCACCTTATTTGGGGGCAAAAAGGCAGAAATTTCCTTTATATTGGGGCAAAATTGCAGAAATTTCACTTATTTCAGGGTAATAAGTCAGAAATTTTCCTTATTTTGGGGCAAAAATGACAGAAATTCCCTTTGTTTTGGGGGAAAAAGATACAAATTCCACTTATTTAGAGGCAAAAAAGCAGAAATTCCCCTTAATTTAGGGCAAAATTGCAGAAATTTCCCTTATTTGGGGGCAAAAAAACAGAAATTCTTCTTATTTTGGAGCAAAATTCCAGAAATTTTTTTTATTATGCGGAAAAATTGCAGAAATTTCTTTTATTTTAGGGCAAAATTGCAGAAATTTCACTTATTTCAGAGAAAAAAAGCAAAAATTTTTCTTATTTTGGGGCAAAAAGGCAGAAATTCACTTTATTTTGGGCTAAAATTGCAGAAATTTCACATATTTCAGGGCAAAAAGGCAGAAATTTCCCTTAATTTGGGGCAAAAATGAAGAAATTTCCCTTTTTTATGGCACAAAGGTATGCATTCCCCTTATTTTCAGGCAAAAAGGCAGAAATTCCCCGTATTTTTGAGCAAAATTACAGAAATTCCCCTAATTGTGGGGCAAAAAGACAGAAATTCTCCTTATTTTGGGGCTAAACTCAGAAATTCCACTTATTTTTGGGCAAAATTCCAGAAATTTCCCTTATTTTGGGGCAAAATTGCAGAAATTTCACTTATTTTGGGGCAAAATTGCAGAAATTTCACTTATTTTGGGGCAAAATTGCAGAAATTTCACTTATTTCAGGGAAAAAAAGCAGAAATTTTCCTTATTTTGGGGCAAAAAGGCAGAAATTCCTAATATTTTGTGGCAAAAATGCAGAAATTCCTAATATTTTGTTGCAAAAATGCAGAAATTTCCCTTATTTTGAGGTAAAAATGCTGAAATTCCCCATATTTGGGGGCAAGAAGGCAGAAATTTCCCTTATTTTGGGGCAAATTTGCAGAAATTTCACTTATTTCAGGGTAAAAAGTCAGAAATTTTCCTTATTTTGGTGCAAAAAAGACAGAAATTCCCTTTGTTTTGGGGGAAAAAGACAGAAATTCCACTTATTTAGAGGCAAAAAGCAAAAGTTCCCCTTATTTTGGAGCAAAAATGAAGAAATTTCTTTTTTTTATGGCAAAAACGTATGCATTCTTCTTATTTTCGGACAAAAAGGCAGAAATTCCCCATATTTTAGGACAAAAGGCAGAAATTCCTTTTATTTTGGAGCAAAATTGCAGAAATTTCCCTAATTTTGGGGCAAAAAACAGAAATTCCCCTTATTTTGAAGCAAAATTGCAGAAATTTCCCTTATTATGGAGAAAAATTGCAGAAATTTCTCTTATTTTAGGGCAAAATTGCAGAAATTTAACTAATTGTGGGCAAAAAGGCAGAAATTCTCCTTATTTTGGGGCAAAACTCAGAAATTCCACTTATATTGGGCCAAAATTCCAGAAATTTTCCTTATTTTGGGGCAAAATTTCAGAAATTTTACTTATTTTGGGGCAAAATTGCAGAAATTTCACTTATTTCAGGGAAAAAAGGCAGAAATTGTCCTTATTTTGGGGCAAAAATGCAGAAATTCCTAATATTTTGTGCCAAAATTCAGAAATTCCCCTTATTTTGAGGTAAAAAGTCTGAAATTCACCTTATTTGGGGGCAAAAAGGCAGAAATTTCCTTTATATTGGGGCAAAATTGCAGAAATTTCACTTATTTCAGGGTAATAAGTCAGAAATTTTCCTTATTTTGGGGCAAAAATGACAGAAATTCCCTTTGTTTTGGGGGAAAAAGATACAAATTCCACTTATTTAGAGGCAAAAAAGCAGAAATTCCCCTTAATTTAGGGCAAAATTGCAGAAATTTCCCTTATTTGGGGGCAAAAAAACAGAAATTCTTCTTATTTTGGAGCAAAATTCCAGAAATTTTTTTTATTATGCGGAAAAATTGCAGAAATTTCTTTTATTTTAGGGCAAAATTGCAGAAATTTCACTTATTTCAGAGAAAAAAAGCAAAAATTTTTCTTATTTTGGGGCAAAAAGGCAGAAATTCACTTTATTTTGGGCTAAAATTGCAGAAATTTCACATATTTCAGGGCAAAAAGGCAGAAATTTCCCTTAATTTGGGGCAAAAATGAAGAAATTTCCCTTTTTTATGGCACAAAGGTATGCATTCCCCTTATTTTCAGGCAAAAAGGCAGAAATTCCCCGTATTTTTGAGCAAAATTACAGAAATTCCCCTAATTGTGGGGCAAAAAGAAATTCTCCTTATTTTGGGGCTAAACTCAGAAATTCCACTTATTTTTGGGCAAAATTCCAGAAATTTCCCTTATTTTGGGGCAAAATTGCAGAAATTTCACTTATTTTGGGGCAAAATTGCAGAAATTTCACTTATTTTGGGGCAAAATTGCAGAAATTTCACTTATTTCAGGGAAAAAAAGCAGAAATTTTCCTTATTTTGGGGCAAAAAGGCAGAAATTCCTAATATTTTGTGGCAAAAATGCAGAAATTCCTAATATTTTGTTGCAAAAATGCAGAAATTTCCCTTATTTTGAGGTAAAAATGCTGAAATTCCCCATATTTGGGGGCAAGAAGGCAGAAATTTCCCTTATTTTGGGGCAAATTTGCAGAAATTTCACTTATTTCAGGGTAAAAAGTCAGAAATTTTCCTTATTTTGGTGCAAAAAAGACAGAAATTCCCTTTGTTTTGGGGGAAAAAGACAGAAATTCCACTTATTTAGAGGCAAAAAGCAAAAGTTCCCCTTATTTTGGAGCAAAAATGAAGAAATTTCTTTTTTTTATGGCAAAAACGTATGCATTCTTCTTATTTTCGGACAAAAAGGCAGAAATTCCCCATATTTTAGGACAAAAGGCAGAAATTCCTTTTATTTTGGAGCAAAATTGCAGAAATTTCCCTAATTTTGGGGCAAAAAACAGAAATTCCCCTTATTTTGAAGCAAAATTGCAGAAATTTCCCTTATTATGGAGAAAAATTGCAGAAATTTCTCTTATTTTAGGGCAAAATTGCAGAAATTTAACTAATTGTGGGCAAAAAGGCAGAAATTCTCCTTATTTTGGGGCAAAACTCAGAAATTCCACTTATATTGGGCCAAAATTCCAGAAATTTTCCTTATTTTGGGGCAAAATTTCAGAAATTTTACTTATTTTGGGGCAAAATTGCAGAAATTTCACTTATTTCAGGGAAAAAAGGCAGAAATTGTCCTTATTTTGGGGCAAAAATGCAGAAATTCCTAATATTTTGTGCCAAAATTCAGAAATTCCCCTTATTTTGAGGTAAAAAGTCTGAAATTCACCTTATTTGGGGGCAAAAAGGCAGAAATTTCCTTTATATTGGGGCAAAATTGCAGAAATTTCACTTATTTCAGGGTAATAAGTCAGAAATTTTCCTTATTTTGGGGCAAAAATGACAGAAATTCCCTTTGTTTTGGGGGAAAAAGATACAAATTCCACTTATTTAGAGGCAAAAAAGCAGAAATTCCCCTTAATTTAGGGCAAAATTGCAGAAATTTCCCTTATTTGGGGGCAAAAAAACAGAAATTCTTCTTATTTTGGAGCAAAATTCCAGAAATATTTTTTATTATGCGGAAAAATTGCAGAAATTTCTTTTATTTTAGGGCAAAATTGCAGAAATTTCACTTATTTCAGAGAAAAAAAGCAAAAATTTTTCTTATTTTGGAGCAAAAAGGCAGAAATTCCCATTATTTTGGGGCAA
Source organism: Micromys minutus (assembly GCF_963924665.1). NCBI lineage: Eukaryota > Metazoa > Chordata > Mammalia > Rodentia > Muridae > Micromys > Micromys minutus. Next base: position 165,565 of record NW_027667604.1, read on the forward strand.
AATGCAGAAATTCACCTTATTTTGGGCTATAATTGCAGAAATTTCACATATTTCAGGGCAAAAAGGCAGAAATTTCCCTTAATTTGGGGCAAAACTGAAGAAATTTCCCTTTTTTATGGCAAAAAGGTATGCATTTTCCTTATTTTCGGGCAAAAAGGCAGAAATTTCCCGTATTTTGGAGCAAAATTGCAGAAATTCCTCTAATTGTGGGGCAAAAAGGCAGAAATTCCCCTTAATTTGGGGCAAAACTCAGAAATTCCACTTATTTTGGGGCAAAATTCCAGAAATTTCCCTTATTTTGGGGCAAAATTGCAGAAATTTCACATATTTTGGGGCAAAATTTCAGAAATTTCACTTATTTCAGGGAAAAAAAGGCAGAAATTTTCCTTATTTTGGGGCTAAAAGGCAAAAATTCCTAATATTTTGTGGCAAAAATGCAGAAATTCCTAATATTTTGTTGCAAAAACACAGAAATTTCCATTATTTTGAGGTAAAATGGCTGAAATTCCCCATATTTGGAGGCAAAATGCAGAAATTTCCCTTATTTTGGGGCAAATTTGCAGAAATTTCACTTATTTCAGGGTAAAAAGTCAGAAACTTTTCTTATTTTGGTGCAAAAAAGACAGAAATTCCCTTTGTTTTGAGGGAAAAAACAGAAATTCCACTTATTTAGAGGCAAAAAGCAAAAGTTCCCCTTATTTTGGAGCAAAAATAAAGAAATTTCCCTTTTTTATGGCAAAAAGGTATGCATTCTTCTTATTTTCGGACAAAAAGGCAGAAATTCCTTATATTTTAGGACAAAAGGCAGAAATTCCTTTTATTTTGAAGCAAAATTGCAGAAATTTCTTTTATTATTGGGAAAAATTGCAGCAATTTCTCTTATTTTAGGGCAAAATTGCAGAAATTTCACTTATTTTGGGGCAAAAAGGCAGAAATTCCTAATATTTGTGGCAAAAATGCAGAAATTCCTAATATTTTGTTGCAAAAATGCAGAAATTTCCCTTATTTTGAGGTAAAAAGGCTGAAATTCCCCATATTTGTGGGCAAAAATGCAGAAATTTCCCTTATTTTGGGGCAAATTTGCAGAAATTTCACTTATTTCAGGGTAAAAAGTCAGAAATTTTCCTTATTTTGGTGCAAAAAAGACAGAAATTCACTATGTTTTGGGGGAAAAAGACAGAAATTCCACTTATTTAGAGGCAAAAAGCAAAAGTTCCCCTTATTTTGGAGCAAAAATGAAGAAATTTCCATTTTTTATGGCATAAACGTATGCATTCTTCTTATTTTCGGACAAAAAGGCAGAAATTCCCCATATTTTAGAACAAAAGGCAGAAATTACTTTTATTTTGGAGCAAAATTGCAGAAATTTCCCTAATTGTGGGGCAAAAAACAGAAATTCCCCTTATTTTGAAGCAAAATTGCAGAAATTCCCCTTATTATGGGGCAAAATTGCAGAAATTTCACTAATTGTGGGCAAAAAGGCAGAAATTCTCCTTATTTTGAGGCAAAACTCAGAAATTCCACTGATTTTGGGGCAAAATTCCAGAAATTTTCCATATTTTGGGGCAAAATTGCAGAAATTTTACTTATTTTGGGGCAAAATTGCAGAAATTTCACTTATTTCAGGGAAAAAATGCAGAAATTTTTCTTATTTTGGGGCAAAAAGGCAGAAATTCCTAATATTTTGTGCCAAAATTCAGAAATTCCCCTTATTTTGAGGTAAAAAGGCTGAAATTCCCCTTATTTGGGGGCAAAAAGGCAGAAATTTCCCTTATATTGGGGCAAAATTGCAGAAATTTCACTTATTTCAGGGTAATAAGTCAGAAATTTTTCTTATTTTGGGGCAAAAATGACAGAAATTCCCTTTGTTTTGGGAAAAAGGACAGAAATTCCACTTATTTAGAGGCAAAAAAGCAGAAATTCCCCTTATTTTAGGACAAAATTGCAGAAATTTCCCTTATTTGGGGGCAAAAAAACAGAAATTCTTCTTATTTTGGGGCAAAATTCCAGAAATTTCCTTTATTATGGGGAAAAAATGCAGAAATTTCTTTTATTTTAGGGCAAAATTGCAGAAATTTCACTTATTTCAGAGAAAAAAAGCAAAAATTTTTCTTATTTTGGGGCAAAAAGGCAGAAATTCACCTTATTTTGGGCTATAATTGCAGAAATTTCACATATTTCAGGGCAAAAAGGCAGAAATTTCCCTTAATTTGGGGCAAAAATGAAGAAATTTCCCTTTTTTATGGCACAAAGGTATGCATTCCCCTTATTTTCAGGCAAAAAGGCAGAAATTCCCCGTATTTTGGAGCAAAATTGCAGAAATTCCCCTAATTGTGGAACAAAAAGGCAGAAATTCTCCTTATTTTGGGGCAAAACTCAGAAATTCCACTTATTTTGGGGCAAAATTCCAGAAATTTCCCTTATTTTGGGGCAAAATTGCAGAAATTTCACTTATTTTGGGGCAAAATTGCAAAAATTTCACTTATTTTTGGGCAAAATTGCAGAAATTTAACTTATTTCAGGGAAAAAAAGCAGAAAATTTTTCTTATTTTGGGGCAAAAAGGCAGAAATTCCTAATATTTTGTGGCAAAAATGCACAAATTCCTAATATTTTGTTGCAAAAAGGCAGAAATTTCCATTATTTTGAGGTAAAAAGGCTGAAATTCCCCATATTTGGGGGCAAAAAGGCAGATATTTCCCTTATTTTGGGGCAAATTTGCAGAAATTTCACTTATTTCAGGGTAAAAAGTCAGAAATTTTCCTTATTTTGGTGCAAAAAAGACAGAAATTCCCTTTGTTTTGGAGGAAAAAGACAGAAATTCCACCTATTTAGAGGCAAAAACAAAAAGTTCCCCTTATTTTGGAGCAAAAATGAAGAAATTTCCCTTTTTTATGGCAAAAAGGTATGCATTCTTCTTATTTTCGGACAAAAAGACAGAAATTCCCCATATTTTAGGACAAAAGGCAGAAATTTCTTTTATTTTGGAGCAAAATTGCAGAAATTTCCCTAATTGTGGGGAAAAAAAAACAGAAATTCCCCTTATTTTGAAGCAAAATTTCAGAAATTTCCCTTATTATGGGGAAAAATTGCAGAAATTTCTCTTATTTTAGGGCAAAATTGCAGAAATTTCACTAATTGTGGGCAAAAAGGCAGAAATTCTCCTTATTTTGGGGCAAAACTCAGATATTCCACTTATTCTGGGGCAAAATTACAAAAATTTTCCTTATTTTGGGGCAAAATTGCAGAAATTTTACATATTTTGGGGCAAAATTGCAGAAATTTCACTTATTTCAGGGAAAAAAGTCAGAAATTGTCTTTATTTGGGGCAAAAAGGCAGAAATTCCTAATATTTTGTGCCAAAATTCAGAAATTCCCCTTATTTTGAGGTAAAAATGCTGAAATTCCCCTTATTTGGGGGCAAAAAGGCAGAAATTTCCCTTATATTGGGGCAAAATTGCAAAAATTTCACTTATTTCAGGGTAATAAGTCAGAAATTTTTTTTATTTTGGGGCAAAAATGACGGAAATTCCCTTTGTTTTGTGGGAAAAAGACAGAAATTCCACTTATTTAGAGGCAAAAAAGCAGAAATTCCCCTTATTTTAGGGAAAAATTGCAGAAATTTCCCTTATTTGGGGGCAAAAAAACAGAAATTCTTCTTATTTTGGGGCAAACTTCCAGAAATTTCCTTTATTATGGGGAAAAATTGCATTAATTTCTTTTATTTTAGGGCAAAATTGCAGAAATTTCACTTATTTCAGAGAAAAAAAGCAAAAATTTTTCTTATTTTGGGGCAAAAAGGCAGAAATTCACTTTATTTTGGGCTAAAATTGCAGAAATTTCACATATTTCAGGGCAAAAAGGCAGAAATTTCCCTTATTTTGGGGCAAAAATGAAGAAATTTCCCTTTTTTATGGCAAAAATGTATGCATTCCCCTTATTTTCAGGCAAAAAGGTAGAAATTCCCCGTATTTTGGAGCAAAATTACAGAAATTCCCCTAATTGTGGGGCAAAAAGGCAGAAATTCTCCTTATTTTGGGGCAAAACTCAGAAATTCCACTTATTTTGGGGCAAAATTCCAGAAATTTTTCTTATTTTGGGGCAAAATTGCAGAAATTTCACTTATTTTGGGGCAAAATTGCAGAAATTTCACTTATTTTTGGGCAAAATTGCAGAAATTTCACTTATTTCAGAAAAAAAAGCAGAAATTTTCCTTATTTTGGGGCAAAAAGGCAGAAATTCCTAATATTTTGTGGCAAAAATGCAGATATTCCTAATATTTTGTTGCAAAAATGCAGAAATTTCCCTTATTTTGAGGTAAAAAGGCTGAAATTTTCCATATTTGGGGGCAACAAGGCAGAAATTTCCCTTATTTTGGGGCAAATTTGCAGAAATTTCACTTATTTCAGGGTAAAAAGTCAGAAATTTTTCTTATTTTGGTGCAAAAAAGACAGAAATTCCCATTGTTTTGGGGGAAAAAAACAGAAATTCCACTTATTTAGAGGCAAAAAGCAAAAGTTCCCCTTATTTTGGAGCAAAAATGAAGAAATTTCTTTTTTTTCTGGCAAAAAGGTATGCATTCTTCTTATTTTCGGACAAAAAGGCAGAAATTCCCCATATTTTAGGACAAAAGGCAGAAATTCCTTTTATTTTGGAGCAAAATTGCAGAAATTTCCCTAATTTTGGGGCAAAAAACAGAAATTCCCCTTATTTTGAAGCAAAATTGCAGAAATTTCCCTTATTATGGAGAAAAATTGCAGAAATTTCTCTTATTTTAGGGCAAAATTGCAGAAATTTAACTAATTGTGGGCAAAAAGGCAGAAATTCTCCTTATTTTGGGGCAAAACTCAGAAATTCCACTTATATTGGGCCAAAATTCCAGAAATTTTCTTTATTTTGGGGCAAAATTTCAGAAATTTTACTTATTTTGGGGCAAAATTGCAGAAATTTCACTTATTTCAGGGAAAAAAGGCAGAAATTGTCCTTATTTTGGGGCAAAAATGCAGAAATTCCTAATATTTTGTGCCAAAATTCAGAAATTCCCCTTATTGTGATGTAAAAAGTCTGAAATTCACCTTATTTGGGGGCAAAAAGGCAGAAATTTCCTTTATATTGGGGCAAAATTGCAGAAATTTCACTTATTTCAGGGTAATAAGTCAGAAATTTTCCTTATTTTGGGGCAAAAATGACAGAAATTCCCTTTGTTTTGGGGGAAAAAGATACAAATTCCACTTATTTAGAGGCAAAAAATCAGAAATTCCCCTTAATTTAGGGCAAAATTGCAGAAATTTCCCTTATTTGGGGGCAAAAAAACAGAAATTCTTCTTATTTTGGAGCAAAATTCCAGAAATTTCCTTTATTATGGGGAAAAATTGCAGAAATTTCTTTTATTTTAGGGCAAAATTGCAGAAATTTCACTTATTTCAGAGAAAAAAAGCAAAAATTTTTCTTATTTTGGAGCAAAAATGCAGAAATTCTCATTATTTTGGGGCAAAAAGGCAGAAATTCACCTTATTTTGGGCTAAAATTGCAGAAATTTAACATATTTCAGGGCAAAAATTCAGAAATTTCCCTTAATTTGGGGCAAAACTGAAGAAATTTTACTTTTTTATGGCAAAAAGGTATGCATTTTCCTTATTTTCGGGCAAAAAGGCAGAAATTCCCCGTATTTTGGAGCAAAATTGCAGAAATTCCCCTAATTGTGGGGCAAAAAGGCAGAAATTCCCCTTATTTTGGGGCAAAACTCAGAAATTCCACTTATTTTGGGGCAAAATTCCAGAAATTTCCCTTATTTTGGGGCAAAATTGCAGAAATTTCACATATTTTGGGGCAAAATTGCAGAAATTTCACTTATTTCAGGGAAAAAAAGGCAGAAATTTTCCTTATTTTGGGGCTAAAAGGAAAAAATTCCTAATATTTTGTAGCAAAAATGCAGAAATTCCTAATATTTTGTTGCAAAAATGCAGAAATTTTTTTCATTTTGAGGTAAAAAGGCTGAAATTCCCCATATTTGGAGGCAAAAAGGCAGAAATTTCCCTTATTTTGGGGCAAATTTGCAGAAATTTCACTTATTTCAGTGTAAAAATTAGAAATTTTCTTTATTTTGGTGCAAAAAAGACAGAAATTCCCTTTGTTTTGGGGGAAAAAGACAGAAATTCCACTTATTTAGAGGCAAAAAGCAAAAGTTCCTCTTATTTTGGAGCAAAAATAAAGAAATTTCCCTTTTTTATGGCAAAAAGGTATGCATTCTTCTTATTTTCGGACAAAAAGGCAGAAATTCCCCATATTTTAGGACAAAAGGCAGAAATTCCTTTTATTTTGAAGCAAAATTGCAGAAATTTTTTTTATTATTGGGAAAAATTGCAGCAATTTCTCTTATTTTAGGGCAAAATTGCAGAAATTTCACTAATTGTGGGCAAAAAGGCAGAAATTCTCTTTATTTTGGGGCAAAACTCAGAAATTCCACTTATTTTGGGACAAAATTCCAGAAATTTTTCTTATTTTGGGGCAAAATTGCAGAAATTTTACTTATTTTGGGGCAAAATTGCAGAAATTTCACTTATTTCAGGAAAAAAAGGCAGAAATTTTCCTTATTTTGGGGCAAAAAGGCAGAAATTCCTAATATTTTGTGCCAAAATTCAGAAATTCCCCTTATTGTGATGTAAAAAGTCTGAAATTCACCTTATTTGGGGGCAAAAAGGCAGAAATTTCCTTTATATTGGGGCAAAATTGCAGAAATTTCACTTATTTCAGGGTAATAAGTCAGAAATTTTCCTTATTTTGGGGCAAAAATGACAGAAATTCCCTTTGTTTTGGGGGAAAAAGATACAAATTCCACTTATTTAGAGGCAAAAAATCAGAAATTCCCCTTAATTTAGGGCAAAATTGCAGAAATTTCCCTTATTTGGGGGCAAAAAAACAGAAATTCTTCTTATTTTGGAGCAAAATTCCAGAAATTTCCTTTATTATGGGGAAAAATTGCAGAAATTTCTTTTATTTTAGGGCAAAATTGCAGAAATTTCACTTATTTCAGAGAAAAAAAGCAAAAATTTTTCTTATTTTGGAGCAAAAATGCAGAAATTCTCATTATTTTGGGGCAAAAAGGCAGAAATTCACCTTATTTTGGGCTAAAATTGCAGAAATTTAACATATTTCAGGGCAAAAATTCAGAAATTTCCCTTAATTTGGGGCAAAACTGAAGAAATTTTCCTTTTTTATGGCAAAAAGGTATGCATTTTCCTTATTTTCGGGCAAAAAGGCAGAAATTCCCCGTATTTTGGAGCAAAATTGCAGAAATTCCCCTAATTGTGGGGCAAAAAGGCAGAAATTCCCCTTATTTTGGGGCAAAACTCAGAAATTCCACTTATTTTGGGGCAAAATTCCAGAAATTTCCCTTATTTTGGGGCAAAATTGCAGAAATTTCACATATTTTGGGGAAAAATTGCAGAAATTTCACTTATTTCAGGGAAAAAAAGGCAGAAATTTTCCTTATTTTGGGGCTAAAAGGAAAAAATTCCTAATATTTTGTAGCAAAAATGCAGAAATTCCTAATATTTTGTTGCAAAAATGCAGAAATTTTTTTCATTTTGAGGTAAAAAGGCTGAAATTCCCCATATTTGGAGGCAAAAAGGCAGAAATTTCCCTTATTTTGGGGCAAATTTGCAGAAATTTCACTTATTTCAGTGTAAAAATTAGAAATTTTCTTTATTTTGGTGCAAAAAAGACAGAAATTCCCTTTGTTTTGGGGGAAAAAGACAGAAATTCCACTTATTTAGAGGCAAAAAGCAAAAGTTCCTCTTATTTTGGAGCAAAAATAAAGAAATTTCCCTTTTTTATGGCAAAAAGGTATGCATTCTTCTTATTTTCGGACAAAAAGGCAGAAATTCCCCATATTTTAGGACAAAAGGCAGAAATTCCTTTTATTTTGAAGCAAAATTGCAGAAATTTTTTTTATTATTGGGAAAAATTGCAGCAATTTCTCTTATTTTAGGGCAAAATTGCAGAAATTTCACTAATTGTGGGCAAAAAGGCAGAAATTCTCTTTATTTTGGGGCAAAACTCAGAAATTCCACTTATTTTGGGACAAAATTCCAGAAATTTTTCTTATTTTGGGGCAAAATTGCAGAAATTTTACTTATTTTGGGGCAAAATTGCAGAAATTTCACTTATTTCAGGGAAAAAAGGCAGAAATTTTCCTTATTTTGGGGCAAAAAGGCAGAAATTCCTAATATTTTGTGCCAAAATTCAGAAATTCCCCTTATTTTGAGGTTAAAATGCTGAAATTACCCTTATTTGGGGGCAAAAAGGCAGAAATTTCCCTTATATTGGGGCAAAATTGCAGAAATTTCACTTATTTCAGTGTAATAAGTCAGAAATTTTCCTTATTTTGAGGCAAAAATGACAGAAATTCCCTTTGTTTTGGAGTAAGAAGACAGAAATTCCACTTATTTAGAGGCAAAAAAGCAGAAATTTCCCTTAATTTAGGGCAAAATTGCAGAAATTTCTCTTATTTGGGGGCAAAAAAACAGAAATTCTTCTTATTTTGGGGTAAACTTCCAGAAATTTCCTTTATTATGGGGAAAAATTATATTAATTTCTTTTATTTTAGGGCAAAATTGCAGAAATTTCACTTATTTCAGGAAAAAAAGCAAAAATTTTTCTTATTTTGGGGCAAAAATGCAGAAATTCCCATTATTTTGGGGCAAAAAGGCAGAAATTCACCTTATTTTGGGCTAAAATTGCAGAAATTTCTCATATTTCAGGGCAAAAAGGCAGAAATTTCCCTTAATTTGGGGCAAAAATGAAGAAATTTCCCTTTTTTATGGCAAAAAGGTATGCATTCCCCTTATTTTCGGGCAAAAAGGCAGAAATTCCCCGTATTTTGGAGCAAAATTGCAGAAATTCCCCTAATTGTGGGGCAAAAGGCAGAAATTCTCCTTATTTTGGGGCAAAACTCAGAAATTCCACTTATTTTGGGGCAAAATTCCAGAAATTTCCCTTATTTTGGGGCAAAATTGCAGAAATTTCACATATTTTGGGGCAAAATTGCAGAAATTCCACTTATTTCAGGGAAAAAAAAGGCAGAAATTTTCCTTATTTTGGGGCAAAAAGGCAGAAATTTCTAATATTTTGTGGGAAAAATGCAGAAATTTTTAATATTTTGTTGCAAAAATGCAGAAATTTCCCTTATTTTGATGTAAAAAGGCTGAAATTCCCCATATTTGGAGGCAAAAAGGTAGAAATTTTCCTTATTTTGGGGCAAATTTGCAGAAATTTCACTTATTTCAGGGTAATAAGTCAGAAATTTTTTTTATTTTGGTGCAAAAAAGACAGAAATTCCCTTTGTTTTGAAAAAAAAAGACAGAAATTCCTCTAATTTAGAGGCAAAAAAGCAGACATTCCTTTTAATTTAGGGCAAAATTGCAGAAATTTCCCTTATTTGGGGGCAAAAAAAAGAAATTCCTTTTATTTTAAGGCAAAATTCCAGAAATTTCCTTTATTATGGGAAAAAATTGCAGAAATTTCTTTTATTTTAAGGCAAAATTGCAGAAATTTCACTTATTTCAGAGAAAAAAAGCAAAAATTTTTCTTATTTTGGGGCAAATGCAGAAATTCCCATTATTTTGGGGCAAAAAGGCAGAATTTCACCTTATTTTGGGCTAAAATTACAGAAATTTCACATATTTCAAGGAAAAAGGCAGAAATTTCCCTTAATTTTGGGCAAAAATGATGAAATTTCCCTTTTTTATGGCAAAAAGTTATGCATTCTCCTTATTTCGGGCAAAAAGGCAGAAATTCCTAGTATTTTGTAGCAAAATTGCAAAAATTCCCCTAATTGTGGGGCAAAAAGGCAGAAATTCTTCTTTTTTTGGGGCAAAATTGCAGAAATTTCTCTCATTTCAAGGAAAAAAGGCAGAAATTTTCCTTATTTTGGTGTAAAAAAGCAGAAATTCTCCATATTTTGGTGCAAAAATCAGAAATTTCCCTTATTTTGAGATAAAATGCTGAAATTCCCCTTATTTTTGGGAAAAAGGCAGAAATTTTCTTATTTTTGAGACAAATTTGCAGAAATTTCACTTATTTCAGGGTAATAAGTCACAAATTTTCCTTATTTTGGGGCAAAAAAGACAGAAATTCTCTTTGTTTTGGAAAAAAAATAACAGAAATTCCACTTATTTAGAGGCAAAAAGGCAAAAGTTCCCCTTATTTTAAAGCAAAAATGAAGAAATTTCCCTTTTTTATGGCAAAAAGGTATGCATTTTTCCTATTTTTGGACAAAAGGCAGAAATTCCTTTTATTTTGGAGCAAAATTGCAGAAATTTCCCTAATTGTGGGGCAAAAAACAGAAATTCCCCTTATTTTGAAGCAAAATTGCAGAAATTTCCCTTATTATGGGGAAAATTGCAGAAATTTCTCTTATTTTAGGGCAAAATTGCAGAAATTTCACTAATTGTGGGCAAAAAGGCAGAAATTCTCCTTATTTTGGGGCAAAACTCAGAAATTTCACTTATTTTGAAGCAAAATTCCAGAAATTTTCCTTATTTTGTGGCAAAATTTCAGAAATTTTACTTATTTTGGGGGAAAAGTGCAGAAATTTCACTTATTTCAGGGAAAAAAGGCAGAAATTGTCCTTATTTTGGGGCAAAAATGAAGAAATTCCTTATATTTTGTGCCAAAATTCAGAAATTCCCCTTATTTTGAGGTAAAAAGGCTGAATTTCCCCTTATTTGGGGGCAAAAAGGCAGAAATTTCTCTTATATTGGGGCAAAATTGCAGAAATTTCACTTATTTCAGGGTAATAAGTCAGAAATTTTCTTTATTTTTGGGCAAAAATGACAGAAATTCCCTTTGTTTTGGGGGAAAAAGAGAAATTCCACTTATTTAGAGGCAAAAAAGCAGAAATTCCCCTTAATTTAGGGCAAAATTGCAGAAATTTCCTTTATTTGGGGTCAAAAAAACAGAAATTCTTCTTATTTTGGAGCAAAATTCCAGAAATTTTCCTTATTATGGGGAAGAATTGCAGAAATTTCCCTTATTTTAGGGCAAAATTGCAGAAATTTCACTTATTTCAGAGAAAAAACGCAAAAATTTTTCTTATTTTGGGGCAAAAAGGCAGAAATTCACTTTATTTTGGGCTAAAATTGCAGAAATTTCACATATTTCAGGGCAAAAAGGCAGAAATTTCCCTTAATTTGGGGCAAAAATGAAGAAATTTCCCTTTTTTATGGCAAAAAGGTATGCATTCCCCTTATTTTCAGGCAAAAAGGCAGAAATTCCCCGTATTTTGGAGCAAAATTGCAGAAATTCCCTTAATTGTGGGGTAAAAAGGCAGAAATTCTCCTTATTTTGGGGCAAATCTCAGAAATTCCACTTATTTTGAAGCAAAATTCCAGAAATTTCCCTTATTTTGGGAGAAAATTGCAGAAATTTTACTTATTTAAAGGCAAAATTGCAGAAATTTCACTTATTTTGGGGCAAAATTGCAGAAATTTTATATTTCAGGGAAAAAAAGCAGAAATTTTCCTTATTTTGGTGCAAATAGGCAGAAATTCCTAATATTTTGTGGCAAAAAAGAAGAAATTTCTAATATTTTGTGGCAAAAATGAAGAAATTTCCCTTATTTTGAGGTAAAAAGGCTGAAATTCCCCATATTTGGGGGCAAAAAGGCAGAATTTTCCCTTATTTTGGGGCAAATTTGCAGAAATTTCACGTATTTCAGGGTAATAAGTCAGAAATTTTCTTTATTTTTGGGCAAAAATGACAGAAATTCCCTTTGTTTTGGGGGAAAAAGACAGAAATTCCACTTATTTAGAGGCAAAGAAGCAGAAATTCCCCTTATTTTAGGGCAAAATTGCAGACATTTCCCTTATTTGGGGGCAAAAAAACAGAAATTCTTCTTATTTTGGGGCAAAATTTCAGAAATTTCCTTTATTATGGGGAAAAATTGCAGAAATTTCTTTTATTTTAGGGCAAAATTGCAGAAATTTCACTTATTTCAGAGAAAAAAAGCAAAAATTTTTCTTATTATGGGGCAAAAAGGCAGAAATTCACTTTATTTTGGGCTAAAATTGCAGAAATTTCACATATTTCAGGGCAAAAAGGCAGAAATTTCCCTTAATTTGGGGCAAAAATGAAGAAATTTCCCTTTTTTATGGCACAAAGGTATGCATTCCCCTTATTTTCAGGCAAAAAGGCAGAAATTCCCCGTATTTTGGAGCAAAATTGCAGAAATTCCTCTAATTGTGGGGCAAAAAACAGAAATTCCCCTTATTTTAAGGCAAAATTCCAGAAATTTCCTATATTATAAGGAAAAATTGCAGAAATTTATTTTATTTAAGGGCAAAAATGCAAAAATTGCACTTATTTCAGAGAAAAAAAGCAAAAATTTTTCTTATTTTGGAGCAAAAAGGCAGAAATTCCCATTATTTTGGGGCAAAAAGGCAGAAATTCACCTTATTTTGGGCTAAAATTGCAGAAATTTCACATATTTCCGGGCAAAAAGGCAGAAATTTCTCTTAATTTGGGGCAAAAATGAAAAAATTTCCCTTTTTTATGGCAAAAAGGTATGCATTCCCCTTATTTTCAGGCAAAAAGGCAGAAATTCCTAGTATTTTGGAGCAAAATTGCAGAAATTCCCCTAATTGTAGGGCAAAAAGGCAGAAATTCTCTTTATTTTGGGGCAAAACTCAGAAATTCCACTTATTTTGAAGCAAAATTCCAGAAATTTTCCTTATTTTGGGGCAAAATTGCAGAAATTTCACTTATTTTGGGGCAAAATTTCAGAAATTTTACTTATTTCAGGTAAAAAGGAAAGAAATTTTCCTTATTTTGGGGCAAAAAGGCAGAAATTCCTAATATTTTGTGGCAAAAATGCAGAAATTCCTAATATTTTGTTGCAAAAATGCAGAAATTTCCCTTATTTTGAGGTAAAAAGGCAGAAATTTCCCATATTTGGAAACAAAAAGGCAGAATTTTCCCTTATTTTGGGGCAAATTTGCAGAAATTTCACTTATTTCAGGGTAAAAAGTCAGAAATTTTCCTTATTTTGGTGCAAAAAAGACAGAAATTCCCTTTGTTTTGGGGGGAAAAGACAGAAATTCCACTTATTTAGAGGCAAAAAGGCAAAAGTTCCCCTTATTTTGGAGAAAAAATGAAGAAATTTCCCTTTTTTATGGCAAAAAGGTATGCATTCTTCTTATTTTCGGACAAAAAGACAGAAATTCCCCATATCTTAGGACAAAAGGCAGAAATTCCTTTTATTTCCGAGCAAAATTGCAGAAATTTCCCTAATTGTGGGGCAAAAAACAGAAATTCCCATTATTTTGAAGCATAATTGCAGAAATTTCCCTTATTATGGGGAAAAATTGCAGAAATTTCTCTTATTTTAGGGCAAAATTGAAGAAATTTCACTAATTGTGGGCAAAAAGGCAGAAATTCTCCTTATTTTGGGGCAAAACTCAGAAATTCCACTTATTTTGAAGCAAAATTCCAGAAATTTTCCTTATTTTGGGGCAAAATTTCAGAAATTTTACTTATTTTGGGGGAAAATTGCAGAAATTTCACTTATTTCAGGGAAAAAGGCAGAAATTGTCCTTATTTTGTTGCAAAAATGCAGAAATTCCTAATATTTTGTGCAAAAATTCAGAAATTCCCCTTATTTTGAGGTAAAAAGGCTGAAATTCACCTTATTTGGGGGCAAAAAAGCAGAAATTTTTCTTATTTTGGGGCAATAACGATAGAAATTCCCTTTGTTTTGTGGGAAAAAGACAGAAATTCCACTTATTTAGAGGCAAAAAACAGAAATTCCCGTTAATTTAGGGCAAAATTGCAGAAATTTTTCTTATTTAGGGGCAAAAAACCAGAAATTCCCCTTATTTTAAGGCAAAATTCCAGAAATTTCCTATATTATAAGGAAAAATTGCAGAAATTTCTTTTATTTAAGGGCAAAAATGCAGAAATTTCACTTATTTCAGAGAAAAAAAGCAAAAATTTTTCTTATTTTGGAGCAAAAATGCAGAAATTCCCATTATTTTGGGGCAAAAAGGCAGAAATTCACCTTATTTTGGGCTAAAATTGCAGAAATTTCACATATTTCAGGGCAAAAAGTCAGAAATTTCTCTTAATTTGGGGCAAAAATGAAAAAATTTCCCTTTTTTATGGCAAAAAGGTATGCATTCCCCTTATTTTCAGGCAAAAAGGCAGAAATTCTCTGTATTTTGGAGCAAAATTGCAGCAATTTCCCTAATTGTGGTGCAAAAATGCAGAAATTTTTCATATTTTGGGACAAAATTGCAGAAACTTCACTTATTTCAGGGAAAAACAGCAGAAATTTTTCTTATTTTGGTGCAAAAAGGTAGAAATTCTCCATATTTTGGTGCAAAATTCAGAAATTTCCCTTATTTTGAGGTAAAATGCTGAAATTCCTTTTATTTTTGGGCAAAAGGCAGAAATTTCCCTATTTTTGGGGCAAATTTGCAGAAATTTCACTTATTTCAGGGTAATAAGTCAGAAATTTTCCTTATTTTGGGGCAAAACAGACAGAAATTCTCTTTGTTTTGGGGGAAAAAAAGAGAAATTCCACTTATTTAGAAGCAAAAAGGCAAAAGTTCCCCTTATTTTGGAGCAAAAATGAAGAAATTTCCCTTTTTTATGGCAAAAAGATATGCATTCTTATTTTCGGACAAAAAGGCAGAAATTCCCCATATTTTGGGGCAAAAGGCAGAAATTCCCCTAATTTTGGGGCAAAATTGCAGAAATTTCCCTGATTTTGGCGCAAAAAACAGAAATTCCCCTTATTTTGAAGCAAAATTGCAGAAATTTCCCTTATTATGGGGAAAAATTGCAGAAATTTCTCTTATTTTAGGGCAAAATTGCAGAAATTTCACTAATTGTGGGGCAAAAAGGCAGAAATTCTTCTTTTTTTTGGAAAAAAACTCAGAAATTCCAATTATTTTGGGTCAAAATTCTAGAAATTTCCCTTATTTTGGGGCAAAATTGCAGAAATTTTAATTATTATAGGGCAAAATTGCAGAAATTTCACTTATTTCAGGGAAATAAGGCAGAAATTTTTTTTTATTTTGGGGCAAAAAGGCAGAAATTCCTAATATTTTGTGCCCGAAATTCAGAAATTCCCCTTATTTTGAGGTAAAAAGGCTGAAATTCTCCTTATTTGGGGGCAAAAACGCAGAAATTTTCCTTATATTGGGGCAAAATTGCAGAAATTTCACTTATTTCTGGGTAATAAGTCAGAAATTTTCCTTATTTTGGGGAAAAAATGACAGAAATTCCCTTTGTTTTGGGCGAAAAAGACAGAAATTCCACTTATTTAGAGGCAAAAAGCAGAAATTCCCCTTATTTTAGAGCAAAATTGCAGAAATTTTCCTTATTTGGGGGCAAAAAACAGAAATTCCCTTATTTTGGGACAAAATTCCAGAAATTATCTTTATTATGGGAAAATATTGCAGAAATTTCCCTTATTTTAGGGCAAAATTTCAGAAATTTCACTTATTTCAGAGAAAAATGCAAAAATTTTTCTTATTTTGGAGCAAAATGGAAGAATTTCCCATTATTTTGGGGCAAAAAGGCAGAAATTCACCTTATTTTGGGGTAAATATTCAGAAATTTTACATATTTCAGGGCAAAAAGGCAAAAATTTCCCTTAATTTGTGGCAAAAATGAAGAAATTTCCCTTTTTTATGGCAAAAAGGTATGCATTCTTCTTATTTTCAGGCAAAAAGGCAGAAATTCCTTGTATTATGGAGCAAAATTGCATAAATTCCCCTAATTGTGGGGCAAAAGGCAGAAATTCTCTTTATCTTGGGGCAAAATTCAGAAATTCCACTTATTTTGGGGCAAAATTGCAGAAATTTCTTTTATTTTGGGGCAATATTGCAGAAATTTCACTAATTTTGGGGCAAAATTGCAGAAATTTCACTTATTTCACGGAAAAAAAGGCAGAAATTTTTCTTATTTTGGGGAAAAAGGCAGAAATTCCTAATATTTTGTGGCAAAAATGCAGAAATTCCTAATATTTTGTTGCAAAAATGCAGAAATTTCCCCTATTTTGAGGCAAAAAGGCTGAAATTCCCCTTATTTGGGGGCAAAAACGCAGAAATTTTTCTTATTTTGGGCCAAATTTGCAGAAATTTCACTTATTTCAGGGTTATAAGTCAGAAATTTTCCTTATTTTGGGGCAAAAAAAGACAGAAATTCCCTTTGTTTTTGGGAAAAAAGACAGAAATTCCACTTATTTAGAGGCAAAAAGGCAAATGGTCCCCTTATTTTTGAGCAAAAATGAAGAAATTTCCCTTTTTTATGGCAAAAAGGTATGCAATCTTCTTATTTTCAGACAAAAAGGCAGAAATTCCCCATATTTTGGGGCAAAAGGCAGAAATTCCCCTTATTTTGAAAAAAATTGCAGAAATTTCCATTATTATGGAAAAAATTGCAGAAATTTCCCTTATTTTAGTACAAAATTGCAGAAATTTCCCAAATTGTGGGATAAAAAACAGAAATTCCCCTTATTTTGAAGCAAAATTGCAGAACTTTCCCTTATTATGGGGAAAAATTGCCGAAATTTCCTTTATTTTAGGGCAAAATTGCAGAAATTTCACTAATTGTGGGGCAAAAGGCAGAAATTCTCCTTATTTTGGGGCAAAACTCAGAAATTCCACTTATTTTGGGGCAAAATTCCAGAAATTTGCCTTATTTTGGGGCAAAATTGCAGAAATTTCACTTATTTCAGGGAAAAAAGGCAGAATATTTTTTTATTTTGGGGCAAAAAGGCAGAAATTCCTAATATTTGGTGCCAAAATTCAGAAATTCCCCTTATTTTGAGGTAAAAAGGCTGAAATTCCCCTTATTTGGGGGCAAAAAGGCAGAAATTTCCCATATATTGGGACAAAATTGCAGAAATTTCACTTATTTTAGGGTAATAGGTCAGAAATTTTCCTTATTTTGGGGCCAAAATGACAGAAATTCCCTTTGTTTTGGGGGAAAAAGACAGAAATTCCACTTATTTAGAGGCAAAAAAGCAGAAATTCCCCTTATTTTAGGGCAAAATTGCAGAAATTTCCCTTATTTGGGGGCAAGAAAACAGAAATTCCCTTTATTTTGTGGCAAATTTCCAGAAATTTCCCTTATTATGGAAAAAAATTGCAGAAATCCCCTTATTTTAGGGCAAAATTGCAGAAATTTCACTTATTTCAGAGAAAAAAGGCAAAAATTTTTCTTATTTTGGGGCAAAAAGGCAGAAATTCCCATTATTTTGGGGCAAAATGGCAGAAATTCACCTTATTTTGGGCTAAAATTGAAGAAATTTCACATATTTCAGGGCAAAAAGGCAGAAATTTCCATTAATTTGGGGCAAAAATGAAGAAATTTCCATTTTTTATGGCAAAAAGTTATGCATTCTCTTTATTTTCGGGCAAAAAGGCAGAAATTCCCCGTATTTTGGAGCAAAATTGCAGAAATATCCCTAATTGTGGGGCAAAAAGGCAGAAATTCTTCTAATTTGGGGCAAAACTCAGAAATTCCACTTATTTTGGGGCAAAATTCCAGAGATTTTCCTTATTTTGGGGCAAAATTGCAGAAATTTTACTAATTGTGTGGCAAAAAACAGAAATTTCCCTTATTTTAAAGCAAAATTGCAGAAATTTCCCTTATTATGGGGAAAAATTGCAGAAATTTCCCTTATTTTAGGGCAAAATTGTAGAAATTTCACTAATTGTGGGGCAAAAAGTTAGAAATCCTCTATATTTTGGGGCAAAACTCAGAAATTCCACTTATTTTGGGGCAAAATTCCAGAAATTTTTCTTATTTTGGGGCAAAATTTCAGAAATTTCACTTATTTCAGGGAAAAAAGGCAGAATTTTTTTTTATTTTGGGGCAAAAAGGCAGAAATTCCCAATATTTGGTGCCAAAATTCAGAAATTCCACTTATTTTGAGGTAAAAAGGCTGAAATTCCCCTTATTTGGAGGCAAAAAGGCAGAAATTTCCCTTATATTGGGACAAAATTGCAGAAATTTCACTTATTTCAGGGTAATAAGTCAGAAATTTTCCTTATTTTGGGGCAAAAATGACAGAAATTCCCTTTGTTTTGGGGGAAAAAGACAGATATTCCACTTATTTAGAGGCAAAAAAGCAGAAATTCCCCCTATTATAGGGCAAAATTGCAGAAATTTTCCTTATTTGGGGGCAAAAAAACAGAAATTCCCTTTATTTTGTGGCAAAATTCCAGAAATTTCCCTTATTATGGAAAAAAATTGCAGAAATTTGCCTTATTTTAGGGCAAAATTGCAGAAATTTCACTTATTTCAGAGAAAAAAGGAAAAAATTTTTCTTATTTTGCGGCAAAAAGGCAGAAATTCCCATTATTTTGGGGCAAAAAGGCAGAAATTCACCTTATTTTGGACTAAAATTGAAGAAATTTCACATATTTCAGGGCAAAAAGGCAGAAATTTCCATTAATTTGGGGCAAAAATGAAGAAATTTCCATTTTTTTATGGCAAAAAGTTACGCATTCCCCTTGTTTTCCGGCAAAAAGGCAGAAATTCCCCGTATTTTGGAGCAAAATTGCAGAAATTTCCCTAATTGTGGGGCAAAAAGGCAGAAATTCTCCTTATTTGGGGCAAAACTCAGAAATTCCACTTATTTTGGGGCAAAATTCCAGAGATTTTCCTTATTTTGGGGCAAAATTGCAGAAATTTCACTAATTGTGGGGCAAAAAACAGAATTTCCCCTTTATTCTGAAGCAAAATTTCAGAAATTTCCCTTATTACGGGAAAAATTGCAGAAATTACCCTTAAATTAGGGCAAAATTGTAGAAATTACACTAATTGTGGGGCAAAAAGGCAGAAATCCTCCATATTTTGGGGCAAAACTAAGAAATTCCACTTATTTTGGGGCAAAATTCCAGAAATTTTCTTTATTTTGAAGAAAAATTGCAGAAATTTTACTTATTTTGGGACAAAATTGCAGAAATTTCACTTATTTCAGGGAAAAAAGGCAGAAATTTTCCTTATTTTGGGGCAAAAAGGCAGAAATTCCTAATGTTTAGTGCCAAAATTCAGAAATTCCTATTATTTTGAGGTAAAAAGGCTGAAATTCCCCTTATTTGGGGTCAAAAAGGCAGAAATTTCCCTTATATTGGGGCAAAATTGCAGAAATTTCAATTATTTCAGGGTAATAAGTCAGAAATTTTCCTTATTTTGGGGCAATAATGAAAGAAATTCCCTTTGTTTTGGGGGAATAAGACAGAAATTCCACTTATTTAGAGGCAAAAAAGCAGAAATTCCCCCTATTTTAGGGCAAAATTGCAGAAATTTCCCTTATTTGTGGGCAAAAAAACAGAAATTCTCCTTATTTTGGGGCAAAATTCCAGAAATTATCTTTATTATGGGGGAAAATTGCAGAAATTTCTTTTATTTTAGGGCAAAATTGCAGAAATTTCATTTATTTCAGAGAAAAAAAGCAATAATTTTTCTTATTTTGGGGCAAAAGGGCAGAAATTCTCATTATTTTGGGGCAAAAAGGCAGAAATTCACCTTATTTTGGGCTAAAATTGCAGAAATTTTACATATTTCCGGGCAAAAAGGCAGAAATTTCCCTTAATTTGGGGCAAAAGTGAAGAAATTTCCCTTTTTTATGGCAAAAAGGTATGCATTCCCCTTATTTTCAGGCAAAAAGGCAGAAATTCCCCATATTTTGGAGCAAAATTGCAGAAATTCCCCTAATTGTGGGGCAAAAATGCAGAAATTCTCCTTATTTTTGGACAAAACTCAGAAATTCCACTTATTTTGGGGCAAAATTGCAGAAATTTCCCTTATTTTGAGGCAAAATTGCAGAAATTTCACTTATTTCAGGAAATAAAGCCAGAAATTTTCCTTATTTTGGGGCAAAAATGCAGAAATTCCTAATATTTTGTGGCAAAAATGCAGAAATTCCTAATACTTTGTTGCAAAAATGCAGAAATTTCCCTTATTTTGAGGTAAAAAGGCTGAAATTCCCCTTATATGGAGGCAAAAATGCAGAAATTTCCCTTATTTTGGTGCAAAATTGCAGAAATTTCACTTATTTTAGAGAAAAAAAGGGAGAAATTTTCCTTATTTTGGGGCAAAAAGGCAGAAATTCTCCATATTTTGGTGCAAAAATCAGAAATTTCCCTTATTTTTAGGTAAAATGCTGAAATTCCCCTTATTTGGGGCAAAAGGCAGAAATTTCCCTATTTTTGGGGCAAATTTGCAGAAATTTCACTTATTTCAGGGTAATAAGTCAGAAATTTTCCTTATTTTGGGGCAAAAATGACAGAAATTCCCTTTGTTTTGGGGGAAAAAGACAGAAATTCCACTTATTTGGAGGCAAAAAAGCAGAAATTCCCTTTATTTTAGGGCAAAATTGCAGAAATTTCCCTTATTTGGGGGCAAAAATACAGAAATTCCCCTTATTTTGTGGCAAAATACCAGAAATTTCCCTTATTATGGGGAAAAATTGCAGAAATTTCCCTTATTTTCGGGCAAAATTGCAGAAATTTCACTTATTTCAGAGAAAAAAGGCACAAATTTTTCTTATTTTGGGGCAAAAAGGCAGAAATTCCCATTATTTTGGGGCAAAAAGGCAGAAATTCACCTTATTTTGGGCTAAAACAGAAATTTCACATATTTCAGGGCAAAAAGGCAGAAATTTCCATTAATTTGGGGCAAAAATGAAGAAATTTCTCTTTTTTATGGCAAAAAGGTATGCATTCCCCTTATTTCGGACAAAAAGGCAGAAATTCCCTGTATTTTGGAGCAAAATTGCAGAAATTCCCCTAATTGTGCGGCAAAATTCCAGAAATTTCCCTTATTTTGGGGCAAAATTGCAGAAATTTCACTTATTTCAGGGAAAAAAGGCAGAAATTTTCCTTATTTTGGGGCAAAAAGGCAGAAATTCTCCATATTTTGGTGCAAAAATCAGAAATTTCCCTTATTTTGAGGTAAAATGCTGAAATTCCCCATATTTTGGGGCAAAAGGCAGAAATTTCCCTTTTTTGGGGCAAATTTGCAGAAATTACACTTATTTCCGGGAAAAAAAGCAGAAATTTTCCTTATTTTGGGGCAAAAAGGCAGAAATTCCTAATATTTTGTTGCAAAAATGCAGAAATTTCCCTTATTTTGAGATAAAAAGGCTGAAATTCCCCTTATTTGGGGGCAAAAAGGCAGAAATTTTTCTTATTTTGGGGCAAATTTGCAGAAATTTCACTTATTTCAGGGCTATAAGTCAGAAATTTTTCTTATTTTGGGGCAAAAAAGACAGAAATTGCCTTTGTTTTGGGGGAAAAGACAGAAATTCCACTTATTTAGAGGCAAAAAGGCAAAAGTTCCCCTTATTTTGGAGCAAAAATGAAGAAATTTCCCTTTTTTATGGCAAAAAGGTATGCATTCTTCTTATTTTCAGACAAAAAGACAGAAATTCCACTTATTTAGAGGCAAAAAAGCAGAAATTTTCCTTATTTTAGGGCAAAATTGCAGAAATTTCCCTTATTTGGGGGCAAAAAACCAGAAATTCCCCTTATTTTGGGGCAAAATTCCAGAAATTTCCCTTATTATGGGGAAAAATTGAAGAAATTTCCCTTATTTTATGGCAAAATTGCAGAAATTTCACTAATTGTGGCGCAAAAAGGCAGAAATTCTCCTTATTTTGGGGCAAAACTCAGAAATTCCACTTAATTTGGGGAAAAATTCCAGATATTTCCCTTATTTTGGGGCAAAATTGCAGAAATTTTACTTATTTCAGGGAAAAAAGGCAGAAATTTTTCTTATTTTGGGGCAAAAGCAGAAATTCCTAATATTTTGTAGCAAAAATGCAGAAATTCCCCTTATTTTGAGGTAAAATGCTGAAATTTTCCTTATTTTGGGGCAAAAGGCATAAATTTTCCTATTTTTGGGACAAATTTGCAGAAATTTCACTTATTTCATGGTAAAAAGTCAGAAATTTTTCTTATTTTGGGGCAAAAAGGCAGAAATTCTCTTTGTTTTGAGGAAAAAAAAACAGAAATTCCTCTTATTTAGAGGCAAAAAGGCAAAAGTTCCCCTTATTTTGGAGCAAAAATGAAGAAATTTCCCTTTTTAATGGCAAAATAGTATGCATTTTTCTTATTTTTGGACAAAAAGGCAGAAATTCCCCATATTTTGGGGCAAAAGGCAGAAATTCTCCTTATTTTGGGGCAAAATTGCAGAAATTTCCCTAATTGTGGGGCAAAAAACAGAAATTCCCCTTATTTAGTGGCAAAATTGCAGAAATGTCCCTTATTATGGAGAAAAATTGCAGAAATTTCCCTTATTTTAGGGCAAAATTGCAGAAATTTCACTTATTTCAGAGAAAAAAGGCAAAAATTTTTCTTATTTTGAGGCAAAAAGGCAGAAATTCACCTTATTTTGCGCTAAAATTGCAGAAATTTCACATATTTCAGGGCAAAAAGTCAAAAATTTCCCTTAATTTGGGGCAAAAATGAAGAAATTTCCCTTTTTTATGGCACAAAGGTATGCATTCCCCTTATTTTGGGCAAAAAGGCAGAAATTCCCTGTATTTTGAAGCAAAATTGCAGAAATTCCCCTAATTGTGGGGCAAAATTCCAAAAATTTTCCTTATTTTAGGGCAAAATTGCAGAAATTTCACTTATTTTGGGGCAAAATTGCAGAAATTTCACTTATTTCATGGAAAAAAGGCAGAAATTTTCCTTATTTTGGGGCAAAAAGGCAGAAATTTTCCATATTTTGGTGCAAAAATAGGAAATGTCCCTTATTTTGAGGTAAAATGCTGAAATTCCCCTTATTTTGGGGCAAAAGGCAGAAATTTCCCTATTTGGGAGGCAAATTTGCAGAAATTTCACTTATTTCCGGGAAAAAAGGCAGAAATTTTCCTTATTTTGGGCCAAAAAGGCAGAAATTCCTAATATTTTGTGGCAAAAAATGCAGAAATTCCTAATATTTTGTTGCAAAAATGCAGAAATTTCCCTTATTTTGAGATAAAAAGGCTGAAATTCTCCTTATTTGGGGGCAAAAAGGCAGAAATTTTTCTTATTTTGGGGCAAATTTGCAGAAATTTCACTTATTTCAGGGTTATAAGTCAGAAATTTTCCTTATTTTGGGGCAAAAAAGACAGAAATTGCCTTTGTTTTGGGGGAAAAGGACAGAAATTCCACTTATTTAGAGGCAAAAAGGCAAAAGTTCCCCTTATTTTGGAGCAAAAATGAAGAAATTTTTCTTTTTTATGGCAAAAAGGTATGCATTCTTCTTATTTTCAGACAAAAAGACAGAAATTCCACTTATTTAGAGGCAAAAAAGCAGAAATTCCCCTTATTTTTGGGCAAAATTGCAGAAATTTCTTTAATTGTGGGGCAAAAATAGAAATTCCCCTTATTTTGGGGCAAAATTGCAGAAATTTCCCTTATTATGAGGAAAAATTGCAGAAATTTCTCTTATTTTACGGCAAAATTGCAGAAATTTCACTAATTGTGGCGCAAAAATGCAGAAATTCTCCTTATTTTGGGGCAAAACTCAGAAATTCCACTTATTTTGGGGCAAAATTCCAGAAATTTCCCTTATTTTGGGGCAAAATTGCAGAAATTTTACTTATTTTGGGGCAAAATTGCAGAAATTTCACTTATTTCAGGGAAAAAAGCAGAAATTTTCCTTATTTTGGGGCAAAAAAGCAGAAATTCCTAATATTTTGTGCCAAAATTCAGAAATTCCCCTTATTTTGAGGTAAAAAGGCTGAAATTCCCCTTATTTGGGGGCAAAAAGGCAGAAATTTTCCTTATATTGGGGCAAAATTGCAGAAATTTCACTTATTTCAGGGTAATAAGTCAGAAATTTTCCTTATTTTGGGGCAAAAATGATAGAAATTCCCTTTGTTTTGGGGGGAAAAGACAGAAATTCCACTTATTTAGAGGCAAAAAAGCAGAAATTCCCCTTATTTTAGGGCAAAATTGCAGAAATTTCCCTTATTTGGGGGCAAAAAACAGAAATTCCCCTTATTATGGGGCAAAATTCCAGAAATTTCCCTTATTATGGGGAAAAATTGCAGAAATTTCCTTTAAATAGGCCAAAATTGCAGAAATTTCACTTATTTCAGAGAAAAAAGGCAAAAATTTTTCTTATTTTGGGGCAAAAAGGCAGAAATTCCCATTATTTTGGGGCAAAAAAGGAGAAATTCACCTTATTTTGGGCTAAAATTGCAGAAATTTCACATATTTCAGGGCAAAAAGTCAGAAATTTCCCTTAATTTGGGGCAAAAATGAAGAAATTTCCCTTTTTTATGGCAAAAAGGTATGCATCCCCCTTATTTCGGGCAAAAAGGCAGAAATTCCCCGTATTTTGGAGCAAAATTGCAGAAATTCTCCTAATTGTGGGGCAAAAAGGCAGAAATTCTCTTTATTTTGGGGAAAAACTAAGAAATTCCACTTATTTTGGGGCAAAATTGCAAAAATTTCTATTATTTTGGGGCAAAATTGCAGAAATTTCACTTATTTTGGGGCAAATTGCAGAAATTTCACTTATTTCAGGGAAAAAAGGCAGAAATTTTCCTTATTTTGGGGCAAAATGCAGAAATTCCTAATATTTTGTGGCAAAAATGCAGAAATTCCCCTTATTTTGAGGTAAAATGCTGAAATTCCCCATATTTTGAGGCAAAAGGCAGAAATTTACCTATTTTTGGGGCAAATTTGCAAAAATTTCACTTATTTCAGGGTTATACGTCAGAAATTTTCTTTATTTTGGGGCAAAAAAGACAGAAATTCTCTTTGTTTTGGGGGAAAAAAACAGAAATTCCACTTATTTAGAGGCAAAAAAGCAGAAATTCCCCTTATTTTAGGGCAAAATTGCAAAAATTTCACTTATTTCAGGGTATAAGTCAGAAATTTTCCTTATTTTGGGGCAAAAATGACAGAAATTCCCTTTGTTTTGGGGGAAAAAGACAGAAATTCCACTTATTTAGAGGCAAAAAAGCAGAAATTCCCCTTATTTTTGGGCAAAGTTGCAGAAATTTCCCTTATTTGGGGGCAAAAAAACAGAAATTCCCCTTATTTTGTGGCAATATTCCAGAAATTTCCCTTATTATGGGGAAAAATTGCAGAAATTTCCCTTATTTTAGGGCAAAATTGCAAAAATTTCACTTATTTCAGAGAAAAAAGGCAAAAATTTTTTCTTATTTTGGGGCAAAAAGGCAGAAATTCCCATTATTTTGGGGCAAAAAGGCAGAAATTCACTTTATTTTGGGCTAAAATTGCAGAAATTTCACATATTTCAGGGCAAAAAGTCAGAAATTTCCCTTAATTTGGGGCAAAAATGAAGAAATTTCTCTTTTTTTTACGGCAAAAAGGTATGCATTCCCCTTATTTCGGGCAAAAAGGCAGAAATTCCTCGTATTTTGTAGCAAAATTGTAGAAATTCCCCTAATTGTGGGGCAAAATTCCAGAAATTTTCCTTATTTTGAGCAAAATTGCAGAAATTTCACTTATTTTGGGGCAAAATTGCAGAAATTTTACTTATTTCAGGGAAAAAAGGCAGAAATTCTCCATATTTTGGTGCAAAAATCAGAAATTTCCCTTATTTTGAGGTAAAATGCTGAAATTCCCCTTATTTTGGGGCAAAAGGCAGAAATTTCCCTTTTTTTTGGGTCAAATTTGCAAACATTTCACTTATTTCCGGGAAAAAAGGCAGTAATTTTCCTTATTTTGGGGCATAAAGTCAGAAATTCCTAATATTTTGTGGCAAAAATGCAGAAATTCCTAATATTTTGTTGCAAAAATGCAGAAATTTCCCTTATTTTGAGATAAAAAGGCTGAAATTCCCCTTATTTGAAGGCAAAAAGGAAGAAATTTTTCTTATTTTGGGGCAAATTTGCAGAAATTTCACTTATTTCAGGGTATAAGTCAGAAATTTTCCTTATTTTTGGGCAAAAAAGACAGAAATTTTCTTTGTTTTGGGGGAAAAGGACAGAAATTCTACTTATTTAGAGGCAAAAAGGCAAAAGTTCCCCTTATTTTGGAGCAAAAATGAAGAAATTTCCCTTTTTTATGGCAAAAAGGTATGCATTCTTCTTATTTTCAGACAAAAAGACAGAAATTCCACTTATTTAGAGGCAAAAAAGCAGAAATTCCCCTTATTTTTGGGCAAAATTGCAGAAATTTCTTTAATTGTGGGGCAAAAAAAGAAATTCCCCTTATTTTGGGGCAAAATTGCAGAAATTTCCCTTATTATGAGGAAAAATTGCAGAAATTTCTCTTATTTTACGGCAAAATTGCAGAAATTTCACTAATTGTGGCGCAAAAATGCAGAAATTCTCCTTATTTTGGGGCAAAACTCAGAAATTCCACTTATTTTGGGGCAAAATTCCAGAAATTTCCCTTATTTTGGGGCAAAATTGCAGAAATTTTACTTATTTTGGGGCAAAATTGCAGAAATTTCACTTATTTCAGGGAAAAAAGCAGAAATTTTCCTTATTTTGGGCAAAAAAGCAGAAATTCCTAATATTTTGTGCCAAAATTCAGAAATTCCCCTTATTTTGAGGTAAAAAGGCTGAAATTCCCCTTATTTGGGGGCAAAAAGGCAGAAATTTCCCATATATTGGGACAAAATTGCAGAAATTTCACTTATTTTAGGGTAAAGGGTCAGAAATTTTCCTTATTTTGGGGCCAAAATGACAGAAATTCCCTTTGTTTTGGGGGAAAAAGACAGAAATTCCACTTATTTAGAGGCAAAAAAGCAGAAATTCCCCTTATTTTAGGAGAAAATTGCAGAAATTTTTCTTATTTGGGGGCAAAAAAACAGAAATTCCCTTTATTTTGTGGCAAATTTCCAGAAATTTCCCTTATTATGGAAAAAAATTGCAGAAATTTCCCTTATTTTAGGGCAAAATTGCAGAAATTTCACTTATTTCAGAGAAAAAAGGCAAAAATTTTTCTTATTTTGGGGCAAAAAGGCAGAAATTCCCATTATTTTGGGGCAAAATGGCAGAAATTCACCTTATTTTGGGCTAAAATTGAAGAAATTTCACATATTTCAGGGCAAAAAGGCAGAAATTT
This sequence comes from Micromys minutus, assembly GCF_963924665.1. Lineage (NCBI taxonomy): Eukaryota > Metazoa > Chordata > Mammalia > Rodentia > Muridae > Micromys > Micromys minutus. The sequence goes on from NW_027667604.1 coordinate 192,625, forward strand.
CCATTAATTTGGGGCAAAAATGATGAAATTTCCATTTTTTATGGCAAAAAGTTATGCATTCTCTTTATTTTCGGGCAAAAAGGCAGAAATTCCCCGTATTTTGGAGCAAAATTGCAGAAATATCCCTAATTGTGGGGCAAAAAGGCAGAAATTCTTCTAATTTGGGGCAAAACTCAGAAATTCCACTTATTTTGGGGCAAAATTCCAGAGATTTTCCTTATTTTGGGGCAAAATTGCAGAAATTTTACTAATTGTGTGGCAAAAAACAGAAATTTCCCTTATTTTAAAGCAAAATTGCAGAAATTTCTTTTATTATGGGGAAAAATTGCAGAAATTTCCCTTATTTTAGGGCAAAATTGTAGAAATTTCACTAATTGTGGGGCAAAAAGTTAGAAATCCTCCATATTTTGGGGCAAAACTCAGAAATTCCACTTATTTTGGGGCAAAATTCCAGAAATTTTTCTTATTTTGGGGCAAAATTTCAGAAATTTCACTTATTTCAGGGAAAAAAGGCAGAATTTTTTTTTATTTTGGGGCAAAAAGGCAGAAATTCCCAATATTTGGTGCCAAAATTCAGAAATTCCACTTATTTTGAGGTAAAAAGGCTGAAATTCCCCTTATTTGGGGGCAAAAAGGCAGAAATTTCCCTTATATTGGGACAAAATTGCAGAAATTTCACTTATTTCAGGGTAATAAGTCAGAAATTTTCCTTATTTTGGGGCAAAAATGACAGAAATTCCCTTTGTTTTGGGGGAAAAAGACAGATATTCCACTTATTTAGAGGCAAAAAAGCAGAAATTCCCCCTATTATAGGGCAAAATTGCAGAAATTTTCCTTATTTGGGGGCAAAAAAACAGAAATTCCCTTTATTTTGTGGCAAAATTCCAGAAATTTCCCTTATTATGGAAAAAAATTGCAGAAATTTGCCTTATTTTAGGGCAAAATTGCAGAAATTTCACTTATTTCAGAGAAAAAAGGAAAAAAATTTTCTTATTTTGCAGCAAAAAGGCAGAAATTCCCATTATTTTGGGGCAAAAAGGCAGAAATTCACCTTATTTTGGACTAAAATTGAAGAAATTTCACATATTTCAGGGCAAAAAGGCAGAAATTTCCATTAATTTGGGGCAAAAATGAAGAAATTTCCATTTTTTTATGGCAAAAAGTTACGCATTCCCCTTGTTTTCCGGCAAAAAGGCAGAAATTCCCCGTATTTTGGAGCAAAATTGCAGAAATTTCCCTAATTGTGGGGCAAAAAGGCAGAAATTCTCCTTATTTGGGGCAAAACTCAGAAATTCCACTTATTTTGGGGCAAAATTCCAGAGATTTTCCTTATTTTGGGGCAAAATTGCAGAAATTTCACTAATTGTGGGGCAAAAAACAGAATTTCCCCTTATTTTGAAGCAAAATTTCAGAAATTTCCCTTATTATGGGAAAAATTGCAGAAATTACCCTTAAATTAGGGCAAAATTGTAGAAATTACACTAATTGTGGGGCAAAAAGGCAGAAATCCTCCATATTTTGGGGCAAAACTAAGAAATTCCACTTATTTTGGGGCAAAATTCCAGAAATTTTCTTTATTTTGAAGAAAAATTGCAGAAATTTTACTTATTTTGGGACAAAATTGCAGAAATTTCACTTATTTCAGGGAAAAAAGGCAGAAATTTTCCTTATTTTGGGGCAAAAAGGCAGAAATTCCTAATGTTTAGTGCCAAAATTCAGAAATTCCTATTATTTTGAGGTAAAAAGGCTGAAATTCCCCTTATTTGGGGTCAAAAAGGCAGAAATTTCCCTTATATTGGGGCAAAATTGCAGAAATTTCAATTATTTCAGGGTAATAAGTCAGAAATTTTCCTTATTTTGGGGCAATAATGAAAGAAATTCCCTTTGTTTTGGGGGAATAAGACAGAAATTCCACTTATTTAGAGGCAAAAAAGCAGAAATTCCCCCTATTTTAGGGCAAAATTGCAGAAATTTCCCTTATTTGGGGGCAAAAAAACAGAAATTCTCCTTATTTTGGGGCAAAATTCCAGAAATTATCTTTATTATGGGGGAAAATTGCAGAAATTTCTTTTATTTTAGGGCAAAATTGCAGAAATTTCATTTATTTCAGAGAAAAAAAAGCAATAATTTTTCTTATTTTGGGGCAAAAGGGCAGAAATTCTCATTATTTTGGGGCAAAAAGGCAGAAATTCACCTTATTTTGGGCTAAAATTGCAGAAATTTTACATATTTCCGGGCAAAAAGGCAGAAATTTCCCTTAATTTGGGGCAAAAGTGAAGAAATTTCCCTTTTTTATGGCAAAAAGGTATGCATTCCCCTTATTTTCAGGCAAAAAGGCAGAAATTCCCCATATTTTGGAGCAAAATTGCAGAAATTCCCCTAATTGTGGGGCAAAAATGCAGAAATTCTCCTTATTTTTGGACAAAACTCAGAAATTCCACTTATTTTGGGGCAAAATTGCAGAAATTTCCCTTATTTTGAGGCAAAATTGCAGAAATTTCACTTATTTCAGGAAATAAAGCCAGAAATTTTCCTTATTTTGGGGCAAAAATGCAGAAATTCCTAATATTTTGTGGCAAAAATGCAGAAATTCCTAATACTTTGTTGCAAAAATGCAGAAATTTCCCTTATTTTGAGGTAAAAAGGCTGAAATTCCCCTTATATGGAGGCAAAAATGCAGAAATTTCCCTTATTTTGGTGCAAAATTGCAGAAATTTCACTTATTTTAGAGAAAAAAAGGGAGAAATTTTCCTTATTTTGGGGCAAAAAGGCAGAAATTCTCCATATTTTGGTGCAAAAATCAGAAATTTCCCTTATTTTTAGGTAAAATGCTGAAATTCCCCTTATTTGGGGCAAAAAGCAGAAATTTCCCTATTTTTGGGGCAAATTTGCAGAAATTTCACTTATTTCAGGGTAATAAGTCAGAAATTTTCCTTATTTTGGGGCAAAAATGACAGAAATTCCCTTTGTTTTGGGGGAAAAAGACAGAAATTCCACTTATTTGGAGGCAAAAAAGCAGAAATTCCCTTTATTTTAGGGCAAAATTGCAGAAATTTCCCTTATTTGGGGGCAAAAATACAGAAATTCCCCTTATTTTGTGGCAAAATACCAGAAATTTCCCTTATTATGGGGAAAAATTGCAGAAATTTCCCTTATTTTCGGGCAAAATTGCAGAAATTTCACTTATTTCAGAGAAAAAAGGCACAAATTTTTCTTATTTTGGGGCAAAAAGGCAGAAATTCCCATTATTTTGGGGCAAAAAGGCAGAAATTCACCTTATTTTGGGCTAAAATTGCAGAAATTTCACATATTTCAGGGCAAAAAGGCAGAAATTTCCATTAATTTGGGGCAAAAATGAAGAAATTTCTCTTTTTTATGGCAAAAAGGTATGCATTCCCCTTATTTCGGACAAAAAGGCAGAAATTCCCTGTATTTTGGAGCAAAATTGCAGAAATTCCCCTAATTGTGCGGCAAAATTCCAGAAATTTCCCTTATTTTGGGGCAAAATTGCAGAAATTTCACTTATTTTGGGGCAAAATTGCAGAAATTTCACTTATTTCAGGGAAAAAAGGCAGAAATTTTCCTTATTTTGGGGCAAAAAGGCAGAAATTCTCCATATTTTGGTGCAAAAATCAGAAATTTCCCTTATTTTGAGGTAAAATGCTGAAATTCCCCATATTTTGGGGCAAAAGGCAGAAATTTCCCTTTTTTGGGGCAAATTTGCAGAAATTACACTTATTTCCGGGAAAAAAAGCAGAAATTTTCCTTATTTTGGGGCAAAAAGGCAGAAATTCCTAATATTTTGTTGCAAAAATGCAGAAATTTCCCTTATTTTGAGATAAAAAGGCTGAAATTCCCCTTATTTGGGGGCAAAAAGGCAGAAATTTTTCTTATTTTGGGGCAAATTTGCAGAAATTTCACTTATTTCAGGGCTATAAGTCAGAAATTTTTCTTATTTTGGGGCAAAAAAGACAGAAATTGCCTTTGTTTTGGGGGAAAAGACAGAAATTCCACTTATTTAGAGGCAAAAAGGCAAAAGTTCCCCTTATTTTGGAGCAAAAATGAAGAAATTTCCCTTTTTTATGGCAAAAAGGTATGCATTCTTCTTATTTTCAGACAAAAAGACAGAAATTCCACTTATTTAGAGGCAAAAAAGCAGAAATTTTCCTTATTTTAGGGCAAAATTGCAGAAATTTCCCTTATTTGGGGGCAAAAAACCAGAAATTCCCCTTATTTTGGGGCAAAATTCCAGAAATTTCCCTTATTATGGGGAAAAATTGAAGAAATTTCCCTTATTTTATGGCAAAATTGCAGAAATTTCACTAATTGTGGCGCAAAAAGGCAGAAATTCTCCTTATTTTGGGGCAAAACTCAGAAATTCCACTTAATTTGGGGAAAAATTCCAGATATTTCCCTTATTTTGGGGCAAAATTGCAGAAATTTTACTTATTTCAGGGAAAAAAGGCAGAAATTTTTCTTATTTTGGGGCAAAAGCAGAAATTCCTAATATTTTGTAGCAAAAATGCAGAAATTCCCCTTATTTTGAGGTAAAATGCTGAAATTTTCCTTATTTTGGGGCAAAAGGCATAAATTTTCCTATTTTTGGGACAAATTTGCAGAAATTTCACTTATTTCATGGTAAAAAGTCAGAAATTTTTCTTATTTTGGGGCAAAAAGGCAGAAATTCTCTTTGTTTTGAGGAAAAAAAAACAGAAATTCCTCTTATTTAGAGGCAAAAAGGCAAAAGTTCCCCTTATTTTGGAGCAAAAATGAAGAAATTTCCCTTTTTAATGGCAAAATAGTATGCATTTTTCTTATTTTTGGACAAAAAGGCAGAAATTCCCCATATTTTGGGGCAAAAGGCAGAAATTCTCCTTATTTTGGGGCAAAATTGCAGAAATTTCCCTAATTGTGGGGCAAAAAACAGAAATTCCCCTTATTTAGTGGCAAAATTGCAGAAATGTCCCTTATTATGGAGAAAAATTGCAGAAATTTCCCTTATTTTAGGGCAAAATTGCAGAAATTTCACTTATTTCAGAGAAAAAAGGCAAAAATTTTTCTTATTTTGAGGCAAAAAGGCAGAAATTCACCTTATTTTGCGCTAAAATTGCAGAAATTTCACATATTTCAGGGCAAAAAGTCAAAAATTTCCCTTAATTTGGGGCAAAAATGAAGAAATTTCCCTTTTTTATGGCACAAAGGTATGCATTCCCCTTATTTTGGGCAAAAAGGCAGAAATTCCCTGTATTTTGAAGCAAAATTGCAGAAATTCCCCTAATTGTGGGGCAAAATTCCAGAAATTTTCCTTATTTTAGGGCAAAATTGCAGAAATTTCACTTATTTTGGGGCAAAATTGCAGAAATTTCACTTATTTCAGGGAAAAAAGGCAGAAATTTTCCTTATTTTGGGGCAAAAAGGCAGAAATTTTCCATATTTTGGTGCAAAAATAGGAAATGTCCCTTATTTTGAGGTAAAATGCTGAAATTCCCCTTATTTTGGGGCAAAAGGCAGAAATTTCCCTATTTGGGAGGCAAATTTGCAGAAATTTCACTTATTTCCGGGAAAAAAGGCAGAAATTTTCCTTATTTTGGGCCAAAAAGGCAGAAATTCCTAATATTTTGTGGCAAAAAATGCAGAAATTCCTAATATTTTGTTGCAAAAATGCAGAAATTTCCCTTATTTTGAGATAAAAAGGCTGAAATTCTCCTTATTTGGGGGCAAAAAGGCAGAAATTTTTCTTATTTTGGGGCAAATTTGCAGAAATTTCACTTATTTCAGGGTTATAAGTCAGAAATTTTCCTTATTTTGGGGCAAAAAAGACAGAAATTGCCTTTGTTTTGGGGGAAAAGGACAGAAATTCCACTTATTTAGAGGCAAAAAGGCAAAAGTTCCCCTTATTTTGGAGCAAAAATGAAGAAATTTTCCTTTTTTATGGCAAAAAGGTATGCATTCTTCTTATTTTCAGACAAAAAGACAGAAATTCCACTTATTTAGAGGCAATAAAGCAGAAATTCCCCTTATTTTTGGGCAAAATTGCAGAAATTTCTTTAATTGTGGGGCAAAAAAAAGAAATTCCCCTTATTTTGGGGCAAAATTGCAGAAATTTCCCTTATTATGAGGAAAAATTGCAGAAATTTCTCTTATTTTACGGCAAAATTGCAGAAATTTCACTAATTGTGGCGCAAAAATGCAGAAATTCTCCTTATTTTGGGGCAAAACTCAGAAATTCCACTTATTTTGGGGCAAAATTCCAGAAATTTCCCTTATTTTGGGGCAAAATTGCAGAAATTTTACTTATTTTGGGGCAAAATTGCAGAAATTTCACTTATTTCAGGGAAAAAAGCAGAAATTTTCCTTATTTTGGGGCAAAAAAGCAGAAATTCCTAATATTTTGTGCCAAAATTCAGAAATTCCCCTTATTTTGAGGTAAAAAGGCTGAAATTCCCCTTATTTGGGGGCAAAAAGGCAGAAATTTTCCTTATATTGGGGCAAAATTGCAGAAATTTCACTTATTTCAGGGTAATAAGTCAGAAATTTTCCTTATTTTGGGGCAAAAATGATAGAAATTCCCTTTGTTTTGGGGGAAAAAGACAGAAATTCCACTTATTTAGAGGCAAAAAAGCAGAAATTCCCCTTATTTTAGGGCAAAATTGCAGAAATTTCCCTTATTTGGGGGCAAAAAACAGAAATTCCCCTTATTATGGGGCAAAATTCCAGAAATTTCCCTTATTATGGGGAAAAATTGCAGAAATTTCCTTTATATAGGGCAAAATTGCAGAAATTTCACTTATTTCAGAGAAAAAAGGCAAAAATTTTTCTTATTTTGGGGCAAAAAGGCAGAAATTCCCATTATTTTGGGGAAAAAAGCAGAAATTCACCTTATTTTGGGCTAAAATTGCAGAAATTTCACATATTTCAGGGCAAAAAGTCAGAAATTTCCCTTAATTTGGGGCAAAAATGAAGAAATTTCCCTTTTTTATGGCAAAAAGGTATGCATCCCCCTTATTTCGGGCAAAAAGGCAGAAATTCCCCGTATTTTGGAGCAAAATTGCAGAAATTCTCCTAATTGTGGGGCAAAAAGGCAGAAATTCTCTTTATTTTGGGGTAAAACTAAGAAATTCCACTTATTTTGGGGCAAAATTGCAAAAATTTCTATTATTTTGGGGCAAAATTGCAGAAATTTCACTTATTTTGGGGCAAAATTGCAGAAATTTCACTTATTTCAGGGAAAAAAGGCAGAAATTTTCCTTATTTTGGGGCAAAAAGGCAGAAATTCCTAATATTTTGTGGCAAAAATGCAGACATTCCCCTTATTTTGAGGTAAAATGCTGAAATTCCCCATATTTTGGGGCAAAAGGCAGAAATTTACCTATTTTTGGGGCAAATTTGCAAAAATTTCACTTATTTCAGGGTTATACGTCAGAAATTTTCTTCATTTTGGGGCAAAAAAGACAGAAATTCTCTTTGTTTTGGGGGAAAAAAACAGAAATTCCACTTATTTAGAGGCAAAAAAGCAGAAATTCCCCTTATTTTAGGGCAAAATTGCAAAAATTTCACTTATTTCAGGGTATAAGTCAGAAATTTTCCTTATTTTGGGGCAAAAATGACAGAAATTCCCTTTGTTTTGGGGGAAAAAGACAGAAATTCCACTTATTTAGAGGCAAAAAAGCAGAAATTCCCCTTATTTTAGGGCAAAATTGCAAAAATTTCACTTATTTCAGGGTATAAGTCAGAAATTTTCCTTATTTTGGGGCAAAAATGACAGAAATTCCCTTTGTTTTGGGGGAAAAAGACAGAAATTCCACTTATTTAGAGGCAAAAAAGCAGAAATTCCCCTTATTTTAGGAGAAAATTGCAGAAATTTCCCTTATTTGGGGGCAAAAAAACAGAAATTCCTTTTATTTTGGGGCAAAATTCCAGAAATTTCCCTTATTATGGGGAAAAATTGCAGAAATTTCCTTTAAATAGGGCAAAATTGCAGAAATTTCAGTTATTTCAGAGAAAAAAGGCAAAAATTTTTCTTATTTTGGGGCAAAAAGGCAGAAATTCCCATTATTTTGGGGCAAAAAGGCAGAAATTCACCTTATTTTGGGCTAAAATTGCAGAAATTTCACATATTTCAGGGCAAAAAGGCAGAAATTTCCCTTAATTTGTGGCAAAAATGAAGAAATTTCCCTTTTTTATGGCAAAAAGGTATGCATTCCCTTTATTTTCGGGCAAAAAGGCAGAAATTCCCCGTATTTTGGAGCAAAATTGCAGAAATTCCCCTAATTGTGGGGCAAAAATGCAGAAATTCTCCTTATTTTTGAAAAAAACTCAGAAATTCCACTTATTTTGGGGCAAAATTGCAGAAATTTCCCTTACTTTGGGGCAAAATTGCCGAAATTTCACTTATTTTAAGGCAAAATTGCAGAAATTTCACTTATTTCAGAGAAAAAAGGCAGAAATTTTCCTTATTTTGGGGCAAAAAGGCAGAAATTCCCCTTATTTTGAGGGAAAATGCTGAAATTTTACTTATTTTGGGGCAAAAGGCAGAAATTTTCCTATTTTTGGGACAAATTTGCAGAAATTTCACTTATTTCATGGTAATAAGTCAGAAATTTATTTTATTTTGGGGCAAAAAAGACAGAAATTCTCTTTGTTTTGGGGAAAAAAAACCAGAAATTCCTCTAATTTAGAGGCAAAAAGGCAAATGTTCCCCTTATTTTGGAGCAAAAATGAAGAAATTTCCCTTTTTTATGGCAAAAAGGTATGCATTTTTCTTATTTTCAGACAAAAAGGCAGAAATTCCCCATATTTTGGGGCAAAAAGCAGAAATTCTCCTTATTTTGGGGAAAAATTGCAGAAATTTCCCTTATTTTGGGCTAAAATTGCAGAAATTTCACATATTTCAGGGCAAAAAGTCAGAAATTTCCCTCAAATTGGGGCAAAAATGAAGAAATTTCCTATTTTTATGGCAAAAAGGTATGCATTCCCCTTATTTTGGGCAAAAAGGCAGAAATTCCCTGTATTTTGGAGCAAAATGGCAGAAATTCCCCTAATTGTGGGGCAAAATTCGAGAAATTTTCTTTATTTTGGGGCAAAATTGCAGAAATTTCACTTATTTTGGGGCAAAATTGCAGAAATTTCACTTATTTCAGGAAAAAAAGGCATAAATTTTTCCTTATTTTGGGGCAAAAGCAGAAATTCCTAATATTTTGTTGCAAAAATGCAGATATTTCCCTTATTTTGAAATAAAAAGGCTGAAATTCCCCTTATTTAGGGGCAAAAAGGCAGAAATTTTTCTTATTTTGGGGCAAAATTGCAGAAATTTCACCTATTTCAGGGTAATAAGTCAGAAATTTTCCTTATTTTGGGGCGAAAATGACAGAAATTCCCTTTGTTTTGGGGGAAAAAGACAGAAATTCCACTTATTTAGAGGCAAAAAAGCAGAAATTCCCCTTATTTTAGGGCAGAATTGCAGAAATTTCCCTTATTTGGGAGCAAAAAAACAGAAATTCCCCTTATTTTGTGGCAAAATTCTAGAAATTTCCCTTATTATGGGAAAAAATTGCAGAAATTTCCCTTATTTTAGGGCAAAATTGCAGAAATTTCAGTTATTTCAGAGAAAAAAGGCAAAAATTTTTCTTATTTTGGGGCAAAAAGGCAGAAATTCCCATTATTTTGGGGCAAAAAGGCAGAAATTCGCCTTATTTTAGGCTAAAATTGCAGAAATTTAACATATATCAGTGCAAAAATTCTGAAATTTCCCTTAATTTGGGGCAAAAATGAAGAAATTTCCCTTTTTTATGGCAAAAAGGTATGCATTCCCTCTATTTTGGGCAAAAAGGCAGAAATTCCCCGTATTTTGGAGCAAAATTGCAGAAATTCCCCTAATTGTGGGGCAAAATTCCAGAAATTTTCCTTATTTTGGGGCAAAATTGCAGAAATTTCACTTATTTTGGGGCAAAATTGCAGAAATTTCACTTATTTCAGGGAAAAAAGGCAGAAATTTTCCTTATTTTGGGGAAAAAGGCAGAAATTCTCCATATTTTGGTGCAAAAATCAGAAATTTCTCTTATTTTTGGGCAAAATTGCAGAAATTTCCCTAATTGTGGGACAAAAACAGAAATTCCCCTTATTTTGGGGCAAAATTGCAGAAATTTCCCTTATTATGAGGAAAAATTGCAGACATTTCCCTTATTTTACGGCAAAATTGCAGAAATTTCACTAATTGTGGCGTAAAAAGGCAGAAATTCTCCTTATTTTAGGCAAAACTCAGAAATTCCACTTAATTTGGGGAAAAATTCAAGAAATTTCCCTTATTTTGGGGCAAAATTGCAGAAATTTTAATTATTTTGGGGCAAAATTTCAGAAATTTCACTTATTTTGGTGCAAAATTGCAGAAATTTCACTTATTTCAGGGAAAAAAGGCAGAAATTTTCCTTATTTTGGGGAAAAAGGCAGAAATTCTCCATATTTTGGGGCAAAAATCAGAAATTTCCCTTATTTTGGGGCAAAATTGCAGAAATTTTACTTATTTTGGGGCAAAATTGCAGAAATTTCACTTATTTCAGGGAAAAAAGCAGAAATTTTCCTTATTTTGGGCAAAAAAGCAGAAATTCCTAATATTTTGTGCCAAAATTCAGAAATTCCCCTTATTTTGAGGTAAAAAGGCTGAAATTCCCCTTATTTGGGGGCAAAAAGGCAGAAATTTTCCTTATATTGGGGCAAAATTGCAGAAATTTCACTTATTTCAGGGTAATAAGTCAGAAATTTTCCTTATTTTGGGGCAAAAATGATAGAAATTCCCTTTGTTTTGGGGGAAAAAGACAGAAATTCCACTTATTTAGAGGCAAAAAAGCAGAAATTCCCCTTATTTTAGGAAAAAATTGCAGAAATTTCCCTTATTTGGGGGCAAAAAAACAGAAATTCCTCTTATTTTGGGGCAAAATTCCAGAAATTTCCCTTATTATGGGGAAAAATTGCAGAAATTTCCTTTAAATAGGGCAAAATTGCAGAAATTTCAGTTATTTCAGAGAAAAAAGGCAAAAATTTTTCTTATTTTGGGGCAAAAAGGCAGAAATTCCCATTATTTTGGGGCAAAAAGGCAGAAATTCACCTTATTTTGGGCTAAAATTGCAGAAATTTCACATATTTCAGGGCAAAAAGGCAGAAATTTCCCTTAATTTGTGGCAAAAATGAAGAAATTTCCCTTTTTTATGGCAAAAAGGTATGCATTCCCTTTATTTTCGGGCAAAAAGGCAGAAATTCCCCGTATTTTGGAGCAAAATTGCAGAAATTCCCCTAATTGTGGGGCAAAAATGCAGAAATTCTCCTTATTTTTGAAAATAACTCAGAAATTCCACTTATTTTGGGGCAAAATTGCAGAAATTTCCCTTACTTTGGGGCAAAATTGCCGAAATTTCACTTATTTTAAGGCAAAATTGCAGAAATTTCACTTATTTCAGAGAAAAAAGGCAGAAATTTTCCTTATTTTGGGGCAAAATGCAGAAATTCCCCTTATTTTGAGGGAAAATGCTGAAATTTTACTTATTTTGGGGCAAAATTTCAGAAATTTCACTTATTTTGGTGCAAAATTGCAGAAATTTCACTTATTTCAGGGAAAAAAGGCAGAAATTTTCCTTATTTTGGGGAAAAAGGCAGAAATTCTCCATATTTTGGGGCAAAAATCAGAAATTTCCCTTATTTTGGGGCAAAATTGCAGAAATTTTACTTATTTTGGGGCAAAATTGCAGAAATTTCACTTATTTCAGGGAAAAAAGCAGAAATTTTCCTTATTTTGGGCAAAAAAGCAGAAATTCCTAATATTTTGTGCCAAAATTCAGAAATTCCCCTTATTTTGAGGTAAAAAGGCTGAAATTCCCCTTATTTGGGGGCAAAAAGGCAGAAATTTTCCTTATATTGGGGCAAAATTGCAGAAATTTCACTTATTTCAGGGTAATAAGTCAGAAATTTTCCTTATTTTGGGGCAAAAATGATAGAAATTCCCTTTGTTTTGGGGGAAAAAGACAGAAATTCCACTTATTTAGAGGCAAAAAAGCAGAAATTCCCCTTATTTTAGGAGAAAATTGCAGGAATTTCCCTTATTTGGGGGCAAAAAAACAGAAATTCCTCTTATTTTGGGGCAAAATTCCAGAAATTTCCCTTATTATGGGGAAAAATTGCAGAAATTTCCTTTAAATAGGGCAAAATTGCAGAAATTTCAGTTATTTCAGAGAAAAAAGGCAAAAATTTTTCTTATTTTGGGGCAAAAAGGCAGAAATTCCCATTATTTTGGGGCAAAAAGGCAGAAATTCACCTTATTTTGGGCTAAAATTGCAGAAATTTCACATATTTCAGGGCAAAAAGGCAGAAATTTCCCTTAATTTGTGGCAAAAATGAAGAAATTTCCCTTTTTTATGGCAAAAAGGTATGCATTCCCTTTATTTTCGGGCAAAAAGGCAGAAATTCCCCGTATTTTGGAGCAAAATTGCAGAAATTCCCCTAATTGTGGGGCAAAAATGCAGAAATTCTCCTTATTTTTGAAAAAAACTCAGAAATTCCACTTATTTTGGGGCAAAATTGCAGAAATTTCCCTTACTTTGGGGCAAAATTGCCGAAATTTCACTTATTTTAAGGCAAAATTGCAGAAATTTCACTTATTTCAGAGAAAAAAGGCAGAAATTTTCCTTATTTTGGGGCAAAAAGGCAGAAATTCCCCTTATTTTGAGGGAAAATGCTGAAATTTTACTTATTTTGGGGCAAAAGGCAGAAATTTTCCTATTTTTGGGACAAATTTGCAGAAATTTCACTTATTTCATGGTAATAAGTCAGAAATTTTTTTTATTTTGGGGCAAAAAAGACAGAAATTCTCTTTGTTTTGGGGAAAAAAAACCAGAAATTCCTCTAATTTAGAGGCAAAAAGGCAAATGTTCCCCTTATTTTGGAGCAAAAATGAAGAAATTTCCCTTTTTTATGGCAAAAAGGTATGCATTTTTCTTATTTTCAGACAAAAAGGCAGAAATTCCCCATATTTTGGGGCAAAAGGCAGAAATTCTCCTTATTTTGGGGCAAAATTGCAGAAATTTCCCTAATTGTGGGGCAAAAAACAGAAATTCCCCTTATTTTGTGGCAAAATTGCAGAAATTTCCCTTATTATGGGGAAAAATTGCAGAAATTTCCCTTATTTTGGGCTAAAATTGCAGAAATTTCACATATTTCAGGGCAAAAAGTCAGAAATTTCCCTCAAATTGGGGCAAAAATGAAGAAATTTCCTATTTTTATGGCAAAAAGGTATGCATTCCCCTTATTTTGGGCAAAAAGGCAGAAATTACCCGTATTTTGGAGCAAAATGGCAGAAATTCCCCTAATTGTGGGGCAAAATTCGAGAAATTTTCTTTATTTTGGGGCAAAATTGCAGAAATTTCACTTATTTTGGGGCAAAATTGCAGAAATTTCACTTATTTCAGGAAAAAAAGGCATAAATTTTTCCTTATTTTGGGGCAAAAGCAGAAATTCCTAATATTTTGTTGCAAAAATGCAGATATTTCCCTTATTTTGAAATAAAAAGGCTGAAATTCCCCTTATTTAGGGGCAAAAAGGCAGAAATTTTTCTTATTTTGGGGCAAAATTGCAGAAATTTCACCTATTTCAGGGTAATAAGTCAGAAATTTTCCTTATTTTGGGGCGAAAATGACAGAAATTCCCTTTGTTTTGGGGGAAAAAGACAGAAATTCCACTTATTTAGAGGCAAAAAAGCAGAAATTCCCCTTATTTTAGGGCAGAATTGCAGAAATTTCCCTTATTTGGGAGCAAAAAAACAGAAATTCCCCTTATTTTGTGGCAAAATTCTAGAAATTTCCCTTATTATGGGAAAAAATTGCAGAAATTTCCCTTATTTTAGGGCAAAATTGCAGAAATTTCAGTTATTTCAGAGAAAAAAGGCAAAAATTTTTCTTATTTTGGGGCAAAAAGGCAGAAATTCCCATTATTTTGGGGCAAAAAGGCAGAAATTCACCTTATTTTAGGCTAAAATTGCAGAAATTTAACATATATCAGTGCAAAAATTCTGAAATTTCCCTTAATTTGTGGCAAAAATGAAGAAATTTCCCTTTTTTATGGCAAAAAGGTATGCATTCCCTCTATTTTGGGCAAAAAGGCAGAAATTCCCCGTATTTTGGAGCAAAATTGCAGAAATTCCCCTAATTGTGGGGCAAAATTCCAGAAATTTTCCTTATTTTGGGGCAAAATTGCAGAAATTTCACTTATTTTGGGGCAAAATTGCAGAAATTTCACTTATTTCAGGGAAAAAAGGCAGAAATTTTCCTTATTTTGGGGAAAAAGGCAGAAATTCTCCATATTTTGGTGCAAAAATCAGAAATTTCCCTTATTTTTGGGCAAAATTGCAGAAATTTCCCTAATTGTGGGACAAAAACAGAAATTCCCCTTATTTTGGGGCAAAATTGCAGAAATTTCCCTTATTATGAGGAAAAATTGCAGAAATTTCCCTTATTTTACGGCAAAATTGCAGAAATTTCACTAATTGTGGCGCAAAAAGGCAGAAATTCTCCTTATTTTAGGCAAAACTCAGAAATTCCACTTAATTTGGGGAAAAATTCAAGAAATTTCCCTTATTTTGGGGCAAAATTGCAGAAATTTTACTTATTTTGGGGCAAAATTTCAGAAATTTCACTTATTTTGGTGCAAAATTGCAGAAATTTCACTTATTTCAGGGAAAAAAGGCAGAAATTTTCCTTATTTTGGGGAAAAAGGCAGAAATTCTCCATATTTTGGGGCAAAAATCAGAAATTTCCCTTATTTTGAGGTAAAACGCTGAAATTCCCCTTATTTTGGGGCAAAAGGCAGAAATTTCCCTTTTTTGGGGGCAAATTTGCAGAAATTTCACTTATTTCCAGGAAAAAAGGCAGAAATTTTCCTTATTTTGCGGCAAAAAAGCAGGAATTCCTAATATTTTGTGGCAAAAATGCAGAAATTCCTAATATTTTGTTGCAAAAATGCAGAAATTTCTCTTATTTTGAGATAAAAAGGCTGAAATTCCCTTTATTTAGGGCCAAAAAGGCAGAAATATTTCTTATTTTGGGGCAAATTTGCAGAAATTTCACTTATTTCAGGGTTATAAGTCAGAAATTTTCCTTATTTTGGGGCAAAAAAGACAGAAATTGCCTTTGTTTTGAGGGAAAAGGACAGAAATTCCACTTATTTAGAGGCAAAAAGGCAAAAGTTCCCCTTATTTTGGAGCAAAAATGAAGAAATTTCCCTTTTTTATGGCAAAAAAGTTATGCATTCTTCTTATTTTCAGACAAAAAAGCAGAAATTCCCCATATTCTGGGGCAAAATGCAGAAATTTCCCTTATTTTAGGGCAAAATTGCAGAAATTTCACTTATTTCAGAGAAAAAAGGCAAAAATTTTTCTTATTTGGTGCTAAAAGGCAGAAATTCCCATTATTTTGGGACAAAAAGGCAGAAATTCACCTTATTTTGGGCTAAAATTGCAGAAATTTCACATATTTCAGGGCAAAAAGTCAGAAATTTCTCTTAATTTGGGGCAAAAATGAAGAAATTCTCCTTTTTTATGGCAAAAAGGTATGCATTCCCCTTATTTTGGGCAAAAAGGCAGAAATTCCCCGTATTTTGGAGCAAAATTGCAGAATTTCCCCTAATTGTGGGGCAAAATTCCAGAAATTTTCCTTATTTTGGGGCAAAATTGCAGAAATTTCACTTATTTTGGGGCAAAATTGCAGAAATTTCACTTATTTCAGGAAAAATAGGCAGAAATTTTCCTTATTTTGGGGCAAAAAGGCAGAAATTCTCCATATTTTGTGGCAAAAATGCAGAAATTCCCCTTATTTTGAGGTAAAATGCTGAAATTCCCCTTATTTTGGGGCAAAAGGCAGACATTTCCCTATTTTTGGGGCAAATTTGCAGAAATTTCACTTATTTCAGGGTTATACATCAGAAATTTTCCTTATTTTGGGGCAAAAAGACAGAAATTCTCTTTGTTTTGGGGGAAAAAAACAGAAATTCCACTTATTTAGAGGCAAAAAGGCAAAAGTACCCCTTATTTTGGAGTAAAAATGAAGAAATTTCCCTTTTTTATGGCAAAAAGGTATGCATTTTTCTTATTTTCGGACAAAAATAAGAAATTCCCCATATTTTGGGGCAAAAGGCAGAGATTCCCATTATTTTGGGGCAAAATTGCAGAAATTTCCCTAATTGTGGGGCATAAAACAGAAATTCCCCTTATTTTGTGGAAAAATTCCAGAAATTTCCCTTATTATGGGGAAAATTGCAGAAATTTTCCTTATTTTAGGGCAAAATTGCAGAAATTTTACTTATTTTGGGGCAAAATTGCAGAAATTTCAATTATTTCAGGGAAAAAAGCAGAAATTTTAATTATTTTGGGGCAAAAAGGCAGAAATTCCTAATATTTTGTGCCATAATTCAGAAATTCCCCTTATTTTGAGGTAAAAAGGCTGAAATTCCCCTTATTTGTGAGCAAAAAGGCAGAAATTTCCATTATATTGGGGAAAAATTGCAGAAATTTCACTTATTTCAGGGTAATAAGTCAGAAATTTCCCTTAATTTGGGGCAAAAATGAAGAAATTTCTTTTTTTTATGGCAAAACGGTATGCATTCCCCTTATTTCGGGCAAAAAGGCAGAAATTCCCCTTATTTTAGGGCAAAATTGCAGAAATTTCCCTTTTTTGGGAGCAAAAAAACAGAAATTCCCCTTATTTTGTGGCAAAATTCCAGAAATTTCCCTTATTATTGGGAAAAATTGCAGAAATTTCCCTTATGTTAGGGCAAAATTGCCGAAATTTCACTTATTTCAGAGAAAAAAGGCAAAAATTTTTCTTATTTTGGGGCAAAAAGGCAGAAATTCCCATTATTTTGGGTCAAAAAGGCAGAAATTCACCTTATTTTGGGCTAAAATTGCAGAAATTTCACATATTTCAGGGCAAAAAGTCAAAAATTTCCCTTAATTTGGGGCAAAAATGAAGAAATTTCCCTTTTTTATGGCCCAAAGGTATGCATTCCCCTTATTTTGGGCAAAAAGGCAGAAATTCCCTGTATTTTGGAGCAAAATTGCAGAAATTCCCCTAATTGTGGGGCAAAATTCCAGAAATTTTCCTTATTTTAGGGCAAAATTGTAGAAATTTTACTTATTTTGGGGCAAAAATCAGAAATTTCACTTATTTCAGGGAAAAAAGGCAGAAATTTTCCTTATTTTGGGGCAAAAAGGCAGAAATTTTCCATATTTTGGTGCAAAAATAGGAAATTTCCCTTATTTTGAGGTAAAATGCTGAAATTCCCCTGATTTTGGGGCAAAAGGCAGAAATTTCCCTTTTTTTGGGGGCAAATTTGCAGAAATTTCACTTATTTCCGGGAAAAAAGGCAGAAATTTTCCTTATTTTGGGGCAAAAAGGCAGAAATTCCTAATAGTTTGTGGCAAAAATGCAGAAATTCCTAATATTTTGTTGCAAAAATGCAGAAATTTCCCTTATTTTGAGATAAAAAGGCTGAAATTCCCCTTATTTGGGGGCAAAAAGGCAGAAATTTTTCTTATTTTGGGGCAAATTTGCAGAAATTTCACTTATTTCAGGGTTATAAGTCAGAAATTTTCCTTATTTTGGGGCAAAAAAGACAAAAATTGCCTTTGTTTGGGGGGAAAAGGACAGAAATTCCACTTATTTAGAGGCAAAAAGGCAAAAGTTCCCCTTATTTTGGAGCAAAAATGAAGAAATTTCCCTTTTTTATGGCAAAAAGGTATGCATTCTTCTTATTTTCAGACAAAAAGACAGAAATTCCACTTATTTAGAGGCAAAAAAGCAGAAATTCCCATTATTTTTGGGCAAAATTGCAGAAATTTCTTTAATTGTGGGGCAAAAAAAAGAAATTCCCCTTATTTTGGGGCAAAATTGCAGAAATTTCCCTTATTATGAGGAAAAATTGCAGAAATTTCTCTTATTTTACGGCAAAATTGCAGAAATTTCACTAATTGTGGCGCAAAAATGCAGAAATTCTCCTTATTTTGGGGCAAAACTCAGAAATTCCACTTATTTTGGGGCAAAATTCCAGAAATTTCCCTTATTTTGGGGCAAAATTGCAGAAATTTTACTTATTTTGGGGCAAAATTGCAGAAATTTCACTTATTTCAGGGAAAAAAGCAGAAATTTTCCTTATTTTGGGGCAAAAAAGCAGAAATTCCTAATATTTTGTGCCAAAATTCAGAAATTCCCCTTATTTTGAGGTAAAAAGGCTGAAATTCCCCTTATTTGGGGGCAAAAAGGCAGAAATTTTCCTTATATTGGGGCAAAATTGCAGAAATTTCACTTATTTCAGAGTAATAAGTCAGAAATTTTCCTTATTTTGGGGCAAAAATGATAGAAATTCCCTTTGTTTTGGGGGAAAAAAGACAGAAATTCCACTTATTTAGAGGCAAAAAAGCAGAAATTCCCCTTATTTTAGGAAAAAATTGCAGAAATTTCCCTTATTTGGGGGCAAAAAAACAGAAATTCCTCTTATTTTGGGGCAAAATTCCAGAAATTTCCCTTATTATGGGGAAAAATTGCAGAAATTTCCTTTAAATAGGGCAAAATTGCAGAAATTTCACTTATTTCAGAGAAAAAAGGCAAAAATTTTTCTTATTTTGGGGCAAAAAGGCAGAAATTCCCATTATTTTGGGGCAAAAAGGCAGAAATTCACCTTATTTTAGGCTAAAATTGCAGAAATTTCACATATTTCAGGGCAAAAAGGCAGAAATTTCCCTTAATTTGTGGCAAAAATGAAGAAATTTCCCTTTTTTATGGCAAAAAGGTATGCATTCCCTTTATTTTCGGGCAAAAAAGCAGAAATTCCCCGTATTTTGGAGCAAAATTGCAGAAATTCCCCTAATTGTGGGGCAAAAATGCAGAAATTCTCCTTATTTTTGAAAAAAAACTCAGAAATTCCACTTTTTTTGGGGAAAAATTGCAGAAATTTCTTTTATTTTGGGGCAAAATTCCTGAAATTTCACTTATTTTAATGCAAAATTGCAGAAATTTCACTTATTTCAGAGAAAAAAGGCAGAAATTTTCCTTATTTTGGGGCAAAAAGGCAGAAATTCCCCTTATTTTGAGGGAAAATGCTGAAATTTTACTTATTTTGGGCCAAAAGGCAGAAATTTTCCTATTTTTGGGACAAATTTGCAGAAATTTCACTTATTTCATGGTAATAAGTCAGAAATTTTTTTTATTTTGGGGCAAAAAAGACAGAAATTCTCTTTGTTTTGGGAAAAATAAAACAGAAATTCCTCTAATTTAGAGGCAAAAAGGCAAATGTTTCCCTTATTTTGGAGCAAAAATGAAGAAATTTCTCTTTTTTATGGCAAAAAGGTATGCATTTTTCTTATTTTCAGACAAAAAGGCAGAAATTCCCCATATTTTGGGGCAAAAGGCAGAAATTCTCCTTATTTTGGGGCAAAATTGCAGAAATTTCCCTAATTGTGGGGCAAAAAACAGAAATTCCCCTTATTTTGTGGCAAAATTGCAGAAATTTCCCTTATTATGGGGAAAAATATCAGAAATTTCCCTTATTTTAGGGCAAAATTGCAGAAATTTCACTTATTTCAGAGAAAAAAGGCAAAAATTTTTCTTATTTTGGTGCAAAAATGCAGAAATTCCCAATTTATTGGGGCTAAAAGGCAGAAATTCACCTTATTTTGGGCTAAAATTGCCGAAATTTCACATATTTAAGGGCAAAAAGTCAGAAATTTCCCTCAAATTGGGGCAAAAATGAAGAAATTTCCTATTTTTATGGCAAAAAGGTATGCATTCCCCTTATTTTGGGCAAAAAGGCAGAAATTCCCCGTATTTTGGAGCAAAATGGCAGAAATTCCCCTAATTGTGGGGCAAAATTCGAGAAATTTTCTTTATTTTGGGGCAAAATTGCAGAAATTTCACTTATTTTGGGGCAAAATTGCAGAAATTTCACTTATTTCAGGAAAAAAAGGCATAAATTTTTCCTTATTTTGGGGCAAAAGCAGAAATTCCTAATATTTTGTGGCAAAAATGCAGAAATTCCTAATATTTTGTTGCAAAAATGCAGATGTTTCCCTTATTTTGAAATAAAAAGGCTGAAATTCCCCTTATTTAGGGGCAAAAAGGCAGAAATTTTTCTTATTTTGGGGCAAAATTGCAGAAATTTCACCTATTTCAGGGTAATAAGTCAGAAATTTTCCTTATTTTGGGGCGAAAATGACAGAAATTCCATTTGTTTTGGGGGAAAAAGACAGAAATTCCACTTATTTAGAGGCAAAAATGCAGAAATTCTCCTTATTTTAGGGCAAAATTGCAGAAATTTCCCTTATTTGGGAGCAAAAAAAAAAAATTCCCCTTATTTTGTGGCAAAATTCTAGAAATTTCCCTTATTATGGGAAAAAATTGCAGAAATCCCTTATTTTAGGGCAAAATTGCAGAAATTTCAGTTATTTCAGAGAAAAAAGGCAAAAATTTTTCTTATTTTGGGGCAAAAAGGCAGAAATTCCCATTATTTTGGGGCAAAAAGGCAGAAATTCACCTTATTTTAGGCTAAAATTGCAGAAATTTAACATATTTCAGTGCAAAAATTCTGAAATTTCCCTTAATTTGGGGTAAAAATGAAGAAATTTCCCTTTTTTATGGCAAAAAGGTATGCATTCCCTCTATTTTGGGCAAAAAGGCAGAAATTCCCCGTATTTTGAAGCAAAATTGCAGAAATTCCCCTAATTGTGGGGCAAAATTCCAGAAATTTTCCTTATTTTGGGGCAAAATTGCAGAAATTTCACATATTTTGAGGCAAAATTGCAGAAATTTCACTTATTTCAGGGAAAAAAGGCAGAAATTTTCCTTATTTTGGGGAAAAAGGCAGAAATTCTCCATATTTTGGTGCAAAAATCAGAAATTTCCCTTATTTTTGGGCAAAATTGCAGAAATTTCCCTAATTGTGGGACAAAACCAGAAATTCCCCTTATTTTGGGGCAAAATTGCAGAAATTTCCCTTATTATGAGGAAAAATTGCAGAAATTTCCCTTATTTTACGGCAAAATTGCAGAAATTTCACTAATTGTGGCGCAAAAAGGCAGAAATTCTCCTTATTTTGAAGCAAAACTCAGAAATTCCACTTAATTTGGGGAAAAATTCCAGAAATTTCCCTTATTTTGGGGCAAAATTGCAGAAATTTTACTTATTTTGGGGCAAAATTTCAGAAATTTCACTTATTTTGGTGCAAAATTGCAGAAATTTCACTTATTTCAGGGAAAAAAGGCAGAAATTTTCCTTATTTTGGGGAAAAAGGCAGAAATTCTCCATATTTTGGGGCAAAAATCAGAAATTTCCCTTATTTTGAGGTAAAATGCTGAAATTCCCCTTATTTTGGGGCAAAAGGCAGAAATTTCCCTTTTTTGGGGCAAATTTGCAGAAATTTCACTTATTTCCAGGAAAAAAGGCAGAAATTTTCCTTATTTTGCGGCAAAAAGGAAGGAATTCCTAATATTTTGTGGCAAAAATGCAGAAATTCCTAATATTTTGTTGCAAAAATGCAGAAATTTCCCTTATTTTGAGATAAAAAGGCTGAAATTCCCTTTATTTAGGGCCAAAAAGGCAGAAATATTTCTTATTTTGGGGCAAATTTGCAGAAATTTCACTTATTTCAGGGTTATAAGTCAGAAATTTTCCTTATTTTGGTGCAAAAAAGACAGAAATTGCCTTTGTTTTGGGGGAAAAGGACAGAAATTCCCTTATTTAGAGGCAAAAAGGCAAAAGTTCCCCTTATTTAGGAGCAAAAATGAAGAAATTTCTCTTTTTTATGGCAAAAAGGTATGCATTCTTCTTATTTTCAGACAAAAAGGCAGAAATTCCCCATATTTTGGGGCACACGGCAGAAATTTCCCTTATTTTTGGGCAAAATTGCAGAAATTTCCCTAATTGGGGGGCAAAAAACAGATATTCCCCTTATTTTGGGGCAAAATTGCAGAAATTTCCCTTATTATGAGGAAAAATTGCAGAAATTTCCCTTATTTTACGGCAAAATTGCAGAAATTTCACTAATTGTGGCGCAAAAAGTCAGAAATTCTCCTTATTTTGGGGCAAAACTCAGAAATTCCACTTATTTTGGGGCAAAATTCCAGAAATTTCCCTTATTTTGGGGCAAACTTGCAGAAATTTTACTTATTTTGGGGCAAAATTGCAGAAATTTCACTTATTTCAAGGAAAAAACAGAAATTTTCCTTATTTTGGGGCAAAAAGGCAGAAATTCCTAATATTTTGTGCCAAAATTCAGAAATTCCCCTTATTTTGAGGTAAAAAGGCTGAAATTTCCCTTATTTTGGGGCAAAAAGACAGAAATTTCCCTTATATTGGGGAAAAAGTGCAGAAATTTCACTTATTTCAGGGTAATAAGTCAGAAATTTTCCTTATTTTGGGGCAAAAATGACAGAAATTCCCTTTGTTTTGGGGGAAAAAGACAGAAATTCCAGTTATTTAGAGGCAAAAAGCAAAAATTCCCCTTATTTTGGGGCAAAATTGCAGAAATTTCCCTTATTAGGGGGCAAAAAAACAGAAATTACCCTTATTTTGTGGCAAAATTCCAGAAATTTCCCTTATTATGGGGAAAAATTGCAGAAATTTCCCTTATTTTAGGGCAAAATTTCAGAAATTTCACTTATTTCAGAGAAAAAAGGCAAAATTTTTTCTTATTTTGGGGCAAAAAGGCAGAAATTCCCATTATTTTAAGGCAAAAAGGCAGAAATTCACCTTATTTTGGGCTAAAATTGCAGAAATTTCACATATTTCAGGGCAAAAAGTCAGAAATTTCCCTTAATTTGGGGCAAAAATGAAGAAATTTCCCTTTTTTATGGCAAAAAGGTATGCATTCCCTTTATTTCGGGATAAAAGGCAGAAATTCCCCGTATTTTAGAGCAAAATTGCAGAAATTCTCCTAATTGTGGAGCATAATTCCAGAAATTTTCCTTATTTTGGCGCAAAATTGCAGAAATTTCACTTATTTTGGGGCAAAATTGCAGAAATTTGACTTATTTCAGAGAAAATAGGCAGAAATTTTCCTTATTTTGGGGCAAAAAGGCAGAAATTCTCCATATTTTGGTGCAAAAATTAGAAATTTCCCTTATTTTGAGGTAAAATGCTGAAATTCCCCTTATTATGGGGCAAAAGGCAGAAATTTTCTTTTTTGGGGCAAATTTGCAGAAATTTCACTTATTTCCGGGAAAAAAGGCAGAAATTTTTCTAATTTTGGGGCAAAAATGAAGAAATTCCTAGTATTTTGTGGCAAAAATGCAGAAATTCCTAATATTTTGTTGCAAAAATGCAGAAATTTCTCTTATTTTGAGATAAAAAGGCTGAAATTCCCCTTATTTGGGGGCAAAAAGGCAGAAATTTTTCTTATTTTGGGGCAAATTTGCAGAAATTTCACTTATTTCAGGGTTATACGTCAGAAATTTTCCTTATTTTGGAGCAAAAAAGAAAGAAATTCCCTTTGTTTTGGGGGGAAAAGACAGAAATTCCACTTATTTAGAGGCAAAAAGGCAAAAGTTCCCCTTATTTTGGAGCAAAAATGAAGAAATTTCCCTTTTTTATGGAAAAAAAGTTATGCATTCTTCTTATTTTCAGACAAAAAAGCAGAAATTCCCCATATTTTGGGGCAAAAGGCAGAAATTTCCCTTATTTTAGGGCAAAATTGCAGAAATTTCACTTATTTCAGAGAAAAAAGGCAAAAATTTTTTTTATTTGGGGCTAAAAGGCAGAAATTCCCATTATTTTTGGACAAAAAGGCAGAAATTCACCTTATTTTGGGCTAAAATTGCAGAAATTTCACATATTTCAGGGCAAAAAGTCAGAAATTTCCCCTAATTTGGGGCAAAAATGAAGAAATTTCCCTTTTTCATGGCAAAAAGGTATGCATTCCCCTTATTTCGGGCAAAAAGGCAGAAATTCCCGTATTTTGGAGCAAAATTGCAGAATTTCCCCTAATTGTGGGGCAAAATTCCAGAAATTTTCCTTATTTTGGGGCAAAATTGCAGAAATTTCACTTATTTTAGGGAAAAAAGGCAGAAATTTTTTTATTTTGGGGCAAAAAGGCAGAAATTCCTAATATTTTGTGCCAAAATTCAGAAATTCCCTTTATTTTGAGGTAAAAAGGCTGAAATTTCCCTTATTTGGGGGCAAAAAGGAAGAAATTTCCCTTATATTGGGGCAAAATTGCAGAAATTTCACTTATTTCAGGGTAATAAGTCAGAAATTTTCCTTATTTTGGGGCAAAAATGACAGAAATTCCCTTTGTTTTGGGGGAAAAAGACAGTAATTCCACTTATTTAGAGGCAAAATGCAGAAATTCCCCTTATTTTAGGGCAAAATTGCAGAAATTTCCCTTATTTACGGGCAAAAAAACAGAAATTCCCCTTATTTTGTGGCAAAATTCCAGAAATTTCCCTTATTATGGGGAAAAATTGCAGAAATTTCCCTTATTTTAGGGCAAAATTGCAGAAAATTCACTTATTTCAGAGAAAAAAGGAAAATTTTTTTTATTTTGGGGCAAAAAGGCAGAAATTCCCATTACTTTGGGGCAAAAAGGCAGAAATTCACCTTACTTTGGGCTAAAATTGCAGAAATTTCACATATTTCAAGGCAAGAAGTCAGAAATTTCCCTTAATTTGGGGCAAAAATGAAGAAATTTCCCTTTTTTATGGCAAAAAGGTATGCATTCCCCTTATTTCGGGCAAAAAGGCAGAAATTCCCCGTATTTTGGAGCAAAATTGCAGAATTTCCCCTAATTGTGGGGCAAAATTCCAGAAATTTTCCTTATTTTGGGGCAAAATTGCAGAAATTTCACTTATTTTGGGGCAAAATTGCAGAAATTTCACTTATTTCAGGGAAAATAGGAAGAAATTTTCCTTATTTTGGGGCAAAAAGGCAGAAATTCTCCATATTTTGTTGCAAAAATCAGAAATTTCCCTTATTTTGAGGTAAAATGCTGAAATTCCCCTTTTTTGGGGGCAAAAGGCAGAAATTTCCCTTTTTTGGGGCAAATTTGCAGAAATTTCACTTATTTCCGAAAAAAAAGGCAGAAATTTTTCTTATTTTGGGGCAAAAAGGCAGAAATTCCTAATATTTTGTTGCAAAAATGCAGAAATTTCCCTTATTTTGAAATAAAAAGGCTGAAATTTTCCTTATTTGGGGGCAAAAAGGCAGAAATTTTTCTTATTTTGGGGCAAATTTGCAGAAATTTCACTTATTTCAGGGTTATAAGTCAGAAATTTTCCTTATTTTGGGGCAAAAAAGACAGAAATTCCCTTTGTTTTGGGGGAAAAAGACAGAAATTTCACTTATTTAGAGGCAAAAAGGCAAAAGTTCCCCTTATTTTAAAGCAAAAATGAAGAAATTTCTCTTTTTTATGGCAAAAAGTTATGCATTCTTCTTATTTTCAGACAAAAAGGCAGAAATTCCCCATATTTTGGGGCAAAAGGCCGAAATTTCCCTTATTTTTTGGCAAAATTGCAGAAATTTCCCTAATGGTGGGGCAAAAAACAGAAATTCCCCTTATTTTGGGGCAAAATTGCAGAAATTTCCATTATTATGAGGAAAAATTGCAGAAATTTCCCTTATTTTACGGCAAAATTGCAGAAATTTCACTAATTGTGGCGCAAAAAGGCAGAAATTCTCCTTATTTTGGGGCCAAACTCAGAAATTCCACTTATTTTGGAGCAAAATTCCAGAAATTTCCCTTATTTTGGGGCAAAATTGTAGAAATTTTACTTATTTTGGGGCAAAATTGCAGAAATTTCACTTATTTTAGGGAAAAAAGGCAGAAATTTTTTTATTTTGGGGCAAAAAGGCAGAAATTCCTAATATTTTGTGCCAAAATTCAGAAATTCCCTTTATTTAGAGGTAAAAAGGCTGAAATTTCCCTTATTTGGGAGCAAAAAGGAAGAAATTTCCCTTATATTGGGGCAAAATTGCAGAAATTTCACTTATTTCAGGGTAATAAGTCAGAAATTTTCCTTATTTTGGGGGAAAAATGACAGAAATTCCCTTTGTTTTGGGGGAAAAAGACAGTAATTCCACTTATTTAGAGGCAAAATGCAGAAATTCCCCTTATTTTAGGGCAAAATTGCAGAAATTTCCCTTATTTTCGGGCAAAAAAACAGAAATTCCCCTTATTTTGTGGCAAAATTCCAGAAATTTCCCTTATTATTGGGAAAAATTGCAGAAATTTCCCTTATTTTAGGGCAAAATTGCAGAAAATTCACTTATTTCAGAGAAAAAAGGAAAAATTTTTTTTATTTTGGGGCAAAAAGGCAGAAATTCCCATTACTTTGGGGCAAAAAGGCAGAAATTCACCTTACTTTGGGCTAAAATTGCAGAAATTTCACATATTTCAAGGCAAGAAGTCAGAAATTTCCTTTAATTTGGGGCAAAAATGAAGAAATTTCCCTTTTTTATGGCAAAAAGGTATGCAATCCCCTTATTTCGGGCAAAAAGGCAGAAATTCCCCGTATTTTGGAGCAAAATTGCAGAATTTCCCCTAATTGTGGGGCAAAATTCCAGAAATTTTCCTTATTTTGGGGCAAAATTGCAGAAATTTCACTTATTTCAGGGTAATAAGTCAGAAATTTTCCTTATTTTGGGGCAAAAATGATAGAAATTCCCTTTGTTTTGGGGGAAAAAGACAGAAATTCCACTTATTTAGAGGCAAAAAAGCAGAAATTCCCCTTATTTTAGGAGAAAATTGCAGAAATTTCCCTTATTTGGGGGCAAAAAAACAGAAATTCCTCTTATTTTGGGGCAAAATTCCAGAAATTTCCCTTATTATGGGGAAAAATTGCAGAAATTTCCTTTAAATAGGGCAAAATTGCAGAAATTTCACTTATTTCAGAGAAAAAAGGCAAAAATTTTTCTTATTTTGGGGCAAAAAGGCAGAAATTCCCATTATTTTGGGGCAAAAAGGCAGAAATTCACCTTATTTTGGGCTAAAATTGCAGAAATTTCACATATTTCAGGGCAAAAAGGCAGAAATTTCCCTTAATTTGTGGCAAAAATGAAGAAATTTCCCTTTTTTATGGCAAAAAGGTATGCATTCCCTTTATTTTCGGGCAAAAAGGCAGAAATTCCCCGTATTTTGGAGCAAAATTGCAGAAATTCCCCTAATTGTGGGGCAAAAATGCAGAAATTCTCCTTATTTTTGAAAAAAACTCAGAAATTCCACTTATTTTGGGGCAAAATTGCAGAAATTTCCCTTACTTTGGGGCAAAATTGCCGAAATTTCACTTATTTTAAGGCAAAATTGCAGAAATTTCACTTATTTCAGAGAAAAAAGGCAGAAATTTTCCTTATTTTGGGGCAAAAAGGCAGAAATTCCCCTTATTTTGAGGGAAAATGCTGAAATTTTACTTATTTTGGGGCAAAAGGCAGAAATTTTCCTATTTTTGGGACAAATTTGCAGAAATTTCACTTATTTCATGGTAATAAGTCAGAAATTTTTTTTATTTTGGGGCAAAAAAGACAGAAATTCTCTTTGTTTTGGGGAAAAAAAACCAGAAATTCCTCTAATTTAGAGGCAAAAAGGCAAATGTTCCCCTTATTTTGGAGCAAAAATGAAGAAATTTCCCTTTTTTATGGCAAAAAGGTATGCATTTTTCTTATTTTCAGACAAAAAGGCAGAAATTCCCCATATTTTGGGGCAAAAGGCAGAAATTCTCCTTATTTTGGGGCAAAATTGCAGAAATTTCCCTAATTGTGGGGCAAAAAACAGAAATTCCCCTTATTTTGTGGCAAAATTGCAGAAATTTCCCTTATTATGGGGAAAAATTGCAGAAATTTCCCTTATTTTGGGCTAAAATTGCAGAAATTTCACATATTTCAGGGCAAAAAGTCAGAAATTTCCCTCAAATTGGGGCAAAAATGAAGAAATTTCCTATTTTTATGGCAAAAAGGTATGCATTCCCCTTATTTTGGGCAAAAAGGCAGAAATTACCCGTATTTTGGAGCAAAATGGCAGAAATTCCCCTAATTGTGGGGCAAAATTCGAGAAATTTTCTTTATTTTGGGGCAAAATTGCAGAAATTTCACTTATTTTGGGGCAAAATTGCAGAAATTTCACTTATTTCAGGAAAAAAAGGCATAAATTTTTCCTTATTTTGGGGCAAAAGCAGAAATTCCTAATATTTTGTTGCAAAAATGCAGATATTTCCCTTATTTTGAAATAAAAAGGCTGAAATTCCCCTTATTTAGGGGCAAAAAGGCAGAAATTTTTCTTATTTTGGGGCAAAATTGCAGAAATTTCACCTATTTCAGGGTAATAAGTCAGAAATTTTCCTTATTTTGGGGCGAAAATGACAGAAATTCCCTTTGTTTTGGGGGAAAAAGACAGAAATTCCACTTATTTAGAGGCAAAAAAGCAGAAATTCCCCTTATTTTAGGGCAGAATTGCAGAAATTTCCCTTATTTGGGAGCAAAAAAACAGAAATTCCCCTTATTTTGTGGCAAAATTCTAGAAATTTCCCTTATTATGGGAAAAAATTGCAGAAATTTCCCTTATTTTAGGGCAAAATTGCAGAAATTTCAGTTATTTCAGAGAAAAAAGGCAAAAATTTTTCTTATTTTGGGGCAAAAAGGCAGAAATTCCCATTATTTTGGGGCAAAAAGGCAGAAATTCACCTTATTTTAGGCTAAAATTGCAGAAATTTAACATATATCAGTGCAAAAATTCTGAAATTTCCCTTAATTTGGGGCAAAAATGAAGAAATTTCCCTTTTTTATGGCAAAAAGGTATGCATTCCCTCTATTTTGGGCAAAAAGGCAGAAATTCCCCGTATTTTGGAGCAAAATTGCAGAAATTCCCCTAATTGTGGGGCAAAATTCCAGAAATTTTCCTTATTTTGGGGCAAAATTGCAGAAATTTCACTTATTTTGGGGCAAAATTGCAGAAATTTCACTTATTTCAGGGAAAAAAGGCAGAAATTTTCCTTATTTTGGGGAAAAAGGCAGAAATTCTCCATATTTTGGTGCAAAAATCAGAAATTTCCCTTATTTTTGAACAAAATTGCAGAAATTTCCCTAATTGTGGGACAAAAACAGAAATTCCCCTTATTTTGGGGCAAAATTGCAGAAATTTCCCTTATTATGAGGAAAAATTGCAGAAATTTCCCTTATTTTACGGCAAAATTGCAGAAATTTCACTAATTGTGGCGCAAAAAGGCAGAAATTCTCCTTATTTTAGGCAAAACTCAGAAATTCCACTTAATTTGGGGAAAAATTCAAGAAATTTCCCTTATTTTGGGGCAAAATTGCAGAAATTTTACTTATTTTGGGGCAAAATTTCAGAAATTTCACTTATTTTGGTGCAATATTGCAGAAATTTCACTTATTTCAGGGAAAAAAGGCAGAAATTTTCCTTATTTTGGGGAAAAAGGCAGAAATTCTCCATATTTTGGGGCAAAAATCAGAAATTTCCCTTATTTTGAGGTAAAACGCTGAAATTCCCCTTATTTTGGGGCAAAAGGCAGAAATTTCCCTTTTTTGGGGGCAAATTTGCAGAAATTTCACTTATTTCCAGGAAAAAAGGCAGAAATTTTCCTTATTTTGCGGCAAAAAAGCAGGAATTCCTAATATTTTGTGGCAAAAATGCAGAAATTCCTAATATTTTGTTGCAAAAATGCAGAAATTTCTCTTATTTTGAGATAAAAAGGCTGAAATTCCCTTTATTTAGGGCCAAAAAGGCAGAAATATTTCTTATTTTGGGGCAAATTTGCAGAAATTTCACTTATTTCAGGGTTATAAGTCAGAAATTTTCCTTATTTTGGGGCAAAAAAGACAGAAATTGCCTTTGTTTTGAGGGAAAAGGACAGAAATTCCACTTATTTAGAGGCAAAAAGGCAAAAGTTCCCCTTATTTTGGAGCAAAAATGAAGAAATTTCCCTTTTTTATGGCAAAAAAGTTATGCATTCTTCTTATTTTCAGACAAAAAAGCAGAAATTCCCCATATTTTGGGGCAAAAGGCAGAAATTTCCCTTATTTTAGGGCAAAATTGCAGAAATTTCACTTATTTCAGAGAAAAAAGGCAAAAATTTTTCTTATTTGGGGCTAAAAAGCAGAAATTCCCATTATTTTGGGACAAAAAGACAGAAATTCCCCTTATTTTGGGCTAAAATTGCAGAAATTTCACATATTTCAGGGCAAAAAGTCAGAAATTTCCCCTAATTTGGGGCAAAAATGAAGAAATTTCCCTTTTTTATGGCAAAAAGGTATGCATTCCCCTTATTTTGGGCAAAAAGGCAGAAATTCCCCGTATTTTGGAGCAAAATTGCAGAATTTCCCCTAATTGTGGGGCAAAATTCCAGAAATTTTCCTTATTTTGGGGCAAAATTGCAGAAATTTCACTTATTTTAGGGAAAAAAGGCAGAAATTTTTTTATTTTGGGGCAAAAAGGCAGAAATTCCTAATATTTTGTGCCAAAATTCAGAAATTCCCTTTATTTTGAGGTAAAAAGGCTGAAATTTCCCTTATTTGGGGGCAAAAAGGAAGAAATTTCCCTTATATTGGGGCAAAATTGCAGAAATTTCACTTATTTCAGGGTAATAAGTCAGAAATTTTCCTTATTTTGGGGCAAAAATGACAGAAATTCCCTTTGTTTTGGGGGAAAAAGACAGTAATTCCACTTATTTAGAGGCAAAATGCAGAAATTCCCCTTATTTTAGGGCAAAATTGCAGAAATTTCCCTTATTTATGGGCAAAAAAACAGAAATTCCCCTTATTTTGTGGCAAAATTCCAGAAATTTCCCTTATTATGGGGAAAAATTGCAGAAATTTCCCTTATTTTAGGGCAAAATTGCAGAAAATTCACTTATTTCAGAGAAAAAAGGAAAATTTTTTTTTATTTTGGGGCAAAAAGGCAGAAATTCCCATTACTTTGGGGCAAAAAGGCAGAAATTCACCTTACTTTGGGCTAAAATTGCAGAAATTTCACATATTTCAAGGCAAGAAGTCAGAAATTTCCCTTAATTTGGGGCAAAAATGAAGAAATTTCCCTTTTTTATGGCAAAAAGGTATGCATTCCCCTTATTTCGGGCAAAAAGGCAGAAATTCCCCGTATTTTGGAGCAAAATTGCAGAATTTCCCCTAATTGTGGGGCAAAATTCCAGAAATTTTCCTTATTTTGGGGCAAAATTGCAGAAATTTCACTTATTTTGGGGCAAAATTGCAGAAATTTCACTTATTTCAGGGAAAATAGGAAGAAATTTTCCTTATTTTGGGGCAAAAAGGCAGAAATTCTCCATATTTTGTTGCAAAAATCAGAAATTTCCCTTATTTTGAGGTAAAATGCTGAAATTCCCCTTTTTTGGGGGCAAAAGGCAGAAATTTCCCTTTTTTGGGGCAAATTTGCAGAAATTTCACTTATTTCCGAAAAAAAAAGGCAGAAATTTTTCTTATTTTGGGGCAAAAAGGCAGAAATTCCTAATATTTTGTTGCAAAAATGCAGAAATTTCCCTTATTTTGAAATAAAAAGGCTGAAATTTTCCTTATTTGGGGGCAAAAAGGCAGAAATTTTTCTTATTTTGGGGCAAATTTGCAGAAATTTCACTTATTTCAGGGTTATAAGTCAGAAATTTTCCTTATTTTGGGGCAAAAAAGACAGAAATTCCCTTTGTTTTGAGGGAAAAAGACAGAAATTTCACTTATTTAGAGGCAAAAAGGCAAAAGTTCCCCTTATTTTAAAGCAAAAATGAAGTAATTTCTCTTTTTTATGGCAAAAAGTTATGCATTCTTCTTATTTTCAGACAAAAAGGCAGAAATTCCCCATATTTTGGGGCAAAAGGCCGAAATTTCCCTTATTTTTTGGCAAAATTGCAGAAATTTCCCTAATGGTGGGGCAAAAAACAGAAATTCCCCTTATTTTGGGGCAAAATTGCAGAAATTTCCATTATTATGAGGAAAAATTGCAGAAATTTCCCTTATTTTACGGCAAAATTGCAGAAATTTCACTAATTGTGGCGCAAAAAGGCAGAAATTCTCCTTATTTTGGGGCCAAACTCAGAAATTCCACTTATTTTGGAGCAAAATTCCAGAAATTTCCCTTATTTTGGGGCAAAATTGTAGAAATTTTACTTATTTTGGGGCAAAATTGCAGAAATTTCACTTATTTTAGGGAAAAAAGGCAGAAATTTTTTTATTTTGGGGCAAAAAGGCAGAAATTCCTAATATTTTGTGCCAAAATTCAGAAATTCCCTTTATTTTGAGGTAAAAAGGCTGAAATTTCCCTTATTTGGGGGCAAAAAGGAAGAAATTTCCCTTATATTGGGGCAAAATTGCAGAAATTTCACTTATTTCAGGGTAATAAGTCAGAAATTTTCCTTATTTTGGGGGAAAAATGACAGAAATTCCCTTTGTTTTGGGGGAAAAAGACAGTAATTCCACTTATTTAGAGGCAAAATGCAGAAATTCCCCTTATTTTAGGGCAAAATTGCAGAAATTTCCCTTATTTACGGGCAAAAAAACAGAAATTCCCCTTATTTTGTGGCAAAATTCCAGAAATTTCCCTTATTATGGGGAAAAATTGCAGAAATTTCCCTTATTTTAGGGCAAAATTGCAGAAAATTCACTTATTTCAGAGAAAAAAGGAAAAATTTTTTTTATTTTGGGGCAAAAAGGCAGAAATTCCCATTACTTTGGGGCAAAAAGGCAGAAATTCACCTTACTTTGGGCTAAAATTGCAGAAATTTCACATATTTCAAGGCAAGAAGTCAGAAATTTCTCTTAATTTGGGGCAAAAAGGAAGAAATTTCCCTTTTTTATGGCAAAAAGGTATGCATTCCCCTTATTTCGGGCAAAAAGGCAGAAATTCCCCGTATTTTGGAGCAAAATTGCAGAATTTCCCCTAATTGTGGGGCAAAATTCCAGAAATTTTCCTTATTTTGGGGCAAAATTGCAGAAATTTCACTTATTTTGGGGCAAAATTGCAGAAATTTCACTTATTTCAGGGAAAATAGGTAGAAATTTTCCTTATTTTGGGGCAAATAGGCAGAAATTCTCCATATTTTGTTGCAAAAATCAGAAATTTCCCTTATTTTGAGGTAAAATGCTGAAATTCCCCTTTTTTTGGGGCAAAAGGCAGAAATTTCCCTTTTTTGGGGCAAATTTGCAGAAATTTCACTTATTTCCGAAAAAAAGGCAGAAATTTTTCTTATTTTGGGGCAAAAAGGCAGAAATTCCTAATATTTTGTTGCAAAATTGCAGAAATTTCCCTTATTTTGAAATAAAAAGGCTGTAATTCCCCTTATTGGGGGCAAAAAGGCAGAAATTTTTCTTATTTTGTGGCAAATTTGCAGAAATTTCACTTATTTCAGGGTTATAAGTCAGAAATTTTCCTTATTTTGGGGCAAAAAAGACAGAAATTCCCTTTGTTTTGGGGGAAAAAGACAGAAATTTCACTTATTTAAAGGCAAAAAGGCAAAAGTTCCCCTTATTTTAAAGCAAAAATGAAGAAATTTCTCTTTTTTATGGCAAAAAGTTATGCATTCTTCTTATTTTCAGACAAAAAGGCAGAAATTCCCCATATTTTGGGGCAAAAGGCAGTAATTTCCCTTATTTTTTGGCAAAATTGCAGAAATTTCCCTAATTGTGGGGCAAAAAACAAAATTCCCCTTATTTGGGGCAAAATTGCAGAAATTTCCCTTATTATGAGGAAAAATTGCAGAAATTTTCCTTATTTTACGGCAAAATTGCAGAAATTTCACTAATTGTGGCGCAAAAAGGCAGAAATTCTCCTTATTTTTGGGGAAAACTCAGAAATTCCACTTATTTTGGGGCAAAATTCCAGAAATTTCCCTTAGTTTGGGGCAAAATTGCAGAAATTGTACTTATTTTGGGGCAAAATTGCAGAAAATTCACTTATTTCAGGGAAAAAAGCAGAATTTTTTTTTATTTTGGGGCAAAAAAAGAGAAATTCCTAATATTTTGTGCCAAAATTCAGAAATTCCCCTTATTTTGAGGTAAAAAGGCTGAAATTCCCCTTATTTGGGGGCAAAAAGGCAGAAATTTCCCTTATATTGGGGCAAAATTGCAGAAATTTCACTTATTTCAGGGTAATAGTCAGAAATTTTACTTATTTTGGGGCAAAAATGACAGAAATTCCCTTTGTTTTGGGGGAAAAAGACAGAAATTCGACTTATTTAGAGGCAAAAAAGCAGAAATTCCCCTTATTTTAGGGCAAAATTGCAGAAATTTCCCTTATTTGGGGGCAAAAAAACAGAAATTCCCCTTATTTTGTGGCAAAATTCCAGAAATTTCCCTTATTATGGGGAAAAATTGCAGAAATTTCCCTTATTTTAGGGCAAAATTGCAGAAATTTCACTTATTTCAGAGAAAAAAGGCAAAAATTTTTCTTATTTTGGGGCAAAAGGCAGAAATTTCCCTTGTTTTGGGGCAAATTTGCAGAAATTTCACTTATTTCATGGTAATAAGTCAGAAATTTTCTTTATTTTGGGGCCAAAAAACAGAAATTCTCTTTGTTTTGGGGGAAAAAAACAGAAATTCCAGTTATTTAGAGGCAAAAAGGCAAAAGTTCCCCTTATTTTGGAGCAAAAAAGAAGAAATTTCCCTTTTTTATGGCAAAAAGGTATGCATTTTTCTTATTTTCAGACGAAAAGGCAGAAATTCCCCATATTTTGGAGCAAAAGGCAGAAATTCCCCTTATTTGGGGGCAAAATTGCAGAAATTTCCCTAATTGTGGGGCAAAAAGCAGAAATTCCCCTTATTTTGAAGCAAAATTGCAGAAATTTCCTTTATTATGGGGATAAATTGCATAAATTTCCCTTATCTTAGGGCAAAATTGCAGAAATTTCACTAATTGTGGGGCAAAAAGGCAGAAATTCTCCTTATTTTGGGGCCAAACTCAGAAATTCCACTTATTTTGGGGCAAAATTCCAGAAATTTCCCTTATTTTGGGGCAAAATTGTAGAAATTTTACTTATTTTGTGGCAAAATTGCAGAAATTTCACTTATTTCAGAGAAAAAAAGACAGAAATTTGTTTTATTTTGGGGCAAAAAGGCAGAAATTCCTAATATTTTGTGCCAAAATTAAGAAATTCCCCCTATTTTGAGGTAAAAAGGCTGAAATTCCTTTTATTTGGGGGCAAAAACGCAGAAATTTCCCTTATATTGGGACAAAATTGCAGAAATTTCACTTATTTCAGGATAATAATTCAGAAATTTTCCTTATTTTGGGGTAAAAATGACAGAAATTCTCGTTGTTTTGGGGAAAAAGACAGAAATTCCACATATTTAGAGGCAAAAAAGTAGAAATTCTCCTTATTTTGGGGCAAAAGGCAGAAATTTCCCTTATTTTGGGGCAAATTTGCAGAAATTTCACTTATTTCCAGGAAAAAAGGCAGAAATTTTCCTTATTTTGGGGCAAAAAGGCAGAAATTCCTAATATTTTGTGGCAAAAATGCAGAAATTCCTAATATTTTGTTGCAAAAATGCAGAAAATTCCCTTTTTTGAGAAAAAAAGGCTGAAATTCCCCTTATTTGGAGGCAAAAAGGCAGAAATTTTTCTTATTTTGGGGCAAAATTGCAGAAATTTCACTTATTTCGGGGTTATAAGTCAGAAATTTTCCTTATTTTGGGGCAAAAAGACAGAAATTCCCTTTGTTTTGGGGGAAAAAGACAGAAATTCCACTTATTTAGAGGCAAAAAGGCAAAAGTTCCCCTTATTTTGGAGCAAAAATGAAGAAATTTCCCTTTTTATGGCAAAAAGGTATGCATTCTTTTTATTTTCAGACAAAAAGGCAGAAATTCCCCATATTTTGGGGCAAAAGGCAGAAATTTCCCTTATTTTAGGGCAAAATTGCAGAAATTTCCCTAATTGTGGGGCAAATAACAGATATTCCCCTTATTTTGGGGCAAAAATGACAGAAATTCCCTTTGTTTTGGGGGAAAAAGACAGAAATTCCACTTATTTAGAGGCAAAAAAGCAGAAATTCCCCTTATTTTAGGGCAAAATTGCAGAAATATCCCTTATTTGGGGGCAAAAAACAGAAATTTTTTTTATTTTGTGGCAAAATTCCAGAAATTTCCCTTATTATGGGGAAAAATTGCAGAAATTTCCCTTATTTTAGGGCAAAATTGCAGAAATTTCACTTATTTCAGAGAAAAAAGGCAAAAATTTTTTTATTTTGGGGCAAAAACGCAGAAATTCCCATTACTTTGGGGCAAAAAGGGAGAAATTCACCTTATTTTGGGCTAAAATTGCAGAAATTTCACATATTTCAGGGCAAGAAGTCAGAAATTTCCCTTAATTTGGGGCAGAAATGAAGAAATTTCCCTTTTTTATGGCACAAAGGTATGCATTCCCCTTATTTCGGGCAAAAAGGCAGAAATTCCCCGTATTTTGGAGCAAAATTGCAGAAATTTCCCTAAGTGTGGGGCAAAATTCCAGAAATTTTTCTTATTTTGGGGCAAAATTGCATAAATTTCACTTATTTTGGGCCAAAATTGCAAAATTTTCACTTATTTTGGGGCAAAATTGCAAAAATTTTACTTATTTCAGGGAAAAAAGGCAGAAATTTTCCTTATTTTGGGGCAAAAAGGCAGAAATTCCCCTTATTTTGAGGTAAAATGCTGAAATTCCCCTTATTTTGGGGCAATAGGCAGAAATTTCCCTATTTTTGGGGCAAATTTGCAGAAATTTCACTTATTTCATGGTAATAAGTCAGAAATTTTCCTTATTTTGGGGCAAGACAGAAATTTTCTTTGTTTTGGGGGAAAAAAACAGAAATTCCACTTATTAAGAGGCAAAAAGGCAAAAGTTTCCCTTATTTTGTAGCAAAATTAAGAGATTTCCCTTTTTTAGGGCAAAAAGGTATGCATTTTTCTTATTTTCGGACAAAAAGGCAGAAATTCCCCATATTTTGGGGCAAAAGGCAGAAATTCTGAATATTTTGGGGCAAAATTGCAGAAATTTCCCTAATTGTGGGGCAAAAAACAGAAATTCCCCTTATTTTGAAGCAAAATTGCAGAAATTTCCCTTATTATGGGGAAAAATTGCAGAAATTTCCCTTACTTTAGGGCAAAATTGCAGAAATTTCACTAATTGTGGGGCAAAAAGGCAGAAATTCTCCTTATTTTGGGGCCAAACTCAGAAATTCCACTTATTTTGGGGCAAAAATCCAGAAATTTCCCTTATTTTGGGGCAAAATTTTAGAAATTTTTCTTATTTTGTGGCAAAATTGCAGAAATTTCACTTATTTCAGGGAAAAAAGACAGAAATTTGTTTTATTTTGGGGCAAAAAGGCAGAAATTCCTAATATTTTGTGCCAAAATTAAGAAATTCCCCTTATTTTGAGGTAAAAAGACTGAAATTCCTTGTATTTGGGGGCAAAAACGCAGAAATTTCCCTTATATTGGGACAAAATTGCAGAAATTTCA
Source organism: Micromys minutus (assembly GCF_963924665.1). Classification (NCBI taxonomy): domain Eukaryota; kingdom Metazoa; phylum Chordata; class Mammalia; order Rodentia; family Muridae; genus Micromys; species Micromys minutus. The sequence continues at coordinate 230,079 of NW_027667604.1, forward strand.
CTTATTTCAGGGTAATAAGTAAGAAATTTTCCTTATTTTGGGGTAAAAATGACAGAAATTCTCTTTGTTTTGGGGAAAAAGACAGAAATTCCACATATTTAGAGGCAAAAAAGTAGAAATTCCCCTTATTTTAGGGCAAAATTGCAGAAATTTCTTTTATTTGGGGCAAAAAAACAGAAATTCCCCTTATTTTGTGGCAAAATTCCAGAAATTTCCCTTATTATGGGGAAAAATTGCAGAAATTCCCCTTATTTTGGGGCAAAATTGCAGAAATTTCCCGAATTGTGGGGCAAAAAACAGAAATTCCCCTTATTTTGTGGCAAAATTCCAGAAATTTCCCTTATTATGGGAAAAAATTGCAGAAATTTCCCTTATTTTAGGGCAAAATTGCAGAAATTTCAGTTATTTCAGAGAAAAAAGGCAAAAATTTTTCTTATTTTGGGGCAAAAAGGCAGAAATTCCCATTATTTTGGGGCAAAAAGGCAGAAATTCACCTTATTTTGGGCTAAAATTGCAGAAATTTAACATATTTCAGGGCAAAAATTCAGAAATTTCCCTTAATTTGGGGCAAAAATGAAGAATTTTCCCTTTTTTATGGCTAAAAGGTATGCATTTTCCTTATTTTGGGCAAAAAGGCAGAAAATCCTCGTATTTTGGAGCAAAATTGCAGAAATTCCCCTAATTGTGGGGCAAAATTCCAGAAATTTTCATTATTTTGTGGCAAAATTGTAGAAATTTCACTTAATATGGAGCAAAATTGCAGAAATTTCACTTATTTCAGGGAAAAAAGGCAGAAATTTTTTTTATTTTGGGGCAAAAAGGCAGAAATTTTCCATATTTTGGTGCAAAAATAGGAAATTTCCCTTATTTTGAGGTAAAATGCTGAAATTCCCCTTATTTTGGGGCAAAAGGCAGAAATTTCCCTTTTTTTGGGGCAAATTTGCAGAAATTTCACTTATTTCCAGGAAAAAAGGCAGAAATTTTCCTTATTTTGGGGCAAAAAGGCAGAAATTCCTAATATTTTGTGGCAAAAATGCAGAAATTCCTAATATTTTGTTGCAAAAATGCAGAAAATTCCCTTTTTTTTGAGAAAAAAAGGCTGAAATTCCCCTTATTTGGAGGCAAAAAGGCAGAAATTTTTCTTATTTTGGGGCAAAATTGCAGAAATTTCACTTATTTCGGGGTTATAAGTCAGAAATTTTCCTTATTTTGGGGCAAAAAGACAGAAATTCCCTTTGTTTTGGGGGAAAAAGACAGAAATTCCACTTATTTAGAGGCAAAAAGGCAAAAGTTCCCCTTATTTTGGAGCAAAAATGAAGAAATTTCCCTTTTTATGGCAAAAAGGTATGCATTCTTCTTATTTTCAGACAAAAAGGCAGAAATTCCCCATATTTTGGGGCAAAAGGCAGAAATTTCCCTTATTTGGGGGCAAAATTGCAGAAATTTCCCTAATTGTGGGGCAAATAACAGATATTCCCCTCATTTTGGGGCAAAAATGACAGAAATTCCCTTTGTTTTGGGGGAAAAAGACAGAAATTCCACTTATTTAGAGGCAAAAAAGCAGAAATTCCCCTTATTTTAGGGCAAAATTGCAGAAATATCCCTTATTTGGGGGCAAAAAACAGAAATTTTTTTTATTTTGTGGCAAAATTCCAGAAATTTCCCTTATTATGGGGAAAAATTGCAGAAATTTCCCTTATTTTAGGGCAAAATTGCAGAAATTTCACTTATTTCAGAGAAAAAAGGCAAAAATTTTTTTATTTTGGGGCAAAAACGCAGAAATTCCCATTACTTTGGGGCAAAAAGGGAGAAATTCACCTTATTTTGGGCTAAAATTGCAGAAATTTCACATATTTCAGGGCAAGAAGTCAGAAATTTCCCTTAATTTGGGGCAGAAATGAAGAAATTTCCCTTTTTTATGGCACAAAGGTATGCATTCCCCTTATTTCGGGCAAAAAGGCAGAAATTCCCCGTATTTTGGAGCAAAATTGCAGAAATTTCCCTAAGTGTGGGGCAAAATTCCAGAAATTTTTCTTATTTTGAGGCAAAATTGCATAAATTTCACTTATTTTGGGCCAAAATTGCAAAATTTTCACTTATTTTGGGGCAAAATTGCAAAAATTTCACTTATTTCAGGGAAAAAAGGCAGAAATTTTCCTTATTTTGGGGCAAAAACGCAGAAATTCCCCTTATTTTGAGGTAAAATGCTGAAATTCCCCTTATTTTGGGGCAAAAGGCAGAAATTTCCCTATTTTTGGGGCAAATTTGCAGAAATTTCACTTATTTCATGGTAATAAGTCAGAAATTTTCCTTATTTTGGGGCAAAAAAGACAGAAATTTTCTTTGTTTTGGGGGAAAAAAACAGAAATTCCACTTATTAAGAGGCAAAAGGGCAAAAGTTCCCCTTATTTTGGAGCAAAAATGAAGAAATTTCCCTTTTTTATGGCAAAAAGGTATGCATTTTTCTTATTTTCGGACAAAAAGGCAGAAATTCCCCATATTTTGGGGCAAAAGGCAGAAATTCTGAATATTTTGGGGCAAAATTGCAGAAATTTCCCTAATTGTGGGGCAACAAACAGAAATTCCCCTTATTTTGAAGCAAAATTGCAGAAATTTCCCTTATTATGGGGAAAAATTGCAGAAATTTCCCTTATTTTAGGGCAAAATTGCAGAAATTTCAGTTATTTCAGAGAAAAAAGGCAAAAATTTTTCTTATTTTGGGGCAAAAAGGCAGAAATTCCCATTATTTTTGGGCAAAAAGGCAGAAATTCACCTTATTTTGGGCTAAAATTGCAGAAATTTAACATATTTCAGGGCAAAAATTCAGAAATTTCCCTTAATTTGGGGCAAAAATGAAGAATTTTCCCTTTTTTATGGCAAAAAGGTATGCATTTTCCTTATTTTGGGCAAAAAGGCAGAAATTCCCCGTATTTTGGAGCAAAATTGCAGAAATTCCCCTAATTGTGGGGCAAAATTCCAGAAATTTTCCTTATTTTGTGGCAAAATTGCAGAAATTTCACTTATTTTGGAGCAAAATTGCAGAAATTTCACTTATTTCAGGGAAAAAAGGCAGAAATTTTCCTTATTTTGGGGCAAAAAGGCAGAAATTCTCCATATTTTGGTGCAAAAATCAGAAATTTCCCTTATTTTGAGGAAAAATGCTGAAATTCCCCTTATTTTGGGGCAAAAGGCAGAAATTTCCCTTTTTTTGGGGCAAATTTGCAGAAATTTCACTTATTTCCAGGAAAAAAGGCAGAAATTTTCCTTATTTTGGGGCAAAAAGGCAGAAATTCCTAATATTTTGTGGCAAAAATGCAGAAATTCCTAATATTTTGTTGCAAAATTGCAGAAAATTCCCTTTTTTTGAGAAAAAAAGGCTGAAATTCCCCTTATTTGGAGGCAAAAAGGCAGAAATTTTTCTTATTTTGGGGCAAATTTGCAGAAATTTCACTTATTTCGGGGTTATAAGTCAGAAATTTCCTTATTTTGGGGCAAAAAGACAGAAATTCCCTTTGTTTTGGGGAAAAAGACAGAAATTCCACTTATTTAGAGGCAAAAAGGCAAAAGTTCCCCTTATTTTGGAGCAAAAATGAAGAAATTTTCTTTTTTATGGCAAAAAGGTATGCATTCTTCTTATTTTCAGACAAAAAGGCAGAAATTCCCCATATTTTGGGGCAAAAGGCAGAAATTTCCCTTATTTGGGGGCAAAATTGCAGAAATTTCCCTAATTGTGGGGCAAATAACAGATATTCCCCTTATTTTGGGGCAAAAATGACAGAAATTCCCTTTGTTTTGGGGGAAAAAGACAGAAATTCCACTTATTTAGAGGCAAAAAAGCAGAAATTCCCCTTATTTTAGGGCAAAATTGCAGAAATTTCCGTTATTTGGGGGCAAAAAACAGAAATTTTTTTTATTTTGTGGCAAAATTCCAGAAATTTCCCTTATTATGGGGAAAAATTGCAGAAATTTCCCTTATTTTAGGGCAAAATTGCAGAAATTTCACTTATTTCAGAGAAAAAAGGCAAAAATTTTTTTATTTTGGGGCAAAAACGCAGAAATTCCCATTACTTTGGGGCAAAAAGGGAGAAATTCACCTTATTTTGGGCTAAAATTGCAGAAATTTCACATATTTCAGGGCAAGAAGTCAGAAATTTCCCTTAATTTGGGGCAGAAATGAAGAAATTTCCCTTTTTTATGGCACAAAGGTATGCATTCCCCTTATTTCGGGCAAAAAGGCAGAAATTCCCCGTATTTTGGAGCAAAATTGCAGAAATTTCCCTAAGTGTGGGGCAAAATTCCAGAAATTTTTCTTATTTTGGGGCAAAATTGCATAAATTTCACTTATTTTGGGCCAAAATTGCAAAATTTTCACTTATTTTGGGGCAAAATTGCAAAAATTTTACTTATTTCAGGGAAAAAAGGCAGAAATTTTCCTTATTTTGGGGCAAAAAGGCAGAAATTCCCCTTATTTTGAGGTAAAATGCTGAAATTCCCCTTATTTTGGGGCAAAAGGCAGAAATTTCCCTATTTTTGGGGCAAATTTGCAGAAATTTCACTTATTTCATGGTAATAAGTCAGAAATTTTCCTTATTTTGGGGCAAGACAGAAATTTTCTTTGTTTTGGGGGAAAAAAACAGAAATTCCACTTATTAAGAGGCAAAAAGGCAAAAGTTTCCCTTATTTTGTAGCAAAATTAAGAGATTTCCCTTTTTTAGGGCAAAAAGGTATGCATTTTTCTTATTTTCGGACAAAAAGGCAGAAATTCCCCATATTTTGGGGCAAAAGGCAGAAATTCTGAATATTTTGGGGCAAAATTGCAGAAATTTCCCTAATTGTGGGGCAAAAAACAGAAATTCCCCTTATTTTGAAGCAAAATTGCAGAAATTTCCCTTATTATGGGGAAAAATTGCAGAAATTTCCCTTGTTTTAGGGCAAAATTGCAGAAATTTCACTAATTGTGGGGCAAAAAGGCAGAAATTCTCCTTATTTTGGGGCCAAACTCAGAAATTCCACTTATTTTGGGGCAAAATTCCAGAAATTTCCCTTATTTTGGGGCAAAATTGTAGAAATTTTACTTATTTTGGGGCAAAATTGCAGAAATTTCACTTATTTCAGGGAAAAAAGGCAGAAATTTTTTTATTTTGGGGCAAAAAGGCAGAAATTCCTAATATTTTGTGCCAAAATTCAGAAATTCCTATTATTTTGAGGTAAAAAGGCTGAAATTCCCCTTATTTGGGGGCAAAAAGGCAGAAATTTCCTTTATATTGGGGCAAAATTGCAGAAATTTGACTTATTTCAGGGTAATAAGTCAGAAATTTTTCTTATTTTTGGGCAAAAATGACAGAAATTCCCTTTGTTTTGGCGGAAAAAGACAAAAATTCCACTTATTTAGAGGCAAAAAAGCAGAAATTCCCCTTATTTTAGGGCAAAATTGCAGAAATTTCCCTTATTTGGGGGCAAAAAAACAGAAATTCCCCTTATTTTGTGGCAAAATTCCAGAAATTTCCCTTATTATGGGGAAGAATTGCAGAAATTTCCCTTATTTTAGGGCAAAATTGCAGAAATTTCACTTATTGCTGAGAAAAGAGGCAAAAATTTTTCTTATTTTGGGGCAAAAAGGCAGAAATTCCCCATATTTTGGGGCAAAAGGCAGAAATTTCCCTTATTTTTGAACAAAATTGCAGAAATTTCCCTAATTGTGGGGCAAAAAAACAGAAATTCCCCTTATTTTGTGGCAAAATTGCAGAAATTTCCCTTATTATGAGAAAAAATTGCAGAAATTTCCCTTATTTTACGGCAAAATTGCAGAAATTTCACTAATTGTGGCGCAAAAAGGCAGAAATTTTCTTTATTTTGGGGCAAAACTCAGAAATTCCACTTATTTTGGGGCAAAATTCCAGAAATTTCTCTTATTTTGGGGCAAAATTGCAGAAATTTCACTTATTTTGGGGCAAAATTGCAGAAATTTCACTTATTTCAGGGAAAAATACAGAAATTTTCCTGATTTTGGGGCAAAAAGGCAGAAATTCCTAATATTTTGTGCCAAAATTCAGAAATTCCCCTTATTTTGAGGTAAAAAGGCTGAAATTCCCCTTATTTGGGGGCAAAAAGGCAGAAATTTCCTTTATATTGGGGCAAAATTGCAGAAATTTCACTTATTTCAGGGTAATAAGTCAGAAATTTTTCTTATTTTTGGGCAAAAATGACAGAAATTCCCTTTGTTTTATGGGAAAAAGACAAAAATTCCACTTATTTAGAGGCAAAAAAGCAAAAATTCCCCTTATTTTAGGGCAAAAGTGCAGAAATTTCCCTTATTTGGGGGCAAAAAACAGAAATTCCCCTTATTTTGTGGCAAAATTCCAGAAATTTCCCTTATTATGGGTAAGAATTGCAGAAATTTCCCTTATTTTAGGGCAAAATTTCAGAAATTTCACTTATTGCTGAGAAAAGAGGCAAAAATTTTTCTAATTTGGGGCAAAAAGGCAGAAATTCCCATTATTTTGGGGCAAAAAGGCAAAAATTCACCTTATTTTGGGCTAAAATTGCAGAAATTTCACATATTTCAGGGCAAAAAGTCAGAAATTTCCCTTAATTTGGGGCAAAAATGAAGAAATTTCCCTTTTTTATGGCAAAAAGTTATGCATTCCCCTTATTTCGGGCAAAAAGGCAGAAATTCCCCGTATTTTGGAGCAAAATTGCAGAAATTCCCCTAAATGTGGGGCAAAATTCCATAAATTTTCCTTATTTTGGGGCAAAATTGCAGAAATTTTATTTATGTTGGGGCACAATTGCAGAAATTTCACTTATTTCAGGGAAAAATACAGAAATTTTCCTTATTTTGGGGCAAAAAGGCAGAAATTCCTAATATTTTGTGCCAAAATTCAGAAATTCCCCTTATTTTGAGGTAAAAAGGGTGAAATTTCTTTTATTTGGGGGCAAAAAGTCAGAAATTTCCCTTATATTTAAGCAAATTTGCAGAAATTTCACTTATTTCAGGGTAATAAGTCAGAAATTTTCCTTATTCTTGGGCAAAAATGACAGAAATTCCCTTTGTTTTGGGGGAAAAAGACAGAAATTCCACTTATTTAGAGGCAAAAAAGCAGAAATTTTCCTTATTTTAGGGCAAAATTGTAGAAATTTCCCTTATTTGGGGGCAAAAAAACAGAAATTCCCCTTATTTTGGGGCAAAATTCCAGAAATTTCCCTTATTATGGGGAAAAATTGCAGAAATTTCCTTTAAATAGGGCAAAATTGCAGAAATTTCACTTATTTCAGAGAAAAAAGGCAAAAATCTTTCTTATTTTGGGGCAAAAAGGCAGAAATTCCCATTATTTTGGGGCAAAAAGGCAGAAATTCACCTTATTTTGGGCTAAAATTGCAGAAATTTCACATATTTCAGGGCAAAAAGGCAGAAATTTCCCTTAATTTGTGGCAAAAATGAAGAAATTTCCCTTTTTTATGGCAAAAAGGTATGCATTCCCCTTATTTTGGGCAAAAAGGCAGATATTCCCCGTATTTTGAAGCAAAATTGCAGAAATTCCCCTAATTGTGGGGCAAAATTCCAGAAATTTTCCTTATTTTGGGGCAAAATTGCAGAAATTTCACTTATTTTGGGGCAAAATTGCAGAAATTTCCCTTATTTTGAAGCAAAATTCCAGAAATTTCACTTATTTCAGGGAAAAAATGCAGAAATTTTCCTTATTTTGGGGAAAAAGGCAGAAATTCTCCATATTTTGGTGCAAAAGTCAGAAATTTTTCTTATTTTGAGGTAAAATGCTGAAATTCCCCTTATTTTGTGGCAAAATTCCAGAAATTTCCCTTATTATGGGGAAGAATTGCAGAAATTTCCCTTATTTTAGGGCAAAATTGCAGAAATTTCACTTATTGCTGAGAAAAGAGGCAAAAATTTTTCTTAATTTGGGGCAAAAAGGCAGAAATTCCCATTATTTTGGGGCAAAAATGCAGAAATTCACCTTATTTTGGGCTAAAATTGCAGAAATTTCACATATTTCAGGGCAAAAAGTCAGAAATTTCCCTTAATTTGGGGCAAAAATGAAGAAATTTCCCTTTTTTATGGCAAAAAGTTATGCATTCCCCTTATTTCGGGCAAAAAGGCAGAAATTCCCCGTATTTTGGAGCAAAATTGCAGAAATTCCCCTAATTGTGGGGCAAAATTCCAGAAATTTTCCTTATTTTGGGGCAAAATTGCAGAAATTTCATTTATGTTGGGGCACAATTGCAGAAATTTCACTTATTTCAGGGAAAAATACAGAAATTTTCCTTATTTTGGGGAAAAAAGGCAGAAATTCCTAATATTTTGTGCCAAAATTCAGAAATTCCCCTTATTTTGAGGTAAAAAGGCTGAAATTTCCTTTATTTGGGGCCAAAAAGGCAGAAATTTCCCTTATATTTGGGCAAATTTGCAGAAATTTCACTTATTTCAGGGTAATAAGTCAGAAATTTTCCTTATTTTTGGGCAAAAATGACAGAAATTCCCTTTGTTTTGGGGGAAAAAGACAGAAATTCCACTTATTTAGAGGCAAAAAAGCAGAAATTTTCCTTATTTTAGGGCAAAATTGCAGAAATTTCCCTTATTTGGGGGCAAAAAAAACAGAAATTCCCCTTATTTTGTGGCAAAATTCCAGAAATTTCCCTTATTATGAGGAAGAATTGCAGAAATTTCCCTTATTTTAGGGCAAAATTGCAGAAATTTCACTTATTTCAGAGAAAAAAGGCAAAAATTTTTCTTATTTTAGGGCAAAAAGGCAGAAATTCCCATTATTTTGGGCAAAAATGCAGAAATTCACCTTATTTTGGGCTAAAATTGCAGAAATTTCACATATTTCAGAGCAAAAAGTCAGAAATTTCCCTTAATTTGGGGCAAAAATGAAGAAATTTCCCTTTTTTATTGCAAAAAGTTATGCATTCCCCTTATTTCAGGCAAAAAGGCAGAAATTCCCCGTATTTTGGAGCAAAATTGCAGAAATTCCCCTAGTTGTGGGGCAAAAAGGCAGAAATTCTCCTTATTTTGGGGCCAAACTCAGAAATTCCACTTATTTTGGGGCAAAATTCCAGAAATTTCCCTTATTTTGGGGCAAAATTGTAGAAATTTTACTTATTTTGGGGCAAAATTGCAGAAATTTCACTTATTTCAGGGAAAAAAGGCAGAAATTTTTTTATTTTGGGGCAAAAAGGCAGAAAATCCTAATATTTTGTGCCAAAATTCAGAAATTCTCTTTATTTTGAGGTAAAAAGGCTGAAATTCCCCTTATTTGGGGGCAAAAAGGAAGAAATTTCCCTTATATTGGGGCAAAATTGCAGAAATTTCACTTATTTCATGGTAATAAGTCAGAAATTTTCCTTATTTTGGGGCAAAAATGACAGAAATTCCCTTTTTTGAGGGGAAAAAGACAGAAATTCCACTTATTTAGAGGCAAAAGAGCAGAAATTCCCCTTATTTTAGGGCAAAATTGCAGAAATTTCCCTTATTTACGGGCAAAAAAACAGAAATTCCCCTTATTTTGGGGCAAAATTCCAGAAATATCCCTTATTATAAGGAAAAATTGCAGAAATTTCCTTTAAATAGGGCAAAATTTCAGAAATTTCACTTATTTCAGGGAAAAAAGGCAGAAATTTTTCTTATTTTGGGGAAAAAGGCAGAAATTCTCCATATTTTGGTGCAAAAATCAGAAATTTTTCTTATTTTGAGGAAAAATGCTGAAATTCCCCTTATTTTGGGGCAAAAGGCAGAAATTTCCCTTTTTTGGGGGCAAATTTGCAGAAATTTCACTTATTTCCGGGAAAAAAGCAGAAATTTTCCTTATTTTGGGGCAAAAAGGCAGAAATTCCTAATATTTTGTGGCAAAAATGCAAAAATTCCTAATATTTTGTTGCAAAAATGCAGAAATTTCCCTTATTTTGAGATAAAAAGGCTGAAATTCCCCTTATTTGGGGGCAAAAAGGCAGAAATTTTTCTTATTTGGGGGCAAATTTGCAGAAATTTCACTTATTTCAGTGAAAAATACAGAAATTTTCCTTATTTTGGGGCAAAAAGGCAGAAATTCCAAATATTTTGTGCCAAAATTCAGAAATTCCCATTATTTTGAGGTAAAAAGGCTGAAATTCCCCTTATTTGGGGGCAAAAAGGCAGAAATTTCCTTTATATTGGGGCAAAATTGCAGAAATTTCACTTATTTCAGGGTAATAAGTCAGAAATTTTTCTTATTTTTGGGCAAAAATGACAGAAATTCCCTTTGTTTTGGGGGAAAAAGACAAAAATTCCACTTATTTAGAGGCAAAAAAGCAAAAATTCCCCTTATTTTAGGGCAAAATTGCAGAAATTTTCCTTATTTGGGGGCAAAAAAACAGAAATTCCCCTTATTTTGTGGCAAAATTCCAGAAATTTCCCTTATTATGGGAAAGAATTGCAGAAATTTCCCTTATTTTAGGGCAAAATTGCAGAAATTTCACTTATATCTGAGAAAAGAGGCAAAAATTTTTCTTATTTTGGGGCAAAAAGTCAGAAATTCCCATTATTTTGGGGCAAAAAGGAAGAAATTCACCTTATTTTGGGCTAAAATTGCAGAAATTTCACATATTTCAGGGCAAAAAGTCAGAAATTTCCCTTAATTTGGGGCAAAAATGAAGAAATTTCCCTTTTTTATGGCAAAAAGTTATGCATTCCCCTTATTTCGGGCAAAAAGGCAGAAATTCCCCGTATTTTGGAGCAAAATTGCAGAAATTCCCCTAATTGTGGGGCAAAATTCCAGAAATTTTCCTTATTTTGGGGCAAAATTGCAGAAATTTCATTTATGTTGGGGCACAATTGCAGAAATTTCACTTGTTTCAGGGAAAAATACAGAAATTTTCCTTATTTTGGGGCAAAAAGGCAGAAATTCCTAATATTTTGTGCCAAAATTCAGAAATTCCCCTTATTTTGAGGTAAAAAGTCTGAAATTTCCCTTATTTGGGGGCAAAAAGGCCGAAATTTCCCTTATATTTGGGCAAATTTGCAGAAATTTCACTTATTTCAGGGTAATAAGTCAGAAATTTTCCTTATTTTTGGGCAAAAATGACAGAAATTCCCTTTGTTTTGGGGGAAAAAGACAGAAATTCCACTTATTTAGAGGCAAAAAAGCAGAAATTTTCCTTATTTTAGGGCAAAATTGCAGAAATTTCCCTTATTTGGGGGCAAAAAAACAGAAATTCCCCTTATTTTGTGGCAAAATTCCAGAAATTTCCCTTATTATGGGGAAGAATTGCAGAAATTTCCCTTATTTTAGGGCAAAATTGCAGAAATTTCACTTATTTCAGAGAAAAAAGGCAAAAATTTTTCTTATTTTAGGGCAAAAAGGCAGAAATTCCCATTATTTTGGGCAAAAATGCAGAAATTCACCTTATTTTGGGCTAAAATTGCAGAAATTTCACATATTTCAGAGCAAAAAGTCAGAAATTTCCCTTAATTTGGGGCAAAAATGAAGAAATTTCACTTTTTTATTGCAAAAAGTTATGCATTCCCCTTATTTCGGGCAAAAAGGCAGAAATTCCCCGTATTTTGGAGCAAAATTGCAGAAATTCCCCTAATTGTGGGGCAAAATTCCAGAAATTCTCCTTATTTTGGGGAAAAACTCAGAAATTCCACTTAGTTTGAGGCAAAATTCCAGAAATTTCCCTTATTTCAGAGTAATAAGTCTAAAATTTTCCTTATTTTGGGGCAAAAAAGACAGAAATTTTCTTTGTTTTGGGGGAAAAAACAGAAATTCCACTTATTAAGAGGCAAAAAGGCAAAAGTTCCCCTTATTTTGGAGCAAAAATGAAGAAATTTCCCTTTTTTAGGGCAAAAAGGTATGCATTTTTCTTATTTTCGGACAAAAAGGCAGAAATTCCCCATATTTTGGGGCAAAAGGCAGAAATTCTGAATATTTTGGGGCAAAATTGCAGAAATTTCCCTAATTGTGGGGCAAAAAACAGAAATTCCCCTTATTTTGAAGCAAAATTGCAGAAATTTCCCTTATTATGGGGAAAAATTGCAGAAATTTCCCTTATTTTAGGGCAAAATTGCAGAAATTTCACTAATTGTGGGGCAAAAAGGCAGAAATTCTCCTTATTTTGGGGCCAAACTCAGAAATTCCACTTATTTTGGGGCAAAAATCCAGAAATTTCCCTTATTTTGGGGCAAAATTGTAGAAATTTTACTTATTTTGGGGCAAAATTGCAGAAATTTCACTTATTTCAGGGAAAAAAGGCAGAATTTTTTTAATTTTGGGGCAAAAATGCAGAAATTCCTAATATTTTGTGCCAAAATTCAGAAATTCCCTTTATTTTGAGGTAAAAAGGCTGAAATTCCCCTTATTTGGGGGCAAAAAGGAAGAAATTTACCTTATATTGGGGCAACATTGCAGAAATTTCACTTATTTCAGGGTAATAAGTCAGAAATTTTCCTTATTTTGGAAAAAAAATGACAGAAATTCCGTTTTTAGAAGGGGAAAAGACAGAAATTCCACTTATTTAGAGGCAAAAAAGCAGAAATTCCCCTTATTTTAGGGCAAAATTGCAGAAATTTCCCTTATTTACGGGCAAAAAAACAGAAATTCCCCTTATTTTGGGGCAAAATTCCAGAAATTTCCCTTATTATGGGGAAAAATTGCAGAAATTTCCTTTAAATAGGGCAAAATTGCAGAAATTTCACTTATTTCAGAGAAAAAAGGCAAAAATCGTTCTTATTTTGGGGCAAAAAGGCAGAAATTCCCATTATTTTGGGGCAAAAAGGCAGAAATTCACCTTATTTTGGGCTAAAATTGCAGAAATTTCACATATTTCAGGGCAAAAAGTCAGAAATTTCCCTTAATTTGGGGCAAAAATGAAGAAATTTCCCTTTTTTATGGCAAAAAGGTATGCATTCCCCTTATTTTGGGCAAAAAGGCAGAAATTCCCCGTATTTTGAAGCAAAATTGCAAAAATTCCCCTAATTGTGGGGCAAAATTCCAGAAATTTTCCTTATTTTGGGGCAAAATTGCAGAAATTTCACTTATTTTGGGGCAAAATTGCAGAAATTTCCCTTATTTTGAAGCAAAATTGCAGAAATTTCACTTATTTCAGGGAAAAAAGGCAGAAATTTTCCTTATTTTGGGGAAAAAGGCAGAAATTCTCCATATTTTGGTGCAAAAATCAGAAATTTTTCTTATTTTGAGGTAAATTGCTGAAATTCCCCTTATTTTGGGGCAAAAGGCAGAAATTTCCCTTTTTTGGGGGTAAATTTGCAGAAATTTCACTTATTTCCGTGAAAAAAGGCAGAAATTTTCCTTATTTTGGGGCAAAAAGGCAGAAATTCCTAATAGTTTGTGGCAAAAATGCAGAAATTCCTAATATTTTGTTGCAAAAATGCAGAAATTTCCCTTATTTTGAGATAAAAAGGCTGAAATTCCCCTTATTTGGGGGCAAAAAGGCAGAAATTTTTCTTATTTTGGGGCAAATTTGCAGAAATTTCACTTATTTCAGGGTTATAAGTCAGAAATTTTCCTTATTTTGGGGCAAAAAAGACAGAAATTGCCTTTGTTTTGGGGGAAAAAGACAGAAATTCCACTTATTTAGAGGCAAAAAAGCAAAAGTTCCCCTTATTTTGGAGCAAAAATGAAGAAATTTCTCTTTTTTATGGCAAAAAGGTATGCATTTTTCTTATTGTAAGACAAAAAGGCAGAAATTCCCCATATTTTGGGGCAAAAGGCAGAAATTTTCCTTTATTTGGGCAAAAATGACAGAAATTCCCTTTGTTTTGGGGGAAAAAGACAGAAATTCCACTTATTTAGAGGCAAAAAAGCAGAAATTCCCCTTATTTTAGGGCAAAATTGCAGAAATTTCCCTTATTTAGGGGAAAAAAACAGAAATTCCCCTTATTTTGTGGCAAAATTCCAGAAATTTCCCTTATTATGGGGAAGAATTGCAGAAATTTCCCTTATTTTAGGGCAAAATTGCAGAAATTTCACTTATTTCAGAGAAAAAAGGCAAAATTTTTTCTTATTTTAGGGCAAAAAGGCAGAAATTCCCATTATTTTGGGGCCAAAATGCAGAAATTCACCTTATTTTGGGCTAAAATTGCAGAAATTTCACATATTTCAGAGCAAAATTCAGAAATTTCCCTTAATTTGGGGCAAAAATGAAGAAATTTCTTTTTTTTATTGCAAAAAGTTATGCATTCCTCTTATTTCGGGCAAAAAGGCAGAAATTCCCCGTATTTTGGAGCAAAATTGCAGAAATTCCCCTAATTGTGGGGCAAAATTCCAGAAATTCTCCTTATTTTGGGGAAAAACTCAGAAATTCCACTTAGTTTGAGGCAAAATTCCAGAAATTTCCCTTATTTCAGAGTAATAAGTCAAAAATTTTCCTTATTTTGGGGCAAAACAGACAGAAATTTTCTTTGTTTTGGGGGAAAAAAACAGAAATTCCACTTATTAAGAAGCAAAAAGGCAAAAGTTCTCTTTATTTTGGAGCAAAAATGAAGAAATTTCCCTTTTTTAGGGCAAAAAGGTATGCATTTTTCTTATTTTCGGACAAAAAGGCAGAAATTCCCCATATTTTGGGGCAAAAGGCAGAAATTCTGAATATTTTGGGGCAAAATTGCAGAAATTTCCCTAATTGTGGGGCAAAAAACAGAAATTCCCCTTATTTTGAGGCAAAATTGCAGAAATTTCCCTTATTATGGGGAAAAATTGCAGAAATTTCCCTTATTTTAGGGCAAAATTGCAGAAATTTCACTAATTGTGGGGCAAAAAGGCAGAAATTCTCCTTATTTTGGGGCCAAACTCAGAAATTCCACTTATTTTGGGGCAAAAATCCAGAAATTTCCCTTATTTTGGGGCAAAATTGTAGAAATTTTACTTATTTTGGGGCAAAATTGCAGAAATTTCACTTATTTCAGGGAAAAAAGGCAGAATATTTTTTATTTTGGGGCAAAAATGCAGAAATTCCTAATATTTTGTGCCAAAATTCAGAAATTCCCTTTATTTTGGGGTAAAAAGGCTGAAATTCCCCTTATTTGGGGGCAAAAAGGAAGAAATTTACCTTTTATTGGGGCAACATTGCAGAAATTTCACTTATTTCAGGGTAATAATTCAGAAATTTTCCTTATTTTGGAAAAAAATGACAGAAATTCCCTTTTTTGAGGGGAAAAAGACAGAAATTCCACTTATTTAGAGGCAAAAAAGCAGAAATTTTCCTTATTTTAGGGCAAAATTGCAGAAATTTCCCTTATTTGGAGGCAAAAAACCGAAATTTCCCTTATTTTGTGGCAAAATTCCAGAAATTTCCCTTATTATGGGGAAGAATTGCAGAAATTTCACTTATTGCTGAGAAAAGAGGCAAAAATTTTTATTAATTTGGGGCAAAAAGGCAGAAATTCCCATTATTTTGGGGCAAAAAGGCAGAAATTCACCTTATTTTGGGCTAAAATTGCAGAAATTTCACATATTTCAGGGCAAAAAGTCAGAAATTTCCATTAATTTGGGGCAAAAATGAAGAAATTTCCCTTTTTTATGGCAAAAAGTTATGCATTCCCCTTATTTCGGGCAAAAAGGCAGAAATTCCCTGTATTTTGGAGCAAAATTGCAGAAATTCCCCTAATTGTGGGGCAAAATTCCAGAAATTTTCCTTATTTTGGGGCAAAATTGCAGAAATTTCATTTATGTTGGGGCACAATTGCAGAAATTTCACTTATTTCAGGGAAAAATACAGAAATTTTCCTTATTTTGGGGCAAAAAGGCAGAAATTCCTAATATTTTGTGCCAAAATTCAGAAATTCCCCTTATTTTGAGGTAAAAAGGCTGAAATTTCCCTTATTTGGGGGCAAAAAGGCAGAAATTTCCCTTATATTTGGGCAAATTTGCAGAAATTTCACTTATTTCAGGGTAATAAGTCAGAAATTTTCCTTATTTTTGGGCAAAAATGACAGAAATTCCCTTTGTTTTGGGAAAAAAAGACAGAAATTCCACTTATTTAGAGGCAAAAAAGCAGAAATTCCCCTTATTTTAGGGCAAAATTGCAGAAATTTCCCTTATTTGGGGGCAAAAAAACAGAAATTCCCCTTATTTTGTGGCAAAATTCCAGAAATTTCCCTTATTATGGGGAAGAATTGCAGAAATTTCCCTTATTTTAGGGCAAAATTGCAGAAATTTCACTTATTTCAGAGAAAAAAGGCAAAAATTTTTCTTATTTTAGGGCAAACAGGCAGAAATTCCCATTATTTTGGGCAAAAATGCAGAAATTCACCTTATTTTGGGCTAAAATTGCAGAAATTTCACATATTTCAGAGCAAAAAGTCAGAAATTTCCCTTAATATGGGGCAAAAATGAAGAAATTTCCCTTTTTTATTGCAAAAAGTTATGCCTTCCCCTTATTTCAGGCAAAAAGGCAGAAATTCCCCGTATTTTGGAGCAAAATTGCAGAAATTCCCCTAATTGTGGGGCAAAAAGGCAGAAATTCTCTTTACTTTGGGGCCAAACTCAGAAATTCCACTTATTTAGGGGCAAAATTCCAGAAATTTCCCTTATTTTGGGGCAAAATTGTAGAAATTTTACTTATTTTGTGGCAAAATTGCAGAAATTTCACTTATTTCAGGGAAAAAAGGCAGAAATTTTTTTATTTTGGGGCAAAAAGGCAGAAAATCCTAATATTTTGTGCCAAAATTCAGAAATTCCCTTTATTTTGAGGTAGAAAGGCTGAAATTCCCCTTATTTGGGGGCAAAAAGGAAGAAATTTCCCTTATATTGGGGCAAAATTGCAGAAATTTCACTTATTTCAGGGTAATAAGTCAGAAATTTTCCTTATTTTGGGGCAAAAATGACAGAAATTCCCTTTTTTGAGGGGAAAAAGAGAGAAATTCCACTTATTTAGAGGCAAAAGAGCAGAAATTCTCCTTATTTTAGGGCAAAATTGCAGAAATTTCCCTTATTTGGGGGCAAAAAAACAGAAATTCCCCTTATTTTGTGGCAAAATTCCAGAAATTTCCCTTATTATGGGGAAGAATTGCAGAAATTTCCCTTATTTTAGGGCAAAATTGCAGAAATTTCACTTATTGCTGAGAAAAGAGGCAAAAATTTTTCTTATTTTGGGGCAAAAAGGCAGAAATTCCCCATATTTTGGGGCAAAAGGCAGAAATTTCCCTTATTTTTGAACAAAATTGCAGAAATTTCCCTAATTGTGGGGCAAAAAAACAGAAATTCCCCTTATTTTGTGGCAAAATTGCAGAAATTTCCCTTATTATGAGAAAAAATTGCAGAAATTTCCCTTATTTTACGGCAAAATTGCAGAAATTTCACTAATTGTGGCGCAAAAAGGCAGAAATTTTCTTTATTTTGGGGCAAAACTCAGAAATTCCACTTATTTTGGGGCAAAATTCCAGAAATTTCTCTTATTTTGGGGCAAAATTGCAGAAATTTCACTTATTTTGGGGCAAAATTGCAGAAATTTCACTTATTTCAGGGAAAAATACAGAAATTTTCCTGATTTTGGGGCAAAAAGGCAGAAATTCCTAATATTTTGTGCCAAAATTCAGAAATTCCCCTTATTTTGAGGTAAAAAGGCTGAAATTCCCCTTATTTGGGGGCAAAAAGGCAGAAATTTCCTTTATATTGGGGCAAAATTGCAGAAATTTCACTTATTTCAGGGTAATAAGTCAGAAATTTTTCTTATTTTTGGGCAAAAATGACAGAAATTCCCTTTGTTTTATGGGAAAAAGACAAAAATTCCACTTATTTAGAGGCAAAAAAGCAAAAATTCCCCTTATTTTAGGGCAAAAGTGCAGAAATTTCCCTTATTTGGGGGCAAAAAACAGAAATTCCCCTTATTTTGTGGCAAAATTCCAGAAATTTCCCTTATTATGGGTAAGAATTGCAGAAATTTCCCTTATTTTAGGGCAAAATTTCAGAAATTTCACTTATTGCTGAGAAAAGAGGCAAAAATTTTTCTAATTTGGGGCAAAAAGGCAGAAATTCCCATTATTTTGGGGCAAAAAGGCAAAAATTCACCTTATTTTGGGCTAAAATTGCAGAAATTTCACATATTTCAGGGCAAAAAGTCAGAAATTTCCCTTAATTTGGGGCAAAAATGAAGAAATTTCCCTTTTTTATGGCAAAAAGTTATGCATTCCCCTTATTTCGGGCAAAAAGGCAGAAATTCCCCGTATTTTGGAGCAAAATTGCAGAAATTCCCCTAAATGTGGGGCAAAATTCCATAAATTTTCCTTATTTTGGGGCAAAATTGCAGAAATTTTATTTATGTTGGGGCACAATTGCAGAAATTTCACTTATTTCAGGGAAAAATACAGAAATTTTCCTTATTTTGGGGCAAAAAGGCAGAAATTCCTAATATTTTGTGCCAAAATTCAGAAATTCCCCTTATTTTGAGGTAAAAAGGGTGAAATTTCTTTTATTTGGGGGCAAAAAGTCAGAAATTTCCCTTATATTTAAGCAAATTTGCAGAAATTTCACTTATTTCAGGGTAATAAGTCAGAAATTTTCCTTATTCTTGGGCAAAAATGACAGAAATTCCCTTTGTTTTGGGGGAAAAAGACAGAAATTCCACTTATTTAGAGGCAAAAAAGCAGAAATTTTCCTTATTTTAGGGCAAAATTGTAGAAATTTCCCTTATTTGGGGGCAAAAAAACAGAAATTCCCCTTATTTTGGGGCAAAATTCCAGAAATTTCCCTTATTATGGGGAAAAATTGCAGAAATTTCCTTTAAATAGGGCAAAATTGCAGAAATTTCACTTATTTCAGAGAAAAAAGGCAAAAATCTTTCTTATTTTGGGGCAAAAAGGCAGAAATTCCCATTATTTTGGGGCAAAAAGGCAGAAATTCACCTTATTTTGGGCTAAAATTGCAGAAATTTCACATATTTCAGGGCAAAAAGGCAGAAATTTCCCTTAATTTGTGGCAAAAATGAAGAAATTTCCCTTTTTTATGGCAAAAAGGTATGCATTCCCCTTATTTTGGGCAAAAAGGCAGATATTCCCCGTATTTTGAAGCAAAATTGCAGAAATTCCCCTAATTGTGGGGCAAAATTCCAGAAATTTTCCTTATTTTGGGGCAAAATTGCAGAAATTTCACTTATTTTGGGGCAAAATTGCAGAAATTTCCCTTATTTTGAAGCAAAATTCCAGAAATTTCACTTATTTCAGGGAAAAAATGCAGAAATTTTCCTTATTTTGGGGAAAAAGGCAGAAATTCTCCATATTTTGGTGCAAAAGTCAGAAATTTTTCTTATTTTGAGGTAAAATGCTGAAATTCCCCTTATTTTGTGGCAAAATTCCAGAAATTTCCCTTATTATGGGGAAGAATTGCAGAAATTTCCCTTATTTTAGGGCAAAATTGCAGAAATTTCACTTATTGCTGAGAAAAGAGGCAAAAATTTTTCTTAATTTGGGGCAAAAAGGCAGAAATTCCCATTATTTTGGGGCAAAAATGCAGAAATTCACCTTATTTTGGGCTAAAATTGCAGAAATTTCACATATTTCAGGGCAAAAAGTCAGAAATTTCCCTTAATTTGGGGCAAAAATGAAGAAATTTCCCTTTTTTATGGCAAAAAGTTATGCATTCCCCTTATTTCGGGCAAAAAGGCAGAAATTCCCCGTATTTTGGAGCAAAATTGCAGAAATTCCCCTAATTGTGGGGCAAAATTCCAGAAATTTTCCTTATTTTGGGGCAAAATTGCAGAAATTTCATTTATGTTGGGGCACAATTGCAGAAATTTCACTTATTTCAGGGAAAAATACAGAAATTTTCCTTATTTTGGGGAAAAAAGGCAGAAATTCCTAATATTTTGTGCCAAAATTCAGAAATTCCCCTTATTTTGAGGTAAAAAGGCTGAAATTTCCTTTATTTGGGGCCAAAAAGGCAGAAATTTCCCTTATATTTGGGCAAATTTGCAGAAATTTCACTTATTTCAGGGTAATAAGTCAGAAATTTTCCTTATTTTTGGGCAAAAATGACAGAAATTCCCTTTGTTTTGGGGGAAAAAGACAGAAATTCCACTTATTTAGAGGCAAAAAAGCAGAAATTTTCCTTATTTTAGGGCAAAATTGCAGAAATTTCCCTTATTTGGGGGCAAAAAAAACAGAAATTCCCCTTATTTTGTGGCAAAATTCCAGAAATTTCCCTTATTATGAGGAAGAATTGCAGAAATTTCCCTTATTTTAGGGCAAAATTGCAGAAATTTCACTTATTTCAGAGAAAAAAGGCAAAAATTTTTCTTATTTTAGGGCAAAAAGGCAGAAATTCCCATTATTTTGGGCAAAAATGCAGAAATTCACCTTATTTTGGGCTAAAATTGCAGAAATTTCACATATTTCAGAGCAAAAAGTCAGAAATTTCCCTTAATTTGGGGCAAAAATGAAGAAATTTCCCTTTTTTATTGCAAAAAGTTATGCATTCCCCTTATTTCAGGCAAAAAGGCAGAAATTCCCCGTATTTTGGAGCAAAATTGCAGAAATTCCCCTAGTTGTGGGGCAAAAAGGCAGAAATTCTCCTTATTTTGGGGCCAAACTCAGAAATTCCACTTATTTTGGGGCAAAATTCCAGAAATTTCCCTTATTTTGGGGCAAAATTGTAGAAATTTTACTTATTTTGGGGCAAAATTGCAGAAATTTCACTTATTTCAGGGAAAAAAGGCAGAAATTTTTTTATTTTGGGGCAAAAAGGCAGAAAATCCTAATATTTTGTGCCAAAATTCAGAAATTCTCTTTATTTTGAGGTAAAAAGGCTGAAATTCCCCTTATTTGGGGGCAAAAAGGAAGAAATTTCCCTTATATTGGGGCAAAATTGCAGAAATTTCACTTATTTCATGGTAATAAGTCAGAAATTTTCCTTATTTTGGGGCAAAAATGACAGAAATTCCCTTTTTTGAGGGGAAAAAGACAGAAATTCCACTTATTTAGAGGCAAAAGAGCAGAAATTCCCCTTATTTTAGGGCAAAATTGCAGAAATTTCCCTTATTTACGGGCAAAAAAACAGAAATTCCCCTTATTTTGGGGCAAAATTCCAGAAATATCCCTTATTATAAGGAAAAATTGCAGAAATTTCCTTTAAATAGGGCAAAATTTCAGAAATTTCACTTATTTCAGGGAAAAAAGGCAGAAATTTTTCTTATTTTGGGGAAAAAGGCAGAAATTCTCCATATTTTGGTGCAAAAATCAGAAATTTTTCTTATTTTGAGGAAAAATGCTGAAATTCCCCTTATTTTGGGGCAAAAGGCAGAAATTTCCCTTTTTTGGGGGCAAATTTGCAGAAATTTCACTTATTTCCGGGAAAAAAGCAGAAATTTTCCTTATTTTGGGGCAAAAAGGCAGAAATTCCTAATATTTTGTGGCAAAAATGCAAAAATTCCTAATATTTTGTTGCAAAAATGCAGAAATTTCCCTTATTTTGAGATAAAAAGGCTGAAATTCCCCTTATTTGGGGGCAAAAAGGCAGAAATTTTTCTTATTTGGGGGCAAATTTGCAGAAATTTCACTTATTTCAGTGAAAAATACAGAAATTTTCCTTATTTTGGGGCAAAAAGGCAGAAATTCCAAATATTTTGTGCCAAAATTCAGAAATTCCCATTATTTTGAGGTAAAAAGGCTGAAATTCCCCTTATTTGGGGGCAAAAAGGCAGAAATTTCCTTTATATTGGGGCAAAATTGCAGAAATTTCACTTATTTCAGGGTAATAAGTCAGAAATTTTTCTTATTTTTGGGCAAAAATGACAGAAATTCCCTTTGTTTTGGGGGAAAAAGACAAAAATTCCACTTATTTAGAGGCAAAAAAGCAAAAATTCCCCTTATTTTAGGGCAAAATTGCAGAAATTTTCCTTATTTGGGGGCAAAAAAACAGAAATTCCCCTTATTTTGTGGCAAAATTCCAGAAATTTCCCTTATTATGGGAAAGAATTGCAGAAATTTCCCTTATTTTAGGGCAAAATTGCAGAAATTTCACTTATATCTGAGAAAAGAGGCAAAAATTTTTCTTATTTTGGGGCAAAAAGTCAGAAATTCCCATTATTTTGGGGCAAAAAGGAAGAAATTCACCTTATTTTGGGCTAAAATTGCAGAAATTTCACATATTTCAGGGCAAAAAGTCAGAAATTTCCCTTAATTTGGGGCAAAAATGAAGAAATTTCCCTTTTTTATGGCAAAAAGTTATGCATTCCCCTTATTTCGGGCAAAAAGGCAGAAATTCCCCGTATTTTGGAGCAAAATTGCAGAAATTCCCCTAATTGTGGGGCAAAATTCCAGAAATTTTCCTTATTTTGGGGCAAAATTGCAGAAATTTCATTTATGTTGGGGCACAATTGCAGAAATTTCACTTGTTTCAGGGAAAAATACAGAAATTTTCCTTATTTTGGGGCAAAAAGGCAGAAATTCCTAATATTTTGTGCCAAAATTCAGAAATTCCCCTTATTTTGAGGTAAAAAGTCTGAAATTTCCCTTATTTGGGGGCAAAAAGGCCGAAATTTCCCTTATATTTGGGCAAATTTGCAGAAATTTCACTTATTTCAGGGTAATAAGTCAGAAATTTTCCTTATTTTTGGGCAAAAATGACAGAAATTCCCTTTGTTTTGGGGGAAAAAGACAGAAATTCCACTTATTTAGAGGCAAAAAAGCAGAAATTTTCCTTATTTTAGGGCAAAATTGCAGAAATTTCCCTTATTTGGGGGCAAAAAAACAGAAATTCCCCTTATTTTGTGGCAAAATTCCAGAAATTTCCCTTATTATGGGGAAGAATTGCAGAAATTTCCCTTATTTTAGGGCAAAATTGCAGAAATTTCACTTATTTCAGAGAAAAAAGGCAAAAATTTTTCTTATTTTGGGGCAAAAAGGCAGAAATTCCCATTATTTTGGGGCCAAAATGCAGAAATTCACCTTATTTTGGGCTAAAATTGCAGAAATTTCACATATTTCAGAGCAAAAAGTCAGAAATTTCCCTTAATTTGGGGCAAAAATGAAGAAATTTCCTTTTTTTATTGCAAAAAGTTATGCATTCCCCTTATTTCTGGCAAAAAGGCAGAAATTCCCCGTATTTTGGAGCAAAATTGTAGAAATTCCCCTAATTGTGGGGCAAAATTCCAGAAATTCTCCTTATTTTGGGGAAAAACTCAGAAATTCCACTTAGTTTGAGGCAAAATTCCAGAAATTTCCCTTATTTCAGAGTAATAAGTCAAAAATTTTCCTTATTTTGGGGCAAAAAAGACAGAAATTTTCTTTGTTTTGGGGGAAAAAACAGAAATTCCACTTATTAAGAGGCAAAAAGGCAAAAGTTCCCCTTATTTTGGAGCAAAAATGAAGAAATTTCCCTTTTTTAGGGCAAAAAGGTATGCATTTTTCTTATTTTCGGACAAAAAGGCAGAAATTCCCCATATTTTGGGGCAAAAGGCAGAAATTCTGAATATTTTGGAGCAAAATTGCAGAAATTTCCCTAATTGTGGGGCAAAAAACAGAAATTCCCCTTATTTTGAAGCAAAATTGCAGAAATTTCCCTTATTATGGGGAAAAATTGCAGAAATTTCCCTTATTTTAGGGCAAAATTGCAGAAATTTCACTAATTGTGGGGCAAAAAGGCAGAAATTCTCCTTATTTTGGGGCCAAACTCAGAAATTCCACTTATTTTGGGGCAAAAATCCAGAAATTTCCCTTATTTTGGGACAAAATTGTAGAAATTTTACTTATTTTGGGGCAAAATTGCAGAAATTTCACTTATTTCAGGGAAAAAAGGCAGAAATTTTTTATTTTGGGGCAAAAAGGCAGAAATTCCTGATATTTTGTGCCAAAATTCAGAAATTCCCTTTATTTTGAAGTAAAAAGGCTGAAATTCCCCTTATTTGGGGGCAAAAAGGAAGAAATTTACCTTATATTGGGGCAACATTGCAGAAATTTCACTTATTTCAGGGTAATAAGTCAGAAATTTTCCTTATTTTGGGGAAAAAATGACAGAAATTCCCTTTTTTGAGGGGAAAAAGACAGAAATTCCACTTATTTAGAGGCAAAAAAGCAGAAATTCCCCTTATTTTAGGGCAAAATTGCAGAAATTTCCCTTATTTATGGGCAAAAAAACAGAAATTCCCCTTATTTTGGGGCAAAATTCCAGAAATTTCCCTTATTATGGGGAAAAATTGCAGAAATTTCCTTTAAATAGGGCAAAATTGCAGAAATTTCACTTATTTCAGAGAAAAAAGGCAAAAATCTTTCTTATTTTGTGGCAAAAAGGCAGAAATTCCCATTATTTTGGGGCAAAAAGGCAGAAATTCACCTTATTTTGGGCTAAAATTGCAGAAATTTCACATATTTCAGGGCAAAAAGTCAGAAATTTCCCTTAATTTGGGGCAAAAATGAAGAAATTTCCCTTTTTTATGGCAAAAAGGTATGCATTCCCCTTATTTTGGGCAAAAAGGCAGAAATTCCCCGTATTTTGAAGCAAAATTGCAGAAATTCCCCTAATTGTGGGGCAAAATTCCAGAAATTTTCCTTATTTTGGGGCAAAATTGCAGAAATTTCAATTATTTTGGGGCAAAATTGCAGAAATTTACCTTATTTTGAAGTAAAATTGCAGAAATTTCACTTATTTCAGGGAAAAAAGAGAGAAATTTTCCTTATTTTGGGGAAAAAGGCAGAAATTCTCCATATTTTGGTGCAAAAATCAGAAATTTTTCTTATTTTGAGGTAAAATGCTGAAATTCCCCTTATTTTGGGTCAAAAGGCAGAAATTACCCTTTTTTGGGACAAATTTGCAGAAATTTCACTTATTTCCGAGAAAAAAGGCAGAAATTTTCCTTATTTTGTGGCAAAAGGCAGAAATTCCTAATATTTTGTGGCAAAAATGCAGAAATTCCTAATATTTTGTTGCAAAAATGCAGAAATTTCCCTTATTTTGAGATAAAAAGGCTGAAATTCCACTTATTTGGCGGCAAAAAGGCAGAAATTTTTCTTATTTTGGGGCAAATTTGCAGAAATTTCACTTATTTCAGGGTTATAAGTCACAAACTTTCCTTATTTTGGGGCAAAAAAGACAGAAATTGCCTTTGTTTTGGGGGAAAAAGACAGAAATTCCACTTATTTAGAGGCAAAAAGGCAAAAGTTCCCCTTATTTTGGAGCAAAAATGAAGAAATTTCTCTTTTTTATGGCAAAAAGGTATGCATTTTTCTTATTTTAAGACAAAAAGGCAGAAATTCCCCATATTTTGGGGCAAAAGGCAGAAATTTCCCTTATTTTTGGGCAAATTTACAGAAATTCCCTTTGTTTTGGGGGAAAAAGACAGAAATTCCACTTATTTAGAGGCAAAAAAGCAGAAATTCCCCTTATTTTAGGGCAAAATTGCAGAAATTTCCCTTATTTGGGGGCAAAAAAACAGAAATTCCCCTTATTTTGTGGCAAAATTCCAGAAATTTCCCTTATTATGGGGAAGAATTGCAGAAATTTCCCTTATTTTAGGGCAAAATTGCAGAAATTATACTTATTGCAGAGAAAAAAGGCAAAAATTTTTCTTATTTTGGGGCAAAAAGGCAGAAATTCCCATTATTTTGGGGCCAAAATGCAGAAATTCACCTTATTTTGGGCTAAAATTGCAGAAATTTCACATATTTCAGAGCAAAAAGTCAGAAATTTCCCTTAATTTGGGGCAAAAATGAAGAAATTTCACTTTTTTATTGCAAAAAGTTATGCATTCCCCTTATTTCTGGCAAAAAGGCAGAAATTCCCCGTATTTTGGAGCAAAATTGCAGAAATTTTCCTAATTGTGGGGCAAAATTCCAGAAATTCTCCTTATTTTGGGGAAAAACTCAGAAATTCCACTTAATTTGAGGCAAAATTCCAGAAATTTCCCTTATTTCAGAGTAATAAGTCAAAAATTTTCCTTATTTTGGGGCAAAACAGACAGAAATTTTCTTTGTTTTGGGGGAAAAAAACAGAAAATCCACTTATTAAGAGGCAAAAAGGCAAAAGTTCCCCTTATTTTGGAGCAAAAATGAAGAAATTTCCCTTTTTTAGGGCAAAAAGGTATGCATTTTTCTTATTTTCGGACAAAAAGGCAGAAATTCCCCATATTTTGGGGCAAAAGGCAGAAATTCTGAATATTTTGGGGCAAAATTGCAGAAATTTCCCTAATTGTGGGGCAAAAAACAGAAATTCCCCTTATTTTGAAGCAAAATTGCAGAAATTTCCCTTATTATGGGGAAAAATTGCAGAAATTTCCCTTATTTTAGGGCAAAATTGCAGAAATTTCACTAATTGTGGGGCAAAAAGGCAGAAATTCTCCTTATTTTGGGGCCAAACTCAGAAATTCCACTTATTTTGGGGCAAAAATCAAGAAATTTCCCTTATTTTGGGGCAAAATTGTAGAAATTTTACTTATTTTGGGGCAAAATTGCAGAAATTTCACTTATTTCAGGGAAAAAAGGCAGAATTTTTTTTATTTTGGGGCAAAAAGGCAGAAATTCCTAATATTTTGCGCCAAAATTCAGAAATTTCCTTTATTTTGAGGTAAAAAGGCTGAAATTCCCTTTATTTGGGGGCAAAAAGGAAGAAATTTACCTTATATTGGGGCAACATTGCAGAAATTTCACTTATTTCAGGGTAATAAGTCAGAAATTTTCCTTATTTTGGAAAAAAAATGACAGAAATTCCGTTTTTAGAAGGGAAAAAGACAGAAATTCCACTTATTTAGAGGCAAAAAAGCAGAAATTCCCCTTATTTTAGGGCAAAATTGCAGAAATTTCCCTTATTTACGGGCAAAAAAACAGAAATTCCTCTTATTTTGGGGCAAAATTCCAGAAATTTCCCTTATTATGGGGAAAAATTGCAGAAATTTCCTTTAAATAGGGCAAAATTGCAGAAATTTCACTTATTTCAGAGAAAAAAAGCCAAAAATTGTTCTTATTTTGGGGCAAAAAGGCAGAAATTCCCATTATTTTGGGGCAAAAAGGCAGAAATTCACCTTATTTTGGGCTAAAATTGCAGAAATTTCACATATTTCAGGGCAAAAAGTCAGAAATTTCCCTTAATTTGGGGCAAAAATGAAGAAATTTCCCTTTTTTATGGCAAAAAGGTATGCATTCCCCTTATTTTGGGCAAAAAGGCAGAAATTCCCCGTATTTTGGAGCAAAATTGCAGAAATTCCCCTAATTGTGGGGCAAAATTCCAGAAATTTTCCTTATTTTGGGGCAAAATTGCAGAAATTTCACTTATTTTGGGGCAAAATTGCAGAAATTTCCCTTATTTTGAAGCAAAATTGCAGAAATTTCACTTATTTCAGGGAAAAAAGGCAGAAATTTTCCTTATTTAGGGAAAAAGGCAGAAATTCTCCATATTTTGGTGCAAAAATCAGAAATTTTTCTTATTTTGAGGTAAAATGCTTAAATTCCCTTTATTTTGGGGCAAAAGGCAGAAATTACCCTTTTTTGGGGGCAAATTTGCCGAAATTTCACTTATTTCCGAGAAAAAAGGCAGAAATTTACCTTATTTTGGGGCAAAAAGGCAGAAATTCCTAATATTTTGTGGCAAAAATGCAGAAATTCCTAATATTTTGTTGCAAAAATGCAGAAATTTCCCTTATTTTGAGATAAAAAGGCTGAAATTCCCCTTATTTGGGGGCAAAAAGGGAGAAATTTTTCTTATTTTGGGGCAAATTTGCAGAAATTTCACTTATTTCAGGGTTATAAGTCAGAAATTTTCCTTATTTTGGGGCAAAAAAGACAGAAATTCCCTTTGTTTTGGGGGAAATAGACAGAAATTCCACTTATTTAGAGGCAAAAAGGCAAAAGTTCCCCTTATTTTGGAGCAAAAATAAAGAAATTTCTCTTTTTTATGGCAAAAAGGTATGCATTTTTCTTATTGTAAGACAAAAAGGCAGAAATTCCCCATATTTTGGGGCAAAAGGAAGAAATTTCCCTTATTATGAGAAAAAATTGCAGAAATTTCCCTTATTTTACGGCAAAATTGCAGAAATTTCACTAATTGTGGCGCAAAAAGGCAGAAATTTTCCTTATTTTGGGGCAAAACTCAGAAATTCCCCTAATTGTGGGGCAAAATTCCAGAAATTTTCCTTATTTTGGGGCAAAATTGCAGAAATTTCACTTATTTTGGGGCAAAATTGCAGAAATTTCCCTTATTTTGAAGCAAAATTGCAGAAATTTCACTTATTTCAGGGAAAAAAGGCAGAAATTTTCCTTATTTAGGGAAAAAGGCAGAAATTCTCCATATTTTGGTGCAAAAATCAGAAATTTTTCTTATTTTGAGGTAAAATGCTTAAATTCCCTTTATTTTGGGGCAAAAGGCAGAAATTACCCTTTTTTTGGGGCAAATTTGCAGAAATTTCACTTATTTCCGAGAAAAAAGGCAGAAATTTACCTTATTTTGGGGCAAAAAGGCAGAAATTCCTAATATTTTGTGGCAAAAATGCAGAAATTCCTAATATTTTGTTGCAAAAATGCAGAAATTTCCCTTATTTTGAGATAAAAAGGCTGAAATTCCCCTTATTTGGGGGCAAAAAGGGAGAAATTTTTCTTATTTTGGGGCAAATTTGCAGAAATTTCACTTATTTCAGGGTTATAAGTCAGAAATTTTCCTTATTTTGGGGCAAAAAAGACAGAAATTCCCTTTGTTTTGGGGGAAATAGACAGAAATTCCACTTATTTAGAGGCAAAAAGGCAAAAGTTCCCCTTATTTTGGAGCAAAAATGAAGAAATTTCTCTTTTTTATGGTAAAAAGGTATGCATTTTTCTTATTTTAAGACAAAAAGGCAGAAATTCCCCATATTTTGGGGCAAAAGGCAGAAATTTCCCTTATTTTTGGGCAAAACTGCAGAAATTTCCCTAATTGTGGGGCACAAAAACAGAAATTCCCCTTATTTTGGGGCAAAATTGCAGAAATTTCCGTTATTATGAGAAAAAATTGCAGAAATTTCCCTTATTTTACGGCAAAATTGCAGAAATTTCACTAATTGTGGCGCAAAAAGGCAGAAATTTTCCTTATTTTGGGGCAAAACTCAGAAATTCCACTTATTTTGGGGCAAAATTCCAGAAATTTCTCTTATTTTGGGGCAAAATTGCAGAAATTTCACTTATTTTGGGGCAAAATTGCAGAAATTTCACTTATTTCAGGGAAAAATACAGAAATTTTCCTAATTTTGGGGCAAAAAGGCAGAAATTCCTAATATTTTGTGCCAAAATTCAGAAATTCCCCTTATTTTGAGGTAAAACGGCTGAAATTCCCCTTATTTGGGGGCAAAAAAGCAGAAATTTCCCTTATATTGGGGCAAAATTGCAGAAATTTCACTTATTTCAGGGTAATAAGTCAGAAATTTTCCTTATTTTTGGGAAAAAATGACAGAAATTCCTTTTGTTTTGGGGGAAAAAAACATAAATTCCACTTATTTAGAGGCAAAAAAGCAGAAATTCCTTTTACTTTAGGGCAAAATTGCAGAAATTTCCCTTATTTGGGGGCAAAAAAACAGAAATTCCCCTTATTTTGTGGCAAAATTCCAGAAATTTCCCTTATTATGGGGAAGAATTGCAGAAATTTCCCTTATTTTAGGGCAAAATTGCAGAAATTATACTTATTGCAGAGAAAAAAGGCAAAAATTTTTCTTATTTTGGGGCAAAAAGGCAGAAATTCTCATTATTTTGGGGCAAAAAGGCAGAAATTCACCTTATTTTAGGCTAAAATTGCAGAAATTTCACATATTTCAGAGCAAAAAGTCAGAAATTTCCCTTAATTTGGGGCAAAAATGAAGAAATTTCCCTTTTTTATTGCAAAAAGTTATGCATTCCCCTTATTTCGGGCAAAAAGGCAGAAATTCCCCGTATTTTGGAGCAAAATTGCAGAAATTCCCCTAATTGTGGGGCAAAATTCCAGAAATTTTCCTTATTTTGGGGCAAAATTGCAGAAATTTCATTTATGTTGGGGCACAATTGCAGAAATTTCACTTATTTCAGGGAAAAAAGGCAGAAATTTTCCTTATTTTGGGCCAAAAGGCAGAAATTCCTAATATTTTGTGCCAAAATTCAGAAATTCACCTTATTTTGAGGTAAAAAGGCTGAAATTCCCCTTATTTGGGGGCAAAAAGGCAGAAATTTCCCTTATATTGGGGCAAAATTGCAGAAATTTCACTTATTTCAGGGTAATAAGTCAGAAATTTTCCTTATTTCTGGGCAAAAATGACAGAAATTCCCTTTGTTTTGGGGGAAAAAGACAGAAATTCCACTTATTTAGAGGCAAAAAAGCAGAAATTCCCCTTATTTTAGGGCAAAATTGCAGAAATTTCCCCAATTTGGGGGCAAAAAAACAGAAATTCCCTTTATTTTGTGGCAAAATTCCAGAAATTTCCCTTATTATGGGGAAAAATTGCAGAAATTTCCCTTATGTTAGGGCAAAATTGCAGAAATTTCACTTATTTCAGAGAAAAAAGGCAAAAATTTTTCTTATTTTGGGGCAAAAAGGCAGAAATTCCCATTATTTTGGGGCAAAAAGACAGAAATTCACCTTATTTTGGGCTAAAATTGCAGAAATTTCACATATTTCAGGGCAAAAAGTCAGAAATTTCCCTTAATTTGGGGCAAAAATGAAGAAATTTCCCTTTTTTATGGCAAAAAGGTATGCATTCCCCTTATTTTGGGCAAAAAGGCAGAAATTCCTCGTATTTTGGAGCAAAATTGTAGAAATTCCCCTAATTGTGGGGTTAAATTCCATAAATTTTCCTTATTTTGGGGCAAAATTGCAGAAGTTTCACTTATTTTGGGGCAAAATTGCAGAAATTTCACTTATTTCAGGGAAAAAAGGCAGAAATTTTCTTTATTTTGGGGCAAAAAGGCAGAAATTCTCCATATTTTGGTGCAAAAATCAGAAATTTCCCTTATTTTGAGGTAAAATGCTGAAATTCCCCTTATTTTGGGGCAAAAGGCAGAAATTTCCCTTTTTTGGGGGCAAATTTGCAGAAATTTCACATATTTCCCGGAAAAAAGGCAGAAATTTTCCTTATTTTGTGGCAAAAGTCAGAAATTCCTAATATTTTGTTGCAAAAATGCAGAAATTCCTAATATTTTGTGGCAAAAATGCAGAAATTTCCCTTATTTTGAGATAAAAAGGCTGAAATTCCCCTTATTTAGGGGCAAAAAGGCAGAAATTTTTCTTATTTTGGGGCAAATTTGCAGAAATTTCACTTATTTCAGGGTTATAAGTCAGAAATTTTCCTTATTTTGGGGCAAAAAAGACAGAAATTCCCTTTGTTTTGGGGGGAAAAGACAGAAATTCCACTTATTTAGAGGCAAAAAGGCAAAAGTTCCCCTTATTTTGGAGCAAAAAATGAAGAAATTTCCCTTTTTTATGGCAAAAAGGTATGCATTCTTCTTATTTTCAGACAAAAAGGCAGAAATTCCCCATATTTTGGGGCAAAAGGCAGAAATTTCCCTTATTTTTGGGCAAAATATCAGAAATTTCCCTAATTGTGGGGCAAAAAACAAAAATTCCCTCTATTTTGGGGCAAAGTTGCAGAAATTTCCCTTATTATGAGGAAAAATTGCAAAAATTTCCCTTATTTTACGGCAAAATTGCAGAAATTTTACTAATAGTGGCGCAAAAAGGCAGAAATTCTCTTTATTTTCGGGCAAAACTCAGAAATTCCACTTATTTTGGGGCAAAATTCCAGAAATTTCCCTTATTTTGGGGCAAAATTGCAGAAATTTCACTTATTTCAGGGAAAAAAGCAGAAATTTTCCTTATTTTGGGCCAAAAGGCAGAAATTCCTAATATTTTGTGCCAAAATTCAGAAATTCCCCTTATTTTGAGGTAAAAAGGCTGAAATTCCCCTTATTTGGGGGCAAAAAGGCAGAAATTTCCCTTATATTGGGGCAAAATTGCAGAAATTTTACTTATTTCAGGGTAATAAGTCAGAAATTTTCCTTATTTTGGGGCAAAAATGACAGAAATTCCCTTTGTTTTGGGGGAAAAAGACAGAAATTCCACTTATTTAGAGGCAAAAAAGCAGAAATTCCCCTTATTTTAGGGCAAAATTGCAGAAATTTCCCTAATTTGGGGGCAAAAAAACAGAAATTCCCTTTATTTTGTGGCAAAATTCCAGAAATTTCCCTTATTATGGGGAAAAATTGCAGAAATTTCCCTTATGTTAGGGCAAAATTGCAGAAATTTCACTTATTTCAGAGAAAAAAGGCAAAAATTTTTCTTATTTTGGGGCAAAAAGGCAGAAATTCCCATTATTTTGGGGCAAAAAGACAGAAATTCACCTTATTTTGGGCTAAAATTCAGAAATTTCACATATTTCAGGGCAAAAAGTCAGAAATTTCCCTTAATTTGGGGCAAAAATGAAGAAATTTCCCTTTTTTATGGCAAAAAGGTATGCATTCCCCTTATTTTGGGCAAAAAGGCAGAAATTCCTCGTATTTTGGAGCAAAATTGTAGAAATTCCCCTAATTGTGGGGTTAAATTCCATAAATTTTCCTTATTTTGGGGCAAAATTGCAGAAGTTTCACTTATTTTGGGGCAAAATTGCAGAAATTTCACTTATTTCAGGGAAAAAAGGCAGAAATTTTCTTTATTTTGGGGCAAAAAAGCAGAAATTCTCCATATTTTGGTGCAAAAATCAGAAATTTCCCTTATTTTGAGGTAAAATGCTGAAATTCCCCTTATTTTGGGGCAAAAGGCAGAAATTTCCCTTTTTTGGGGGCAAATTTGCAGAAATTTCACATATTTCCCGGAAAAAAGGCAGAAATTTTCCTTATTTTGTGGCAAAAGGCAGAAATTCCTAATATTTTGTTGCAAAAATGCAGAAATTCCTAATATTTTGTGGCAAAAATGCAGAAATTTCCCTTATTTTGAGATAAAAAGGCTGAAATTCCCCTTATTTAGGGGCAAAAAGGCAGAAATTTTTCTTATTTTGGGGCAAATTTGCAGAAATTTCACTTATTTCAGGGTTATAAGTCAGAAATTTTCCTTATTTTGGGGCAAAAAAGACAGAAATTCCCTTTGTTTTGGGGGGAAAAGACAGAAATTCCACTTATTTAGAGGCAAAAAGGCAAAAGTTCCCCTTATTTTGGAGCAAAAAATGAAGAAATTTCCCTTTTTTATGGCAAAAAGGTATGCATTCTTCTTATTTTCAGACAAAAAGGCAGAAATTCCCCATATTTTGGGGCAAAAGGCAGAAATTTCCCTTATTTTTGGGCAAAATATCAGAAATTTCCCTAATTGTGGGGCAAAAAACAAAAATTCCCTCTATTTTGGGGCAAAGTTGCAGAAATTTCCCTTATTATGAGGAAAAATTGCAAAAATTTCCCTTATTTTACGGCAAAATTGCAGAAATTTTACTAATAGTGGCGCAAAAAGGCAGAAATTCTCTTTATTTTCGGGCAAAACTCAGAAATTCCACTTATTTTGGGGCAAAATTCCAGAAATTTCCCTTATTTTGGGGCAAAATTGCAGAAATTTCACTTATTTCAGGGAAAAAAGCAGAAATTTTCCTTATTTTGGGCCAAAAGGCAGAAATTCCTAATATTTTGTGCCAAAATTCAGAAATTCCCCTTATTTTGAGGTAAAAAGGCTGAAATTCCCCTTATTTGGGGGCAAAAAGGCAGAAATTTCCCTTATATTGGGGCAAAATTGCAGAAATTTTACTTATTTCAGGGTAATAAGTCAGAAATTTTCCTTATTTTGGGGCAAAAATGACAGAAATTCCCTTTGTTTTGGGGGAAAAAGACAGAAATTCCACTTATTTAGAGGCAAAAAAGCAGAAATTCCCCTTATTTTAGGGCAAAATTGCAGAAATTTCCCTAATTTGGGGGCAAAAAAACAGAAATTCCCTTTATTTTGTGGCAAAATTCCAGAAATTTCCCTTATTATGGGGAAAAATTGCAGAAATTTCCCTTATGTTAGGGCAAAATTGCAGAAATTTCACTTATTTCAGAGAAAAAAGGCAAAAATTTTTCTTATTTTGGGGCAAAAAGGCAGAAATTCCCATTATTTTGGGGCAAAAAGACAGAAATTCACCTTATTTTGGGCTAAAATTCAGAAATTTCACATATTTCAGGGCAAAAAGTCAGAAATTTCCCTTAATTTGGGGCAAAAATGAAGAAATTTCCCTTTTTTATGGCAAAAAGGTATGCATTCCCCTTATTTTGGGCAAAAAGGCAGAAATTCCTCGTATTTTGGAGCAAAATTGTAGAAATTCCCCTAATTGTGGGGTTAAATTCCATAAATTTTCCTTATTTTGGGGCAAAATTGCAGAAGTTTCACTTATTTTGGGGCAAAATTGCAGAAATTTCACTTATTTCAGGGAAAAAAGGCAGAAATTTTCTTTATTTTGGGGCAAAAAAGCAGAAATTCTCCATATTTTGGTGCAAAAATCAGAAATTTCCCTTATTTTGAGGTAAAATGCTGAAATTCCCCTTATTTTGGGGCAAAAGGCAGAAATTTCCCTTTTTTGGGGGCAAATTTGCAGAAATTTCACATATTTCCCGGAAAAAAGGCAGAAATTTTCCTTATTTTGTGGCAAAAGGCAGAAATTCCTAATATTTTGTTGCAAAAATGCAGAAATTCCTAATATTTTGTGGCAAAAATGCAGAAATTTCCCTTATTTTGAGATAAAAAGGCTGAAATTCCCCTTATTTAGGGGCAAAAAGGCAGAAATTTTTCTTATTTTGGGGCAAATTTGCAGAAATTTCACTTATTTCAGGGTTATAAGTCAGAAATTTTCCTTATTTTGGGGCAAAAAAGACAGAAATTCCCTTTGTTTTGGGGGGAAAAGACAGAAATTCCACTTATTTAGAGGCAAAAAGGCAAAAGTTCCCCTTATTTTGGAGCAAAAAATGAAGAAATTTCCCTTTTTTATGGCAAAAAGGTATGCATTCTTCTTATTTTCAGACAAAAAGGCAGAAATTCCCCATATTTTGGGGCAAAAGGCAGAAATTTCCCTTATTTTTGGGCAAAATATCAGAAATTTCCCTAATTGTGGGGCAAAAAACAAAAATTCCCTCTATTTTGGGGCAAAGTTGCAGAAATTTCCCTTATTATGAGGAAAAATTGCAAAAATTTCCCTTATTTTACGGCAAAATTGCAGAAATTTTACTAATAGTGGCGCAAAAAGGCAGAAATTCTCTTTATTTTCGGGCAAAACTCAGAAATTCCACTTATTTTGGGGCAAAATTCCAGAAATTTCCCTTATTTTGGGGCAAAATTGCAGAAATTTCACTTATTTCAGGGAAAAAAGCAGAAATTTTCCTTATTTTGGGCCAAAAGGCAGAAATTCCTAATATTTTGTGCCAAAATTCAGAAATTCCCCTTATTTTGAGGTAAAAAGGCTGAAATTCCCCTTATTTGGGGGCAAAAAGGCAGAAATTTCCCTTATATTGGGGCAAAATTGCAGAAATTTTACTTATTTCAGGGTAATAAGTCAGAAATTTTCCTTATTTTGGGGCAAAAATGACAGAAATTCCCTTTGTTTTGGGGGAAAAAGACAGAAATTCCACTTATTTAGAGGCAAAAAAGCAGAAATTCCCCTTATTTTAGGGCAAAATTGCAGAAATTTCCCTAATTTGGGGGCAAAAAAACAGAAATTCCCTTTATTTTGTGGCAAAATTCCAGAAATTTCCCTTATTATGGGGAAAAATTGCAGAAATTTCCCTTATGTTAGGGCAAAATTGCAGAAATTTCACTTATTTCAGAGAAAAAAGGCAAAAATTTTTCTTATTTTGGGGCAAAAAGGCAGAAATTCCCATTATTTTGGGGCAAAAAGACAGAAATTCACCTTATTTTGGGCTAAAATTCAGAAATTTCACATATTTCAGGGCAAAAAGTCAGAAATTTCCCTTAATTTGGGGCAAAAATGAAGAAATTTCCCTTTTTTATGGCAAAAAGGTATGCATTCCCCTTATTTTGGGCAAAAAGGCAGAAATTCCTCGTATTTTGGAGCAAAATTGTAGAAATTCCCCTAATTGTGGGGTTAAATTCCATAAATTTTCCTTATTTTGGGGCAAAATTGCAGAAGTTTCACTTATTTTGGGGCAAAATTGCAGAAATTTCACTTATTTCAGGGAAAAAAGGCAGAAATTTTCTTTATTTTGGGGCAAAAAAGCAGAAATTCTCCATATTTTGGTGCAAAAATCAGAAATTTCCCTTATTTTGAGGTAAAATGCTGAAATTCCCTTATTTTGGGGCAAAAGGCAGAAATTTCCCTTTTTTGGGGGCAAATTTGCAG
The DNA here is from genome assembly GCF_963924665.1 of Micromys minutus. NCBI lineage: Eukaryota > Metazoa > Chordata > Mammalia > Rodentia > Muridae > Micromys > Micromys minutus. Next base: position 266,295 of record NW_027667604.1, read on the forward strand.
AAATTTCACATATTTCCGGGAAAAAAGGCAGAAATTTTCCTTATTTTGTGGCAAAAGGCAGAAATTCCTAATATTTTGTTGCAAAAATGCAGAAATTCCTAATATTTTGTGGCAAAAATGCAGAAATTTCCCTTATTTTGAGATAAAAAGGCTGAAATTCCCCTTATTTAGGGGCAAAAAGGCAGAAATTTTTCTTATTTTGGGGCAAATTTGCAGAAATTTCACTTATTTCAGGGTTATAAGTCAGAAATTTTCCTTATTTTGGGGCAAAAAAGACAGAAATTCCCTTTGTTTTGGGGGAAAAAGACAGAAATTCCACTTATTTAGAGGCAAAAAGGCAAAAGTTCCCCTTATTTTGGAGCAAAAAATGAAGAAATTTCCCTTTTTTATGGCAAAAAGGTATGCATTCTTCTTATTTTCAGACAAAAAGGCAGAAATTCCCCATATTTTAGGGCAAAAGGCAGAAATTTCCCTTATTTTTGGGCAAAATATCAGAAATTTCCCTTATTTTGGGCAAAATTGCAGAAATTTTACTTATTTTGGGGCAAAATTGCAGAAATTTCATTTGTTTCAGGGAAAAAAGCAGAAATTTTCCTTATTTTGGGGCAAAAAGGCAGAAATTCCTAATATTTTGTGCCAAAATTCGGAAATCCCTCTTATTTTGAGGTAAAAAGGCTGAAATTCCTTTTAGTTGGGGGCAAATACATAGAAATTTCCCTTATATTGGGAAAAAATTGCAGAAATTTCACTTATTTCAGGGTAATAAGTCAAAAATTTTCCTTCTTTTGGGGCAAAAATGACAGAATTTCCTTTTTTTGGGGAAAAAGACAGAAATTCCCTTTGTTTTGGGGGAAAAAGAGAGAAATTCCACTTATTTAGAGGCAAAAGGCAAAAGGTCCCCTTATTTTGGAGCAAAAATGAAGAAATTTCCCTTTTTTATGGCAAAAAGGTATGCATTCTTCTTATTTTCGGACAAAACGGCAGAAATTCCCCATAATTTGGGGCAAAAGGCAGAAATTTCCCTTATTTTGGGGCAAAAAGGCAGAAATTCACCTTATTTTGGGCTAAAATTGCAGAAATTTTATATATTTCAGGGCAAAAAGGAAAACTTTTCCCTTAATTTGGGGCAAAAATGAGGAAATTTCCCTTTTTTATGGCAAAAAGTTACCCATTTCCCTTATTTTCGGGCAAAAAGGCAGAAATTCCCTGTATTTTGGAGCAAATTTGCAGAAATTCCCCTAATTGTGGGGCAAAAAGGAAGAAATTCTCCTTATTTTGGGGCAAAACTCAGAAATTCCACTTATTTTGGGGCAAAATTAAAGAAATTTCTCTTATTTTGGGGCAAAATTCCAGAAATTTCACTTATTTTCGGGCAAAATTGCAGAAATTATACTTATTTCAGGGAAAAAAGGCAGAAATTTTCCTTATTTTGGGGCAAAAAGGCAGAAATTCTCCATATTTTGGTGCAAAAATCAGAACTTTTCTTTATTTTGAGATAAAATGCTGAAATTCCCCTTATTTTGGGGCAAAAGTCAGAAATTTCGCTATTTTTGGGGCAAATTTGCAGAAATTTCACTTATTTCAGGGTAATAAGTCAGAAATTTTTTTTATTTTGTGGCAAAAAAGACAGAAATTCCCTTTTTTTTGGGGGACAAAGACAGAAATTCCACTTATTTAGAGGCAATAAGGCAAAAGTTCCCCTAATTTTGGAGCAAAAATAAAGAAATTCCCCCTTTTTATGGTAAAAAGGTATGCATTCTTCTTATTTTCGGACAAAAAATCAGAAATTCCCCATATTTTGGGGCAAAAGGCAGAAATTTCCCTTATTTTGAGGCAAAATTGCAGAAATTTCCCTAATTTTGGGGCAAAAAACAGAAATTCCCCTTATTTTGAAGCAAAATTGCAGAAATTTCCCTTATTATGGGGAAAAATTGCAGAAATTTCCCTTATCTTACGGCAAAATTGCAGAAATTTCACATATTTCAGGGCAAAAAGTCAGAAATTTCCCATAATTTGGGGAAAAAATAAAGAAATTTCCCTTTTTTATGGCAAAAAGGTATGCATTCCCCTTATTTCGGGCAAAAAGGCAGAAATTCCCCGTATTTTGGAGCAAAATTGCAGAAATTCCCCTAATTTTGGGGCAAAATTCCAGAAATTTTCATTATTTTGGGGCAAAATTTCAAAAATTTCACTTATTTTGGGGCAACATTGCAGAAATTTCTCCTATTTTGGGGCAAAATTGCAGAAATTTCACTTATTTTGGGGCAAAATTGCAGAAATTTCCCTTATTTTGGGGCAAAATTGCAGAAATTTCAATTATTTTGTGGCAAAATTGCAGAAATTTCACTTATTTCAGGGAAAAAAGGCAGAAATTTTTTTTATTTTGGGGCAAAAAGGCAGAAATTCCTAATATTTTGTGGGAAAAATGCAGAAATTCCTCTTATTTTTAGGTAAAATGCTGAAATTCCCCTTATTTTGAGGCAAAAGGAAGAAATTTACTTATTTTTGGGGCAAATTTTCAGAAATTTCACTTATTTCATGGTAATAAGTCAGAAATTTTCCTTATTTTGGGGCAAAAAAGACAGAAATTCTTTTTGTTTTGGGGGAAAAAAACAGAAATTCCACTTATTTAGAGGAAAAAGGCAAAAGTTCCCCTTATTTTGGGGCAAAAATGAAGAAATTTCCCTTTTTATGGCAAAAAGGTATGCATTTTTCTTATTTTCAGACAAAAAGGCAGAAATTCCCCATATTTTGGGGCAAAAGTCAGAAATTCCCCTTATTTTGGGGCAAAATTGCAGAAATTTCCCTAATTGTGGGGCAAAAAACAGAAATTCCCCTTATTTTGGGGCAAAATTGCAGAAATTTCCCTTATTATGAGGAAAAATTGCAGAAATTTCCCTTATTTTATGGCAAAATTGCAGAAATTTCACTAATTGTGGCGCAAAAAGGCAGAAATTCTCCTTATTTTGGGGCAAAACTCAGAAATTCCACTTATTTTCGGGCAAAATTCCCGAAATTTCCCTTATTTTGGACAAAATTGCAGAAATTTTACTTATTTTGGGGCAAAATTGCAGAAATTTCATTTGTTTCAGGGAAAAAATCAGAAATTTTCCTTATTTTGGGGCAAAAAGGCAGAAATTCCTAATATTTTGTGCCAAAATTCGGAAATTCCTCTTATTTTGAGGTAAAAAGGCTGAAATTCCCCTTATTTGGGGGCAAATACGCAGAAATTTCCCTTATATTGGGAAAAAATTGCAGAAATTTCACTTATTTCAGGGTAATAAGTCAAAATTTTCCTTATTTTGGGGCAATAATGACAGAAATTCCCTTTTTTTGGGGAAAAAGACTTAAATTCTACTTATTTAGAGGCAAAAAAGCAGAAATTCCCCTTATTTTGGGGCAAAATTGCAGAAATTTCCCTTATTATAGAGAAAAATTGCAGAAATTTTTCATTTTTAGGGCAAAATTTCAGAAATTTCACTTATTTCAGAGAAAAAAAGCAAAAATTTTTCTTATTTTGGGGCAAAAAGGCAGAAATTCCCCGTATTTTGTAGCAAAATTGCAGAAATTCCCCTAATTGTGGGGCAAAAAGGCAGAAATTCTCCTTATTTTGAGGCAAAACTCAAAAATTCCACTTATTTTGGGGCAAAATTCCAGAAATTTTCCTTATTTTGTGGCAAAATTGCAGAAATTTCACTTATTTTGGAGCAATATTTAAGAAATTTCACTTATTTCAGGGAAAAAAGGCAGAAATTTTCCTTATTTTGTGGCAAAAAGGCAGAAATACTCCATATTTTGGTGCAAAAACCAGAACTTTCCCTTATTTTAAAGTAAAAAGCTGAAATTCCCCTTATTTTGGGGCAAAATGCAGAAATTTCCCTTTTTTTGGGGCAAATTTTCAGAAATTTCACTTATTTCAAGGAAAAAACAGAAATTTTCCTTATTTTGGGGCAAAAAGGCAGAAATTCCTAATATTTTGTGCCAAAATTCAGAAATTCCCCTTATTTTGAGGTAAAAAGGCTGAAATTCCCCTTATTTGGAAGCAAAAAGGCAGAAATTTCTCTTATATTAGGGCAAAATTGCAGAAATTTCACTTATTTCAGGGTAATAAGTCAGAAATTTTTTTTATTTTGGGGCAAAAATGACAGAAATTCCCTTTGTTTTGGGGAAAAAAACAGAAATTCCACTTATTTAGAGGCAAAAAAGCAGAAATTCCCCTTATTTTAGGGCAAAATTGCAGAAATTTCCCTTATTTGGGGGCAAAAAACAGAAATTCCCCTTATTTTGGGGCAAAATTCCAGAAATTTCCCTTATTATGGGAAAAAATTGCAGAAATTTCCTTTATTTTAGGGCAAAATTGCAGAAATTTCACTTATTTCAGAGAAAAAAGCAAAAATTTTTCTTATTTTGGGGCAAAAAGGCAGAAATTCCCATTATTTTGGAGCAAAAAGGCAGAAATTCACCTTATTTTAGGGCAAAACTCAGAAATTCCACTTATTTTGGAGCAAAATTGCAGAAATTTCACTTATTTTGGGGCAAAATTGCAGAAATTTCACTTATTTCAGGGAAAAAAAGGCATAAATTTTCCATATTTTGGGGCAAAAAGGCAGAAATTCTTAATATTTGGTGGCAAAAATGCAGAAATTTTTAATATTTTGTTGCAAAAATGCAGAAATTTCCCTTATTTTGAGCTAAAAGGTGAAATTCCCATTATTTGGGGGCAAAAAAAAGAAATTTCCCTTATTTTGGGGCAAATTTGCAGAAATTTCACTTATTTCAGGGTAATAAGTCAGAAATTTTCCTTATTTTGAGGCAAAAAAGACAGAAATTCCCTTTGTTTTGGGGGAAAAATAGAGAAATTCCACTTATTTAGAGGCAAAAGGCAAAAGGTCCCCTTATTTTGGAGCAAAAATGAAGAAATTTCCCTTTTTTATGGCAAAAAGGTATGCATTCTTCTTATTTTCGGACAAAAAAGCAGAAATTCCCCATAATTTGGGGCAAAAGGCAGAAATTTCCCTTATTTTGGGGCAAAAAGGCAGAAATTCACCTTATTTTGGGCTAAAATTGCAGAAATTTTATATATTTCAGGGCAAAAAGGAAAACTTTTCCCTTAATTTGGGGCAAAAATGAGGAAATTTCCCTTTTTTATCGCAAAAAGGTATGCATTTCCCTTATTTTCGGGCAAAAAGGCAGAAATTCCCTGTATTTTGGAGCAAATTTGCAAAAATTCCCCTAATTGTGGGGCAAAAAGGAAGAAATTCTCCTTATTTTGGGGCAAAACTCAGAAATTCCACTTATTTTGGGGCAAAATTAAAGAAATTTCTCTTATTTTGGGGCAAAATTCCAAAAATTTCACTTATTTTCGGGCAAAATTGCAGAAATTATACTTATTTCAGGGAAAAAAGGCAGAAATTTTCCTTATTTTGGGCCAAAAAGGCAGAAATTCTCCATATTTTGGTGCAAAAATCAGAACTTTTCTTTATTTTGAGATAAAATGCTGAAATTCCCCTTATTTTGGGGCAAAAGGCAGAAATTTCCCTATTTTTGGGGCAAATTTGCAGAAATTTCACTTATTTCAGGGTAATAAGTCAGAAATTTTCCTTATTTTGGGGCAAAAAAGACAGAAATTCCCTTTGTTTTGGGGGACAAAGACAGAAATTCCACTTATTTAGAGGCAAAAAGGCAAAAGTTCCCCTAATATTGGAGCAAAAATTAAGAAATTCCCCCTTTTTATGTTAAAAAGGTATGCATTCTACTTATTTTCGGACAAAAAATCAGAAATTCCCCATATTTTGGGGCAAAAGGCAAAAATTCCCCTTATTTTGAGGCAAAATTGCAGAAATTTCCCTTATTATGGGGAAAATTGCAGAAATTTCCCCTATTTTAGGGCAAAATTGCAGAAATTTCACTAATTGTGGGGCAAAAAGGCAGAAATTCTCCTTATTTTGGGGCAAAACTCAGAAATTCCACTAATTTTGGGGCAAAATTCCAGAAATTTTTCTTATTTTGGGGCAAAAAGGCAAAAATTCCTAATATTTTGTGCCAAAATTTAGAAATTCCCCTTATTTTGAGGTAAAAAAGCTGTAATTCCCCTTTTTGGGGGCAAAAAGTCAGAAATTTCCCTTATATTGGGGCAAAATTGCAGAAATTTCACTTATTTCAGGGTAATAAGTCAGAAATTTTTTTTATTTTGAGGCAAAAATGACAGAAATTCCCTTTGTCTTGGGGAAAAAGACAGAAATTCCACTTATTTAGAGGCAAAAAAGCAGAAATTCCCCTTATTTTAGGGCAAAATTGCAGAAATTTCCCTTATTATGGGTGAAAAATTGCAGAAATTTCCCTTATTTTAGGACAAAATTGCAGAAATTTCACTTATTTCAGAGAAAAAAGGCAAAAAATTTTTTTATTTTGGGGCAAAAAGGCATAAATTCCCTTTATTTTGGGGCAAAAATGACAGAAATTCCCTTTGTTTTGGGAGAAAAAGACAGAAATTCCTCTTATTTAGAGGAAAAAACGCAGAAATTCCCCTTATTTTAGGGCAAAATTGCAGTAATTTCCCTTATTTGGGGGCAAAAAAACAGAAATTCCTTTTATTTTGGCGCAAAATTCCCGAAATTTCCCTTATTATAGGGAAAAATTGCAGAAATTTCCCTTATTTTAGTGCAAAATTGCAGAAATTTCACATATTTCAGGGCAAAAACGCCGAAATTTCCCTTAATTTGGGGCATAAATAAAGAAATTTCCCTTTTTTATGGCAAAAAGGTATGCATTCCCCTTATTTTCGGGCAAAAAAGCAGAAATTCTTCGTATTTTGGAGCAAAATTGCAGAAATTCCCCTAATTCTTGGGCAAAAAGGCAGAAATTCTCCTTATTTTGAGGCAAAACTCAGAAATTCCACCTATTTTTGGGCAAAATACCCGAAATTTCCCTTATTTTGTGGCAAAAGGCAGAAATTTAACTTATTTTGGGGCAAAATTACAGAAATTTCACTAATTGTGGCGCAAAAAGGCAGAAATTCTCCTATTTTGGGGAAAAACTCAGAAATTCCACTTAATTTGAGGCAAAATTCCAGAAATTTTCCTTATTTTGGGCAAAATTGCAGAAATTTCACTTATTTCAGGGAAAAAAGCCGAAATTTTCATTATTTTGGGGCAAAAAGGCAGAAATTCCTAATATTTTGTGCCAAAATTCAGAAATTCCCCTTATTTTGAGGTCAAAAGGCTGAAATTCCTCTTATTTGGGGGCAAAAAGCAGAAATTTCCCTTATATTGGGGAAAAATTGCAGAAATTTCACTTATTTCAGGGTAATAAGTCAGAAATTTTCCTTATTTTGGGGCAAAAATGACAGAAATTCCCTTTGTTTTGGGGGAAAAAGACAGAAATTCCACTTATTTAGAGGCAAAAATGCAGAAATTCCCCTTATTTTAGGGCAAAATTGCAGAAATTTCCCTTATTTGGGGGCAAAAAAACAGAAATTCCCCTTATTTTGGGGCAAAGTTTCAGAAATTTCCCTTATTATGGGGAAAAATTGCAGAAATTTCCTTTATTTTAGGGCAAAATTGCAGAAATTTCACTAATTTCAGAGAAAAAAGGCAAAAATTTTTCTTATTTTGGGGCAAAAAGGCAGAAATTCCCATTATTTTGGCGCAAAAAGGCAGAAATTCTACTTATTTTGGGGCAAAACTCAGAAATTCCACTTATTTTGGGGCAAAATTGCCGAAATTTCACTTATTTTGGGGCAAAATTTCAGAAATTTCACTTATTTCAGGGAAAAAAGAAAGAAATTTTCCTTAATTTGGTGCAAAAATGCAGAAATTCCTAATATTTTGTTGGAAAAATGCAGAAATTCTTCTTATTTTGAGGTAAAAAGGCTGAAATTTCCCTTATTTGGGGGCAAAAAGGCAGAAATTACTTTTATTTTGGGGTAAAATTGCAGAAATTTCACTTATTTCAGAGTAATAAGTGAGAAATTCCCCTTATTTGGGGGCAAAAAAGACAGAAATTTTTTTTGTCTTGGGGGAAAAAGACAGAAATTTCACTTATTTAGAGGCAAAAAGGCAGAAATTCCCCTTATTTTGGAGCAAAAATGAAGAAATTTCCCTTTTTTATGGCAAAAAGGTATGCATTCCCCTTATTTTCGGGCAAAAAGGCAGAAATTCCTGGTATTTTGGAGCAAAATTGCAGAAATTCTCCTAATTTTGGGGCAAAAGGCAGAAATTCCCTTTATTTTGGGGCCAAAATCCGAAATTCCTCTTCTTTGGAGCAAAATTCCAGAAATATCCTTTATTTTGGGGCAAAATTGTAGGAATTTCCCTCATTTTGGGGCAAAGTTGCAGAAATTTCCCTTATTTGGGGCAAAATTACAGAAATTTCACTTATTTTCAGGTAAAAAGGCTGAAATTTCCTTTATTTTGGGGCAAAAAGGGAGAAATTCCCCTTATTTTGGGGCAAAATTACAGAAATGTTTTTTATTTTGGGGTAAAAAGGCAGAAATTCCTTATATTTTGTGGCAAAAAGGCAGAAATTTCCCTTATTTTGAGGTAATAAGGCTGAAATTCCCCTTATTTTGGGGCAAAATGGCAGAAATTTCCTTTACATTTGGGCAAAATTGCCGAAATTTCCCTTATTTTGGGGCAAAATTGCAGAAATTTCACTTATTTCACAAAAAAGGCAGAAATTTTCTTATTTTGGGGTAAAAAGGCAGAAATTTCTTTTATTTTGGTACAAAATTGCAGAAATTTTCCTTATTTTGGGGCAAAAAGGCAGAAATTCCCCATATTTTTGGGGCAAAAAGCAGAAATTTCTTTTATTATGGTACAAAATTGAAGAAATTTTCCTTATTTTGGAACAAAAAGGCAAAAATTCCCCATATTTTGGGGCAAAAGGCAGAAATTCTTCTTATTTTGAGGTAAAATGCAGAAATTCCCCTTATTTAGAGGTAAAATGCAGAAATTTCCTAAATATTGGGGGAAAATGCAGAAGTTCCCTTTATTTTGGGGCTAAAAGGCAGAAATTCCCCGTATTTTGAAGCAAAATTGCAGAAATTCTCATAATTTTTGGGCAAAAAGGCAGAAATTCTCCTTATTTTGGGGCAAAAAGACAGAAAATCTTCTTTTTTTCGTGAGCAAAAAGTAAGAAATTCTCCTTATTTTGGGTCAAAATTGCAGAAATTTCCTTTTACATTTGGGCAAAATTGCCGAAATTTCCCTTATTTTGGGGCAAAATTGCAGAAATTTCACTTATTTCAGAAAAAAGGCAGAAATTTTCTCATTTTGGGGCAAAAAGGCAGAAATTTCTTTTATTTTGGTACAAAATTGCAGAAATTTTACTTATTTTGGGGCAAAAAGGCGGAAATTCCCCATATTTTTGGGGCAAAAAGGCAGAAATTCCCCTTATTTTGAGGTAAAAAGGCTGAAATTTCTCTTATTTTTGGGCAAAAAGTCAGAAATTCCCCTTATTTTGAGGCCAAAAACAGAAATTTCGTTTATTTTTGGGGAAAAGGCAGAAATTGCACTTATTTTTAGTAAAAAAAGGCAGATAATCCTCTTATTTTGGGGCAAAAATGAAGAAATTTCCCTTTTTTTATGGCAAAAAGGTATACATGCCCTTAATTTTCGGGCAAAAAGGCAGAAATTCCCCGTATTTTGGAGCAAAATTGCAGAAATTCCCCTAATTTTGGGGCAAAGAGGCAAAAATTCCCCTTATTTTCGGCAAAAAAGGCAGAAATTCCCCGTATTTTGGAGCAAAATTGCAGAAATTCCCCTAATTTTGGGGCAAAAAGGCAGAAATTCCCCTTATTTTCGGCAAAAAAGGCAGAAAATTCCCATATTTTGAAGCAAAATTGAAGAAATTCACCTAATTTTGTGGTAAAAAATGCAGTAATTTTCTTTATATTGGGGCAAAAATGCAGAACCTTTTTTTTGGGGGGGCAAAAGGCAGAAATTCCCCTTATTTTAGGGCAAAATTGCAGAAATTTCTCTTATTTGGGGGCAAAAAACAGAAATTCCTCTTATTTTGGGGCAAAATTGCAGAAATTTCCCTTATTATGAGAAAAAATTGCAGAAATTTTCCTTATTTTAGGGCAAAATTGCAGAAATTTCACTTATTTCAGAGAAAAAAAGCAAAAATTTTTCTTATTTTGGGGCAAAAGCAGAAATTCCCATTATTTTGGGGCAAAAAAGCAGAAATTCACATTATTTTAGGCTAAAATTGCAGAAATTTCACATATTTCAGGGCAAGAAGGCAGAAATTTCCCTTAATTTGGGGCAAAATTGATGAAATTTCCTTTTTTTATGGCAAAAAGATATGCATTCCCCTTATTTTCAGGCAAAAAGGCAGAAATTCCCCATATTTTGGAGCAAAATTGCAGAAATTCCCCTAATTGTGGGACAAAAAGGCAGAAATTCTCCTTATTTTGGGGCAAAACTCAGAAATTCGACTTATTTTGGGGCAAAATTCCAGAAATTTTCCTTATTTTGGGGCAAAATTGCAGAAATTTCACTTATTTTGGGGCAAAATTGCAGAAATTTCACTTATTTTGGGGCAAAAAGGCAGAAATTCCTAATATTTTGTGGCAAAAATGCAGAAATTCCTAATATTTTGTTGTAAAAATGCAGAAATTTCCCTTATTTTGAGGTAAAAAGGCTGAAATTCCCCATATTTGGGGGCAAAAATGCAGAAATTTCTTTTATTTTGGGGCAAATTTGCAGAAATTTCACTTATTTCAGGGTAAAAAGTCAGAAATTTTCCTTATTTTGGTGCAAAAAAGACAGAAATTCCCTTTGTTTTGGGGGAAAAAGACAGAAATTCCACTTATTTAGAGGCAAAAAGCAAAAGTTCCCCTAATTTTGGAGCAAAAATGAAGAAATTTCCCTTTATTATGGCATAAAGGTATGCATTCTTCTTATTTTCGGACAAAAAGGCAGAAATTCCCCATATTTTAGAACAAAAGGCAGAAATTACTTTCATTTTGGAGCAAAATTGCAGAAATTTCCCTAATTGTGGGGCAAAAAACAGAAATTCCCCTTATTTTGAAGCAAAATTGCAGAAAGTCCCCTTATTATGGGGCAAAATTGCAGAAATTTCACTAATTGTGGGCAAAAAAGCAGAAATTCTCCTTATTTTGGGGCAAAACTCAGAAATTCCACTTATTTTGGGGCAAAATTCCAGAAATTTTCCTTATTTTGGGGCAAAATTGCAGAAATTTTACTTATTTTGGGGCAAAATTGAAGAAATTTCACTTATTTCAGGGAAAAAATGCAGAAATTTTTCTTATTTTGGGGCAAAAAGGCAGAAATTCCTAATATTTTGTGCCAAAATTCAGAAATTCCCCTTATTTTGAGGTAAAAAGGCTGAAATTCCCCTTATTTGGGGGCAAAAAGGCAGAAATTTCCCTTATATTGGGGCATAATTGCAGAAATTTCACTTATTTCAGGGTAATAAGTCAGAAATTTTCCTTATTTTGGGGCAAAAATGACAGAAATTCCCTTTGTTTTGGGGGAAAAAGACAGAAATTCCACTTATTTAGAGGCAAAAAAGCAGAAATTCCCCTTATTTTAGGGCAAAATTGCAGAAATATCCCTTATTTGGGGGCAAAAAACAGAAATTCTTCTTATTTTGGGGCAAAATTCCAGAAATTTCCTTTATTATGGGGAAAAATTGCAGAAATTTCTTTTATTTTAGGGCAAAATTGCAGAAATTTCACTTATTTCAGAGAAAAAAAGCAAAAATTTTTCTTATTTTAAGGCAAAAAGGCAGAAATTCACTTTATTTTGGGCTAAAATTGCAGAAATTTCACATATTTCAGGGCAAAAAGGCAGAAATTTCCCGTAATTTGGGGCAAAAATGAAGAAATTTCCCTTTTTTATGGCACAAAGGTATGCAATCCCCTTATTTTCAGGCAAAAAGGCAGAAATTCCCCGTATTTTGGAGCAAAATTGCAGAAATTCCCCTAATTGTGGGGCAAAAAGGCAGAAATTTTCCTTATTTTGGGGCAAAACTCAGAAATTCCACTTATTTTGGGGCAAAATTCCAGAAATTTCCCTTATTTTGGGGCAAAATTGCAGAAATTTCACTTATTTTGGGGCAAAATTGCAGAAATTTCACTTATTTTGGGGCAAAATTGCAGAAATTTAACTTATTTCAGGGAAAAAAAGGCAGAAATTTTCCTTATTTTGAGGCAAAAAGGCAGAAATTCCTAATATTTTGTGGGAAAAATGCAGAAATTTTTAATATTTTGTTGCAAAAATGCAGAAATTTCCCTTATTTTGAGGTAAAAAGGCTGAAATTCCCCATATTTGGAGGCAAAAAGGCAGAAATTTTCCTTATTTTGGGGCAAATTTTCAGAAATTTCACTTATTTCAGGGTAATAAGTCAGAAATTTTCCTTATTTTGGTGCAAAAAAGACAGAAATTCCCATTGTTTTAAAAGAAAAAGACAAAAATTCCACTAATTTAGAGGCAAAAAAGCAGACATTCCTTTTAATTTAGGGCAAAATTGCAGAAATTTCTTTTATTTGGGGGCAAAAAAAAGAAATTCCTTTTATTTTAAGGCAAAATTCCAAAAATTTCCTTTATTATGGGAAAAAATTGCAGAAATTTCTTTTATTTTAAGGCAAAATTGCAGAAATTTCACTTATTTCAGAGAAAAAAAGCAAAAATTTTTCTTATTTTGGGGCAAAAATGCAGAAATTCCCATTATTTTGGGGCAAAAAGGCAGAAATTCACCTTATTTTGGGCTAAAATTGCAGAAATTTCACATATTTCAAGGAAAAAGGCAGAAATTTCCCTTAATTTGGGCCAAAAATGATGAAATTTCCCTTTTTTATGGCAAAAAGTTATGCATTCTCCTTATTTTCGGGCAAAAAGGCAGAAATTCCTTGTATTTTGTAGCAAAATTGCAAAAATTCCCCTAATTGTGGGGCAAAAAGGCAGAAATTCTCCTTATTTTGGGGCAAAATTCCAGAAATTTCACTTATTTCAAGGAAAAAAGGCAGAAATTTTCCTTATTTTGGCGCAAAAAAGCAGAAATTCTCCATATTTTGGTGCAAAAATCAGAAATTTCCCTTATTTTGAGGTAAAATGCTGAAATTCCCCTTATTTTTGGGAAAAAGGCAGAAATTTTCTTATTTTTGAGACAAATTTGCAGAAATTTCACTTATTTCAGGGTAATAAGTCACAAATTTTCCTTATTTTGGGGCAAAAAAGACAGAAATTCTCTTTGTTTTGGAAAAAAAATAACAGAAATTCCACTTATTTAGAGGCAAAAAGGCAAAGTTCCCCTTATTTTAAAGCAAAAATGAAGAAATTTCCCTTTTTTATGGCAAAAAGGTATGCATTTTTCCTATTTTTGGACAAAAAGGCAGAAATTCCCCATATTTTAGGACAAAAGGCAGAAATTCCTTTTATTTTGGAGCAAAATTGCAGAAATTTCCCTAATTGTGGGGCAAAAATCAGAAATTCCCCTTATTTTGAAGCAAAATTGCAGAAATTTAACTAATTGTGGGCAAAAAGGCAGAAATTCTTCTTATTTTGGGCCAAAACTCAGAAATTCCACTTATTTTGGGGCAAAATTCCAGAAATTTTCCTTATTTTGGGGCAAAATTTCAGAAATTTTACTTATTTTGGGGCAAAATTGCAGAAATTTCACTTATTTCAGGGAAAAAAGGCAGAAATTGTCCTTATTTTGGGGCAAAAATGAAGAAATTCCTAATATTTTGTGCCAAAAATCAGAAATTCCCCTTATTTTGAGGTAAAAAGTCTGAAATTCACCTTATTTGGGGGCAAAAAGGCAGAAATTTCCTTTATATTGGGGCAAAATTGTAGAAATTTCACTTATTTCAGGGTAATAAGTCAGAAATTTTCCTTATTTTGGGGCAAAAATGACAGAAATTCCCTTTGTTTTGGGGGAAAAAGATACTAATTCTACTTATTTAGAGGCAAAAAAGCAGAACTTCCCCTTAATTTAGTGCAAAATTGCAGAAATTTCCCTTATTTGAGGGCAAAAAACCAGAAATTCCCCTTATTTTAAGGCGAAATTCAAGAAATTTACTTTATTATGGGGAAAAATTGCAGAAATTTCTTTTATTTTAGGGCAAAATTGCAGAAATTTCACTTATTTCAGAGAAAAAAAGCAAAAATTTTTCTTATTTTGGAGCAAAAAGGCAGAAATTCCCATTATTTTGGGGCAAAAAGGCAGAAATTCACCTTATTGTGGGCTAAAATTGCAGAAATTTCACATATTTCAGGGCAAAAAGGCAGAAATTTCCCTTAATTTGGGGCAAAAATGAAGAAATTTCCCTTTTTTATGGCAAAAAGGTATGCATTTTCCTTATTTTCAAGCAAAAAGGCAGAAATTCCCCGTATTTTGGAGCAAAATTGCAGAAATTCCCCTAATTGTGGGGCAAAAAGGCAAAAATTCCCCTTATTTTGGGGCAAAACTCAGAAATTCCACTTATTTTGGGGCAAAATTCCAGAAATTTCTCTTATTTTGGGGCAAAATTGCAGAAATTTCACATATTTTGGGGCAAAATTGCAGAAATTTCACTTATTTCAGGGAAAAAAAGGCAGAAATTTTCCTTATTTTGGGGCAAAAAGGCAAAAATTCCTAATATTTTGTGGCAAAAATGCAGAAATTCCTAATATTTTGTTGCAAAAATGCAGAAATTTTTTTGATTTTGAGGTAAAAAGGCTGAAATTCCCCATATTTGGAGGCAAAAAGGCAGAAATTTCCCTTATTTTGGGGCAAATTTGCAGAAATTTCACTTATTTCAGTGTAAAAAGTCAGAAATTTTCCTTATTTTGGTGCAAAAAAGACAGAAATTCCCTTTCTTTTGGGGGAAAAAGACAGAAATTCCACTTATTTAGAAGCAAAAAGCAAAAGTTCCCCTTATTTTGGAGCAAAAATAAAGAAATTTCCCTTTTTTATGGCAAAAAGGTATGCATTCTTCTTATTTTTGGACAAAAAGGCAGAAATTCCCCATATTTTAAAACAAAAGGCAGAAATTCCTTTTATTTTGAAGCAAAATTGCAGAAATTTCTTTTATTATTGGGAAAAATTGCAGCAATTTCTCTTATTTTAGGGCAAAATTGCAGAAATTTCACTAATTGTGGGCAAAAAGGCAGAAATTCTCCTTATTTGGGGCAAAACTCAGAAATTCCACTTATTTTGGGACAAAATTGCAGAAATTTTACTTATTTTGGGGCAAAATTGCAGAAATTTTACTTATTTCAGGGAAAAAAGGCAGAAATTGTCCTTATTTTGGGGCAAAAAGGCAGAAATTCCTATTATTTTGTGCCAAAATTCAGAAATTCCCCTTATTTTGAGGTAAAAAGGCTGAAATTACCCTTATTTGGGGGCAAAAAGGCAGAAATTTCCCTTATTTTGGGGCAAAATTGCAGAAATTTCACTTATTTCAGTGTAATAAGTCAGAAATTTTCCTTATTTTGGGGCAAAAATGACAGAAATTCCCTTTGTTTTGGGGGAAAAAGACAGAAATTCCACTTATTTAGAGGCAAAAAAGCAGAAATTCCCATTAATTTAGGGCAAAATTGCAGAAATTTCTCTTATTTGGGGGCAAAAAAACAGAAATTCTTTTTATTTTGGGGCAAACTTCCAGAAATTTCCTTTATTATGGGAAAAAATTGCATTAATTTCTTTTATTTTAGGGCAAAATTGCAGAAATTTCACTTATTTCAGAGAAAAAAAGCAAAAATTTTTCTTATTTTGGGGCAAAAAGGCAGAAATTCCCATTATTTTGGGGCAAAAAGGCAGAAATTCACCTTATTTTGGGCTAAAATTGCAGAAATTTCTCATATTTCAGGCCAAAAAGGCAGAAATTTCCCTTAATTTGGGGCAAAAATGAAGAAATTTCCCTTTTTTATGGCAAAAAGGTATGCATTCCCCTTATTTTCGGGCAAAAAGGAAGAAATTCCTCGTATTTTGGAGCAAAATTGCAGAAATTCCCCTAATTGTGGGGCAAAAAGGCAGAAATTTTCCTTATTTTGGGGCAAAACTCAGAAATTCCACTTATTTTGGGGCAAAATTCCAGAAATTTCCCTTATTTTGGGGCAAAATTGCAGAAATTTCACATATTTTGGGGCAAAATTGCAGAAATTCCACTTATTTCAGGGAAAAAAAGGCAGAAATTTTTGTTATTTAGGGGCAAAAAGGCAGAAATTCCTAATATTTTGTGGGAAAAATGCAGAAATTTTTAATATTTTGTTGCAAAAATGCAGAAATTTCCCTTATTTTGAGGTAAAAAGGCTGAAATTCCCCATATTTGTTGGCAAAAAGGCAGAAATTTTCCTTATTTTGGGGCAAATTTTCAGAAATTTCACTTATTTCAGGGTAATAAGTCAGAAATTTTCCTTATTTTGGTGCAAAAAAGACAGAAATTCCCTTTGTTTTGAAAGAAAAAGACAAAAATTCCACTAATTTAGAGGCAAAAAAGCAGACATTCCTTTTAATTTAGGGCAAAATTGCAGAAATTTCCCTTATTTGGGGGCAAAAAAAAGAAATTCCTTTTATTTTCAGGCAAAATTCCAGAAATTTCCTTTATTATGGGAAAAAATTGCAGAAATTTCTTTTATTTTAAGGCAAAATTGCAGAAATTTCACTTATTTCAGAGAAAAAAAGCAAAAATTTTTCTTATTTTGGGGCAAAAATGCAGAAATTCCCATTATTTTGGGGCAAAAAGGCAGAAATTCACTTTATTTTGGGCTAAAATTGCAGAAATTTCACATATTTCAAGGAAAAAGGCAGAAATTTCCCTTAATTTGGGGCAAAAATGATGAAATTTCCCTTTTTTATGGCAAAAAGTTATGCATTCTCCTTATTTTCGGGCAAAAAGGCAGAAATTCCTTGTATTTTGTAGCAAAATTGCAAAAATTCCCCTAATTGTGGGGCAAAAAGGCAGAAATTCTCCTTATTTTGGGGCAAAATTCCAGAAATTTCACCTATTTCAAGGAAAAAAGGCAGAAATTTTCCTTATTTTGGTGCAAAAAAGCAGAAATTCTCCATATTTTGGTGCAAAAATCAGAAATTTCCGTTATTTTGAGGTAAAATGCTGAAATTCCCCTTATTTTTGGGAAAAAGGCAGAAATTTTCTTATTTTTGACACAAATTTGCAGAAATTTCACTTATTTCAGGGTAATAAGTCACAAATTTTCCTTATTTTGGGGCAAAAAAGACAGAAATTCTCTTTGTTTTGGAAAAAAAATAACAGAAATTCCACTTATTTAGAGGCAAAAAGGCAAAGTTCCCCTTATTTTAAAGCAAAAATGAAGTAATTTCCTTTTTTATGGCAAAAAGGTATGCATTTTTCCTATTTTTGGACAAAAAGGCAGAAATTCCCCATATTTTAGGACAAAAGGCAGAAATTCCTTTTATTTTGGAGCAAAATTGCAGAAATTTCCCTAATTGTGGGGCAAAAAACAGAAATTCCCCTTATTTTGAAGCAAAATTGCAGAAATTTCACTAATTGTGGGCAAAAAGGCAGAAATTCTCCTTATTTTGGGGCAAAACTCAGAAATTCAACTTATTTTGGGGCAAAATTTCAGAAATTATCCTTATTTTGGGGCAAAATTTCAGAAATTTTACTTATTTTGGGGCAAAATTGCAGAAATTTCACTTATTTCAGGGAAAAAAGGCAGAAATTTTCTTTATTTTGGGGCAAAAAAGCAGAAATTCCTTATATTTTGTGCCAAAATTCAGAAATTCCCCTTATTTTGAGGTAAAAAGGCTGAAATTCCCCTTATTTGGGGGCAAAAAGGCAGAAATTTCTCTTATATTGGGGCAAAATTGCAGAAATTTCACTTATTTCAGGGTAATAAGACAGAAATTTTCATTATTTTTGGGCAAAAATGACAGAAATTCCCTTTGTTTTTGGGGAAAAAGACAGAAATTCCACTTATTTAGAGGCAAAAAAGCAGAACTTCCCCTTAATTTAGGGCAAAATTGCAGAAATTTCCCTTATTTGGGGGCAAAAAAACAGAAATTCTTCTTATTTTGGAGCAAAATTCCAGAAATTTCCTTTATTATGGGGAAAAATTGCAGAAATTTTTTTTATTTTAGGGCAAAATTGCAGAAATTTCACTTATTTCAGAGAAAAAAAGCAAAAATTTTTCTTATTTTGGGGCAAAAAGGCAGAAATTCACTTTATTTTGGGCTAAAATTGCAGAAATTTCACATATTTCAGGGCAAAAAGGCAGAAATTTCCCTTAATTTGGGGCAAAAATGAAGAAATTTCCCTTTTTTATGGCAAAAAGGTATGCATTCCGCTTATTTTCAGGCAAAAAGGCAGAAATTCCCCGTATTTTGGAGCAAAATTGCAGAAATTCCCTTAATTGTGGGGCAAAAAGGCAGAAATTCTTTTTATTTTGGGGCAAAACTCAGAAATTACACTTATTTTGAAGCAAAATTCCAGAAATTTCCCTTATTTTGGGGGAAAATTGCAGAAATTTTACTTATTTTAAGGCAAAATTGCAGAAATTTCACTTATTTTGGGGCAAAATTGCAGAAATTTTACTTATTTCAGGGAAAAAAAGCAGAAAATTTCCTTATTTTGGGGCAAATTGGCAGAAATTTCTAATATTTTGTGGCAAAAATGAAGAAATTCCTAATATTTTGTGGCAAAAATGAAGAAATTTCCCTTATTTTGAGGTAACAAGGCTGAAATTTCCCATATTTGGGGGCAAAAAGGCAGAATTTTCCCTTATTTTGGGGCAAATTTGCAGAAATTTCACGTATTTCAGGGTAATAAGTCAGAAATTTTCTTTATTTTTGGGCAAATATGACAGAAATTCCCTTTGTTTTGGGGGAAAAAGACAGAAATTCCACTTATTTAGAGGCAAAAAAGCAGAAATTCCCCTTATTTTAGGGCAAAATTGCAGACATTTCCCTTATTTGGGGGCAAAAAAACAGAAATTCTTCTTATTTTGGGGCAAAATTTCAGAAATTTCCTTTATTATGGAGGAAAAATTGCAGAAATTTCTTTTATTTTAGGGCAAAATTGCAGAAATTTCACTTATTTCAGAGAAAAAAAGCAAAAAATTTTTCTTATTATGGGGCAAAAAGGCAGAAATTCACTTTATTTTGGGGTAAAATTGCAGAAATTTCACATATTTCAGGGCAAAAGGGCAGATTTCCCTTAATTTGGGGCAAAAATGAAGAAATTTCCCTTTTTTATGGCAAAAAGGTATGCATTCCCATTATTTTCAGGCAAAAAGGCAGAAATTCCCAGTATTTTGGAGCAAAATTGCAGAAATTCCCCTAATTGTGGGGCAAAAAGGCAGAAATTCTTTTTATTTTGGGGCAAAACTCAGAAATTCCACTTATTTTGAAGCAAAATTCCAGAAATTTCCCTTATTTTGGGGCAAAATTGCAGAAATTTCACTTATTTTGGGGCAAAATTGCAGAAATTTCACTTATTTTGGGGCAAAATTTCAGAAATTTTACTTATTTCAGGTAATAAAAGCAGAAATTTTCCTTATTTTGGGGCAAAAAGGCAGAAATTTCTAATATTTTGTGGCAAAAATGCAGAAATTCCTAATATTTTGTTGCAAAAATGCAGAAATTAACCTTATTTTGAGGTAAAAAGGCTGAAATTCCCCATATTTGGAAACAAAAAGGCAGAATTTTCCCTTATTTTGTGGCAAATTTTCAGAAATTTCACTTATTTCAGGGTAAAAAGTCAGAAATTTTTCTTATTTTGGTGCAAAAAAGACAGAAATTCCCTTTGTTTTGGGGGAAAAAGACAGAAATTCCATTTATTTAGAGGCAAAAAGGCAAAAGTTCCCCTTATTTTGGAGAAAAAATGAAGAAATTTCTTTTTTTTATGGCAAAAAGGTATGCATTCTTCTTATTTTCGGACAAAAAGGCAGAAATTCCTCATATTTTAGGACAAAAGGCAGAAATTCCTTTTATTTTGAAGCAAAATTGCAGAAATTTCTTTTATTATTGGGAAAAATTGCAGCAATTTCTCTTATTTTAGGGCAAAATTGCAGAAATTTCACTAATTGTGGGCAATAAGGCAGAAATTCTCTTTATTTTGGGGCAAAACTCAGAAATTCCACTTATTTTGGGACAAAATTGCAGAAATTTTACTTATTTTGGGGCAAAATTGCAGAAATTTTACTTATTTTGGGGCAAAATTGCAGAAATTTCACTTATTTCAGGGAAAAAAGGCAGAAATTGTCCTTATTTTGGGGCAAAAAGGCAGAAATTCCTTATATTTTGTGCCAAAATTCAGAAATTCCCCTTATTTTGAGCTAAAAAGGCTGAAATTACCCTTATTTGGGGGCAAAAAGGCAGAAATTTCCCTTATTTTGGGGCAAAATTGCAGAAATTTCACTTATTTCAGTGTAATAAGTCAGAAATTTTCCTTATTTTGGGGCAAAAATGACAGAAATTCCCTTTGTTTTGGGGGAAAAAGACAGAAATTCCACTTATTTAGAGGCAAAAAAGCAGAAATTCCCCTTAATTTAGGGCAAAATTGCAGAAATTTCTCTTATTTGGGGGCAAAAAAACAGAAATTCTTTTTATTTTGGGGCAAACTTCCAGAAATTTCCTTTATTATGGGGAAAAATTGCATTAATTTCTTTTATTTTAGGGCAAAATTGCAGAAATTTCACTTATTTCAGAGAAAAAAAGCAAAAATTTTTCTTATTTTGGGGCAAAAAGGCAGAAATTCCCAATATTTTGGGGCAAAAAGGCAGAAATTCACCTTATTTTGGGCTAAAATTGCAGAAATTTCTCATATTTCAAGGCAAAAAGCAGAAATTTCCCTTAATTTGGGGCAAAAATGAAGAAATTTCCCTTTTTAATGGCAAAAAGGTATGCATTCCCCTTATTTTCTGGCAAAAAGGAAGAAATTCCTCGTATTTTGGAGCAAAATTGCAGAAATTCCCCTAATTGTGGGGCAAAAAGGCAGAAATTTTCCTTATTTTGGGGCAAAACTCAGAAATTCCACTTATTTTGGGGCAAAATTCCAGAAATTTCCCTTATTTTGGGGCAAAATTGCAGAAATTTCACATATTTTGGGGCAAAATTGCAGAAATTCCACTTATTTCAGGGAAAAAAAGGCAGAAATTTTCCTTATTTTGGGGCAAAAAGGCAGAAATTCCTAATATTTTGTGGGAAAAATGCAGAAATTTTTAATATTTTGTTGCAAAAATGCAGAAATTTCCCTTATTTTGAGGTAAAAAGGCTGAAATTCCCCATATTTGGAGGCAAAAAGGCAGAAATTTTCCTTATTTTGGGGCAAATTTTCAGAAATTTCACTTATTTCAGGGTAATAAGTCAGAAATTTTCCTTATTTTGGTGCAAAAAAGACAGAAATTCCCATTGTTTTAAAAGAAAAAGACAAAAATTCCACTAATTTAGAGGCAAAAAAGCAGACATTCCTTTTAATTTAGGGCAAAATTGCAGAAATTTCTTTTATTTGGGGGCAAAAAAAAGAAATTCCTTTTATTTTAAGGCAAAATTCCAGAAATTTCCTTTATTAGGGAAAAAATTGCAGAAATTTCTTTTATTTTAAGGCAAAATTGCAGAAATTTCACTTATTTCAGAGAAAAAAAGCAAAAATTTTTCTTATTTTGGGGCAAAAATGCAGAAATTCCCATTATTTTGGGGCAAAAAGGCAGAAATTCACCTTATTTTGGGCTAAAATTGCAGAAATTTCACATATTTCAAGGAAAAAGGCAGAAATTTCCCTTAATTTGGGGCAAAAATGATGAAATTTCCCTTTTTTATGGCAAAACGTTATGCATTCTCCTTATTTTCGGGCAAAAAGGCAGAAATTCCCCGTATTTTGGAGCAAAATTGCAGAAATTCCCCTAATTGTGGGGCAAAAAGGCAGAAATTCTCCTTATTTTGGGGCAAAATTCCAGAAATTTCACTTATTTCAAGGAAAAAAGGCAGAAATTTTCCTTATTTTGGTGCAAAAAAGCAGAAATTCTCCATATTTTGGTGCAAAAATCAGAAATTTCCCTTATTTTGAGGTAAAATGCTGAATTTCCCCTTATTTTTGGGAAAAAGGCAGAAATTTTCTTATTTTTGAGACAAATTTGCAGAAATTTTACTTATTTCAGGGTAATAAGTCACAAATTTTCCTTATTTTGGGGCAAAAAAGACAGAAATTCTCTTTGTTTTGGAAAAAAAATAATAGAAATTCCACTTATTTAGAGGCAAAAAGGCAAAGTTCCCCTTATTTTAAAGCAAAAATGAAGAAATTTCCCTTTTTTATGGCAAAAAGGTATGCATTTTTCCTATTTTTGGACAAAAAGGCAGAAATTCCCCATATTTTAGGACAAAAGGCAGAAATTCCTTTTATTTTGGAGCAAAATTGCAGAAATTTCCCTAATTGTGGGGCAAAAAACAGAAATTCCCCTTATTTTGAAGCAAAATTGCAGAAATTTCCCTTATTATGGGGAAAAATTGCAGAAATTTCTCTTATTTTAGGGCAAAATTGCAGAAATTTCACTAATTGTGGGCAAAAAGGCAGAAATTCTCCTTATTTTGGGGCAAAACTCAGAAATTCCACTTATTTTGGGGCAAAATTCCAGAAATTTTTCTTATTTTGGGGCAAAATTTCAGAAATTTTACTTATTTTGGGGCAAAATTGCAGAAATTTCACTTATTTCAGGGAAAAAAGGCAGAAATTTTCTTTATTTTGGGGCAAAAAAGCAGAAATTCCTTATATTTTGTGCCAAAATTCAGAAATTCCCCTTATTTTGAGGTAAAAAGGCTGAAATTCCCCTTATTTGGGGGCAAAAAGGCAGAAATTTCTCTTATATTGGGGCAAAATTGCAGAAATTTCACTTATTTCAGGGTAATAAGTCAGAAATTTTCTTTATTTTTGGGCAAAAATGACAGAAATTCCCTTTGTTTTGGGGGAAAAAGACAGAAATTCCACTTATTTAGAGGCAAAAAAGCAGAAATTTTTCTTATTTTAGGGCAAAATTGCAGAAATTTCCCTTATTTGGGGGCAAAAAAACAGAAATTCTTTTTATTTTGGAGCAAAATTCCAGAAATTTCCTTTATTATGGGGAAAAATTGCAGAAATTTCTTTTATTTTAGGGCAAAATTGCAGAAATTTCACTTATTTCAGAGAAAAAAAGCAAAAATTTTTCTTATTTTGAGGCAAAAAGGCAGAAATTCACTTTATTTTGGGCTAAAATTGCAGAAATTTCACATATTTCAGGGCAAAAAGGCAGAAATTTCCCTTAATTTGGGGCAAAAATGAAGAAATTTCCCTTTTTTATGGCAAAAAGGTATGCATTCCCCTTATTTTCAGGCAAAAAGGCAGAAATTCCCCGTATTTTGGAGCAAAATTGCAGAAATTCCCTTAATTGTGGGGCAAAAAGGCAGAAATTCTTTTTATTTTGGGGCAAAACTCAGAAATTACACTTATTTTGAAGCAAAATTCCAGAAATTTCCCTTATTTTGGGGGAAAATTGCAGAAATTTTACTTATTTTAAGGCAAAATTGCCGAAATTTCACTTATTTTGGGGCAAAATTGCAGAAATTTTACTTATTTTGGGGCAAAATTGCAGAAATTTCACTTATTTCAGGGAAAAAAGGCAGAAATTGTCCTTATTTTGGGGCAAAAAGGCAGAAATTCCTTATATTTTGTGCCAAAATTCAGAAATTCCCCTTATTTTGAGGTAAAAAGGCTGAAATTACCCTTATTTGGGGGCAAAAAGGCAGAAATTTCCCTTATTTTGGGGCAAAATTGCAGAAATTTCACTTATTTCAGTGTAATAAGTCAGAAATTTTCCTTATTTTGGGGCAAAAATGACAGAAATTCCCTTTGTTTTGGGGGAAAAAGACAGAAATTCCACTTATTTAGAGGCAAAAAAGCAGAAATTCCCCTTAATTTAGGGCAAAATTGCAGAAATTTCTCTTATTTGGGGGCAAAAAAACAGAAATTCTTTTTATTTTGGGGCAAACTTCCAGAAATTTCCTTTATTATGGGGAAAAATTGCATTAATTTCTTTTATTTTAGGGCAAAATTGCAGAAATTTCACTTATTTCAGAGAAAAAAAGCAAAAATTTTTCTTATTTTGGGGCAAAAAGGCAGAAATTCCCAATATTTTGGGGCAAAAAGGCAGAAATTCACCTTATTTTGGGCTAAAATTGCAGAAATTTCTCATATTTCAGGGCAAAAAGCAGAAATTTCCCTTAATTTGGGGCAAAAATGAAGAAATTTCCCTTTTTAATGGCAAAAAGGTATGCATTCCCCTTATTTTCTGGCAAAAAGGAAGAAATTCCTCGTATTTTGGAGCAAAATTGCAGAAATTCCCCTAATTGTGGGGCAAAAAGGCAGAAATTTTCCTTATTTTGGGGCAAAACTCAGAAATTCCACTTATTTTGGGGCAAAATTCCAGAAATTTCCCTTATTTTGGGGCAAAATTGCAGAAATTTCACATATTTTGGGGCAAAATTGCAGAAATTCCACTTATTTCAGGGAAAAAAAGGCAGAAATTTTCCTTATTTTGGGGCAAAAAGGCAGAAATTCCTAATATTTTGTGGGAAAAATGCAGAAATTTTTAATATTTTGTTGCAAAAATGCAGAAATTTCCCTTATTTTGAGGTAAAAAGGCTGAAATTCCCCATATTTGGAGGCAAAAAGGCAGAAATTTTCCTTATTTTGGGGCAAATTTTCAGAAATTTCACTTATTTCAGGGTAATAAGTCAGAAATTTTCCTTATTTTGGTGCAAAAAAGACAGAAATTCCCATTGTTTTAAAAGAAAAAGACAAAAATTCCACTAATTTAGAGGCAAAAAAGCAGACATTCCTTTTAATTTAGGGCAAAATTGCAGAAATTTCTTTTATTTGGGGGCAAAAAAAAGAAATTCCTTTTATTTTAAGGCAAAATTCCAGAAATTTCCTTTATTATGGGAAAAAATTGCAGAAATTTCTTTTATTTTAAGGCAAAATTGCAGAAATTTCACTTATTTCAGAGAAAAAAAGCAAAAATTTTTCTTATTTTGGGGCAAAAATGCAGAAATTCCCATTATTTTGGGGCAAAAAGGCAGAAATTCACCTTATTTTGGGCTAAAATTGCAGAAATTTCACATATTTCAAGGAAAAAGGCAGAAATTTCCCTTAATTTGGGGCAAAAATGATGAAATTTCCCTTTTTTATGGCAAAAAGTTATGCATTCTCCTTATTTTCGGGCAAAAAGGCAGAAATTCCCCGTATTTTGGAGCAAAATTGCAGAAATTCCCCTAATTGTGGGGCAAAAAGGCAGAAATTCTCCTTATTTTGGGGCAAAATTCCAGAAATTTCACTTATTTCAAGGAAAAAAGGCAGAAATTTTCCTTATTTTGGTGCAAAAAAGCAGAAATTCTCCATATTTTGGTGCAAAAATCAGAAATTTCCCTTATTTTGAGGTAAAATGCTGAATTTCCCCTTATTTTTGGGAAAAAGGCAGAAATTTTCTTATTTTTGAGACAAATTTGCAGAAATTTTACTTATTTCAGGGTAATAAGTCACAAATTTTTCTTATTTTGGGGCAAAAAAGACAGAAATTCTCTTTGTTTTGGAAAAAAAATAATAGAAATTCCACTTATTTAGAGGCAAAAAGGCAAAGTTCCCCTTATTTTAAAGCAAAAATGAAGAAATTTCCCTTTTTTATGGCAAAAAGGTATGCATTTTTCCTATTTTTGGACAAAAAGGCAGAAATTCCCCATATTTTAGGACAAAAGGCAGAAATTCCTTTTATTTTGGAGCAAAATTGCAGAAATTTCCCTAATTGTGGGGCAAAAAAAAGAAATTCCCCTTATTTTGAAGCAAAATTGCAGAAATTTCCCTTATTATGGGGAAAAATTGCAGAAATTTCTCTTATTTTAGGGCAAAATTGCAGAAATTTCACTAATTGTGGGCAAAAAGGCAGAAATTCTCCTTATTTTGGGGCAAAACTCAGAAATTCCACTTATTTTGGGGCAAAATTCCAGAAATTTTTCTTATTTTGGGGCAAAATTTCAGAAATTTTACTTATTTTGGGGCAAAATTGCAGAAATTTCACTTATTTCATGGAAAAAAGGCAGAAATTTTCTTTATTTTGGGGCAAAAAAGCAGAAATTCCTTATATTTTGTGCCAAAATTCAGAAATTCCCCTTATTTTGAGGTAAAAAGGCTGAAATTCCCCTTATTTGGGGGCAAAAAGGCAGAAATTTCTCTTATATTGGGGCAAAATTGCAGAAATTTCACTTATTTCAGGGTAATAAGTCAGAAATTTTCTTTATTTTTGGGCAAAAATGACAGAAATTCCCTTTGTTTTGGGGGAAAAAGACAGAAATTCCACTTATTTAGAGGCAAAAAAGCAGAAATTTTTCTTATTTTAGGGCAAAATTGCAGAAATTTCCCTTATTTGGGGGCAAAAAAACAGAAATTCTTTTTATTTTGGAGCAAAATTCCAGAAATTTCCTTTATTATGGGGAAAAATTGCAGAAATTTCTTTTATTTTAGGGCAAAATTGCAGAAATTTCACTTATTTCAGAGAAAAAAAGCAAAAATTTTTCTTATTTTGAGGCAAAAAGGCAGAAATTCACTTTATTTTGGGCTAAAATTGCAGAAATTTCACATATTTCAGGGCAAAAAGGCAGAAATTTCCCTTAATTTGGGGCAAAAATGAAGAAATTTCCCCTTTTTATGGCAAAAAGGTATGCATTCCCCTTATTTTCAGGCAAAAAGGCAGAAATTCCCCGTATTTTGGAGCAAAATTGCAGAAATTCCCTTAATTGTGGGGCAAAAAGGCAGAAATTCTTTTTATTTTGGGGCAAAACTCAGAAATTACACTTATTTTGAAGCAAAATTCCAGAAATTTCCCTTATTTTGGGGGAAAATTGCAGAAATTTTACTTATTTTAAGGCAAAATTGCCGAAATTTCACTTATTTTGGGGCAAAATTGCAGAAATTTTACTTATTTCAGGGAAAAAAAGCAGAAATTTTCCTTATTTTGGGGCAAATAGGCAGAAATTTCTAATATTTTGTGGCAAAAATGAAGAAATTCCTAATATTTTGTGGTAAAAATGAAGAAATTTCCCTTATTTTGAGGTAACAAGGCTGAAATGCCCCATATTTGGGGGCAAAAAGGCAGAATTTTCTATTATTTTGGGGCAAATTTGCAGAAATTTCACGTATTTCAGGGTAATAAGTCAGAAATTTTCTTTATTTTTGGGAAAAAATGACAGAAATTCCCTTTGTTTTGGGGGAAAAAGACAGAAATTCCACTTATTTAGAGGCAAAAAAGCAGAAATTCCCCTTATTTTAGGGCAAAATTGCAGAAATTTCCCTTTTTTATGGCAAAAAGGTATGCATTCTTCTTATTTTCGGACAAAAAGGCAGAAATTCCCCATAACTTAGGACAAAAGGCAGAAATTCCTTTTATTTCGGAGCAAAATTGCAGAAATTTCCCTAATTGTGGGGCCAAAAACAGAAATTCCCCTTATTTTGAAGCATAATTGCAGAAATTTCCGTTATTATGGGGAAAAATTGCAGAAATTTCTCTTATTTAAGGCAAAATTGAAGAAATTTCACTAATTGTGGGCAAAAAGGCAGAAATTCTCCTTATTTTGGGGCAAAACTCAGAAATTCCACTTATTTTGGGGCAAAATTTTAGTAATTTTCCTTATTTTGGGGCAAAATTTTAGAAATTTTACTTATTTTGGGGCAAAATTGCAGAAATTTCACTTATTTCAGGGAAAAAATGCAGAAATTGTCCTTATTTTGGGGCAAAAATGCAGAAATTCCTAATATTTTGTGCCAAAATTCAGAAATTCCCCTTATTTTGAGGTAAAAAGGCTGAAATTCACCTTATTTGGGGGCAAAAAAGCAGAAATTTCCCTTATATTGGGGCAAAATTGCAGAAATTTCACTTATTTCAGGGTAATAAGTCAGAAATTTTCCTTATTTTGGGGCAAAAATGATAGAAATTCCCTTTTTTTGGGGGGAAAAAGACAGAAATTCCACTTATTTAGAGGCAAAAAAGCAGAAATTCCCCTTAATTTAGGGCAAAATTGCAGAAATTTCTTTTATTTAGGGGCAAAAAACCAGAAATTCCCCTTATTTTAAGGCAAAATTCCAGAAATTTTCTATATTATAAGGAAAAATTGCAGAAATTTCTTTTATTTAAGGGCAAAATTGCAGAAATTTCACTTATTTCAGAGAAAAAAAGCAAAAATTTTTCTTATTTTGGAGCAAAAAGGCAGAAATTCTCATTATTTTGGGGCAAAAAGGCAGAAATTCACCTTATTTTGGGCTAAAATTGCAGAAATTTCACATATTTCAGGGCAAAAAGGCAGAAATTTCTCTTAATTTGGGGCAAAAATGAACAAATTTCCCTTTTTTATGGCAAAAAGGTATGCATTCCCCTTATTTTCAGGCAAAAAGGCAGAAATTCCCTGTATTTTGGAGCAAAATTGCAGAAATTCCCCTAATTGTGGGGCAAAAAGGCAGAAATTTTCCATATTATAGGGCAAAATTGCAGAAACTTCACTTATTTCAGGGAAAAACAGCAGAAATTTTTCTTATTTTGGTGCAAAAAGGCAGAAATTCTCCATATTTTGGTGCAAAATTCAGAAATTTCTCTTATTTTGAGGTAAAATGCTGAAATTCCTTTTATTTTTGGGCAAAAGGCAGAAATTTCCCTATTTTTGGGGCAAATTTGCAGAAATTTCACTTATTTCAGGGTGATAAGTCAGAAATTTTCCTTATTTTGTGGCAAAACAGACAGAAATTCTCTTTGTTTTGGGGGAAAAAAACAGAAATTCCACTTATTTAGAAGCAAAAAGGCAAAAGTTCCCCTTATTTTGGAGCAAAAATGAAGAAATTTCTCTTTTTTATGGCAAAAAGATATGCATTCTTATTTTCGGACAAAAAGGCAGAAATTCCCTATATTTTGGGGCAAAAGGCAGAAATTCCCCTTATTTTGGGGCAAAATTGCAGAAATTTCCCTGATTTTGGGGCAAAAAACAGAAATTCCCCTTATTTTGAAGCAAAATTGCAGAAATTTCCCTTATTATGGGGAAAAATTGCAGAAATTTCCCTTATTTTAGGGCAAAATTGCAGAAATTTCACTAATTGTGGGGCAAAAAGGTAGAAATTCTTCTTTTTTTGGAAAAAAACTCAGAAATTCCACTTATTTTGGGTCAAAATTCTAGAAATTTCCCTTATTTTGGGGCAAAATTGCAGAAATTTTACTTATTATAGGGCAAAATTGCAGAAATTTCACTTATTTCAGGGAAAAAAGGCAGAATTTTTTTTTCATTTTGGGGCAAAAAGGCAGAAATTCCTAATATTTTGTGCCGAAATTCAGAAATTCCCCTTATTTTGAGGTAAAAAGGCTGAAATTCCCCTTATTTGGGGGCAAAAACACAGAAATTTTCCTTATATTGGGGCAAAATTGCAGAAATTTCACTTATTTCAGTGTAATAAGTCAGAAATTTTCCTTATTTTGGGGCAAAAATGACTGAAATTCCTTTTGTTTTGGGGGAAAAAGACAGAAATTCCACTTATTTAGAGGCAAAAAAGCAGAAATTCCCCTTAATTTAGGGCAAAATTGCAGAAATTTCTCTTATTTGGGGGCAAAAAAACAGAAATTCTTCTTATTTTGGGGCAAACTTCCAGAAATTTCCTTTATGATGGGGAAAAATTGCATTAATTTCTTTTATTTTAGGGCAAAATTGCAGAAATTTCACTTATTTCAGAGAAAAAAAGCAAAAATTTTTCTTATTTTGGGGCAAAAAGGCAGAAATTCCCATTATTTTGGGGCAAAAAGGCAGAAATTCACCTTATTTTGGGCTAAAATTGCAGAAATTTCACATATTTCAGGGCAAAAAGGCAGAAATTTCCCTTAATTTGGGGCAAAACTGAAGAAATTTCTTTTTTTTATGGCAAAAAGGTATGCATTTTCCTTATTTTCGGGCAAAAAGGCAGAAATTCCCCGTATTTTGGAGCAAAATTGCAGAAATTCCCCTAATTGTGGGGCAAAAAGGCAGAAATTCCCCTTATTTTGGGGCAAAACTCAGAAATTCCACTTATTTTAGGGCAAAATTCCAGAAATTTCACTTATTTTGGGGCAAAATTTCAGAAATTTTACTTATTTCAGGTAAAAAAAGCAGAAATTTTCCTTATTTTGGGGCAAAAAGGCAGAAATTCCTAATATTTTGTGGCAAAAATGCAGAAATTCCTAATATTTTGTTGCAAAAATGCAGAAATTTCCTTTATTTTGTGGTAAAAAGGCTGAAATTCCCCATATTTGGAAAAAAAAGGCAGAAATTTCCCTTATTTTGGGGCAAATTTGCAGAAATTTCACTTATTTCAGGGTAAAAAGTCAGAAATTTTCCTTATTTTGGTGCAAAAAAGACAGAAATTCCCTTTGTTTTGGGGGAAAAAGACAGAAATTCCACTTATTTAGAGGCAAAAATGCAAAAGTTCCCCTTATTTTAGAGAAAAAATGAAGAAATTTCCCTTTTTTATGGCAAAAAGGTATGCATTCTTCTTATTTTCGGACAAAAAGGCAGAAATTCCCCATATCTTAGGACAAAAGGCAGAAATTCCTTTTATTTCAGAGCAAAATTGCAGAAATTTCCCTAATTGTGGGGCAAAAAACAGAAATTCCCCTTATTTTGACGCATAATTGCAGAAATTTCCCTTATTATGGGGAAAAATTGCAGAAATTTCTCTTATTTTAGGGCAAAATTAAAGAAATTTCACTAATTGTGGGCAAAAAGGCAGAAATTCTCCTTATTTTGGGGCAAAACTCAGAAATTCCACTTATTTTGGGGCAAAATTTTAGTAATTTTCCTTATTTTGGGGCAAAATTTCAGAAATTTTACTTATTTTGGGGCAAAATTGCAGAAATTTCACTTATTTCAGGGAAAAAAGGCAGAAATTGTCCTTATTTTGGGGCAAAAATGCAGAAATTCCTAATATTTTGTGCCAAAATTCAGAAATTCCCCTTATTTTGAGGTAAAAAGGCTGAAATTCACCTTATTTGGGGGCAAAAAAGCAGAAATTTCCCTTATATTGGGGCAAAATTGCAGAAATTTCACTTATTTCAGGGTAATAAGTCAGAAATTTTCCTTATTTTGGGGCAAAAATGATAGAAATTCCCTTTGTTTTGGGGGAAAAAGACAGAAATTCCACTTATTTAGAGGCAAAGAAGCAGAAATTCCCCTTAATTTAGGGCAAAATTGCAGAAATTTCCCTTATTTAGGGGCAAAAAACCAGAAATTCCCCTTATTTTAAGGCAAAATTCCAGAAATTTCCTATATTATAAGGAAAAATTGCAGAAATTTCTTTTATTTAAGGGCAAAATTGCAGAAATTTCACTTATTTCAGAGAAAAAAAGCAAAAATTTTTCTTATTTTGGAGCAAAAGTCAGAAATTCCCATTATTTTGGGGCAAAGAGGCAGAAATTCACCTTATTTTGGGCTAAAATTGCAGAAATTTCACATATTTCAGGGCAAAAAGGCAGAAATTTCTCTTAATTTGGGGCAAAAATGAACAAATTTCCCTTTTTTATGGCAAAAAGGTATGCATTCCCCTTATTTTCAGGCAAAAAGGCAGAAATTCCCTGTATTTTGGAGCAAAATTTCAGAAATTCCCCTAATTGTGGGGCAAAAAGGCAGAAATTTTCCATATTTTGGGGCAAAATTGCAGAAACTTCACTTATTTCAGGGAAAAACAGCAGAAATTTTTCTTATTTTGGTGCAAAAATGCAGAAATTCTCCATATTTTGGTGCAAAATTCAGAAATTTCCCTTATTTTGAGGTAAAATGCTGAAATTCCTTTTATTTTTGGGCAAAAGGCAGAAATTTCCCTATTTTTGGGGCAAATTTGCAGAAATTTCACTTATTTCAGGGTAATAAGTCAGAAATTTTCCTTATTTTGTGGCAAAACAGACAGAAATTCTCTTTGTTTTGGGGGAAAAAAACAGAAATTCCACTTATTTAGAAGCAAAAAGGCAAAAGTTCCCCTTATTTTGGAGCAAAAATGAAGAAATTTCCCTTTTTTATGGCAAAAATATATGCATTCTTATTTTCGGTCAAAAAGGCAGAAATTCCCCATATTTTGGGGCAAAAGGCAGAAATTCCCCTTATTTGGGGCAAAATTGCAGAAATTTCCCTGATTTTGAGGCAAAAAACAGAAATTCCCCTTATTTTGAAGCAAAATTGCAGAAATTTCCCTTATTATGGGGAAAAATTGCAGAAATGTCCCTTATTTTAGGGCAAAATTGCAGAAATTTCACTAATTGTGGGGCAAAAAGGCAGAAATTCTTCTTTTTTTGGAAAAAAACTCAGAAATTCCACTTATTTTGGGTCAAAATTCTAGGAATTTTTCTTATTTTGGGGCAAAATTGCAGAAATTTTACTTATTATAGGGCAAAATTGCAGAAATTTCACTTATTTCAGGGAAAAAAGGCAGAAATTTTTATTCATTTTGGGGCAAAAAGGCAGAAATTCCTAATATTTCGTGCCGAAATTCAAAAATTCCCCTTATTTTGAGGTAAAAAGGCTGATATTCCCCTTATTTGGGGGCAAAAACGCAGAAATTTTCCTTATATTGGGGCAAAATTGCAGAAATTTCACTTATTTCAGTGTAATAAGTCAGAAATTTTCCTTATTTTGGGGCAAAAATGACAGAAATTCCCTTTGTTTTGGGGGAAAAAGACAGAAATTCCACTTATTTAGAGGCAAAAAAGCAGAAATTCCCCTTAATTTAGTGCAAAATTGCAGAAATTTCTCTTATTTGGGGGCAAAAAAACAGAAATTCTTTTTATTTTGGGGCAAACTTCCAGAAATTTCCTTTATTATGGGGAAAAATTGCATTAATTTCTTTTATTTTAGGGCAAAATTGCAGAAATTTCACTTATTTCAGAGAAAAAAAGCAAAAATTTTTCTTATGTTGGGGCAAAAAGGCAGAAATTCCCATTATTTTGGGGCAAAAAGGCAGAAATTCACCTTATTTTGGGCTAAAATTGCAGAAATTTCTCATATTTCAGGGCAAAAAGGCCGAAATTTCCCTTAATTTGGGGCAAAAATGAAGAAATTTCCCTTTTTTATGGCAAAAAGGTATGCATTCCCCTTATTTTCGGGCAAAAAGGCAGAAATTCCTCGAATTTTGGAGCAAAATTGCAGAAATTCCCCTAATTGTGGGGCAAAAAGGCAGAAATTCTCCTTATTTTGGGGCAAAACTCAGAAATTCCACTTATTTTGGGGCAAAATTCCAGAAATTTCCCTTATTTTGGGGCAAAATTGCAGAAATTTCACATATTTTGGGGCAAAATTGCAGAAATTTCACTTATTTCAGAGAAAAAAAGCAAAAATTTTTCTTATTTTGGAGCAAAAAGGCAGAAATTCCCATTTTTTTTGGGGCAAAAAGGCAGAAATTCACCTTATTTTGGGCTAAAATTGCAGAAATTTCACATATTTCAGGGCAAAAAGGCAGAAATTTCCCTTAATTTGGGGCAAAACTGAAGAAATTTCCCTTTTTTATGGCAAAAAGGTATGCATTTTCTTTATTTTCGGGCAAAAAGGCAGAAATTCCCCGTATTTTGGAGCAAAATTGCAGAAATTCCCCTAATTGTGGGGCAAAAAGGCAGAAATTCCCCTTATTTTGGGGCAAAACTCAGAAATTCCACTTATTTTGGGGCAAAATTCCAGAAATTTCCCTTATTTTGGGGCAAAATTGCAGAAATTTCACATATTTTGGGGCAAAATTGCAGAAATTTCACATATTTCTGGGAAAAAAAGGCAGAAATTTTCCTTATTTTGGGGCAAAAAGGCAAAAATTCCTAATATTTTGTGGCAAAAATGCAGAAATTCCTAATATTTTGTTGCAAAAATGCAAAAATTTTTTTCATTTTGAGGTAAAAAGCCTGAAATTCCCCATATTTGGAGGCAAAAAGGCAGAAATTTCCCTTATTTTGGGGCAAATTTGCAGAAATTTCACTTATTTCAGTGTAAAAAGTCAGAAATTTTCCTTATTTTGGTGCAAAAAAGACAGAAATTCCCTTTGTTTTGGGGGAAAAAGACAGAAATTCCACTTATTTAGAGGCAAAAAGCAAAAGTTCCCCTTATTTTGGAGCAAAAATAAAGAAATTTCCCTTTTTTATGGCAAAAAGGTATGCATTCTTCTTATTTTCGGACAAAAAGGCAGAAATTCCCCATATTTTAGGACAAAAGGGAGAAATTCCTTTTATTTTGAAGCAAAATTGCAGAAATTTCTTTTATTATTGGGAAAAATTGCAGCAATTTCTCTTATTTTAGGGCAAAATTGCAGAAATTTCACTAATTGTGGGCAAAAAGGCAGAAATTCTCCTTATTTTGGGGCAAAACTCAGAAATTCCACTTATTGTGGGACAAAATTACAGAAATTTTTCTTATTTTGGGGCAAAATTGCAGAAATTTTACTTATTTTGGGGCAAAATTGCAGAAATTTCACTTATTTCAGGGAAAAAATGCAGAAATTGTCCTTATTTTGGGGCAAAAAGGCAGAAATTCCTAATATTTTGTGCCAAAATTCAGAAATTCCCCTTATTTTGAGGTAAAAAGGCTGAAATTACCCTTATTTGGGGGCAAAAAGGCAAAAATTTCCCTTATATTGGGGCAAAATTGCAGAAATTTCACTCATTTCAGTGTAATAAGTCAGAAATTTTCCTTATTTTGGGGCAAAAATGACAGAAATTCCCTTTGTTTTGGGGGAAAATGACAGAAATTCCACTTATTTAGAGGCAAAAAAGCAGAAATTCCCCTTAATTTAGGGCAAAATTGCAGAAATTTCTCTTATTTGGGGGCAAAACAACAGAAATTCTTCTTATTTTGGGGCAAACTTCCAGAAATTTCCTTTATTATGGGCAAAAATTGCATTAATTTCTTTTATTTTATGGCAAAATTGCAGAAATTTCACTTATTTCAGAGAAAAAAAGCAAAAATTTTTCTTATTTTGGGGCAAAAAGGCAGAAATTCCCATTATTTTGGGGCAAAAAGGCAGAAATTCACCTTATTTTGGGCTAAAATTGCAGAAATTTCTCATATTTCAGGGCAAAAAGGCAGAAATTTCCCTTAATTTGGGGCAAAAATGAAGAAATTTCCCGTTTTTATGGCAAAAAGTTATGCATTCCCCTTACTTTCTGGCAAAAAGGCAGAAATTCCTCGTATTTTGGAGCATAATTGCAGAAATTCCCCTAATTGTGGGGCAAAAAGGCAGAAATTCTCCTTATTTTGGGGCAAAATTCAGAAATTCCACTTATTTTGAAGCAAAATTCCAGAAATTTCCCTTATTTTGGGGCAAAATTGCAGAAATTTCACTTATTTTGGGGCAAAATTTCAGAAATTTTACTTATTTCAGGTAAAAAAAGCAGAAATTTTCCTTATTTTGGGGCAAAAAGGCAGAAATTTCTAATATTTTGTGGCAAAAATGCAGAAATTTCTAATATTTTGTTGCAAAAATGCAGAAATTTCCTTTATTTTGAGGTAAAAAGGCTGAAATTCCCCATATTTGGAAAAAAAAGGCAGAAATTTCCCTTATTTTGGGGCAAATTTGCAGAAATTTCACTTATTTCAGGGTAAAAAGTCAGAAATTTTCCTTATTTTGGTGCAAAAAAGACAGAAATTCCCTTTGTTTTGGGGGAAAAAGACAGAAATTCCACTTATTTAGAGGCAAAAAGGCAAAAGTTCCCCTTATTTTGGAGAAAAAATGAAGAAATTTCCCTTTTTTATGGCAAAAAGGTATGCATTCTTCTTATTTTCGGACAAAAAGGCAGAAATTCCCCATATCTTAGGACAAAAGGCAGAAATTCCTTTTATTTCAGAGCAAAATTGCAGAAATTTCCCTAATTGTGGGGCAAAAAACAGAAATTCCCCTTATTTTGACGCATAATTGCAGAAATTTCCCTTATTATGGGGAAAAATTGCAGAAATTTCTCTTATTTTAGGGCAAAATTAAAGAAATTTCACTAATTGTGGGCAAAAAGGCAGAAATTCTCCTTATTTTGGGGCAAAACTCAGAAATTCCACTTATTTTGGGGCAAAATTTTAGTAATTTTCCTTATTTTGGGGCAAAATTTCAGAAATTTTACTTATTTTGGGGCAAAATTGCAGAAATTTCACTTCTTTCAGGGAAAAAAGGCAGAAATTGTCTTTATTTTGGGGCAAAAATGCAGAAATTCCTAATATTTTGTGCCAAAATTCAGAAATTCCCCTTATTTTGAGGTAAAAAGGCTGAAATTCACCTTATTTGGGGGCAAAAAAGCAGAAATTTCCCTTATATTGGGGCAAAATTGCAGAAATTTCACTTATTTCAGGGTAATAAGTCAGAAATTTTCCTTATTTTGGGGCAAAAATGATAGAAATTCCCTTTGTTTTGGGGGAAAAAGACAGAAATTCCACTTATTTAGAGGCAAAAAAGCAGAAATTCCCCTTAATTTAGGGCAAAATTGCAGAAATTTCCCTTATTTAGGGGCAAAAAACCAGAAATTCCCCTTATTTTAAGGCAAAATTCCAGAAATTTCCTATATTATAAGGAAAAATTGCAGAAATTTCTTTTATTTAAGGGCAAAATTGCAGAAATTTCACTTATTTCAGAGAAAAAAAGCAAAAATTTTTCTTATTTTGGAGCAAAAAGGCAGAAATTCCCATTATTTTGGGGCA
This sequence comes from Micromys minutus, assembly GCF_963924665.1. NCBI lineage: Eukaryota > Metazoa > Chordata > Mammalia > Rodentia > Muridae > Micromys > Micromys minutus. The sequence goes on from NW_027667604.1 coordinate 302,955, forward strand.
AAAAGGCAGAAATTCACCTTATTTTGGGCTAAAATTGCAGAAATTTCACATATTTCAGGGCAAAAAGGCAGAAATTTCCCTTAATTTGGGGCAAAACTGAAGAAATTTCCCTTTTTTATGGCAAAAAGATATGCATTTTCTTTATTTTCGGGCAAAAAGGCAGAAATTCCCCGTATTTTGGAGCAAAATTGCAGAAATTCCCCTAATTGTGGGGCAAAAAGGCAGAAATTCCCCTTATTTTGGGGCAAAACTCAGAAATTCCACTTATTTTGGGGCAAAATTCCAGACATTTCCCTTATTTTGGGGCAAAATTGCAGAAATTTCACATATTTTGGGGCAAAATTGCAGAAATTTCACATATTTCTGGGAAAAAAAGGCAGAAATTTTCCTTATTTTGGGGCAAAAAGGCAAAAATTCCTAATATTTTGTGGCAAAAATGCAGAAATTCCTAATATTTTGTTGCAAAAATGCAAAAATTTTTTTCATTTTGAGGTAAAAAGCCTGAAATTCCCAATATTTGGAGGCAAAAAGGCAGAAATTTCCCTTATTTTGGGACAAATTTGCAGAAATTTCACTTATTTCAGTGTAAAAAGTCAGAAATTTTCCTTATTTTGGTGCAAAAAAGACAGAAATTCCCTTTGTTTTGGGGGAAAAAGACAGAAATTCCACTTATTTAGAGGCAAAAAGCAAAAGTTCCCCTTATTTTGGAGCAAAAATAAAGAAATTTCCCTTTTTTATGGCAAAAAGGTATGCATTCTTCTTATTTTCGGACAAAAAGGCAGAAATTCCCCATATTTTAGGACAAAAGGCAGAAATTCCTTTTATTTTGAAGCAAAATTGCAGAAATTTCTTTTATTATTGGGAAAAATTGCAGCAATTTCTCTTATTTTAGGGCAAAATTGCAGAAATTTCACTAATTGTGGGCAAAAAGGCAGAAATTCTCCTTATTTTGGGGCAAAACTCAGAAATTCCACTTATTGTGGGACAAAATTACAGAAATTTTTCTTATTTTGGGGCAAAATTGCAGAAATTTTACTTATTTTGGGGCAAAATTGCAGAAATTTCACTTATTTCAGGGAAAAAATGCAGAAATTGTCCTTATTTTGGGGCAAAAAGGCAGAAATTCCTAATATTTTGTGCCAAAATTCAGAAATTCCCCTTATTTTGAGGTAAAAAGGCTGAAATTACCCTTATTTGGGGGCAAAAAGGCAAAAATTTCCCTTATATTGGGGCAAAATTGCAGAAATTTCACTCATTTCAGTGTAATAAGTCAGAAATTTTCCTTATTTTGGGGCAAAAATGACAGAAATTCCCTTTGTTTTGGGGGAAAATGACAGAAATTCCACTTATTTAGAGGCAAAAAAGCAGAAATTCCCCTTAATTTAGGGCAAAATTGCAGAAATTTCTCTTATTTGGGGGCAAAACAACAGAAATTCTTCTTATTTTGGGGCAAACTTCCAGAAATTTCCTTTATTATGGGCAAAAATTGCATTAATTTCTTTTATTTTATGGCAAAATTGCAGAAATTTCACTTATTTCAGAGAAAAAAAGCAAAAATTTTTCTTATTTTGGGGCAAAAAGGCAGAAATTCCCATTATTTTGGGGCAAAAAGGCAGAAATTCACCTTATTTTGGGCTAAAATTGCAGAAATTTCTCATATTTCAGGGCAAAAAGGCAGAAATTTCCCTTAATTTGGGGCAAAAATGAAGAAATTTCCCGTTTTTATGGCAAAAAGTTATGCATTCCCCTTATTTTCGGGCAAAAAGGCAGAAATTCCTCGTATTTTGGAGCAAAATTGCAGAAATTCCCCTAATTGTGGGGCAAAAAGGCAGAAATTCTCCTTATTTTGGGGCAAAATTCAGAAATTCCACTTATTTTGAAGCAAAATTCCAGAAATTTCCCTTATTTTGGGGCAAAATTGCAGAAATTTCACTTATTTTGGGGCAAAATTTCAGAAATTTTACTTATTTCAGGTAAAAAAAGCAGAAATTTTCCTTATTTTGGGGCAAAAAGGCAGAAATTTCTAATATTTTGTGGCAAAAATGCAGAAATTCCTAATATTTTGTTGCAAAAATGCAGAAATTTCCTTTATTTTGAGGTAAAAAGGCTGAAATTCCCCATATTTGGAAAAAAAAAGGCAGAAATTTCCCTTATTTTGGGGCAAATTTGCAGAAATTTCACTTATTTCAGGGTAAAAAGTCAGAAATTTTCCTTATTTTGGTGCAAAAAAGACAGAAATTCCCTTTGTTTTGGGGGAAAAAGACAGAAATTCCACTTATTTAGAGGCAAAAAGGCAAAAGTTCCCCTTATTTTGGAGAAAAAATGAAGAAATTTCCCTTTTTTATGGCAAAAAGGTATGCATTCTTCTTATTTTCGGACAAAAAGGCAGAAATTCCCCATATCTTAGGACAAAAGGCAGAAATTCCTTTTATTTCAGAGCAAAATTGCAGAAATTTCCCTAATTGTGGGGCAAAAAACAGAAATTCCCCTTATTTTGACGCATAATTGCAGAAATTTCCCTTATTATGGGGAAAAATTGCAGAAATTTCTCTTATTTTAGGGCAAAATTAAAGAAATTTCACTAATTGTGGGCAAAAAGGCAGAAATTCTCCTTATTTTGGGGCAAAACTCAGAAATTCCACTTATTTTGGGGCAAAATTTTAGTAATTTTCCTTATTTTGGGGCAAAATTTCAGAAATTTTACTTATTTTGGGGCAAAATTGCAGAAATTTCACTTCTTTCAGGGAAAAAAGGCAGAAATTGTCTTTATTTTGGGGCAAAAATGCAGAAATTCCTAATATTTTGTGCCAAAATTCAGAAATTCCCCTTATTTTGAGGTAAAAAGGCTGAAATTCACCTTATTTGGGGGCAAAAAAGCAGAAATTTCCCTTATATTGGGGCAAAATTGCAGAAATTTCACTTATTTCAGGGTAATAAGTCAGAAATTTTCCTTATTTTGGGGCAAAAATGATAGAAATTCCCTTTGTTTTGGGGGAAAAAGACAGAAATTCCACTTATTTAGAGGCAAAAAAGCAGAAATTCCCCTTAATTTAGGGCAAAATTGCAGAAATTTCCCTTATTTAGGGGCAAAAAACCAGAAATTCCCCTTATTTTAAGGCAAAATTCCAGAAATTTCCTATATTATAAGGAAAAATTGCAGAAATTTCTTTTATTTAAGGGCAAAATTGCAGAAATTTCACTTATTTCAGAGAAAAAAAGCAAAAATTTTTCTTATTTTGGAGCAAAAAGGCAGAAATTCCCATTATTTTGGGGCAAAAAGGCAGAAATTCACCTTATTTTGGGCTAAAATTGCAGAAATTTCACATATTTCAGGGCAAAAAGGCAGAAATTTCTCTTAATTTGGGGCAAAAATGAACAAATTTCCTTTTTTTATGGCAAAAAGGTATGTATTCCCCTTATTTTCAGGCAAAAAGGCAGAAATTCCCTGTATTTTGGAGCAAAATTGCAGAAATTCCCCTAATTGTGGAGCAAAAAGGCAGAAATTTTCCATATTTTGGGGCAAAATTGCAGAAACTTCACTTATTTCATGGAAAAACAGCGGAAATTTTTCTTATTTTGGTGCAAAAAGGCAGAAATTCTTTATATTTTGGTGCAAAATTCAGAAATTTCCCTTATTTTGAGGTAAAATGCTGAAATTCCTTTTATTTTTGGGCAAAAGGCAGAAATTTCCCTATTTTTGGGGCAAATTTGCAGAAATTTCACTTATTTCAGGGTAATAAGTCAGAAATTTTTCTTATTTTGGGGCAAAACAGACAGAAATTCTCTTTGTTTTGGGGAAAAAAAACAGAAATTCCACTTATTTAGAAGCAAAAAGGCAAAAGTTCCCCTTATTTTGGAGCAAAAATGAAGAAATTTCCCTTTTTTATGGCAAAAAGATATGCATTCTTATTTTCGGACAAAAAGGCAGAAATTCCCCATATTTTGGGGCAAAAGGCAGAAATTCCCCTTATTTTGGGGCAAAATTGCAGAAATTTCCCTGATTTTGGGGCAAAAAACAGAAATTCCCCTTATTTTGAAGCAAAATTGCAGAAATTTCCCTTATTATGGGGAAAAATTGAAGAAATTTCCCTTATTTTAGGGCAAAATTGCAGAAATTTCACTAATTGTGGGGCAAAAAGGCAGAAATTCTTTTTTTGGAAAAAAACTCAGAAATTCCGCTTATTTTGGGTCAAAATTCTAGAAATTTCCCTTATTTTGGGGCAAAATTGCAGAAATTTTACTTATTATAGGGCAAAATTGCAGAAATTTCACTTATTTTGGGGCAAAATTGCAGAAATTTTACTTATTTTGGGGCAAAATTGCAGAAATTTCACTTATTTCAGGGAAAAAAGGCAGAAATTGTCCTTATTTTGAAGCAAAAAGGCAGAAATTCCTAATATTTTGTGCCAAAATTCAGAAATTCCCCTTATTTTGAGGTAAAAAGGCTGAAATTACCCTTATTTGGGGGCAAAAAGGCAGAAATTTCCCTTATATTGGGGCAAAATTGCAGAAATTTCACTTATTTCAGTGTAATAAGTCAGAAAATTTCCTTATTTTGGGGCAAAAATGACAGAAATTCTCTTTGTTTTGGGGGAAAAAGACAGAAATTCCACTTATTTAGAGGCAAAAAAGCAGAAATTCCCCTTAATTTAGGGCAAAATTGCAGAAATTTCTCTTATTTGGGGGCAAAAAAACACAAATTCTTTTTATTTTGGGGCAAACTTCCAGAAATTTCCTTTATTATGGGGAAAAATTGCATTAATTTCTTTTATTTTAGGGCAAAATTGCAGAAATTTCACTTATTTCAGAGAAAAAAAGCAAAAATTTTTCTTATTTTGGGGCAAAAAGGCAGAAATTCCCATTATTTTGGGGCAAAAAGGCAGAAATTCACCTTATTTTGGGCTAAAATTGCAGAAATTTCTCATATTTCAGGGCAAAAAGGCAGAAATTTCCCTTAATTTGGGGCAAAAATGAAGAAATTTCCCTTATTTATGGCAAAAAGGTATGCATTCCCCTTATTTTCGGGCAAAAAGGCAGAAATTCCTCGTATTTTGGAGCAAAATTGCAGAAATTCCCCTAATTGTGGGGCAAAAAGGCAGAAATTTTCCTTATTTTGGGGCAAAACTCAGAAATTCCACTTATTTTGGGGCAAAATTCCAGATATTTCCCTTATTTTGGGGCAAAATTGCAGAAATTTCACATATTTTGGGGCAAAATTGCAGAAATTTCACTTATTTCAGGGAAAAAAAGGCAGAAATTTTCCTTATTTTGGGGCAAAAAGGCAGAAATTCCTAATATTTTGTGGGAAAAATGCAGAAATTTTTAATATTTTGTTGCAAAAATGCAGAAATTTCCCTTATTTTGAGGTAAAAAGGCTGAAATTCCCCATATTTGGAGGCAAAAAGGCAGAAATTTTCCTTATTTTGGGGCAAATTTTCAGAAATTTCACTTATTTCAGGGTAATAAGTCAGAAATTTTCCTTATTTTGGTGCAAAAAAGACAGAAATTACATTTGTTTTGAAAGAAAAAGACAAAAATTCCACTAATTTAGAGGCAAAAAAGCAGACATTCCTTTTAATTTAGGGCAAAATTGCAGAAATTTCCCTTATTTGGGGGTAAAAAAAAGAAATTCCTTTTATTTTAAGGCAAAATTCCAGAAATTTTCTTTATTATGGGAAAAAATTGAAGAAATTTCTTTTATTTTAAGGCAAAATTGCAGAAATTTCACTTATTTCAGAGAAAAAAAGCAAAAATTTTTCTTATTTTGGGGCAAAAATGCAGAAATTCCCATTATTTTGGGGCAAAAAGGCAGAAATTCACCTTATTTTGGGCTAAAATTGCAGAAATTTCACATATTTCAAGGAAAAAGGCAGAAATTTCCCTTAATTTGGGGCAAAAATGATGAAATTTCCCTTTTTTATGGCAAAAAGTTATGCATTCTCCTTATTTTCGGGCAAAAAGGCAGAAATTCCTTGTATTTTGTAGCAAAATTGCAAAAATTCCCCTAATTGTGGGGCAAAAAGGCAGAAATTCTCCTTATTTTGGGGCAACATTCCAGAAATTTCACTTATTTCAAGGAAAAAAGGCAGAAATTTTCCTTATTTTGGTGCAAAAAAGCAGAAATTCTCCATATTTTGGTGCAAAAATCAGAAATTTCCCTTATTTTGAGGTAAAATGCTGAAATTCCCCTTATTTTTGGGAAAAAGGCAGAAATTTTCTTATTTTTGAGACAAATTTGCAAAAATTTCACTTATTTCAGGGTAATAAGTCACAAATTTTCTTTATTTTGGGGCAAAAAAGACAGAAATTCTCTTTGTTTTGGAAAAAAATAACAGAAATTCCACTTATTTAGAGGCAAAAAGGCAAAGTTCCCCTTATTTTAAAGCAAAAATGAAGAAATTTCCCTTTTTTATGGCAAAAAGGTATGCATTTTTCCTATTTTTGGACAAAAAGGCAGAAATTCCCCATATTTTAGGACAAAAGGCAGAAATTCCTTTTATTTTGGAGCAAAATTGCAGAAATTTCCCTAATTGTGGGGCAAAAAACAGAAATTCCCCTTATTTTGAAGCAAAATTGCAGAAATTTCCCTTATTATGGGGAAAAATTGCAGAAATTTCTCTTATTTTAGGGCAAAATTGCAGAAATTTCAATAATTGTAAGCAAAAGGCAGAAATTCTCCTTATTTTGGGGCAAAACTCAGAAATTCCACTTATTTTGGGGCAAAATTCCAGAAATTTTCCTTATTTTGGGGCAAAATTTCAGAAATTTTACTTATTTTGGGGTAAAATTGCAGAAATTTCACTTATTTCAGGGAAAAAAGGCAGAAATTTTCTTTATTTTGGGGCAAAAAAGCAGAAATTCCTTATATTTTGTGCCAAAATTCAGAAATACTCCTTATTTTGAGGTAAAAAGGCTGAAATTCCCCTTATTTGGGGGCAAAAAGGCAGAAATTTCTCTTATATTGAAGCAAAATTGCAGAAATTTCACTTATTTCAGGGAAAAAAAGCAGAAATTTTCCTTATTTTGGGGCAAATAGGCAGAAATTTCTAATATTTTGTGGCAAAAATGAAGAAATTCCTAATATTTTGTGGCAAAAATGAAGAAATTTCCCTTATTTTGAGGTAAAAAGGCTGAAATTCACCTTATTTGGGGGCAAAAAGGCAGAATTTTCCCTTATTTTGGGGCAAATTTGCAGAAAATTCACGTATTTCAGGGTAATAAGTCAGAAATTTTCTTTATTTTTGGGCAAAAATGACAGAAATTCCCTATGTTTTGGGGGAAAAAGACAGAAATTCCACTTATTTAGAGGCAAAAAAGCAGAAAGTCCCCTTATTTTAGGGCAACATTGCAGACATTTCCCTTATTTGGGGGCAAAATAACCGAAATTCTTCTTATTTTGGGGCAAAATTTCAGAAATTTCCTTTATTATGGGGAAAAATTGCAGAAATTTCTTTTATTTTAGGGCAAAATTGCAGAAATTTCACTTATTTCAGAGAAAAAAAGCAAAAATTTTTCTTATTATGGGGCAAAAAGGCAGAAATTCACTTTATTTTGGGCTAAAATTGCAGAAATTTCACATATTTCAGGGCAAAAGGGCAGAAATTTCCCTTAATTTGGGGCAAAAATGAAGAAATTTCCCATTTTTATGGCAAAAAGGTATGCATTCCCATTATTTTCAGGCAAAAAGCAGAAATTCCCAGTATTTTGGAGCAAAATTGCAGAAATTCCCCTAATTGTGGGGCAAAAAGGCAGAAATTCTTTTTATTTTGAGGCAAAACTCAGAAATTCCACTAATTTTGAAGCAAAATTCCAGAAATTTCCCTTATTTTGGGGCAAAATTGCAGAAATTTCACTTATTTTGGGGCAAAATTGCAGAAATTTCACTTATTTTGGGGCAAAATTTCAGAAATTTTACTTATTTCAGGTAATAAAAGCAGAAATTTTCCTTATTTTGGGGCAAAAAGGTAGAAATTTCTAATATTTTGTGGCATAAATGCAGAAATTCCTAATATTTTGTTGCAAAAATGCAGAAATTAACCTTATTTTGAGGTAAAAAGGCTGAAATTCCCCATATTTGGAACCAAAAAGCAGAATTTTCCCTTATTTTGGGTCAAATTTTCAGAAATTTCACTTATTTCAGGGTAAAAAGTCAGAAAATTTTCTTATTTTGGTGCAAAAAAGACAGAAATTCCCTTTGTTTTGGGGGAAAAAGACAGAAATTCCATTTATTTAGAGGCAAAAAGGCAAAAGTTCCCCTTATTTTGGAGAAAAAATGAAGAAATTTCCCTTTTTTATGGCAAAAAGGTATGCATTCTTCTTATTTTCGGACAAAAAGGCAGAAATTCCCCATAACTTAGGACAAAAGGCAGAAATTCCTTTTATTTCGGAGCAAAATTGCAGAAATTTCCCTAATTGTGGGGCCAAAAACAGAAATTCCCCTTATTTTGAAGCATAATTGCAGAAATTTCCCTTATTATGGGGAAAAATTGCAGAAATTTCTCTTATTTTAGGGCAAAATTGAAGAAATTTCACTAATTGTGGGCAAAAAGGCAGAAATTCTCCTTATTTTGGGGCAAAACTCAGAAATTCCACTTATTTTGGGGCAAAATTTTAGTAATTTTCCTTATTTTGGGGCAAAATTTCAGAAATTTTACTTATTTTGGGGCAAAATTGCAGAAATTTCACTTATTTCAGGCAAAAAAGGCAGAAATTGTCCTTATTTTGGGGCAAAAATGCAGAAATTCCTAATATTTTGTGCCAAAATTCAGAAATTCCCCTTATTTTGAGGTAAAAAGGCTGAAATTCACCTTATTTGGGGGCAAAAATGCAAAAATTTCCCTTATATTGGGGCAAAATTGCAGAAATTTCACTTATTTCAGGGTAATAAGTCAGAAATTTTCCTTATTTTGGGGCAAAAATGATAGAAATTCCCTTTGTTTTGGGGGAAAAAGACAGAAATTCCACTTATTTAGAGGCAAAAAAGCAGAAATTCCCCTTAATTTAGGGCAAAATTGCAGAAATTTCCCTTATTTAGCGGCAAAAAACCAGAAATTCCCCTTATTTTAAGGCAAAATTCCAGAAATTTCCTATATTATAAGGAAAAATTGCAGAAATTTCTTTTATTTAAGGGCAAAATTGCAGAAATTTCACTTATTTCAGAGAAAAAAAGCAAAAATTTTTCTTATTTTGGAGCAAAAAGGCAGAAATTCCCATTATTTTGAGGCAAAAAGGCAGAAATTCACATTATTTTGGGCTAAAATTGCAGAAATTTCACATATTTCAGGGCAAAAAGGCAGAAATTTCTCTTAATTTGGGGCAAAAATGAAGAAATTTCCCTTTTTTATGGCAAAAAGTTATGCATTCCCCTTATTTTCAGGCAAAAAGGCAGAAATTCCCTGTATTTTGGAGCAAAATTGCAGAAATTCCCCTAATTGTGGGGCAAAAAGGCAGAAATTTTCCATATTTTGGGGCAAAATTGCAGAAACTTCACTTACTTCATGGAAAAACAGCAGAAATTTTTTTAATTTTGGTGCAAAAAGGCAGAAATTTTCCATATTTTGGTGCAAAATTCAGAAATTTCCCTTATTTTGAGGTAAAATGCTGAAATTCCTTTTATTTTTGGGCAAAAGGCAGAAATTTCCCTATTTTTGGGGCAAATTTGCAGAAATTTCACTTATTTCAGGGTAATAAGTCAGAAATTTTCCTTATTTTGGGGCAAAACAGACAGAAATTCTCTTTGTTTTGGGGTAAAAAAACAGAAATTCCACTTATTTAGAAGCAAAAAGGCAAAAGTTCCCCTTATTTTGGAGCAAAAATGAAGAAATTTCCCTTTTTTATGGCAAAAAGATATGCATTCTTATTTTCGGACAAAAAGGCAGAAATTCCCCATATTTTGGGGCAAAAGGCAGAAATTCCCCTTATTTTGGGGCAAAATTGCAGAAATTTCCCTGATTTTGGGGCAAAAAACAGAAATTCCCCTTATTTTGAAGCAAAATTGCAGAAATTTCCCTTATTATGGGGAAAAATTGCAGAAATTTGCCTTATTTTAGGGCAAAATTGCAGAAATTTCATTATTTCAGAAAAAAAAGGCAAAAATTTTTCTTATTTGGGGCCAAAAAGGCAGTAATTCCCATTATTTTGGGGCAAAAAGGTAGAAATTCACCTTATTTTGGACTAAAATTGAAGAAATTTTACATATTTCAGGGCAAAAAGGCAGAAATTTCCATTAATTTAAGGCAAAAATGAAGAAATTTCCATTTTTTTATGGCAAAAGTTATGCATTCCCCTTATTTTCGGTCAAAAAGGCAGAAATTCCCTGTATTTTGGAGCAAAATTGCAGAAATTTCCCTAATTGTGGGGCAAAAAGGCAGAAATTCTCTTTATTTGGGGCAAAACTCAGAAATTCCACTTATTTTGGGGCAAAATTCCAGAGATTTTCCTTATTTTGGGGCAAAATTGCAGAAATTTCACTAATTGTGGGGCAAAATACAGAAATTCCCCTTATTTTGAAGCAAAATTGCAGAAATTTCCCTTATTATGGGGAAAAATTGCAGAAATTTCCCTTATTTTAGGGCAAAATTGTAGAAATTTCACTAATTGTGGGGCAAAAAGGCACAAATCCTCCATATTTTGGGGCAAAACTCAGAAATTCCACTTATTTTGGGGCAAAATTCCAGAAATTTTCTTTATTTTGAAGAGAAATTGCAGAAATTTTACTTATTTTGGGACAAAATTGCAGAAATTTCACTTATTTCAGGGAAAAAAGGCAGAAATTTTCCTTATTTTGGGGCAAAAAGGCAGAAATTCCTAATGTTTTGTGCCAAAATTCAGAAATTCCTATTATTTTGAGGTAAAAAGGCTGAAATTCTTCTTATTTGGGGTCAAAAAGGCAGAAATTTCCCTTATATTGGGGCAAAATTGCAGAAATTTCACTTATTTCAGGGTAATAAGTCAGAAATTTTCCTTATTTTGGGGCAATAATGAAAGAAATTCCCTTTGTTTTGGGGGAATAAGACAGAAATTCCACTTATTTAGAGGCAAAATGCAGAAATCCCCCCTATTTTAGGGCAAAATTGCAGAAATTTCCCTTATTTGGGGAAAAAAAACAGAAATTCTCCTTATTTTGTGGCAAAATTCCAGAAATTATCTTTATTATGGGGGAAAATTGCAGAAATTTCTTTTATTTTAGGGCAAAATTGCAGAAATTTCATTTATTTCAGAGAAAAAAAAGCAAAAATTTTTCTTATTTTGGGGCAAAAAGGCAGAAATTCACCTTATTTTGGGCTAAAATTGCAGAAATTTCACATATTTCAGGGCAAAAAGGCAGAAATTTCTCTTAATTTGGGGCAAAAGTGAAGAAATTTCCCTTTTTTATGGCAAAAAGGTATGCATTCCCCTTATTTTCAGGCAAAAAGGCAGAAATTCCCCATATTTTGGAGCAAAATTGCAGAAATTCCCCTAACTGTGGGGCAAAAATGCAGAAATTCTCCTTATTTTTGGACAAAACTCAGAAATTCCACTTATTTTGGGGCAAAATTGCAGAAATTTCCCTTATTTTGAGGCAAAATTGCAGAAATTTCACTTATTTCAGGGAAAAAAAGGCAGAAATTTTCCTTATTTTGGGGCAAAAATGCAGAAATTCTTAATAATTTGTGGCAAAAATGCAGAAATTCCTAATATTTTGTTGCAAAAATGCAGAAATTTCCCTTATTTTGAGGTAAAAAGGCTGAAATTCCCCTTATATGGAGGCAAAAATGCAGAAATTTCCCTTATTTTGGTGCAAAATTGCAGAAATTTCACTTATTTTAGGGAAAAAAAGGCAGAAATTTTCCTTATTTTGGGGCAAAAAGGCAGAAATTCTCCATATTTTGGTGCAAAAATTAGAAATTTCCCTTATTTTGAGGTAAAATGCTGAAATTCCCCTTATTTTGGGGCAAAAGGCAGAAATTTCCCTATTTTGGGGGCAAATTTGCAGAAATTTCACTTATTTCAGTGTAATAAGTCAGAAATTTTCTTTATTTTATGGCAAAAAAGACAGAAATTCTCTTTGTTTTGGGGGAAAAAAACAGAAATTCCACTTATTTAGAAGCAAAAATGCAAAAGTTCCCCTTATTTTGGAGCAAAAATGAAGAAATTTCCTTTTTTTATGGCAAAAAGGTATGCATTCTTCTTATTTTCGGACAAAAAGGCAGAAATTCCCCATATTTTGGGGCAAAAGGCAGAAATTCCCATTATTTTGGGGCAAAATTGCAGAAATTTCTCTAATTGTGGGGCAAAAAACAGAAATTCCCCTTATTTTGTGGCAAAATTCCAGAAATTTCCCTTATTATGGGGAAAAATTGCAGAAATTTCCCTTATTTTAGGGCAAAATTGCAGAAATTTCAGTTATTTCAGAGAAAAAAGGCAAAAATTTTTCTTATTTTGGGGCAAAAAGGCAGAAATTCCCATTATTTTGGGGCAAAAAGGCAGAAATTCACCTTATTTTGGGCTAAAATTGCAGAAATTTAACATATTTCAGTGCAAAAATTCAGAAATTTCCCTTAATTTGGGGCAAAAATGAAGAAATTTCCCTTTTATATGGCAAAAAGGTATGCATTCACTCTATTTTGGGCAAAAAGGCAGAAATTCCTCGTATTTTGGAGCAAAATTGCAGAAATTCCCCTAATTGTGGGACAAAATTCCAGAAATTTTCCTTATTTTGGGGCAAAATTGAAGAAATTTCACTTATTTTGTGGCAAAATTGCAGAAATTTCACTTATTTCAGGGAAAAAAGGCAGAAATTTTCCTTATTTTAGGGAAAAAGGCAAAAATTCTCCATATTTTGGTGCAAAAATCAGAAATTTCCCTTATTTTGAGGTAAAATGCTGAAATTCCCCTTATTTTGGGGCAAAAGGCAGAAATTTCCCTTTTTTTGGGGCAAATTTGCAGAAATTTCACTTATTTCCAGGAAAAAAGGCAGAAATTTTCCTTATTTTGGGGCAAAAAGGCAGAAATTTCTAATATTTTGTGGCAAAAATGCAGAAATTCCTAATATTTTGTTGCAAAAATGCAGAAAATTACTTTTTTTTGAGATAAAAAGGCTGAAATTCCCCTTATTTGGGGGCAAAAAGGCAGAAATTTTTCTTATTTTGGGGCAAATTTGCAGAAATTTCACTTATTTCAGGGTTATAAGTCAGAAATTTTCCTTATTTTGGGGCAAAAAGACAGATATTCCCTTTGTTTTGGGGGAAAAAGACAGAAATTCCACTTATTTAGAGGCAAAAAGGCAAAAGTTCCTTTTATTTTGGAGCAAAAATGAAGAAATTTCTCTTTTTTATGGCAAAAAGGTATGCATTCTTCTTATTTTCAGACAAAAAGGCAGAAATTCCCCATATTTTGGGGCAAAGGGCAGAATTTCACCTTATTTTGGGCTAAAATTGCAGAAATATCACATATTTCAGGGCAAAAAGTCAGAAATTTCCCTTAATTTGGGGTAAAAATGAAGAAATTTCCCTTTTTTATGGCAAAAAGGTATGCATTCCCCTTATTTTGGGCAAAAAGGCAGAAATTCCCCGTATTTTGGAGCAAAATTGCAGAAATTCCCCTAATTGTGGGGCAAAATTCCAGAAATTTTCCTTATTTTGGGACAAAATTGCAGAAATTTCATTTATATTGGGGCAAAATTGCAGAAATTTCACTTATTTCCGGGAAAAAAGGCAGAAATTTTTCTTATTTTGGGGCAAAAAGGCAGGAATTCCAAATATTTTGTGGCAAAAATGCAGAAATTCCTAATATTTTGTTGCAAAAATGCAGAAATTTCCCTTATTTTGAGATAAAAAGGCTGAAATTCCCTTTATTTAGGGGCAAAAAGGCAGAAATATTTCTTATTTTGGGGCAAATTTGCAGAAATTTCACTTATTTCAGGGTTATAAGTCAGAAATGTTCCTTATTTTAGGGCAAAAAAGACAGAAATTGCCTTTGTTTTGGGGGAAAAGAACAGAAATTCCACTTATTTAGAGGCAAAAAGGCAAAAGTTCCCCTTATTTTGGAGCAAAAATGAAGAAATTTCCATTTTATGGCAAAAAGGTATGCATTCTTCTTATTTTCAGACAAAAAGGCAGAAATTCCCCATATTTTGGGGCACACGGCAGAAATTTCCCTTATTTTTGGGCAAAATTGCAGAAATTTCCCTAATTGTGGGGCAAAAAACAGAAATTCCCCTTATTTTGGGGCAAAATTGCAGAAATTTCCCTTATTATGAAGAAAAATTGCAGAAATTTCCCTTATTTTACGGCAAAATTGCAGAAATTTCACTAATTGTGGCGCAAAAAGGCAGAAATTCTCCTTATTTTGGGGCAAAACTCAGAAATTCCACTTATTTTGGGGCAAAATTCCAGAAATTTCCCTTATTTTGGGGCAAAATTGCAGAAATTTCACTTATTTTGGGGCAAAATTGCAGAAATTTCACTTATTTCAGGGAAAATAGGCAGAAATTTTCCTTATTTTGGGGCAAAAAGGCAGAAATTCTCCATATTTTGTTGCAAAAATTCAAAATTTCCCTTATTTTGAGGTAAAATGCTGAAATTCCTTTTATTTTGGGGCAAAAGGCAGAAATTTCCCTTTTTTGGGGCAAATTTGCAGAAATTTCACTTATTTCCGAAAAAAAAGGCAGAAATTTTCCTTATTTTGGGGCAAAAAGGCAGAAATTCCTAATATTTTGTGGCAAAAATGCAGAAATTCCTAATATTTTGTTGCAAAAATGCAGAAATTTCCCTTATTTTGAAATAAAAAGGCTGAAATTGCCCTTATTTGGGGGCAAAAATGCAGAATTTTTTTTTATTTTGTGGCAAATTTGCAGAAATTTCACTTATTTCAGGGTTATAAGTCAGAAATTTTCCTTATTTTGGGGCAAAAAAGACTGAAATTCCCTTTGTTTTGGGGGAAAAAGACAGAAATTCCACTTATTTAGAGGCAAAAAGGCAAAAGTTCCCCTTATTTTGGAGCAAAAATGAAGAAATTTCCCTTTTTTATGGCAAAAAGGTATGCATTCTTCTTATTTTTAGACAAAAAGGCAGAAATTCCCCATATTTTGGGGCAAAAGGCAGAAATTTCCCTTATTATGAGGAAAAATTGCAGAAATTTCCATTATTTTACGGCAAAATTGCAGAAATTTCACTAATTGTGGCGCAAAAATGCAGAAATTCTCCTTATTTTGGGGCAAAACTCAGAAATTCCACTTAATTTGGGGAAAAATTCCAGAAATTGCCCTTATTTTGGGGCAAAATTGCAGAAATTTTACTTATTTCGGGGCAAAATTGCAGAAATTTCACTTATTTCAGGGAAAAAAGCAGAAATTTTCCTTATTTTGGGGCAAAAAGGCAGAAATTCCTAATATTTTGTGCCAAAATTCAGAAATTCCCCTTATTTTGAGGAAAAAAGATTGAAATTCCCCTTATTTGGCTGAAAAAAGGCAGAAATTTTCCTTATATTGGGGCAAAATTGCAGAAATTTCACTTATTTCAGAGTAATAAGTCAGAAATTTTTTTTATTTTGGGGCAAAAATGACAGAAATTCCCTTTGTTTTTGGGGAAAAAGACAGAAATTCCACTTATTTAGAGGCAAAAAAGCAGAAATTCCCCTTATTTTAGGGCAAAATTGCAGAAATTTCCCTTATTTGGGGGCAAAAAAACAGAAATTCCCCTTAGTTTGTGGCAAAATTCCAGAAATTTCCCTTATTATGGGGAAAAATTGCAGAAATTTCCCTTATTTTATGGCAAAATTGCAGAAATTTCACTTATTTCGGAGAAAAAAGGCAAAAATTTTTCTTATTTTGGAGCAAATTTGCAGAAATTCCCATTATTTTGGGGCAAAAAAGCAGAAATTCACCTTATTTTGGGCTAAAATTGCAGAAACTTCACATATTTCAGGGCAAAAAGTCAGAAATTTCCCTTAATTTGGGGCAAAAATGAAGAAATTTCCCTTTTTTATGGCAAAAAGGTATGCATTCCCTTTATTTCGGGATAAAAGGCAGAAATTCCCCGTATTTTGGAGCAAAATTGCAGAAATTCCCCAAATTGTGGGGCAAAATTCCAGAAATTTTCTTTATTTTGGGGCAAAATTGCAGAAATTTCACTTATTTTGGGGCAAAATTGCAGAAATTTCACTTATTTCAGGGAAAAAATGCAGAAATTTTTCTTATTTTGGGGCAAAAAGGCAGAAATTCTCTATATTTTGGTGCAATAATCAGAAATTTCCCTTATTTTGAGGTAAAATGCTGAAATTCCCCTTATTTTGGGGCAAAAGGCAGAAATTTCCCTTTTTTTGGGGCAAATTTGCAGAAATTTCACTTATTTCCGGGAAAAAAGGCAGAAATTTTCCTTCTTTTGTGGCGAAAAGGCAGAAATTCCTAATATTTTGTGGCAAAAATGCAGAAATTCCTAATATTTTGTTGCAAAAATGCAGAAATTTCTCTTATTTTGAGATAAAAAGGCTGAAATTCCACTTATTTAGGGGCAAAAAGGCAGAAATTTTTCTTATTTTAGGGCAAATTTGCAGAAATTTCACTTATTTCAGGGTTATAAGTCAGAAATTTTCCTTATTTTGGGGCAAAAAAGACAGAAATTCCCTTTGTTTTGGGGGAAAAAGACAGAAATTCCTCTTATTTAGAGGCAAAATGGCAAAAGTTCCCCTTATTTTGGAGCAAAAATGAAGAAATTTCCCTTTTTTATGGCAAAAAGGTATGCATTCTTTTTATTTTCAGATAAAAAGGCAGAAATTCCCCATATTTTGTGGCAAACGGCAGAAATTTCCCTTATTTTTGGGCAAAATTGCAGAAATTTCCCTAATTTTGGGCCAAAAACAGAAATTCTTCTTATTTTGGGGCAAAATTGCAGAAATTTCCCTTATTACGAGGAAAAATTGCAGAAATTTCCCTTATTTTACGGCAAAATTGCAGAAATTTCACTTATTTCAGAGAAAAAAGGCAAAAATTTTTCTTATTTTGGGGCAAAAAGGCAGAAATTCCCATTATTTTGGGGCAAAAAGGCAGAAATTCACCTTATTTTGGGCTAAAATTGCAGAAATTTCACATATTTCAGGGCAAAAAGTCAAAAATTTCCCTTAATTTGGGGCAAAAATGAAGAAATTTCCCTTTTTTTATGGCACAAAGGTATGCATTCCCCTTATTTTGGGCAAAAAGGCAGAAATTCCCCGTATTTTGGAGCAAAATTGCAGAAATTCCCCTAATTGTGGGGCAAAATTCCAGAAATTTTCCTTATTTTGGGACAAAATTGCAGAAATTTCATTTATATTGGGGCAAAATTGCAGAAATTTCACTTATTTCCGGGAAAAAAGGCAGAAATTTTTCTTATTTTGGGGCAAAAAGGCAGGAATTCCAAATATTTTGTGGCAAAAATGCAGAAATTCCTAATATTTTGTTGCAAAAATGCAGAAATTTCCCTTATTTTGAGATAAAAAGGCTGAAATTCCCTTTATTTAGGGGCAAAAAGGCAGAAATATTTCTTATTTTGGGGCAAATTTGCAGAAATTTCACTTATTTCAGGGTTATAAGTCAGAAATGTTCCTTATTTTAGGGCAAAAAAGACAGAAATTGCCTTTGTTTTGGGGGAAAAGAACAGAAATTCCACTTATTTAGAGGCAAAAAGGCAAAAGTTCCCCTTATTTTGGAGCAAAAATGAAGAAATTTCCATTTTATGGCAAAAAGGTATGCATTCTTCTTATTTTCAGACAAAAAGGCAGAAATTCCCCATATTTTGGGGCACACGGCAGAAATTTCCCTTATTTTTGGGCAAAATTGCAGAAATTTCCCTAATTGTGGGGCAAAAAACAGAAATTCCCCTTATTTTGGGGCAAAATTGCAGAAATTTCCCTTATTATGAAGAAAAATTGCAGAAATTTCCCTTATTTTACGGCAAAATTGCAGAAATTTCACTAATTGTGGCGCAAAAAGGCAGAAATTCTCCTTATTTTGGGGCAAAACTCAGAAATTCCACTTATTTTGGGGCAAAATTCCAGAAATTTCCCTTATTTTGGGGCAAAATTGCAGAAATTTTACTTATTTTGGGGCAAAATTGCAGAAATTTCACTTATTTCAGGGAAAAAAGCAGAAATTTTCCTTTTTTGGGGGCAAAAAGGCAGAAATTCCTAATATTTTGTGCCAAAATTCAGAAATTCCCCTTATTTTGAGGTAAAAAGGCTGAAATTCCCCTTATTTGGGGGCAAAAAGACAGAAATTTCCCTTATATTGGGGAAAAAGTGCAGAAATTTCACTTATTTCAGGGTAATAAGTCAGAAATTTTCCTTATTTTGGGGCAAAAATGAAAGAAAATTCTCTTTGTTTTGTGGGAAAAAGACAGAAATTCCACTTATTTAGAGGCAAAAAGCAAAAATTCCCCTTATTTTAGGGCAAAATTGCAGAAATTTCCCTTATTAGAAGGCAAAAAAACAGAAATTCCCCTTATTTTGTGGCAAAATTCCAGAAATTTCCCTTATTATGGGGAAAAATTGCAGAAATTTCCATTATTTTAGGGCAAAATTGCAGAAATTTCACTTATTTCAGAGAAAATAGGCAAAAATTTTTCTTATTTTGGGGCAAAAAGGCAGAAATTCCCATTATTTTGGGGCAAAAAGGCAGAAATTCACCTTATTTTGGGCTAAAATTGCAGAAATATCACATATTTCAGGGCAAAAAGTCAGAAATTTCCCTTAATTTGGGGAAAAAATGAAGAAATTTCTTTTTTTTATGGCAAAAAGGTATGCATTCCCATTTATTTTGGGCAAAAAGGCAGAAATTCCCCGTATTTTGGAGCAAAATTGCAGAATTTCCCCTAATTGTGGGGCAAAATTCCAGAAATTTTCCTTATTTTGGGGCAAAATTGCAGAAATTTCACTTATTTTGGGGCAAAATTGCAGAAATTTCACTTATTTCCGAAAAAAAAGGCAGAAATTTTCCTTATTTTGGGGCAAAAAGGCAGAAATTCCTAATATTTTGTGGCAAAAATGCAGAAATTCCTAATATTTTGTTGCAAAAATGCAGAAATTTCCCTTATTTTGAGATAAAAAGGCTGAAATTCCACTTATTTGGGGGCAAAAAGGCAGAAATTTTTCTTATTTTGGGGCTAATTTGCAGAAATTTCACTTATTTCAGGGTTATAAGTCAGAAATTTTCCTTATTTTGGAGCAAAAAAGACAGAAATTCCCTTTGTTTTGGGGGAAAAAGACAGAAATTCCACTTATTTAGAGGCAAAAAGGCAAAAGTTCCCCTTATTTTGGAGCAAAAATGAAGAAATTTCCCTTTTTTATGGCAAAAAGGTATGCATTCTTCTTATTTTCAGACAAAAAAGCAGAAATTCCCCATATTTTGGGGCAAAAGGCAGAAATTTCCCTTATTTTAGGGCAAAATTGCAAAAATTTCACTTATTTCAGAGAAAAAAGGCAAAAATTTTTCTTATTTTGGGGCAAAAAGGCAGAAATTCCCATTATTTTGGGACAAAAAGGCAGAAATTCACCTTATTTTGGGCTTAAATTGCAGAAATTTCACATATTTCAGGGCAAAAAGTCAGAAATTTCCCCTAATTTGGGGCAAAAATGAAGAAATTTTCCTTTTTTATGGCAAAAAGGTATGCATTCCCCTTATTTTGGGCAAAAAGGCAGAAATTCCTTGTATTTTGGAGCAAAATTGCAGAAATTCCCCTTATTGTGTGGCAAAATTCCAGAAATTTTCCTTATTTTGGGGCAAAATTGCAGAAATTTCACTTATTTTGGGGCAAAATTGCAGAAATTTCACTTATTTCAGGGAAAATAGGCAGAAATTTTCCTTATTTTGGGGCAAAATGGCAGAAATTCTCCATATTTTGTTGCAAAAATTAAAAATTTCCCTTATTTTGAGGTAAAATGCTGAAATTCCTTTTATTTTGGGGCAAAAGGCAGAAATTTCCCTTTTTTGGGGCAAATTTGCAGAAATTTTACTTATTTCCGAAAAAAAAGGCAGAAATTTTCCTTATTTTGGGGCAAAAAGGCAGAAATTCCTAATATTTTGTGGCAAAAATGCAGAAATTCCTAATATTTTGTTGCAAAAATGCAGAAATTTCCCTTATTTTGAAATAAAAAGGCTGAAATTGCCCTTATTTGGGGGCAAAAAGGCAGAAATTTTTTTTATTTTGTGGCAAATTTGCAGAAATTTCACTTATTTCAGGGTTATAAGTCAGAAATTTTCCTTATTTTGGGGCAAAAAAGACTGAAATTCCCTTTGTTTTGGGGGAAAAAGACAGAAATTCCACTTATTTAGAGGCAAAAAGGCAAAAGTTCCCCTTATTTTGGAGCAAAAATGAAGAAATTTCCCTTTTTTATGGCAAAAAGGTATGCATTCTTCTTATTTTTAGACAAAAAGGCAGAAATTCCCCATATTTTGGGGCAAAAGGCAGAAATTTCCCTTATTATGAGGAAAAATTGCAGAAATTTCCCTTATTTTACGGCAAAATTGCAGAAATTTCACTAATTGTGGCGCAAAAAGGCAGAAATTCTCCTTATTTTGGGGCAAAACTCAGAAATTCCACTTAATTTGGGGAAAAATTCCAGAAATTGCCCTTATTTTGGGGCAAAATTGCAGAAATTTTACTTATTTCGGGGCAAAATTGCAGAAATTTCACTTATTTCAGGGAAAAAAGCAGAAATTTTCCTTATTTTGGGGCAAAAAGGCAGAAATTCCTAATATTTTGTGCCAAAATTCAGAAATTCCCCTTATTTTGAGGAAAAAAGACTGAAATTCCCCTTATTTGGCTGCAAAAAGGCAGAAATTTTCCTTATATTGGGGCAAAATTGCAGAAATTTCACTTATTTCAGAGTAATAAATCAGAAATTTTTTTTATTTTGGGGCAAAAATGACAGAAATTCCCTTTGTTTTGGGGGAAAAAGACAGAAATTCCACTTATTTAGAGGCAAAAAAGCAGAAATTCCCCTTATTTTAGGGCAAAATTGCAGAAATTTCCCTTATTTGGGGGCAAAAAACAGAAATTCCCCTTAGTTTGTGGCAAAATTCCAGAAATTTCCCTTATTATGGGGAAAAATTGCAGAAATTTCCCTTATTTTATGGCAAAATTGCAGAAATTTCACTTATTTCGGAGAAAAAAGGCAAAAATTTTTCTTATTTTGGAGCAAATTTGCAGAAATTCCCATTATTTTGGGGCAAAAAAGCAGAAATTCACCTTATTTTGGGCTAAAATTGCAGAAACTTCACATATTTCAGGGCAAAAAGTCAGAAATTTCCCCTAATTTGGGGCAAAAATGAAGAAATTTCCCTTTTTTATGGCAAAAAGGTATGCATTCCCTTTATTTCGGGATAAAAGGCAGAAATTCCCCGTATTTTGGAGCAAAATTGCAGAAATTCCCCTAATTGTGGGGCAAAATTCCAGAAAATTTCTTTATTTTGGGGCAAAATTGCAGAAATTTCACTTATTTTGGGGCAAAATTGCAGAAATTTCACTTATTTCAGGGAAAAAATGCAGAAATTTTTCTTATTTTGGGGCAAAAAGGCAGAAATTCTCTATATTTTGGTGCAAAAATCAGAAATTTCCCTTATTTTGAGGTAAAATGCTGAAATTCCCCTTATTTTGGGGCAAAAGGCAGAAATTTCCCTTTTTTTGGGGCAAATTTGCAGAAATTTCACTTATTTCCGGGAAAAAAGGCAGAAATTTTCCTTCTTTTGTGGCGAAAAGGCAGAAATTCCTAATATTTTGTGGCAAAAATGCAGAAATTCCTAATATTTTGTTGCAAAAATGCAGAAATTTCTCTTATTTTGAGATAAAAAGGCTGAAATTCCACTTATTTAGGGGCAAAAAGGCAGAAATTTTTCTTATTTTAGGGCAAATTTGCAGAAATTTCACTTATTTCAGGGTTATAAGTCAGAAATTTTCCTTATTTTGGGGCAAAAAAGACAGAAATTCCCTTTGTTTTGGGGGAAAAAGACAGAAATTCCTTTTATTTAGAGGCAAAATGGCAAAAGTTCCCCTTATTTTGGAGCAAAAATGAAGAAATTTCCCTTTTTTATGGCAAAAAGGTATGCATTCTTTTTATTTTCAGACAAAAAGGCAGAAATTCCCCATATTTTGTGGCAAACGGCAGAAATTTCCCTTATTTTTGGGCAAAATTGCAGAAATTTCCCTAATTGTGGGGCAAAAAACAGAAATTCTTCTTATTTTGGGGCAAAATTGCAGAAATTTCCCTTATTACGAGGAAAAATTGCAGAAATTTCCCTTATTTTACGGCAAAATTGCAGAAATTTCACTTATTTCAGAGAAAAAAGGCAAAAATTTTTCTTATTTTGGGGCAAAAAAGCAGAAATTCCCATTATTTTGGGGCAAAAAGGCAGAAATTCACCTTATTTTGGGCTAAAATTGCAGAAATTTCACATATTTCAGGGCAAAAAGGCAGAAATTTCCCTTAATTTGGGGCAAAACTGAAGAAATTTCCCTTTTTTATGGCAAAAAGGTATGCATTTTCTTTATTTTCGGGCAAAAAGGCAGAAATTCCCCGTATTTTGGAGCAAAATTGCAGAAATTCCCCTAATTGTGGGGCAAAAAGGCAGAAATTCCCCTTATTTTGGGGCAAAACTCAGAAATTCCACTTATTTTGGGGCAAAATTCCAGACATTTCCCTTATTTTGGGGCAAAATTGCAGAAATTTCACATATTTTGGGGCAAAATT
Source organism: Micromys minutus (assembly GCF_963924665.1). NCBI lineage: Eukaryota > Metazoa > Chordata > Mammalia > Rodentia > Muridae > Micromys > Micromys minutus. The sequence goes on from NW_027667604.1 coordinate 325,653, forward strand.
GCAGAAATTTCACATATTTCTGGGAAAAAAAGGCAGAAATTTTCCTTATTTTGGGGCAAAAAGGCAAAAATTCCTAATATTTTGTGGCAAAAATGCAGAAATTCCTAATATTTTGTTGCAAAAATGCAAAAATTTTTTTCATTTTGAGGTAAAAAGCCTGAAATTCCCCATATTTGGAGGCAAAAAGGCAGAAATTTCCCTTATTTTGGGGCAAATTTGCAGAAATTTCACTTATTTCAGTGTAAAAAGTCAGAAATTTTCCTTATTTTGGTGCAAAAAAGACAGAAATTCCCTTTGTTTTGGGGGAAAAAGACAGAAATTCCACTTATTTAGAGGCAAAAAGCAAAAGTTCCCCTTATTTTGGAGCAAAAATAAAGAAATTTCCCTTTTTTATGGCAAAAAGGTATGCATTCTTCTTATTTTCGGACAAAAAGGCAGAAATTCCCCATATTTTAGGACAAAAGGCAGAAATTCCTTTTATTTTGAAGCAAAATTGCAGAAATTTCTTTTATTATTGGGAAAAATTGCAGCAATTTCTCTTATTTTAGGGCAAAATTGCAGAAATTTCACTAATTGTGGGCAAAAAGGCAGAAATTCTCCTTATTTTGGGGCAAAACTCAGAAATTCCACTTATTGTGGGACAAAATTACAGAAATTTTTCTTATTTTGGGGCAAAATTGCAGAAATTTTACTTATTTTGGGGCAAAATTGCAGAAATTTCACTTATTTCAGGGAAAAAATGCAGAAATTGTCCTTATTTTGGGGCAAAAATGCAGAAATTCCTAATATTTTGTGCCAAAATTCAGAAATTCCCCTTATTTTGAGGTAAAAAGGCTGAAATTACCCTTATTTGGGGGCAAAAAGGCAAAAATTTCCCTTATATTGGGGCAAAATTGCAGAAATTTCACTCATTTCAGTGTAATAAGTCAGAAATTTTCCTTATTTTGGGGCAAAAATGACAGAAATTCCCTTTGTTTTGGGGGAAAATGACAGAAATTCCACTTATTTAGAGGCAAAAAAGCAGAAATTCCCCTTAATTTAGGGCAAAATTGCAGAAATTTCTCTTATTTGGGGGCAAAAAAACACAAATTCTTTTTATTTTGGGGCAAACTTCCAGAAATTTCCTTTATTATGGGGAAAAATTGCATTAATTTCTTTTATTTTAGGGCAAAATTGCAGAAATTTCACTTATTTCAGAGAAAAAAAGCAAAAATTTTTCTTATTTTGGGGCAAAAAGGCAGAAATTCCCATTATTTTGGGGCAAAAAGGCAGAAATTCACCTTATTTTGGGCTAAAATTGCAGAAATTTCTCATATTTCAGGGCAAAAAGGCAGAAATTTCCCTTAATTTGGGGCAAAAATGAAGAAATTTCCCGTTTTTATGGCAAAAAGTTATGCATTCCCCTTATTTTCGGGCAAAAAGGCAGAAATTCCTCGTATTTTGGAGCAAAATTGCAGAAATTCCCCTAATTGTGGGGCAAAAAGGCAGAAATTCTCCTTATTTTGGGGCAAAATTCAGAAATTCCACTTATTTTGAAGCAAAATTCCAGAAATTTCCCTTATTTTGGGGCAAAATTGCAGAAATTTCACTTATTTTGGGGCAAAATTTCAGAAATTTTACTTATTTCAGGTAAAAAAAGCAGAAATTTTCCTTATTTTGGGGCAAAAAGGCAGAAATTTCTAATATTTTGTGGCAAAAATGCAGAAATTCCTAATATTTTGTTGCAAAAATGCAGAAATTTCCTTTATTTTGAGGTAAAAAGGCTGAAATTCCCCATATTTGGAAAAAAAAAGGCAGAAATTTCCCTTATTTTGGGGCAAATTTGCAGAAATTTCACTTATTTCAGGGTAAAAAGTCAGAAATTTTCCTTATTTTGGTGCAAAAAAGACAGAAATTCCCTTTGTTTTGGGGGAAAAAGACAGAAATTCCACTTATTTAGAGGCAAAAAGGCAAAAGTTCCCCTTATTTTGGAGAAAAAATGAAGAAATTTCCCTTTTTTATGGCAAAAAGGTATGCATTCTTCTTATTTTCGGACAAAAAGGCAGAAATTCCCCATATCTTAGGACAAAAGGCAGAAATTCCTTTTATTTCAGAGCAAAATTGCAGAAATTTCCCTAATTGTGGGGCAAAAAACAGAAATTCCCCTTATTTTGACGCATAATTGCAGAAATTTCCCTTATTATGGGGAAAAATTGCAGAAATTTCTCTTATTTTAGGGCAAAATTAAAGAAATTTCACTAATTGTGGGCAAAAAGGCAGAAATTCTCCTTATTTTGGGGCAAAACTCAGAAATTCCACTTATTTTGGGGCAAAATTTTAGTAATTTTCCTTATTTTGGGGCAAAATTTCAGAAATTTTACTTATTTTGGGGCAAAATTGCAGAAATTTCAATTCTTTCAGGGAAAAAAGGCAGAAATTGTCTTTATTTTGGGGCAAAAATGCAGAAATTCCTAATATTTTGTGCCAAAATTCAGAAATTCCCCTTATTTTGAGGTAAAAAGGCTGAAATTCACCTTATTTGGGGGCAAAAAAGCAGAAATTTCCCTTATATTGGGGCAAAATTGCAGAAATTTCACTTATTTCAGGGTAATAAGTCAGAAATTTTCCTTATTTTGGGGCAAAAATGATAGAAATTCCCTTTGTTTTGGGGGAAAAAGACAGAAATTCCACTTATTTAGAGGCAAAAAAGCAGAAATTCCCCTTAATTTAGGGCAAAATTGCAGAAATTTCCCTTATTTAGGGGCAAAAAACCAGAAATTCCCCTTATTTTAAGGCAAAATTCCAGAAATTTCCTATATTATAAGGAAAAATTGCAGAAATTTCTTTTATTTAAGGGCAAAATTGCAGAAATTTCACTTATTTCAGAGAAAAAAAGCAAAAATTTTTCTTATTTTGGAGCAAAAAGGCAGAAATTCCCATTATTTTGGGGCAAAAAGGCAGAAATTCACCTTATTTTGGGCTAAAATTGCAGAAATTTCACATATTTCAGGGCAAAAAGGCAGAAATTTCTCTTAATTTGGAGCAAAAATGAACAAATTTCCTTTTTTTATGGCAAAAAGGTATGTATTCCCCTTATTTTCAGGCAAAAAGGCAGAAATTCCCTGTATTTTGGAGCAAAATTGCAGAAATTCCCCTAATTGTGGAGCAAAAAGGCAGAAATTTTCCATATTTTGGGGCAAAATTGCAGAAACTTCACTTATTTCATGGAAAAACAGCGGAAATTTTTCTTATTTTGGTGCAAAAAGGCAGAAATTCTTTATATTTTGGTGCAAAATTCAGAAATTTCCCTTATTTTGAGGTAAAATGCTGAAATTCCTTTTATTTTTGGGCAAAAGGCAGAAATTTCCCTATTTTTGGGGCAAATTTGCAGAAATTTCACTTATTTCAGGGTAATAAGTCAGAAATTTTTCTTATTTTGGGGCAAAACAGACAGAAATTCTCTTTGTTTTGGGGAAAAAAAACAGAAATTCCACTTATTTAGAAGCAAAAAGGCAAAAGTTCCCCTTATTTTGGAGCAAAAATGAAGAAATTTCCCTTTTTTATGGCAAAAAGATATGCATTCTTATTTTCGGACAAAAAGGCAGAAATTCCCCATATTTTGGGGCAAAAGGCAGAAATTCCCCTTATTTTGGGGCAAAATTGCAGAAATTTCCCTGATTTTGGGGCAAAAAACAGAAATTCCCCTTATTTTGAAGCAAAATTTCAGAAATTTCCCTTATTATGGGGAAAAATTGAAGAAATTTCCCTTATTTTAGGGCAAAATTGCAGAAATTTCACTAATTGTGGGGCAAAAAGGCAGAAATTCTTTTTTTGGAAAAAAACTCAGAAATTCCGCTTATTTTGGGTCAAAATTCTAGAAATTTCCCTTATTTTGGGGCAAAATTGCAGAAATTTTACTTATTATAGGGCAAAATTGCAGAAATTTCACTTATTTTGGGGCAAAATTGCAGAAATTTTACTTATTTTGGGGCAAAATTGCAGAAATTTCACTTATTTCAGGGAAAAAAGGCAGAAATTGTCCTTATTTTGAAGCAAAAAGGCAGAAATTCCTAATATTTTGTGCCAAAATTCAGAAATTCCCCTTATTTTGAGGTAAAAAGGCTGAAATTACCCTTATTTGGGGGCAAAAAGGCAGAAATTTCCCTTATATTGGGGCAAAATTGCAGAAATTTCACTTATTTCAGTGTAATAAGTCAGAAAATTTCCTTATTTTGGGGCAAAAATGACAGAAATTCTCTTTGTTTTGGGGGAAAAAGACAGAAATTCCACTTATTTAGAGGCAAAAAAGCAGAAATTCCCCTTAATTTAGGGCAAAATTGCAGAAATTTCTCTTATTTGGGGGCAAAAAAACACAAATTCTTTTTATTTTGGGGCAAACTTCCAGAAATTTCCTTTATTATGGGGAAAAATTGCATTAATTTCTTTTATTTTAGGGCAAAATTGCAGAAATTTCACTTATTTCAGAGAAAAAAAGCAAAAATTTTTCTTATTTTGGGGCAAAAAGGCAGAAATTCCCATTATTTTGGGGCAAAAAGGCAGAAATTCACCTTATTTTGGGCTAAAATTGCAGAAATTTCTCATATTTCAGGGCAAAAAGGCAGAAATTTCCCTTAATTTGGGGCAAAAATGAAGAAATTTCCCTTATTTATGGCAAAAAGGTATGCATTCCCCTTATTTTCGGGCAAAAAGGCAGAAATTCCTCGTATTTTGGAGCAAAATTGCAGAAATTCCCCTAATTGTGGGGCAAAAAGGCAGAAATTTTCCTTATTTTGGGGCAAAACTCAGAAATTCCACTTATTTTGGGGCAAAATTCCAGATATTTCCCTTATTTTGGGGCAAAATTGCAGAAATTTCACATATTTTGGGGCAAAATTGCAGAAATTTCACTTATTTCAGGGAAAAAAAGGCAGAAATTTTCCTTATTTTGGGGCAAAAAGGCAGAAATTCCTAATATTTTGTGGGAAAAATGCAGAAATTTTTAATATTTTGTTGCAAAAATGCAGAAATTTCCCTTATTTTGAGGTAAAAAGGCTGAAATTCCCCATATTTGGAGGCAAAAAGGCAGAAATTTTCCTTATTTTGGGGCAAATTTTCAGAAATTTCACTTATTTCAGGGTAATAAGTCAGAAATTTTCCTTATTTTGGTGCAAAAAAGACAGAAATTCCATTTGTTTTGAAAGAAAAAGACAAAAATTCCACTAATTTAGAGGCAAAAAAGCAGACATTCCTTTTAATTTAGGGCAAAATTGCAGAAATTTCCCTTATTTGGGGGTAAAAAAAAGAAATTCCTTTTATTTTAAGGCAAAATTCCAGAAATTTTCTTTATTATGGGAAAAAATTGAAGAAATTTCTTTTATTTTAAGGCAAAATTGCAGAAATTTCACTTATTTCAGAGAAAAAAAGCAAAAATTTTTCTTATTTTGGGGCAAAAATGCAGAAATTCCCATTATTTTGGGGCAAAAAGGCAGAAATTCACCTTATTTTGGGCTAAAATTGCAGAAATTTCACATATTTCAAGGAAAAAGGCAGAAATTTCCCTTAATTTGGGGCAAAAATGATGAAATTTCCCTTTTTTATGGCAAAAAGTTATGCATTCTCCTTATTTTCGGGCAAAAAGGCAGAAATTCCTTGTATTTTGTAGCAAAATTGCAAAAATTCCCCTAATTGTGGGGCAAAAAGGCAGAAATTCTCCTTATTTTGGGGCAACATTCCAGAAATTTCACTTATTTCAAGGAAAAAAGGCAGAAATTTTCCTTATTTTGGTGCAAAAAAGCAGAAATTCTCCATATTTTGGTGCAAAAATCAGAAATTTCCCTTATTTTGAGGTAAAATGCTGAAATTCCCCTTATTTTTGGGAAAAAGGCAGAAATTTTCTTATTTTTGAGACAAATTTGCAAAAATTTCACTTATTTCAGGGTAATAAGTCACAAATTTTCTTTATTTTGGGGCAAAAAAGACAGAAATTCTCTTTGTTTTGGAAAAAAATAACAGAAATTCCACTTATTTAGAGGCAAAAAGGCAAAGTTCCCCTTATTTTAAAGCAAAAATGAAGAAATTTCCCTTTTTTATGGCAAAAAGGTATGCATTTTTCCTATTTTTGGACAAAAAGGCAGAAATTCCCCATATTTTAGGACAAAAGGCAGAAATTCCTTTTATTTTGGAGCAAAATTGCAGAAATTTCCCTAATTGTGGGGCAAAAAACAGAAATTCCCCTTATTTTGAAGCAAAATTGCAGAAATTTCCCTTATTATGGGGAAAAATTGCAGAAATTTCTCTTATTTTAGGGCAAAATTGCAGAAATTTCAATAATTGTAAGCAAAAGGCAGAAATTCTCCTTATTTTGGGGCAAAACTCAGAAATTCCACTTATTTTGGGGCAAAATTCCAGAAATTTTCCTTATTTTGGGGCAAAATTTCAGAAATTTTACTTATTTTGGGGCAAAATTGCAGAAATTTCACTTATTTCAGGGAAAAAAGGCAGAAATTTTCTTTATTTTGGGGCAAAAAAGCAGAAATTCCTTATATTTTGTGCCAAAATTCAGAAATACTCCTTATTTTGAGGTAAAAAGGCTGAAATTCCCCTTATTTGGGGGCAAAAAGGCAGAAATTTCTCTTATATTGAAGCAAAATTGCAGAAATTTCACTTATTTCAGGGAAAAAAAGCAGAAATTTTCCTTATTTTGGGGCAAATAGGCAGAAATTTCTAATATTTTGTGGCAAAAATGAAGAAATTCCTAATATTTTGTGGCAAAAATGAAGAAATTTCCCTTATTTTGAGGTAAAAAGGCTGAAATTCACCTTATTTGGGGGCAAAAAGGCAGAATTTTCCCTTATTTTGGGGCAAATTTGCAGAAAATTAACGTATTTCAGGGTAATAAGTCAGAAATTTTCTTTATTTTTGGGCAAAAATGACAGAAATTCCCTTTGTTTTGGGGGAAAAAGACAGAAATTCCACTTATTTAGAGGCAAAAAAGCAGAAAGTCCCCTTATTTTAGGGCAACATTGCAGACATTTCCCTTATTTGGGGGCAAAATAACCGAAATTCTTCTTATTTTGGGGCAAAATTTCAGAAATTTCCTTTATTATGGGGAAAAATTGCAGAAATTTCTTTTATTTTAGGGCAAAATTGCAGAAATTTCACTTATTTCAGAGAAAAAAAGCAAAAATTTTTCTTATTATGGGGCAAAAAGGCAGAAATTCACTTTATTTTGGGCTAAAATTGCAGAAATTTCACATATTTCAGGGCAAAAGGGCAGAAATTTCCCTTAATTTGGGGCAAAAATGAAGAAATTTCCCATTTTTATGGCAAAAAGGTATGCATTCCCATTATTTTCAGGCAAAAAGCAGAAATTCCCAGTATTTTGGAGCAAAATTGCAGAAATTCCCCTAATTGTGGGGCAAAAAGGCAGAAATTCTTTTTATTTTGAGGCAAAACTCAGAAATTCCACTAATTTTGAAGCAAAATTCCAGAAATTTCCCTTATTTTGGGGCAAAATTGCAGAAATTTCACTTATTTTGGGGCAAAATTGCAGAAATTTCACTTATTTTGGGGCAAAATTTCAGAAATTTTACTTATTTCAGGTAATAAAAGCAGAAATTTTCCTTATTTTGGGGCAAAAAGGCAGAAATTTCTAATATTTTGTGGCAAAAATGCAGAAATTCCTAATATTTTGTTGCAAAAATGCAGAAATTAACCTTATTTTGAGGTAAAAAGGCTGAAATTCCCCATATTTGGAACCAAAAAGCAGAATTTTCCCTTATTTTGGGTCAAATTTTCAGAAATTTCACTTATTTCAGGGTAAAAAGTCAGAAATTTTTCTTATTTTGGTGCAAAAAGACAGAAATTCCCTTTGTTTTGGGGGAAAAAGACAGAAATTCCATTTATTTAGAGGCAAAAAGGCAAAAGTTCCCCTTATTTTGGAGAAAAAATGAAGAAATTTCCCTTTTTTATGGCAAAAAGGTATGCATTCTTCTTATTTTCGGACAAAAAGGCAGAAATTCCCCATAACTTAGGACAAAAGGCAGAAATTCCTTTTATTTCGGAGCAAAATTGCAGAAATTTCCCTAATTGTGGGGCCAAAAACAGAAATTCCCCTTATTTTGAAGCATAATTGCAGAAATTTCCCTTATTATGGGGAAAAATTGCAGAAATTTCTCTTATTTTAGGGCAAAATTGAAGAAATTTCACTAATTGTGGGCAAAAAGGCAGAAATTCTCCTTATTTTGGGGCAAAACTCAGAAATTCCACTTATTTTGGGGCAAAATTTTAGTAATTTTCCTTATTTTGGGGCAAAATTTCAGAAATTTTACTTATTTTGGGGCAAAATTGCAGAAATTTCACTTATTTCAGGCAAAAAAGGCAGAAATTGTCCTTATTTTGGGGCAAAAATGCAGAAATTCCTAATATTTTGTGCCAAAATTCAGAAATTCCCCTTATTTTGAGGTAAAAAGGCTGAAATTCACCTTATTTGGGGGCAAAAATGCAAAAATTTCCCTTATATTGGGGCAAAATTGCAGAAATTTCACTTATTTCAGGGTAATAAGTCAGAAATTTTCCTTATTTTGGGGCAAAAATGATAGAAATTCCCTTTGTTTTGGGGGAAAAAGACAGAAATTCCACTTATTTAGAGGCAAAAAAGCAGAAATTCCCCTTAATTTAGGGCAAAATTGCAGAAATTTCCCTTATTTAGGGGCAAAAAAACAGAAATTCCCCTTATTTTAAGGCAAAATTCCAGAAATTTCCTATATTATAAGGAAAAATTGCAGAAATTTCTTTTATTTAAGGGCAAAATTGCAGAAATTTCACTTATTTCAGAGAAAAAAAGCAAAAATTTTTCTTATTTTGGAGCAAAAAGGCAGAAATTCCCATTATTTTGGGGCAAAAAGGCAGAAATTCACATTATTTTGGGCTAAAATTGCAGAAATTTCACATATTTCAGGGCAAAAAGGCAGAAATTTCTCTTAATTTGGGGCAAAAATGAAGAAATTTCCCTTTTTTATGGCAAAAAGTTATGCATTCCCCTTATTTTCAGGCAAAAAGGCAGAAATTCCCTGTATTTTGGAGCAAAATTGCAGAAATTCCCCTAATTGTGGGGCAAAAAGGCAGAAATTTTCCATATTTTGGGGCAAAATTGCAGAAACTTCACTTACTTCATGGAAAAACAGCAGAAATTTTTTTAATTTTGGTGCAAAAAGGCAGAAATTTTCCATATTTTGGTGCAAAATTCAGAAATTTCCCTTATTTTGAGGTAAAATGCTGAAATTCCTTTTATTTTTGGGCAAAAGGCAGAAATTTCCCTATTTTTGGGGCAAATTTGCAGAAATTTCACTTATTTCAGGGTAATAAGTCAGAAATTTTCCTTATTTTGGGGCAAAACAGACAGAAATTCTCTTTGTTTTGGGGTAAAAAAACAGAAATTCCACTTATTTAGAAGCAAAAAGGCAAAAGTTCCCCTTATTTTGGAGCAAAAATGAAGAAATTTCCCTTTTTTATGGCAAAAAGATATGCATTCTTATTTTCGGACAAAAAGGCAGAAATTCCCCATATTTTGGGGCAAAAGGCAGAAATTCCCCTTATTTTGGGGCAAAATTGCAGAAATTTCCCTGATTTTGGGGCAAAAAACAGAAATTCCCCTTATTTTGAAGCAAAATTGCAGAAATTTCCCTTATTATGGGGAAAAATTGCAGAAATTTGCCTTATTTTAGGGCAAAATTGCAGAAATTTCATTATTTCAGAAAAAAAAGGCAAAAATTTTTCTTATTTGGGGCCAAAAAGGCAGTAATTCCCATTATTTTGGGGCAAAAAGGTAGAAATTCACCTTATTTTGGACTAAAATTGAAGAAATTTTACATATTTCAGGGCAAAAAGGCAGAAATTTCCATTAATTTAAGGCAAAAATGAAGAAATTTCCATTTTTTTATGGCAAAAGTTATGCATTCCCCTTATTTTCGGTCAAAAAGGCAGAAATTCCCTGTATTTTGGAGCAAAATTGCAGAAATTTCCCTAATTGTGGGGCAAAAAGGCAGAAATTCTCTTTATTTGGGGCAAAACTCAGAAATTCCACTTATTTTGGGGCAAAATTCCAGAGATTTTCCTTATTTTGGGGCAAAATTGCAGAAATTTCACTAATTGTGGGGCAAAATACAGAAATTCCCCTTATTTTGAAGCAAAATTGCAGAAATTTCCCTTATTATGGGGAAAAATTGCAGAAATTTCCCTTATTTTAGGGCAAAATTGTAGAAATTTCACTAATTGTGGGGCAAAAAGGCACAAATCCTCCATATTTTGGGGCAAAACTCAGAAATTCCACTTATTTTGGGGCAAAATTCCAGAAATTTTCTTTATTTTGAAGAGAAATTGCAGAAATTTTACTTATTTTGGGACAAAATTGCAGAAATTTCACTTATTTCAGGGAAAAAAGGCAGAAATTTTCCTTATTTTGGGGCAAAAAGGCAGAAATTCCTAATGTTTTGTGCCAAAATTCAGAAATTCCTATTATTTTGAGGTAAAAAGGCTGAAATTCTTCTTATTTGGGGTCAAAAAGGCAGAAATTTCCCTTATATTGGGGCAAAATTGCAGAAATTTCACTTATTTCAGGGTAATAAGTCAGAAATTTTCCTTATTTTGGGGCAATAATGAAAGAAATTCCCTTTGTTTTGGGGGAATAAGACAGAAATTCCACTTATTTAGAGGCAAAATGCAGAAATCCCCCCTATTTTAGGGCAAAATTGCAGAAATTTCCCTTATTTGGGGAAAAAAAAACAGAAATTCTCCTTATTTTGTGGCAAAATTCCAGAAATTATCTTTATTATGGGGGAAAATTGCAGAAATTTCTTTTATTTTAGGGCAAAATTGCAGAAATTTCATTTATTTCAGAGAAAAAAAAGCAAAAATTTTTCTTATTTTGGGGCAAAAAGGCAGAAATTCACCTTATTTTGGGCTAAAATTGCAGAAATTTCACATATTTCAGGGCAAAAAGGCAGAAATTTCTCTTAATTTGGGGCAAAAGTGAAGAAATTTCCCTTTTTTATGGCAAAAAGGTATGCATTCCCCTTATTTTCAGGCAAAAAGGCAGAAATTCCCCATATTTTGGAGCAAAATTGCAGAAATTCCCCTAACTGTGGGGCAAAAATGCAGAAATTCTCCTTATTTTTGGACAAAACTCAGAAATTCCACTTATTTTGGGGCAAAATTGCAGAAATTTCCCTTATTTTGAGGCAAAATTGCAGAAATTTCACTTATTTCAGGGAAAAAAAGGCAGAAATTTTCCTTATTTTGGGGCAAAAATGCAGAAATTCTTAATAATTTGTGGCAAAAATGCAGAAATTCCTAATATTTTGTTGCAAAAATGCAGAAATTTCCCTTATTTTGAGGTAAAAAGGCTGAAATTCCCCTTATATGGAGGCAAAAATGCAGAAATTTCCCTTATTTTGGTGCAAAATTGCAGAAATTTCACTTATTTTAGGGAAAAAAAGGCAGAAATTTTCCTTATTTTGGGGCAAAAAGGCAGAAATTCTCCATATTTTGGTGCAAAAATTAGAAATTTCCCTTATTTTGAGGTAAAATGCTGAAATTCCCCTTATTTTGGGGCAAAAGGCAGAAATTTCCCTATTTTGGGGGCAAATTTGCAGAAATTTCACTTATTTCAGTGTAATAAGTCAGAAATTTTCTTTATTTTATGGCAAAAAAGACAGAAATTCTCTTTGTTTTGGGGGAAAAAAACAGAAATTCCACTTATTTAGAAGCAAAAATGCAAAAGTTCCCCTTATTTTGGAGCAAAAATGAAGAAATTTCCTTTTTTTATGTAAAAAAGGTATGCATTCTTCTTATTTTCGGACAAAAAGGCAGAAATTCCCCATATTTTGGGGCAAAAGGCAGAAATTCCCATTATTTTGGGGCAAAATTGCAGAAATTTCTCTAATTGTGGGGCAAAAAACAGAAATTCCCCTTATTTTGTGGCAAAATTCCAGAAATTTCCCTTATTATGGGGAAAAATTGCAGAAATTTCCCTTATTTTAGGGCAAAATTGCAGAAATTTCAGTTATTTCAGAGAAAAAAGGCAAAAATTTTTCTTATTTTGGGGCAAAAAGGCAGAAATTCCCATTATTTTGGGGCAAAAAGGCAGAAATTCACCTTATTTTGGGCTAAAATTGCAGAAATTTAACATATTTCAGTGCAAAAATTCAGAAATTTCCCTTAATTTGGGGCAAAAATGAAGAAATTTCCCTTTTATATGGCAAAAAGGTATGCATTCACTCTATTTTGGGCAAAAAGGCAGAAATTCCTCGTATTTTGGAGCAAAATTGCAGAAATTCCCCTAATTGTGGGGCAAAATTCCAGAAATTTTCCTTATTTTGGGGCAAAATTGAAGAAATTTCACTTATTTTGTGGCAAAATTGCAGAAATTTCACTTATTTCAGGGAAAAAAGGCAGAAATTTTCCTTATTTTAGGGAAAAAGGCAAAAATTCTCCATATTTTGGTGCAAAAATCAGAAATTTCCCTTATTTTGAGGTAAAATGCTGAAATTCCCCTTATTTTGGGGCAAAAGGCAGAAATTTCCCTTTTTTTGGGGCAAATTTGCAGAAATTTCACTTATTTCCAGGAAAAAAGGCAGAAATTTTCCTTATTTTGGGGCAAAAAGGCAGAAATTTCTAATATTTTGTGGCAAAAATGCAGAAATTCCTAATATTTTGTTGCAAAAATGCAGAAAATTCCTTTTTTTTGAGATAAAAAGGCTGAAATTCCCCTTATTTGGGGGCAAAAAGGCAGAAATTTTTCTTATTTTGGGGCAAATTTGCAGAAATTTTACTTATTTCAGGGTTATAAGTCAAAAATTTTCCTTATTTTGGGGCAAAAAGACAGATATTCCCTTTGTTTTGGGGGAAAAAGACAGAAATTCCACTTATTTAGAGGCAAAAAGGCAAAAGTTCCTTTTATTTTGGAGCAAAAATGAAGAAATTTCTCTTTTTTATGGCAAAAAGGTATGCATTCTTCTTATTTTCAGACAAAAAGGCAGAAATTCCCCATATTTTGGGGCAAAGGGCAGAATTTCACCTTATTTTGGGCTAAAATTGCAGAAATATCACATATTTCAGGGCAAAAAGTCAGAAATTTCCCTTAATTTGGGGTAAAAATGAAGAAATTTCCCTTTTTTATGGCAAAAAGGTATGCATTCCCCTTATTTTGGGCAAAAAGGCAGAAATTCCCCGTATTTTGGAGCAAAATTGCAGAAATTTCCCTAATTGTGGGGCAAAATTCCAGAAATTTTCCTTATTTTGGGACAAAATTGCAGAAATTTCATTTATATTGGGGCAAAATTGCAGAAATTTCACTTATTTCCGGGAAAAAAGGCAGAAATTTTTCTTATTTTGGGGCAAAAAGGCAGGAATTCCAAATATTTTGTGGCAAAAATGCAGAAATTCCTAATATTTTGTTGCAAAAAATACAGAAATTTCCCTTATTTTGAGATAAAAAGGCTGAAATTCCCTTTATTTAGGGGCAAAAAGGCAGAAATATTTCTTATTTTGGGGCAAATTTGCAGAAATTTCACTTATTTCAGGGTTATAAGTCAGAAATGTTCCTTATTTTAGGGCAAAAAAGACAGAAATTGCCTTTGTTTTGGGGGAAAAAAACAGAAATTCCACTTATTTAGAGGCAGAAAGGCAAAAGTTCCCCTTATTTTGGAGCAAAAATGAAGAAATTTCCATTTTATGGCAAAAAGGTATGCATTCTTCTTATTTTCAGACAAAAAGGCAGAAATTCCCCATATTTTGGGGCACACGGCAGAAATTTCCCTTATTTTTGGGCAAAATTGCAGAAATTTCCCTAATTGTGGGGCAAAAAACAGAAATTCCCCTTATTTTGGGACAAAATTGCAGAAATTTCCCTTATTATGAAGAAAAATTGCAGAAATTTCCCTTAGTTTACGGCAAAATTGCAGAAATTTCACTAATTTTGGCGCAAAAAGGCAGAAATTCTCCTTATTTTGGGGCAAAACTCAGAAATTCCACTTATTTTGGGGCAAAATTCCAGAAATTTCCCTTATTTTGGGGCAAAATTGCAGAAATTTTACTTATTTTGGGGCAAAATTGCAGAAATTTCACTTATTTCAGGGAAAAAAGCAGAAATTTTCCTTTTTTTGGGCAAAAAGGCAGAAATTCCTAATATTTTGTGCCAAAAATCAGAAATTCCCCTTATTTTGAGGTAAAAAGGCTGAAATTCCCCTTATTTGGGGGCAAAAAGACAGAAATTTCCCTTATATTGGGGGAAAAGTGCAGAAATTTCACTTATTTTAGGGTAATAAGTCAGAAATTTTCCTTATTTTTGGGCAAAAATGACAGAAATTCCCTTTGTTTTGGGGGAAAAAGACAGAAATTCCACTTATTTAGAGGCAAAAAGCAAAAATTCCCCTTATTTTAGGGCAAAATTGCAGAAATTTGCCTTATTAGGGGGCAAAAAAACAGAAATTCCCCTTATTTTGTGGCAAAATTACAGAAATTTCCCTTATTATGGGGAAAAATTGCAGAAATTTCCCTTATTTTAGGGCAAAATTGCAGAAATTTCACTTATTTCAGAGAAAAAAGGCAAAAATTTTTCTTATTTTGCGGCAAAAAGGCAGAAATTCCCATTATTTTGGGGCAAAAAGGCAGAAATTCACCTTATTTTGGGCTAAAATTGCAGAAATTTCACATATTTCAGGGCAAAAAGTCAGAAATTTCCCTTAATTTGGGGAAAAAATGAAGAAATTTCTTTTTTTTATGGCAAAAAGGTATGCATTCCCATTTATTTTGGGCAAAAAGGCAGAATATCCCCGTAATTTGGAGCAAAATTGCAGAAATTCCCCTAATTGTGGGGCAAAATTCCAGAAATTTTCCTTATTTTGGGGCAAAATTGCTGAAATTTCACTTATTTTGGGGCAAAATTGCAGAAATTTCACTTATTTCAGGGAAAATAGGCAGAAATTTTCCTTATTTTGGGGCAAAAGGCAGAAATTCTCCATATTTTGGTGCAAAAATCAGAAATTTCCCATATTTTGAGGTAAAATGCTGAAATTCCCCTTATTATGGGGCAAAAGGCAGAAATTTCCCTTTTTTTGGGGCAAATTTGCAGAAATTTCACTTATTTCCGGGAAAAAAGGCAGAAATTTTTCTAATTTTGGGGCAAAAATAAAGAAATTCCTAGTATTTTGTGGCAAAAATGCAGAAATTCCTAATATTTTGTTGCAAAAATGCAGAAATTTCCCTTATTTTGAGATAAAAAGGCTGAAATTCCACTTATTTGGGGGCAAAAAGGCAGAAATTTTTCTTATTTTGGGGCTAATTTGCAGAAATTTCACTTATTTCAGGGTTATAAGTCAGAAATTTTCCTTATTTTGGAGCAAAAAAGACAGAAATTCCCTTTGTTTTGGGGGAAAAAGACAGAAATTCCACTTATTTAGAGGCAAAAAGGCAAAAGTTCCCCTTATTTTGGAGCAAAAATGAAGAAATTTCCCTTTTTTATGGCAAAAAGGTATGCATTCTTCTTATTTTCAGACAAAAAAGCAGAAATTCCCCATATTTTGGGGCAAAAGGCAGAAATTTCCCTTATTTTAGGGCAAAATTGCAGAAATTTCACTTATTTCAGAGAAAAAAGGCAAAAATTTTTCTTATTTTGGGGCAAAAAGGCAGAAATTCCCATTATTTTGGGACAAAAAGGCAGAAATTCACCTTATTTTGGGCTTAAATTGCAGAAATTTCACATATTTCAGGGCAAAAAGTCAGAAATTTCCCCTAATTTGGGGCAAAAATGAAGAAATTTTTCTTTTTTATGGCAAAAAGGTATGCATTCCCCTTATTTTGGGCAAAAAGGCAGAAATTCCCCGTATTTTGGAGCAAAATTGCAGAAATTCCCCTAATTGTGTGGCAAAATTCCAGAAATTTTCATTATTTTGGGGCAAAATTGCAGAAATTTCACTTATTTTGGGGCAAAATTGCAGAAATTTCACTTATTTCAGGGAAAATAGGCAGAAATTTTCCTTATTTTGGGGCAAAAAGGCAGAAATTCTCCATATTTTGTTGCAAAAATTCAAAATTTCCCTTATTTTGAGGTAAAATGCTGAAATTCCTTTTATTTTGGGGCAAAAGGCAGAAATTTCCCTTTTTTGGGGCAAATTTGCAGAAATTTCACTTATTTCCGAAAAAAAAGGCAGAAATTTTCCTTATTTTGGGGCAAAAAGGCAGAAATTCCTAATATTTTGTGGCAAAAATGCAGAAATTCCTAATATTTTGTTGCAAAAATGCACAAATTTCCCTTATTTTGAAATAAAAAGGCTGAAATTGCCCTTATTTGGGGGCAAAAAGGCAGAAATTTTTTTTATTTTGCGGCAAATTTGCAGAAATTTCACTAATTTCAGGGTTATAAGTCAGAAATTTTCCTTATTTTGGGGCAAAAAAGACTGAAATTCCCTTTGTTTTGGGGGAAAAAGACAGAAATTCCACTTATTTAGAGGCAAAAAGGCAAAAGTTCCCCTTATTTTGGAGCAAAAATGAAGAAATTTCCCTTTTTTATGGCAAAAAGGTATGCATTCTTCTTATTTTTAGACAAAAAGGCAGAAATTCCCCATATTTTGGGGCAAAATTGCAGAAATTTCCCTTATTATGAGGAAAAATTGCAGAAATTTCTCTTATTTTACGGCAAAATTGCAGAAATTTCACTAATTGTGGCGCAAAAATGCAGAAATTCTCCTTATTTTGGGGCAAAACTCAGAAATTCCACTTATTTTGGGGAAAAATTCCAGAAATTTCCCTTATTTTGGGGCAAAATTGCAGAAATTTTACTTATTTTGGGGCAAAATTGCAGAAATTTCACTTATTTCAGGGAAAAAAGCAGAAATTTTCCTTATTTTGGGGCAAAAAAGCAGAAATTCCTAATATTTTGTGACAAAATTCAGAAATTCCCCTTATTTTGAGGTAAAAAGGCTTAAATTCGCCTTATTTGGGGGCAAAAAGGCAGAAATTTTCCTTATATTGGGGCAAAATTGCAGAAATTTAACTTATTTCAGGGTAATAAGTCAGAAATTTTTATTATTTTGGGGCAAAAATGATAGAAATTCCCTTTGTTTTGGGGGAAAAAGACAGAAATTCCACTTATTTAGAGGCAAAAAAGCAGAAATTCCTCTTATTTTAGGACAAAATTGCAGAAATTTCCCTTATTTGGGGGCAAAAAAACAGAAATTCCTATTATTTTGGGGCAAAATTCCAGAAATTTCCCTTATTATGGGGAAAAATTGCAGAAATTTCCTTTAAATTGGGCAAAATTGCAGAAATTTCACTTATTTCAGAGAAAAAAGGCAAATATTTTTCTTATTTTGGGGCAAAAAGGCAGAAATTCCCATTATTTTGGGGCAAAAAGGCAGAAATTCTCTTTATTTTGGGCTAAAATTGCAGAAATTTCACATATTTAAGGGCAAAAAGGCAGAAATTTCCCTTAATTTGTGGCAAAAATGAAGAAATTTCCCTTTTTTATGGCAAAAAGGTATTCATTCCCTTTATTTTCGGGCAAAAAGGCAGAAATTCCCCGTATTTTGGAGCAAAATTGCAGAAATTCCCCTAATTGTGGGGCAAAAATGCAGAAATTCTCCTTAATTTTGAAAAAAACTCATAAATTCCACTTATTTTGGGGCAAAATTGCAGAAATTTCCCTTATTTTGGGGCAAAATTGCCGAAATTTCACTTATTTTAAGGCAAAATTGCAGAAATTTCACTTATTTCAGAGAAAAAAGGCAGAAATTTTCCTTATTTTGGGGCAAAAAGGCAGATATTCCCCTTATTTTGAGGTAAAATGCTGAAATTTTACTTATTTTGGGGCAAAAGGCAGAAATTTTTCTATTTTTGGGACAAATTTGCAGAAATTTCACTTATTTCATGGTAATAAGTCAGAAATTTTTTTTATTTTGGGGCACAAAAGACAGAAATTCTCTTTGATTTGGGGAAAAAAAACAGAAATTCCTCTAATTTAGAGGCAAAAAGGCAAATGTTCCCCTTATTTTGGAGCAAAAATGAAGAAATTTCCCTTTTTTATGGCAAAATGTATGCATTTTTCTCATTTTCAGACAAAAAGGCAGAAATTCCCCATATTTTGGGGCAAAAGGCAGAAATTCTCCTTATTTTGAGGCAAAATTGCAGAAATTTCCCTAATTGTGGGGCAAAAAACAGAAATTCCCCTTATTTTGTGGCAAAATTGCAGAAATTTCCCTTATTATGGGGAAAAATTGCAGAAATTTCCCTTATTTTAGGGCAAAATTGCAGAAATTTCACTTATTTCAGAGAAAAAAGGCAAAAATTTTTCTTATTTTGGGGCAAAAAGGCAGAAATTCCCATTATATTGGGACAAAAAGGCAGAAATTCACCTTATTTTGGGCTTAAATTGCAGAAATTTCACATATTTCAGGGCAAAAAGTCAGAAATTTCCCCTAATTTGGGGCAAAAATGAAGAAATTTTCCTTTTTTATGGCAAAAAGGTATGCATTCCCCTTATTTTGGGCAAAAAGGCAGAAATTCCCCGTATTTTGGAGCAAAATTGCAGAAATTCCCCTTATTGTGTGGCAAAATTCCAGAAATTTTCCTTATTTTGGGGCAAAATTGCAGAAATTTCACTTATTTTGGGGCAAAATTGCAGAAATTTCACTTATTTCAGGAAAAAAAGGCATAAATTTTTCCTTATTTTGGGGCAAAAGCAGAAATTCCTAATAATTTGTGGCAAAAATGCAGAAATTCCTAATATTTTGTTGCAAAAATGCAGATATTTCCCTTATTTTGAAATAAAAAGGCTGAAATTCCTCTTATTTAGGGGCAAAAAGGCAGAAATTTTTCTTATTTTGGGGTAAAATTGCAGAAATTTCACCTATTTCAGGGTAATAAGTCAGAAATTTTCCTTATTTTGGGGCGAAAATGACAGAAATTCCCTTTGTTTTGGGGGAAAAAGACAGAAATTCCACTTATTTAGAGGCAAAAAAGCAGAAATTCCCCTTATTTTAGGGCAAAATTGCAGAAATTTCCCTTATTTGGGAGCAAAAAAACAGAAATTCCCTTTATTTTGTGGCAAAATTTTAGATTTTTTCTTATTATGGAAAAAAAATTGCAGAAATTTCCCTTATTTTAGGGCAAAATTGCAGAAATTTCAGTTATTTCAGAGAAAAAAGGCAAAAATTTTTCTTATTTTGGGGCAAAAAGGCAGAAATTCCCATTATTTTGGGGCAAAAAGGCAGAAATTCACCTTATTTTGGGCTAAAATTGCAGAAATTTAACATATTTCAGTGCAAAAATTCAGAAATTTCCCTTAATTTGGGGCAAAAATGAAGAAATTTCCCTTTTATATGGCAAAAAGGTATGCATTCCCTCTATTTTGGGCAAAAAGGCAGAAATTCCTCGTATTTTGGAGCAAAATTGCAGAAATTCCCCTAATTGTGGGGCAAAATTCCAGAAATTTTCCTTATTTTGGGGCAACATTGAAGAAATTTCACTTATTTTGTGGCAAAATTGCAGAAATTTCACTTATTTCAGGGAAAAAAGGCAGAAATTTTCCTTATTTTGGGGAAAAAGGCAAAAATTCTCCATATTTTGGTGCAAAAATCAGAAATTTCCCTTATTTTGAGGTAAAATGCTGAAATTCCCCTTATTTTGGGGCAAAAGGCAGAAATTTCCCTTTTTTTGGGGCAAATTTGCAGAAATTTCACTTATTTCCAGGAAAAAAGGCAGAAATTTTCCTTATTTTGGGGCAAAAAGGCAGAAATTTCTAATATTTTGTGGCAAAAATGCAGAAATTCCTAACATTTTGTTGCAAAAATGCAGAAAATTCCCTTTTTTTGAGATAAAAAGGCTGAAATTCCCCTTATTTGGGGGCAAAAAGGCAGAAATTTTTCTTATTTTGGGGCAAATTTGCAGAAATTTCACTTATTTCAGGGTTATAAGTCAGAAATTTTCCTTATTTTGGGGCAAAAAGACAGATATTCCCTTTGTTTTGGGGGAAAAAGACAGAAATTCCACTTATTTAGAGGCAAAAAGGCAAAAGTTCCTTTTATTTTGGAGCAAAAATGAAGAAATTTCTCTTTTTTATGGCAAAAAGGTATGCATTCTTCTTATTTTCAGACAAAAAGGCAGAAATTCCCCATATTTTGGGGCAAAGGGCAGAATTTCACCTTATTTTGGGCTAAAATTGCAGAAATATCACATATTTCAGGGCAAAAAGTCAGAAATTTCCCTTAATTTGGGGTAAAAATGAAGAAATTTCCCTTTTTTATGGCAAAAAGGTATGCATTCCCCTTATTTTGGGCAAAAAGGCAGAAATTCCCCGTATTTTGGAGCAAAATTGCAGAAATTCCCCTAATTGTGGGGCAAAATTCCAGAAATTTTCCTTATTTTGGGACAAAATTGCAGAAATTTCATTTATATTGGGGCAAAATTGCAGAAATTTCACTTATTTCCGGGAAAAAAGGCAGAAATTTTTCTTATTTTGGGGCAAAAAGGCAGGAATTCCAAATATTTTGTGGCAAAAATGCAGAAATTCCTAATATTTTGTTGCAAAAATGCAGAAATTTCCCTTATTTTGAGATAAAAAGGCTGAAATTCCCTTTATTTAGGGGCAAAAAGGCAGAAATATTTCTTATTTTGGGGCAAATTTGCAGAAATTTCACTTATTTCAGGGTTATAAGTCAGAAATGTTCCTTATTTTAGGGCAAAAAAGACAGAAATTGCCTTTGTTTTGGGGGAAAAGAACAGAAATTCCACTTATTTAGAGGCAAAAAGGCAAAAGTTCCCCTTATTTTGGAGCAAAAATGAAGAAATTTCCATTTTATGGCAAAAAGGTATGCATTCTTCTTATTTTCAGACAAAAAGGCAGAAATTCCCCATATTTTGGGGCACACGGCAGAAATTTCCCTTATTTTTGGGCAAAATTGCAGAAATTTCCCTAATTGTGGGGCAAAAAACAGAAATTCCCCTTATTTTGGGGCAAAATTGCAGAAATTTCCCTTATTATGAAGAAAAATTGCAGAAATTTCCCTTATTTTACGGCAAAATTGCAGAAATTTCACTAATTGTGGCGCAAAAAGGCAGAAATTCTCCTTATTTTGGGGCAAAACTCAGAAATTCCACTTATTTTGGGGCAAAATTCCAGAAATTTCCCTTATTTTGGGGCAAAATTGCAGAAATTTCACTTATTTTGGGGCAAAATTGCAGAAATTTCACTTATTTCAGGGAAAATAGGCAGAAATTTTCCTTATTTTGGGGCAAAAAGGCAGAAATTCTCCATATTTTGTTGCAAAAATTCAAAATTTCCCTTATTTTGAGGTAAAATGCTGAAATTCCTTTTATTTTGGGGCAAAAGGCAGAAATTTCCCTTTTTTGGGGCAAATTTGCAGAAATTTCACTTATTTCCGAAAAAAAAGGCAGAAATTTTCCTTATTTTGGGGCAAAAAGGCAGAAATTCCTAATATTTTGTGGCAAAAATGCAGAAATTCCTAATATTTTGTTGCAAAAATGCAGAAATTTCCCTTATTTTGAAATAAAAAGGCTGAAATTGCCCTTATTTGGGGGCAAAAATGCAGAAATTTTTTTTATTTTGTGGCAAATTTGCAGAAATTTCACTTATTTCAGGGTTATAAGTCAGAAATTTTCCTTATTTTGGGGCAAAAAAGACTGAAATTCCCTTTGTTTTGGGGGAAAAAGACAGAAATTCCACTTATTTAGAGGCAAAAAGGCAAAAGTTCCCCTTATTTTGGAGCAAAAATGAAGAAATTTCCCTTTTTTATGGCAAAAAGGTATGCATTCTTCTTATTTTTAGACAAAAAGGCAGAAATTCCCCATATTTTGGGGCAAAAGGCAGAAATTTTTCTTATTATGAGGAAAAATTGCAGAAATTTCCATTATTTTACGGCAAAATTGCAGAAATTTCACTAATTGTGGCGCAAAAAGGCAGAAATTCTCCTTATTTTGGGGCAAAACTCAGAAATTCCACTTAATTTGGGGAAAAATTCCAGAAATTGCCCTTATTTTGGGGCAAAATTGCAGAAATTTTACTTATTTCGGGGCAAAATTGCAGAAATTTCACTTATTTCAGGGAAAAAAGCAGAAATTTTCCTTATTTTGGGGCAAAAAGGCAGAAATTCCTAATATTTTGTGCCAAAATTCAGAAATTCCCCTTATTTTGAGGAAAAAAGATTGAAATTCCCCTTATTTGGCTGAAAAAAGGCAGAAATTTTCCTTATATTTGGGCAAAATTGCAGAAATTTCACTTATTTCAGAGTAATAAGTCAGAAATTTTTTTTATTTTGGGGCAAAAATGACAGAAATTCCCTTTGTTTTGGGGGAAAAAGACAGAAATTCCACTTATTTAGAGGCAAAAAAGCAGAAATTCCCCTTATTTTAGGGCAAAATTGCAGAAATTTCCCTTATTTGGGGGCAAAAAAACAGAAATTCCCCTTAGTTTGTGGCAAAATTCCAGAAATTTCCCTTATTATGGGGAAAAATTGCAGAAATTTCCCTTATTTTATGGCAAAATTGCAGAAATTTCACTTATTTCGGAGAAAAAAGGCAAAAATTTTTCTTATTTTGGAGCAAATTTGCAGAAATTCCCATTATTTTGGGGCAAAAAAGCAGAAATTCACCTTATTTTGGGCTAAAATTGCAGAAACTTCACATATTTCAGGGCAAAAAGTCAGAAATTTCCCTTAATTTGGGGCAAAAATGAAGAAATTTCCCTTTTTTATGGCAAAAAGGTATGCATTCCCTTTATTTCGGGATAAAAGGCAGAAATTCCCCGTATTTTGGAGCAAAATTGCAGAAATTCCCCTAATTGTGGGGCAAAATTCCAGAAATTTTCTTTATTTTGGGGCAAAATTGCAGAAATTTCACTTATTTTGGGGCAAAATTGCAGAAATTTCACTTATTTCAGGGAAAAAATGCAGAAATTTTTCTTATTTTGGGGCAAAAAGGCAGAAATTCTCTATATTTTGGTGCAATAATCAGAAATTTCCCTTATTTTGAGGTAAAATGCTGAAATTCCCCTTATTTTGGGGCAAAAGGCAGAAATTTCCCTTTTTTTGGGGCAAATTTGCAGAAATTTCACTTATTTCCGGGAAAAAAGGCAGAAATTTTCCTTCTTTTGTGGCGAAAAGGCAGAAATTCCTAATATTTTGTGGCAAAAATGCAGAAATTCCTAATATTTTGTTGCAAAAATGCAGAAATTTCTCTTATTTTGAGATAAAAAGGCTGAAATTCCACTTATTTAGGGGCAAAAAGGCAGAAATTTTTCTTATTTTAGGGCAAATTTGCAGAAATTTCACTTATTTCAGGGTTATAAGTCAGAAATTTTCCTTATTTTGGGGCAAAAAAGACAGAAATTCCCTTTGTTTTGGGGGAAAAAGACAGAAATTCCTCTTATTTAGAGGCAAAATGGCAAAAGTTCCCCTTATTTTGGAGCAAAAATGAAGAAATTTCCCTTTTTTATGGCAAAAAGGTATGCATTCTTTTTATTTTCAGATAAAAAGGCAGAAATTCCCCATATTTTGTGGCAAACGGCAGAAATTTCCCTTATTTTTGGGCAAAATTGCAGAAATTTCCCTAATTTTGGGCCAAAAACAGAAATTCTTCTTATTTTGGGGCAAAATTGCAGAAATTTCCCTTATTACGAGGAAAAATTGCAGAAATTTCCCTTATTTTACGGCAAAATTGCAGAAATTTCACTTATTTCAGAGAAAAAAGGCAAAAATTTTTCTTATTTTGGGGCAAAAAGGCAGAAATTCCCATTTTTTTGGGGCAAAAAGGCAGAAATTCACCTTATTTTGGGCTAAAATTGCAGAAATTTCACATATTTCAGGGCAAAAAGTCAAAAATTTCCCTTAATTTGGGGCAAAAATGAAGAAATTTCCCTTTTTTTATGGCACAAAGGTATGCATTCCCCTTATTTTGGGCAAAAAGGCAGAAATTCCCCGTATTTTGGAGCAAAATTGCAGAAATTCCCCTAATTGTGGGGCAAAATTCCAGAAATTTTCCTTATTTTGGGACAAAATTGCAGAAATTTCATTTATATTGGGGCAAAATTGCAGAAATTTCACTTATTTCCGGGAAAAAAGGCAGAAATTTTTCTTATTTTGGGGCAAAAAGGCAGGAATTCCAAATATTTTGTGGCAAAAATGCAGAAATTCCTAATATTTTGTTGCAAAAATGCAGAAATTTCCCTTATTTTGAGATAAAAAGGCTGAAATTCCCTTTATTTAGGGGCAAAAAGGCAGAAATATTTCTTATTTTGGGGCAAATTTGCAGAAATTTCACTTATTTCAGGGTTATAAGTCAGAAATGTTCCTTATTTTAGGGCAAAAAAGACAGAAATTGCCTTTGTTTTGGGGGAAAAGAACAGAAATTCCACTTATTTAGAGGCAAAAAGGCAAAAGTTCCCCTTATTTTGGAGCAAAAATGAAGAAATTTCCATTTTATGGCAAAAAGGTATGCATTCTTCTTATTTTCAGACAAAAAGGCAGAAATTCCCCATATTTTGGGGCACACGGCAGAAATTTCCCTTATTTTTGGGCAAAATTGCAGAAATTTCCCTAATTGTGGGGCAAAAAACAGAAATTCCCCTTATTTTGGGGCAAAATTGCAGAAATTTCCCTTATTATGAAGAAAAATTGCAGAAATTTCCCTTATTTTACGGCAAAATTGCAGAAATTTCACTAATTGTGGCGCAAAAAGGCAGAAATTCTCCTTATTTTGGGGCAAAACTCAGAAATTCCACTTATTTTGGGGCAAAATTCCAGAAATTTCCCTTATTTTGGGGCAAAATTGCAGAAATTTTACTTATTTTGGGGCAAAATTGCAGAAATTTCACTTATTTCAGGGAAAAAAGCAGAAATTTTCCTTTTTTGGGGGCAAAAAGGCAGAAATTCCTAATATTTTGTGCCAATTTCAGAAATTCCCCTTATTTTGAGGTAAAAAGGCTGAAATTCCCCTTATTTGGGGGCAAAAAGACAGAAATTTCCCTTATATTGGGGAAAAAGTGCAGAAATTTCACTTATTTCAGGGTAATAAGTCAGAAATTTTCCTTATTTTGGGGCAAAAATGACAGAAATTCTCTTTGTTTTGTGGGAAAAAGACAGAAATTCCACTTATTTAGAGGCAAAAAGCAAAAATTCCCCTTATTTTAGGGCAAAATTGCAGAAATTTCCCTTATTAGGGGGCAAAAAAACAGAAATTCCCCTTATTTTGTGGCAAAATTCCAGAAATTTCCCTTATTATGGGGAAAAATTGCAGAAATTTCCCTTATTTTAGGGCAAAATTGCAGAAATTTCACTTATTTCAGAGAAAATAGGCAAAAATTTTTCTTATTTTGGGGCAAAAAGGCAGAAATTCCCATTATTTTGGGGCAAAAAGGCAGAAATTCACCTTATTTTGGGCTAAAATTGCAGAAATTTCACATATTTCAGGGCAAAAAGTCAGAAATTTCCCTTAATTTGGGGAAAAAATGAAGAAATTTCTTTTTTTTATGGCAAAAAGGTATGCATTCCCATTTATTTTGGGCAAAAAGGCAGAAATTCCCCGTATTTTGGAGCAAAATTGCAGAATTTCCCCTAATTGTGGGGCAAAATTCCAGAAATTTTCCTTATTTTGGGGCAAAATTGCAGAAATTTCACTTATTTTGGGGCAAAATTGCAGAAATTTCACTTATTTCCGAAAAAAAAGGCAGAAATTTTCCTTATTTTGGGGCAAAAAGGCAGAAATTCCTAATATTTTGTGGCAAAAATGCAGAAATTCCTAATATTTTGTTGCAAAAATGCAGAAATTTCCCTTATTTTGAGATAAAAAGGCTGAAATTCCACTTATTTGGGGGCAAAAAGGCAGAAATTTTTCTTATTTTGGGGCTAATTTGCAGAAATTTCACTTATTTCAGGGTTATAAGTCAGAAATTTTCCTTATTTTGGAGCAAAAAAGACAGAAATTCCCTTTGTTTTGGGGGAAAAAGACAGAAATTCCACTTATTTAGAGGCAAAAAGGCAAAAGTTCCCCTTATTTTGGAGCAAAAATGAAGAAATTTCCCTTTTTTATGGCAAAAAGGTATGCATTCTTCTTATTTTCAGACAAAAAAGCAGAAATTCCCCATATTTTGGGGCAAAAGGCAGAAATTTCCCTTATTTTAGGGCAAAATTGCAGAAATTTCACTTATTTCAGAGAAAAAAGGCAAAAATTTTTCTTATTTTGGGGCAAAAAGGCAGAAATTCCCATTATTTTGGGACAAAAAGGCAGAAATTCACCTTATTTTGGGCTTAAATTGCAGAAATTTCACATATTTCAGGGCAAAAAGTCAGAAATTTCCCCTAATTTGGGGCAAAAATGAAGAAATTTTCCTTTTTTATGGCAAAAAGGTATGCATTCCCCTTATTTTGGGCAAAAAGGCAGAAATTCCCCGTATTTTGGAGCAAAATTGCAGAAATTCCCCTTATTGTGTGGCAAAATTCCAGAAATTTTCCTTATTTTGGGGCAAAATTGCAGAAATTTCACTTATTTTGGGGCAAAATTGCAGAAATTTCACTTATTTCAGGGAAAATAGGCAGAAATTTTCCTTATTTTGGGGCAAAATGGCAGAAATTCTCCATATTTTGTTGCAAAAATTAAAAATTTCCCTTATTTTGAGGTAAAATGCTGAAATTCCTTTTATTTTGGGGCAAAAGGCAGAAATTTCCCTTTTTTGGGGCAAATTTGCAGAAATTTTACTTATTTCCGAAAAAAAAGGCAGAAATTTTCCTTATTTTGGGGCAAAAAGGCAGAAATTCCTAATATTTTGTGGCAAAAATGCAGAAATTCCTAATATTTTGTTGCAAAAATGCAGAAATTTCCCTTATTTTGAAATAAAAAGGCTGAAATTGCCCTTATTTGGGGGCAAAAAGGCAGAAATTTTTTTTATTTTGTGGCAAATTTGCAGAAATTTCACTTATTTCAGGGTTATAAGTCAGAAATTTTCCTTATTTTGTGGCAAAAAAGACTGAAATTCCCTTTGTTTTGGGGGAAAAAGACAGAAATTCCACTTATTTAGAGGCAAAAAGGCAAAAGTTCCCCTTATTTTGGAGCAAAAATGAAGAAATTTCCCTTTTTTATGGCAAAAAGGTATGCATTCTTCTTATTTTCAGACAAAAAGGCAGAAATTCCCCATATTTTGGGGCAAAGGGCAGAATTTCACCTTATTTTGGGCTAAAATTGCAGAAATATCACATATTTCAGGGCAAAAAGTCAGAAATTTCCCTTAATTTGGGGTAAAAATGAAGAAATTTCCCTTTTTTATGGCAAAAAGGTATGCATTCCCCTTATTTTGGGCAAAAAGGCAGAAATTCCCCGTATTTTGGAGCAAAATTGCAGAAATTCCCCTAATTGTGGGGCAAAATTCCAGAAATTTTCCTTATTTTGGGACAAAATTGCAGAAATTTCATTTATATTGGGGCAAAATTGCAGAAATTTCACTTATTTCCGGGAAAAAAGGCAGAAATTTTTCTTATTTTGGGGCAAAAAGGCAGGAATTCCAAATATTTTGTGGCAAAAATGCAGAAATTCCTAATATTTTGTTGCAAAAATGCAGAAATTTCCCTTATTTTGAGATAAAAAGGCTGAAATTCCCTTTATTTAGGGGCAAAAAGGCAGAAATATTTCTTATTTTGGGGCAAATTTGCAGAAATTTCACTTATTTCAGGGTTATAAGTCAGAAATGTTCCTTTTTTAGGGCAAAAAAGACAGAAATTGCCTTTGTTTTGGGGGAAAAGAACAGAAATTCCACTTATTTAGAGGCAAAAAGGCAAAAGTTCCCCTTATTTTGGAGCAAAAATGAAGAAATTTCCATTTTATGGCAAAAAGGTATGCATTCTTCTTATTTTCAGACAAAAAGGCAGAAATTCCCCATATTTTGGGGCACACGGCAGAAATTTCCCTTATTTTTGGGCAAAATTGCAGAAATTTCCCTAATTGTGGGGCAAAAAACAGAAATTCCCCTTATTTTGGGGCAAAATTGCAGAAATTTCCCTTATTATGAAGAAAAATTGCAGAAATTTCCCTTATTTTACGGCAAAATTGCAGAAATTTCACTAATTGTGGCGCAAAAAGGCAGAAATTCTCCTTATTTTGGGGCAAAACTCAGAAATTCCACTTATTTTGGGGCAAAATTCCAGAAATTTCCCTTATTTTGGGGCAAAATTGCAGAAATTTCACTTATTTTGGGGCAAAATTGCAGAAATTTCACTTATTTCAGGGAAAATAGGCAGAAATTTTCCTTATTTTGGGGCAAAAAGGCAGAAATTCTCCATATTTTGTTGCAAAAATTCAAAATTTCCCTTATTTTGAGGTAAAATGCTGAAATTCCTTTTATTTTGGGGCAAAAGGCAGAAATTTCCCTTTTTTGGGGCAAATTTGCAGAAATTTCACTTATTTCCGAAAAAAAAGGCAGAAATTTTCCTTATTTTGGGGCAAAAAGGCAGAAATTCCTAATATTTTGTGGCAAAAATGCAGAAATTCCTAATATTTTGTTGCAAAAATGCAGAAATTTCCCTTATTTTGAAATAAAAAGGCTGAAATTGCCCTTATTTGGGGGCAAAAATGCAGAAATTTTTTTTATTTTGTGGCAAATTTGCAGAAATTTCACTTATTTCAGGGTTATAAGTCAGAAATTTTCCTTATTTTGGGGCAAAAAAGACTGAAATTCCCTTTGTTTTGGGGGAAAAAGACAGAAATTCCACTTATTTAGAGGCAAAAAGGCAAAAGTTCCCCTTATTTTGGAGCAAAAATGAAGAAATTTCCCTTTTTTATGGCAAAAAGGTATGCATTCTTCTTATTTTTAGACAAAAAGGCAGAAATTCCCCATATTTTGGGGCAAAAGGCAGAAATTTTTCTTATTATGAGGAAAAATTGCAGAAATTTCCATTATTTTACGGCAAAATTGCAGAAATTTCACTAATTGTGGCGCAAAAAGGCAGAAATTCTCCTTATTTTGGGGCAAAACTCAGAAATTCCACTTAATTTGGGGAAAAATTCCAGAAATTGCCCTTATTTTGGGGCAAAATTGCAGAAATTTTACTTATTTCGGGGCAAAATTGCAGAAATTTCACTTATTTCAGGGAAAAAAGCAGAAATTTTCCTTATTTTGGGGCAAAAAGGCAGAAATTCCTAATATTTTGTGCCAAAATTCAGAAATTCCCCTTATTTTGAGGAAAAAAGATTGAAATTCCCCTTATTTGGCTGAAAAAAGGCAGAAATTTTCCTTATATTTGGGCAAAATTGCAGAAATTTCACTTATTTCAGAGTAATAAGTCAGAAATTTTTTTTATTTTGGGGCAAAAATGACAGAAATTCCCTTTGTTTTGGGGGAAAAAGACAGAAATTCCACTTATTTAGAGGCAAAAAAGCAGAAATTCCCCTTATTTTAGGGCAAAATTGCAGAAATTTCCCTTATTTGGGGGCAAAAAAACAGAAATTCCCCTTAGTTTGTGGCAAAATTCCAGAAATTTCCCTTATTATGGGGAAAAATTGCAGAAATTTCCCTTATTTTATGGCAAAATTGCAGAAATTTCACTTATTTCGGAGAAAAAAGGCAAAAATTTTTCTTATTTTGGAGCAAATTTGCAGAAATTCCCATTATTTTGGGGCAAAAAAGCAGAAATTCACCTTATTTTGGGCTAAAATTGCAGAAACTTCACATATTTCAGGGCAAAAAGTCAGAAATTTCCCTTAATTTGGGGCAAAAATGAAGAAATTTCCCTTTTTTATGGCAAAAAGGTATGCATTCCCTTTATTTCGGGATAAAAGGCAGAAATTCCCCGTATTTTGGAGCAAAATTGCAGAAATTCCCCTAATTGTGGGGCAAAATTCCAGAAATTTTCTTTATTTTGGGGCAAAATTGCAGAAATTTCACTTATTTTGGGGCAAAATTGCAGAAATTTCACTTATTTCAGGGAAAAAATGCTGAAATTTTTCTTATTTTGGGGCAAAAAGGCAGAAATTCTCTATATTTTGGTGCAATAATCAGAAATTTCCCTTATTTTGAGGTAAAATGCTGAAATTCCCCTTATTTTGGGGCAAAAGGCAGAAATTTCCCTTTTTTTGGGGCAAATTTGCAGAAATTTCACTTATTTCCGGGAAAAAAGGCAGAAATTTTCCTTCTTTTGTGGCGAAAAGGCAGAAATTCCTAATATTTTGTGGCAAAAATGCAGAAATTCCTAATATTTTGTTGCAAAAATGCAGAAATTTCTCTTATTTTGAGATAAAAAGGCTGAAATTCCACTTATTTAGGGGCAAAAAGGCAGAAATTTTTCTTATTTTAGGGCAAATTTGCAGAAATTTCACTTATTTCAGGGTTATAAGTCAGAAATTTTCCTTATTTTGGGGCAAAAAAGACAGAAATTCCCTTTGTTTTGGGGGAAAAAGACAGAAATTCCTCTTATTTAGAGGCAAAATGGCAAAAGTTCCCCTTATTTTGGAGCAAAAATGAAGAAATTTCCCTTTTTTATGGCAAAAAGGTATGCATTCTTTTTATTTTCAGATAAAAAGGCAGAAATTCCCCATATTTTGTGGCAAACGGCAGAAATTTCCCTTATTTTTGGGCAAAATTGCAGAAATTTCCCTAATTTTGGGCCAAAAACAGAAATTCTTCTTATTTTGGGGCAAAATTGCAGAAATTTCCCTTATTACGAGGAAAAATTGCAGAAATTTCCCTTATTTTACGGCAAAATTGCAGAAATTTCACTTATTTCAGAGAAAAAAGGCAAAAATTTTTCTTATTTTGGGGCAAAAAGGCAGAAATTCCCATTTTTTTGGGGCAAAAAGGCAGAAATTCACCTTATTTTGGGCTAAAATTGCAGAAATTTCACATATTTCAGGGCAAAAAGTCAAAAATTTCCCTTAATTTGGGGCAAAAATGAAGAAATTTCCCTTTTTTTATGGCACAAAGGTATGCATTCCCCTTATTTTGGGCAAAAAGGCAGAAATTCCCCGTATTTTGGAGCAAAATTGCAGAAATTCCCCTAATTGTGGGGCAAAATTCCAGAAATTTTCCTTATTTTGGGACAAAATTGCAGAAATTTCATTTATATTGGGGCAAAATTGCAGAAATTTCACTTATTTCCGGGAAAAAAGGCAGAAATTTTTCTTATTTTGGGGCAAAAAGGCAGGAATTCCAAATATTTTGTGGCAAAAATGCAGAAATTCCTAATATTTTGTTGCAAAAATGCAGAAATTTCCCTTATTTTGAGATAAAAAGGCTGAAATTCCCTTTATTTAGGGGCAAAAAGGCAGAAATATTTCTTATTTTGGGGCAAATTTGCAGAAATTTCACTTATTTCAGGGTTATAAGTCAGAAATGTTCCTTATTTTAGGGCAAAAAAGACAGAAATTGCCTTTGTTTTGGGGGAAAAGAACAGAAATTCCACTTATTTAGAGGCAAAAAGGCAAAAGTTCCCCTTATTTTGGAGCAAAAATGAAGAAATTTCCATTTTATGGCAAAAAGGTATGCATTCTTCTTATTTTCAGACAAAAAGGCAGAAATTCCCCATATTTTGGGGCACACGGCAGAAATTTCCCTTATTTTTGGGCAAAATTGCAGAAATTTCCCTAATTGTGGGGCAAAAAACAGAAATTCCCCTTATTTTGGGGCAAAATTGCAGAAATTTCCCTTATTATGAAGAAAAATTGCAGAAATTTCCCTTATTTTACGGCAAAATTGCAGAAATTTCACTAATTGTGGCGCAAAAAGGCAGAAATTCTCCTTATTTTGGGGCAAAACTCAGAAATTCCACTTATTTTGGGGCAAAATTCCAGAAATTTCCCTTATTTTGGGGCAAAATTGCAGAAATTTTACTTATTTTGGGGCAAAATTGCAGAAATTTCACTTATTTCAGGGAAAAAAGCAGAAATTTTCCTTTTTTGGGGGCAAAAAGGCAGAAATTCCTAATATTTTGTGCCAAAATTCAGAAATTCCCCTTATTTTGAGGTAAAAAGGCTGAAATTCCCCTTATTTGGGGGCAAAAAGACAGAAATTTCCCTTATATTGGGGAAAAAGTGCAGAAATTTCACTTATTTCAGGGTAATAAGTCAGAAATTTTCCTTATTTTGGGGCAAAAATGACAGAAATTCTCTTTGTTTTGGGGGAAAAAGACAGAAATTCCACTTATTTAGAGGCAAAAAGCAAAAATTCCCCTTATTTTAGGGCAAAATTGCAGAAATTTCCCTTATTAGGGGGCAAAAAAACAGAAATTCCCCTTATTTTGTGGCAAAATTCCAGAAATTTCCCTTATTATGGGGAAAAATTGCAGAAATTTCCCTTATTTTAGGGCAAAATTGCAGAAATTTCACTTATTGCTGAGAAAAGAGGCAAAAATTTTTCTTATTTTGGGGCAAAAAGGCAGAAATTCCCATTATTTTGGGGCAAAAAGGCAGAAATTCACCTTATTTTGGGCTAAAATTGCAGAAATTTCACATATTTCAGGGCAAAAAGTCAGAAATTTCCCTTAATTTGGGGAAAAAATGAAGAAATTTCTTTTTTTTATGGCAAAAAGGTATGCATTCCCATTTATTTTGGGCAAAAAGGCAGAAATTCCCCGTATTTTGGAGCAAAATTGCAGAAATTCCCCTAATTGTGGGGCAAAATTCCAGAAATTTTCCATATTTTGGGGCAAAATTGCAGAAATTTCACTTATTTTGGGGCAAAATTGCAGAAATTTCACTTATTTCAGGGAAAAAATGCAGAAATTTTTCTTATTTTGGGGCAAAAAGGCAGAAATTCTCTATATTTTGGTGCAATAATCAGAAATTTCCCTTATTTTGAGGTAAAATGCTGAAATTCCCCTTATTTTGGGGCAAAAGGCAGAAATTTCCCTTTTTTTGGGGCAAATTTGCAGAAATTTCACTTATTTCCGGGAAAAAAGGCAGAAATTTTCCTTCTTTTGTGGCGAAAAGGCAGAAATTCCTAATATTTTGTGGCAAAAATGCAGAAATTCCTAATATTTTGTTGCAAAAATGCAGAAATTTCTCTTATTTTGAGATAAAAAGGCTGAAATTCCACTTATTTAGGGGCAAAAAGGCAGAAATTTTTCTTATTTTAGGGCAAATTTGCAGAAATTTCACTTATTTCAGGGTTATAAGTCAGAAATTTTCCTTATTTTGGGGCAAAAAAGACAGAAATTCCCTTTGTTTTGGGGGAAAAAGACAGAAATTCCTCTTATTTAGAGGCAAAATGGCAAAAGTTCCCCTTATTTTGGAGCAAAAATGAAGAAATTTCCCTTTTTTATGGCAAAAAGGTATGCATTCTTTTTATTTTCAGATAAAAAGGCAGAAATTCCCCATATTTTGTGGCAAACGGCAGAAATTTCCCTTATTTTTGGGCAAAATTGCAGAAATTTCCCTAATTTTGGGCCAAAAACAGAAATTCTTCTTATTTTGGGGCAAAATTGCAGAAATTTCCCTTATTACGAGGAAAAATTGCAGAAATTTCCCTTATTTTACGGCAAAATTGCAGAAATTTCACTTATTTCAGAGAAAAAAGGCAAAAATTTTTCTTATTTTGGGGCAAAAAGGCAGAAATTCCCATTTTTTTGGGGCAAAAAGGCAGAAATTCACCTTATTTTGGGCTAAAATTGCAGAAATTTCACATATTTCAGGGCAAAAAGTCAAAAATTTCCCTTAATTTGGGGCAAAAATGAAGAAATTTCCCTTTTTTTATGGCACAAAGGTATGCATTCCCCTTATTTTGGGCAAAAAGGCAGAAATTCCCCGTATTTTGGAGCAAAATTGCAGAAATTCCCCTAATTGTGGGGCAAAATTCCAGAAATTTTCCTTATTTTGGGACAAAATTGCAGAAATTTCATTTATATTGGGGCAAAATTGCAGAAATTTCACTTATTTCCGGGAAAAAAGGCAGAAATTTTTCTTATTTTGGGGCAAAAAGGCAGGAATTCCAAATATTTTGTGGCAAAAATGCAGAAATTCCTAATATTTTGTTGCAAAAATGCAGAAATTTCCCTTATTTTGAGATAAAAAGGCTGAAATTCCCTTTATTTAGGGGCAAAAAGGCAGAAATATTTCTTATTTTGGGGCAAATTTGCAGAAATTTCACTTATTTCAGGGTTATAAGTCAGAAATGTTCCTTATTTTAGGGCAAAAAAGACAGAAATTGCCTTTGTTTTGGGGGAAAAGAACAGAAATTCCACTTATTTAGAGGCAAAAAGGCAAAAGTTCCCCTTATTTTGGAGCAAAAATGAAGAAATTTCCATTTTATGGCAAAAAGGTATGCATTCTTCTTATTTTCAGACAAAAAGGCAGAAATTCCCCATATTTTGGGGCACACGGCAGAAATTTCCCTTATTTTTGGGCAAAATTGCAGAAATTTCCCTAATTGTGGGGCAAAAAACAGAAATTCCCCTTATTTTGGGGCAAAATTGCAGAAATTTCCCTTATTATGAAGAAAAATTGCAGAAATTTCCCTTATTTTACGGCAAAATTGCAGAAATTTCACTAATTGTGGCGCAAAAAGGCAGAAATTCTCCTTATTTTGGGGCAAAACTCAGAAATTCCACTTATTTTGGGGCAAAATTCCAGAAATTTCCCTTATTTTGGGGCAAAATTGCAGAAATTTTACTTATTTTGGGGCAAAATTGCAGAAATTTCACTTATTTCAGGGAAAAAAGCAGAAATTTTCCTTTTTTGGGGGCAAAAAGGCAGAAATTCCTAATATTTTGTGCCAATTTCAGAAATTCCCCTTATTTTGAGGTAAAAAGGCTGAAATTCCCCTTATTTGGGGGCAAAAAGACAGAAATTTCCCTTATATTGGGGAAAAAGTGCAGAAATTTCACTTATTTCAGGGTAATAAGTCAGAAATTTTCCTTATTTTGGGGCAAAAATGACAGAAATTCTCTTTGTTTTGTGGGAAAAAGACAGAAATTCCACTTATTTAGAGGCAAAAAGCAAAAATTCCCCTTATTTTAGGGCAAAATTGCAGAAATTTCCCTTATTAGGGGGCAAAAAAACAGAAATTCCCCTTATTTTGTGGCAAAATTCCAGAAATTTCCCTTATTATGGGGAAAAATTGCAGAAATTTCCCTTATTTTAGGGCAAAATTGCAGAAATTTCACTTATTTCAGAGAAAATAGGCAAAAATTTTTCTTATTTTGGGGCAAAAAGGCAGAAATTCCCATTATTTTGGGGCAAAAAGGCAGAAATTCACCTTATTTTGGGCTAAAATTGCAGAAATTTCACATATTTCAGGGCAAAAAGTCAGAAATTTCCCTTAATTTGGGGAAAAAATGAAGAAATTTCTTTTTTTTATGGCAAAAAGGTATGCATTCCCATTTATTTTGGGCAAAAAGGCAGAAATTCCCCGTATTTTGGAGCAAAATTGCAGAATTTCCCCTAATTGTGGGGCAAAATTCCAGAAATTTTCCTTATTTTGGGGCAAAATTGCAGAAATTTCACTTATTTTGGGGCAAAATTGCAGAAATTTCACTTATTTCCGAAAAAAAAGGCAGAAATTTTCCTTATTTTGGGGCAAAAAGGCAGAAATTCCTAATATTTTGTGGCAAAAATGCAGAAATTCCTAATATTTTGTTGCAAAAATGCAGAAATTTCCCTTATTTTGAGATAAAAAGGCTGAAATTCCACTTATTTGGGGGCAAAAAGGCAGAAATTTTTCTTATTTTGGGGCTAATTTGCAGAAATTTCACTTATTTCAGGGTTATAAGTCAGAAATTTTCCTTATTTTGGAGCAAAAAAGACAGAAATTCCCTTTGTTTTGGGGGAAAAAGACAGAAATTCCACTTATTTAGAGGCAAAAAGGCAAAAGTTCCCCTTATTTTGGAGCAAAAATGAAGAAATTTCCCTTTTTTATGGCAAAAAGGTATGCATTCTTCTTATTTTCAGACAAAAAAGCAGAAATTCCCCATATTTTGGGGCAAAAGGCAGAAATTTCCCTTATTTTAGGGCAAAATTGCAGAAATTTCACTTATTTCAGAGAAAAAAGGCAAAAATTTTTCTTATTTTGGGGCAAAAAGGCAGAAATTCCCATTATTTTGGGACAAAAAGGCAGAAATTCACCTTATTTTGGGCTTAAATTGCAGAAATTTCACATATTTCAGGGCAAAAAGTCAGAAATTTCCCCTAATTTGGGGCAAAAATGAAGAAATTTTCCTTTTTTATGGCAAAAAGGTATGCATTCCCCTTATTTTGGGCAAAAAGGCAGAAATTCCCCGTATTTTGGAGCAAAATTGCAGAAATTCCCCTTATTGTGTGGCAAAATTCCAGAAATTTTCCTTATTTTGGGGCAAAATTGCAGAAATTTCACTTATTTTGGGGCAAAATTGCAGAAATTTCACTTATTTCAGGGAAAATAGGCAGAAATTTTCCTTATTTTGGGGCAAAATGGCAGAAATTCTCCATATTTTGTTGCAAAAATTAAAAATTTCCCTTATTTTGAGGTAAAATGCTGAAATTCCTTTTATTTTGGGGCAAAAGGCAGAAATTTCCCTTTTTTGGGGCAAATTTGCAGAAATTTTACTTATTTCCGAAAAAAAAGGCAGAAATTTTCCTTATTTTGGGGCAAAAAGGCAGAAATTCCTAATATTTTGTGGCAAAAATGCAGAAATTCCTAATATTTTGTTGCAAAAATGCAGAAATTTCCCTTATTTTGAAATAAAAAGGCTGAAATTGCCCTTATTTGGGGGCAAAAAGGCAGAAATTTTTTTTATTTTGTGGCAAATTTGCAGAAATTTCACTTATTTCAGGGTTATAAGTCAGAAATTTTCCTTATTTTGTGGCAAAAAAGACTGAAATTCCCTTTGTTTTGGGGGAAAAAGACAGAAATTCCACTTATTTAGAGGCAAAAAGGCAAAAGTTCCCCTTATTTTGGAGCAAAAATGAAGAAATTTCCCTTTTTTATGGCAAAAAGGTATGCATTCTTCTTATTTTCAGACAAAAAGGCAGAAATTCCCCATATTTTGGGGCAAAGGGCAGAATTTCACCTTATTTTGGGCTAAAATTGCAGAAATATCACATATTTCAGGGCAAAAAGTCAGAAATTTCCCTTAATTTGGGGTAAAAATGAAGAAATTTCCCTTTTTTATGGCAAAAAGGTATGCATTCCCCTTATTTTGGGCAAAAAGGCAGAAATTCCCCGTATTTTGGAGCAAAATTGCAGAAATTCCCCTAATTGTGGGGCAAAATTCCAGAAATTTTCCTTATTTTGGGACAAAATTGCAGAAATTTCATTTATATTGGGGCAAAATTGCAGAAATTTCACTTATTTCCGGGAAAAAAGGCAGAAATTTTTCTTATTTTGGGGCAAAAAGGCAGGAATTCCAAATATTTTGTGGCAAAAATGCAGAAATTCCTAATATTTTGTTGCAAAAATGCAGAAATTTCCCTTATTTTGAGATAAAAAGGCTGAAATTCCCTTTATTTAGGGGCAAAAAGGCAGAAATATTTCTTATTTTGGGGCAAATTTGCAGAAATTTCACTTATTTCAGGGTTATAAGTCAGAAATGTTCCTTATTTTAGGGCAAAAAAGACAGAAATTGCCTTTGTTTTGGGGGAAAAGAACAGAAATTCCACTTATTTAGAGGCAAAAAGGCAAAAGTTCCCCTTATTTTGGAGCAAAAATGAAGAAATTTCCATTTTATGGCAAAAAGGTATGCATTCTTCTTATTTTCAGACAAAAAGGCAGAAATTCCCCATATTTTGGGGCACACGGCAGAAATTTCCCTTATTTTTGGGCAAAATTGCAGAAATTTCCCTAATTGTGGGGCAAAAAACAGAAATTCCCCTTATTTTGGGGCAAAATTGCAGAAATTTCCCTTATTATGAAGAAAAATTGCAGAAATTTCCCTTATTTTACGGCAAAATTGCAGAAATTTCACTAATTGTGGCGCAAAAAGGCAGAAATTCTCCTTATTTTGGGGCAAAACTCAGAAATTCCACTTATTTTGGGGCAAAATTCCAGAAATTTCCCTTATTTTGGGGCAAAATTGCAGAAATTTCACTTATTTTGGGGCAAAATTGCAGAAATTTCACTTATTTCAGGGAAAATAGGCAGAAATTTTCCTTATTTTGGGGCAAAAAGGCAGAAATTCTCCATATTTTGTTGCAAAAATTCAAAATTTCCCTTATTTTGAGGTAAAATGCTGAAATTCCTTTTATTTTGGGGCAAAAGGCAGAAATTTCCCTTTTTTGGGGCAAATTTGCAGAAATTTCACTTATTTCCGAAAAAAAAGGCAGAAATTTTCCTTATTTTGGGGCAAAAAGGCAGAAATTCCTAATATTTTGTGGCAAAAATGCAGAAATTCCTAATATTTTGTTGCAAAAATGCAGAAATTTCCCTTATTTTGAAATAAAAAGGCTGAAATTGCCCTTATTTGGGGGCAAAAATGCAGAAATTTTTTTTATTTTGTGGCAAATTTGCAGAAATTTCACTTATTTCAGGGTTATAAGTCAGAAATTTTCCTTATTTTGGGGCAAAAAAGACTGAAATTCCCTTTGTTTTGGGGGAAAAAGACAGAAATTCCACTTATTTAGAGGCAAAAAGGCAAAAGTTCCCCTTATTTTGGAGCAAAAATGAAGAAATTTCCCTTTTTTATGGCAAAAAGGTATGCATTCTTCTTATTTTTAGACAAAAAGGCAGAAATTCCCCATATTTTGGGGCAAAAGGCAGAAATTTTTCTTATTATGAGGAAAAATTGCAGAAATTTCCATTATTTTACGGCAAAATTGCAGAAATTTCACTAATTGTGGCGCAAAAAGGCAGAAATTCTCCTTATTTTGGGGCAAAACTCAGAAATTCCACTTAATTTGGGGAAAAATTCCAGAAATTGCCCTTATTTTGGGGCAAAATTGCAGAAATTTTACTTATTTCGGGGCAAAATTGCAGAAATTTCACTTATTTCAGGGAAAAAAGCAGAAATTTTCCTTATTTTGGGGCAAAAAGGCAGAAATTCCTAATATTTTGTGCCAAAATTCAGAAATTCCCCTTATTTTGAGGAAAAAAGATTGAAATTCCCCTTATTTGGCTGAAAAAAGGCAGAAATTTTCCTTATATTTGGGCAAAATTGCAGAAATTTCACTTATTTCAGAGTAATAAGTCAGAAATTTTTTTTATTTTGGGGCAAAAATGACAGAAATTCCCTTTGTTTTGGGGGAAAAAGACAGAAATTCCACTTATTTAGAGGCAAAAAAGCAGAAATTCCCCTTATTTTAGGGCAAAATTGCAGAAATTTCCCTTATTTGGGGGCAAAAAAACAGAAATTCCCCTTAGTTTGTGGCAAAATTCCAGAAATTTCCCTTATTATGGGGAAAAATTGCAGAAATTTCCCTTATTTTATGGCAAAATTGCAGAAATTTCACTTATTTCGGAGAAAAAAGGCAAAAATTTTTCTTATTTTGGAGCAAATTTGCAGAAATTCCCATTATTTTGGGGCAAAAAAGCAGAAATTCACCTTATTTTGGGCTAAAATTGCAGAAACTTCACATATTTCAGGGCAAAAAGTCAGAAATTTCCCTTAATTTGGGGCAAAAATGAAGAAATTTCCCTTTTTTATGGCAAAAAGGTATGCATTCCCTTTATTTCGGGATAAAAGGCAGAAATTCCCCGTATTTTGGAGCAAAATTGCAGAAATTCCCCTAATTGTGGGGCAAAATTCCAGAAATTTTCTTTATTTTGGGGCAAAATTGCAGAAATTTCACTTATTTTGGGGCAAAATTGCAGAAATTTCACTTATTTCAGGGAAAAAATGCAGAAATTTTTCTTATTTTGGGGCAAAAAGGCAGAAATTCTCTATATTTTGGTGCAATAATCAGAAATTTCCCTTATTTTGAGGTAAAATGCTGAAATTCCCCTTATTTTGGGGCAAAAGGCAGAAATTTCCCTTTTTTTGGGGCAAATTTGCAGAAATTTCACTTATTTCCGGGAAAAAAGGCAGAAATTTTCCTTCTTTTGTGGCGAAAAGGCAGAAATTCCTAATATTTTGTGGCAAAAATGCAGAAATTCCTAATATTTTGTTGCAAAAATGCAGAAATTTCTCTTATTTTGAGATAAAAAGGCTGAAATTCCACTTATTTAGGGGCAAAAAGGCAGAAATTTTTCTTATTTTAGGGCAAATTTGCAGAAATTTCACTTATTTCAGGGTTATAAGTCAGAAATTTTCCTTATTTTGGGGCAAAAAAGACAGAAATTCCCTTTGTTTTGGGGGAAAAAGACAGAAATTCCTCTTATTTAGAGGCAAAATGGCAAAAGTTCCCCTTATTTTGGAGCAAAAATGAAGAAATTTCCCTTTTTTATGGCAAAAAGGTATGCATTCTTTTTATTTTCAGATAAAAAGGCAGAAATTCCCCATATTTTGTGGCAAACGGCAGAAATTTCCCTTATTTTTGGGCAAAATTGCAGAAATTTCCCTAATTTTGGGCCAAAAACAGAAATTCTTCTTATTTTGGGGCAAAATTGCAGAAATTTCCCTTATTACGAGGAAAAATTGCAGAAATTTCCCTTATTTTACGGCAAAATTGCAGAAATTTCACTTATTTCAGAGAAAAAAGGCAAAAATTTTTCTTATTTTGGGGCAAAAAGGCAGAAATTCCCATTTTTTGGGGGCAAAAAGGCAGAAATTCACCTTATTTTGGGCTAAAATTGCAGAAATTTCACATATTTCAGGGCAAAAAGTCAAAAATTTCCCTTAATTTGGGGCAAAAATGAAGAAATTTCCCTTTTTTTATGGCACAAAGGTATGCATTCCCCTTATTTTGGGCAAAAAGGCAGAAATTCCCCGTATTTTGGAGCAAAATTGCAGAAATTCCCCTAATTGTGGGGCAAAATTCCAGAAATTTTCCTTATTTTGGGACAAAATTGCAGAAATTTCATTTATATTGGGGCAAAATTGCAGAAATTTCACTTATTTCCGGGAAAAAAGGCAGAAATTTTTCTTATTTTGGGGCAAAAAGGCAGGAATTCCAAATATTTTGTGGCAAAAATGCAGAAATTCCTAATATTTTGTTGCAAAAATGCAGAAATTTCCCTTATTTTGAGATAAAAAGGCTGAAATTCCCTTTATTTAGGGGCAAAAAGGCAGAAATATTTCTTATTTTGGGGCAAATTTGCAGAAATTTCACTTATTTCAGGGTTATAAGTCAGAAATGTTCCTTATTTTAGGGCAAAAAAGACAGAAATTGCCTTTGTTTTGGGGGAAAAGAACAGAAATTCCACTTATTTAGAGGCAAAAAGGCAAAAGTTCCCCTTATTTTGGAGCAAAAATGAAGAAATTTCCATTTTATGGCAAAAAGGTATGCATTCTTCTTATTTTCAGACAAAAAGGCAGAAATTCCCCATATTTTGGGGCACACGGCAGAAATTTCCCTTATTTTTGGGCAAAATTGCAGAAATTTCCCTAATTGTGGGGCAAAAAACAGAAATTCCCCTTATTTTGGGGCAAAATTGCAGAAATTTCCCTTATTATGAAGAAAAATTGCAGAAATTTCCCTTATTTTACGGCAAAATTGCAGAAATTTCACTAATTGTGGCGCAAAAAGGCAGAAATTCTCCTTATTTTGGGGCAAAACTCAGAAATTCCACTTATTTTGGGGCAAAATTCCAGAAATTTCCCTTATTTTGGGGCAAAATTGCAGAAATTTTACTTATTTTGGGGCAAAATTGCAGAAATTTCACTTATTTCAGGGAAAAAAGCAGAAATTTTCCTTTTTTGGGGGCAAAAAGGCAGAAATTCCTAATATTTTGTGCCAATTTCAGAAATTCCCCTTATTTTGAGGTAAAAAGGCTGAAATTCCCCTTATTTGGGGGCAAAAAGACAGAAATTTCCCTTATATTGGGGAAAAAGTGCAGAAATTTCACTTATTTCAGGGTAATAAGTCAGAAATTTTCCTTATTTTGGGGCAAAAATGACAGAAATTCTCTTTGTTTTGTGGGAAAAAGACAGAAATTCCACTTATTTAGAGGCAAAAAGCAAAAATTCCCCTTATTTTAGGGCAAAATTGCAGAAATTTCCCTTATTAGGGGGCAAAAAAACAGAAATTCCCCTTATTTTGTGGCAAAATTCCAGAAATTTCCCTTATTATGGGGAAAAATTGCAGAAATTTCCCTTATTTTAGGGCAAAATTGCAGAAATTTCACTTATTTCAGAGAAAATAGGCAAAAATTTTTCTTATTTTGGGGCAAAAAGGCAGAAATTCCCATTATTTTGGGGCAAAAAGGCAGAAATTCACCTTATTTTGGGCTAAAATTGCAGAAATTTCACATATTTCAGGGCAAAAAGTCAGAAATTTCCCTTAATTTGGGGAAAAAATGAAGAAATTTCTTTTTTTTATGGCAAAAAGGTATGCATTCCCATTTATTTTGGGCAAAAAGGCAGAAATTCCCCGTATTTTGGAGCAAAATTGCAGAATTTCCCCTAATTGTGGGGCAAAATTCCAGAAATTTTCCTTATTTTGGGGCAAAATTGCAGAAATTTCACTTATTTTGGGGCAAAATTGCAGAAATTTCACTTATTTCCGAAAAAAAAGGCAGAAATTTTCCTTATTTTGGGGCAAAAAGGCAGAAATTCCTAATATTTTGTGGCAAAAATGCAGAAATTCCTAATATTTTGTTGCAAAAATGCAGAAATTTCCCTTATTTTGAGATAAAAAGGCTGAAATTCCACTTATTTGGGGGCAAAAAGGCAGAAATTTTTCTTATTTTGGGGCTAATTTGCAGAAATTTCACTTATTTCAGGGTTATAAGTCAGAAATTTTCCTTATTTTGGAGCAAAAAAGACAGAAATTCCCTTTGTTTTGGGGGAAAAAGACAGAAATTCCACTTATTTAGAGGCAAAAAGGCAAAAGTTCCCCTTATTTTGGAGCAAAAATGAAGAAATTTCCCTTTTTTATGGCAAAAAGGTATGCATTCTTCTTATTTTCAGACAAAA
This sequence comes from Micromys minutus, assembly GCF_963924665.1. Taxonomy (NCBI): domain Eukaryota; kingdom Metazoa; phylum Chordata; class Mammalia; order Rodentia; family Muridae; genus Micromys; species Micromys minutus. Next base: position 368,594 of record NW_027667604.1, read on the forward strand.
AAGCAGAAATTCCCCATATTTTGGGGCAAAAGGCAGAAATTTCCCTTATTTTAGGGCAAAATTGCAGAAATTTCACTTATTTCAGAGAAAAAAGGCAAAAATTTTTCTTATTTTGGGGCAAAAAGGCAGAAATTCCCATTATTTTGGGACAAAAAGGCAGAAATTCACCTTATTTTGGGCTTAAATTGCAGAAATTTCACATATTTCAGGGCAAAAAGTCAGAAATTTCCCCTAATTTGGGGCAAAAATGAAGAAATTTTCCTTTTTTATGGCAAAAAGGTATGCATTCCCCTTATTTTGGGCAAAAAGGCAGAAATTCCCCGTATTTTGGAGCAAAATTGCAGAAATTCCCCTTATTGTGTGGCAAAATTCCAGAAATTTTCCTTATTTTGGGGCAAAATTGCAGAAATTTCACTTATTTTGGGGCAAAATTGCAGAAATTTCACTTATTTCAGGGAAAATAGGCAGAAATTTTCCTTATTTTGGGGCAAAATGGCAGAAATTCTCCATATTTTGTTGCAAAAATTAAAAATTTCCCTTATTTTGAGGTAAAATGCTGAAATTCCTTTTATTTTGGGGCAAAAGGCAGAAATTTCCCTTTTTTGGGGCAAATTTGCAGAAATTTTACTTATTTCCGAAAAAAAAGGCAGAAATTTTCCTTATTTTGGGGCAAAAAGGCAGAAATTCCTAATATTTTGTGGCAAAAATGCAGAAATTCCTAATATTTTGTTGCAAAAATGCAGAAATTTCCCTTATTTTGAAATAAAAAGGCTGAAATTGCCCTTATTTGGGGGCAAAAAGGCAGAAATTTTTTTTATTTTGTGGCAAATTTGCAGAAATTTCACTTATTTCAGGGTTATAAGTCAGAAATTTTCCTTATTTTGTGGCAAAAAAGACTGAAATTCCCTTTGTTTTGGGGGAAAAAGACAGAAATTCCACTTATTTAGAGGCAAAAAGGCAAAAGTTCCCCTTATTTTGGAGCAAAAATGAAGAAATTTCCCTTTTTTATGGCAAAAAGGTATGCATTCTTCTTATTTTTAGACAAAAAGGCAGAAATTCCCCATATTTTGGGGCAAAAGGCAGAAATTTCCCTTATTATGAGGAAAAATTGCAGAAATTTCCCTTATTTTACGGCAAAATTGCAGAAATTTCACTAATTGTGGCGCAAAAAGGCAGAAATTCTCCTTATTTTGGGGCAAAACTCAGAAATTCCACTTAATTTGGGGAAAAATTCCAGAAATTGCCCTTATTTTGGGGCAAAATTGCAGAAATTTTACTTATTTCGGGGCAAAATTGCAGAAATTTCACTTATTTCAGGGAAAAAAGCAGAAATTTTCCTTATTTTGGGGCAAAAAGGCAGAAATTCCTAATATTTTGTGCCAAAATTCAGAAATTCCCCTTATTTTGAGGAAAAAAGACTGAAATTCCCCTTATTTGGCTGCAAAAAGGCAGAAATTTTCCTTATATTGGGGCAAAATTGCAGAAATTTCACTTATTTCAGAGTAATAAATCAGAAATTTTTTTTATTTTGGGGCAAAAATGACAGAAATTCCCTTTGTTTTGGGGGAAAAAGACAGAAATTCCACTTATTTAGAGGCAAAAAAGCAGAAATTCCCCTTAGTTTAGGGCAAAATTGCAGAAATTTCCCTTATTTGGGGGCAAAAAACAGAAATTCCCCTTAGTTTGTGGCAAAATTCCAGAAATTTCCCTTATTATGGGGAAAAATTGCAGAAATTTCCCTTATTTTATGGCAAAATTGCAGAAATTTCACTTATTTCGGAGAAAAAAGGCAAAAATTTTTCTTATTTTGGAGCAAATTTGCAGAAATTCCCATTATTTTGGGGCAAAAAAGCAGAAATTCACCTTATTTTGGGCTAAAATTGCAGAAACTTCACATATTTCAGGGCAAAAAGTCAGAAATTTCCCCTAATTTGGGGCAAAAATGAAGAAATTTCCCTTTTTTATGGCAAAAAGATATGCATTCCCTTTATTTCGGGATAAAAGGCAGAAATTCCCCGTATTTTGGAGCAAAATTGCAGAAATTCCCCTAATTGTGGGGCAAAATTCCAGAAAATTTCTTTATTTTGGGGCAAAATTGCAGAAATTTCACTTATTTTGGGGCAAAATTGCAGAAATTTCACTTATTTCAGGGAAAAAATGCAGAAATTTTTCTTATTTTGGGGCAAAAAGGCAGAAATTCTCTATATTTTGGTGCAAAAATCAGAAATTTCCCTTATTTTGAGGTAAAATGCTGAAATTCCCCTTATTTTGGGGCAAAAGGCAGAAATTTCCCTTTTTTTGGGGCAAATTTGCAGAAATTTCACTTATTTCCGGGAAAAAAGGCAGAAATTTTCCTTCTTTTGTGGCGAAAAGGCAGAAATTCCTAATATTTTGTGGCAAAAATGCAGAAATTCCTAATATTTTGTTGCAAAAATGCAGAAATTTCTCTTATTTTGAGATAAAAAGGCTGAAATTCCACTTATTTAGGGGCAAAAAGGCAGAAATTTTTCTTATTTTAGGGCAAATTTGCAGAAATTTCACTTATTTCAGGGTTATAAGTCAGAAATTTTCCTTATTTTGGGGCAAAAAAGACAGAAATTCCCTTTGTTTTGGGGGAAAAAGACAGAAATTCCTTTTATTTAGAGGCAAAATGGCAAAAGTTCCCCTTATTTTGGAGCAAAAATGAAGAAATTTCCCTTTTTTATGGCAAAAAGGTATGCATTCTTTTTATTTTCAGACAAAAAGGCAGAAATTCCCCATATTTTGTGGCAAACGGCAGAAATTTCCCTTATTTTTGGGCAAAATTGCAGAAATTTCCCTAATTGTGGGGCAAAAACAGAAATTCTTCTTATTTTGGGGCAAAATTGCAGAAATTTCCCTTATTACGAGGAAAAATTGCAGAAATTTCCCTTATTTTACGGCAAAATTGCAGAAATTTCACTTATTTCAGAGAAAAAAGGCAAAAATTTTTCTTATTTTGGGGCAAAAAGGCAGAAATTCCCATTATTTTGGGGCAAAAAGGCAGAAATTCACCTTATTTTGGGCTAAAATTGCAGAAATTTCACATATTTCAGGGGAAAAAATTAAAAATTTCCCTTAATTTGGGGCAAAAATGAAGAAATTTCCCTTTTTTTATGGCACAAAGGTATGCATTCCCCTTATTTTGGGCAAAAAGGCAGAAATTCCCCGTATTTTGGAGCAAAATTGCAGAAATTCCCCTAATTGTGGGGCAAAATTCCAGAAATTTTCCTTATTTTGGGACAAAATTGCAGAAATTTCATTTATATTGGGGCAAAATTGCAGAAATTTCACTTATTTCCGGGAAAAAAGGCAGAAATTTTTGTTATTTTGGGGCAAAAAGGCAGGAATTCCAAATATTTTGTGGCAAAAATGCAGAAATTCCTAATATTTTGTTGCAAAAATGCAGAAATTTCCCTTATTTTGAGATAAAAAGGCTGAAATTCCCTTTATTTAGGGGCAAAAAGGCAGAAATATTTCTTATTTTGGGGCAAATTTGCAGAAATTTCACTTATTTCAGGGTTATAAGTCAGAAATGTTCCTTATTTTAGGGCAAAAAAGACAGAAATTGCCTTTGTTTTGGGGGAAAAGAACAGAAATTCCACTTATTTAGAGGCAAAAAGGCAAAAGTTCCCCTTATTTTGGAGCAAAAATGAAGAAATTTCCATTTTATGGCAAAAAGGTATGCATTCTTCTTATTTTCAGACAAAAAGGCAGAAATTCCCCATATTTTGGGGCACACGGCAGAAATTTCCCTTATTTTTGGGCAAAATTGCAGAAATTTCCCTAATTGTGGGGCAAAAAACAGAAATTCCCCTTATTTTGGGGCAAAATTGCAGAAATTTCCCTTATTATGAAGAAAAATTGCAGAAATTTCCCTTATTTTACGGCAAAATTGCAGAAATTTCACTAATTGTGGCGCAAAAAGGCAGAAATTCTCCTTATTTTGGGGCAAAACTCAGAAATTCCACTTATTTTGGGGCAAAATTCCAGAAATTTCCCTTATTTTGGGGCAAAATTGCAGAAATTTTACTTATTTTGGGGCAAAATTGCAGAAATTTCACTTATTTCAGGGAAAAAAGCAGAAATTTTCCTTTTTTGGGGGCAAAAAGGCAGAAATTCCTAATATTTTGTGCCAAAATTCAGAAATTCCCCTTATTTTGAGGTAAAAAGGCTGAAATTCCCCTTATTTGGGGGCAAAAAGACAGAAATTTCCCTTATATTGGGGAAAAAGTGCAGAAATTTCACTTATTTCAGGGTAATAAGTCAGAAATTTTCCTTATTTTGGGGCAAAAATGACAGAAATTCTCTTTGTTTTGGGGGAAAAAGACAGAAATTCCACTTATTTAGAGGCAAAAAGCAAAAATTCCCCTTATTTTAGGGCAAAATTGCAGAAATTTCCCTTATTAGGGGGCAAAAAAACAGAAATTCCCCTTATTTTGTGGCAAAATTCCAGAAATTTCCCTTATTATGGGGAAAAATTGCAGAAATTTCCCTTATTTTAGGGCAAAATTGCAGAAATTTCACTTATTGCTGAGAAAAGAGGCAAAAATTTTTCTTATTTTGGGGCAAAAAGGCAGAAATTCCCATTATTTTGGGGCAAAAAGGCAGAAATTCACCTTATTTTGGGCTAAAATTGCAGAAATTTCACATATTTCAGGGCAAAAAGTCAGAAATTTCCCTTAATTTGGGGAAAAAATGAAGAAATTTCTTTTTTTTATGGCAAAAAGGTATGCATTCCCATTTATTTTGGGCAAAAAGGCAGAAATTCCCCGTATTTTGGAGCAAAATTGCAGAAATTCCCCTAATTGTGGGGCAAAATTCCAGAAATTTTCCATATTTTGGGGCAAAATTGCAGAAATTTCACTTATTTTGGGGCAAAATTGCAGAAATTTCACTTATTTCAGGGAAAATAGGCAGAAATTTTCCTTATTTTGGGGCAAAAGGCAGAAATTCTCCATATTTTGGTGCAAAAATCAGAAATTTCCCATATTTTGAGGTAAAATGCTGAAATTCCCCTTATTATGGGGCAAAAGGCAGAAATTTCCCTTTTTTTGGGGCAAATTTGCAGAAATTTCACTTATTTCCGAGAAAAAAGGCAGAAATTTTTCTAATTTTGGGGCAAAAATAAAGAAATTCCTAGTATTTTGTGGCAAAAATGCAGAAATTCCTAATATTTTGTTGCAAAAATGCAGAAATTTCCCTTATTTTGAGATAAAAAGGCTGAAATTCCACTTATTTGGGGGCAAAAAGGCAGAAATTTTTCTTATTTTGGGGCTAATTTGCAGAAATTTCACTTATTTCAGGGTTATAAGTCAGAAATTTTCCTTATTTTGGAGCAAAAAAGACAGAAATTCCTTTGTTTTGGGGGAAAAAGACAGAAATTCCACTTATTTAGAGGCAAAAAGGCAAAAGTTCCCCTTATTTTGGAGCAAAAATAAAGAAATTTCCCTTTTTTATGGCAAAAAGGTATGCATTCTTCTTATTTTCAGACAAAAAAGCAGAAATTCCCCATATTTTGGGGCAAAAGGCAGAAATTTCCCTTATTTTAGGGCAAAATTGCAGAAATTTCACTTATTTCAAAGAAAAAAGGCAAAAATTTTTCTTATTTTGGGGCAAAAAAGGCAGAAATTCCCATTATTTTGGGACAAAAAGGCAGAAATTCACCTTATTTTGGGCTTAAATTGCAGAAATTTTACATATTTCAGGGCAAAAATTCAGAAATTTCCCCTAATTTGGGGCAAAAATGAAGAAATTTTCCTTTTTTATGGCCAAAAGGTATGCATTCCCCTTATTTTGGGCAAAAAGGCAGAAATTCCCCGTATTTTGGAGCAAAATTGCAGAAATTCCCCTAATTGTGTGGCAAAATTCCAGAAATTTTCCTTATTTTGGGGCAAAATTGCAGAAATTTCACTTATTTTGGGGCAAAATTGCAGAAATTTCACTTATTTCAGGGAAAATAGGCAGAAATTTTCCTTATTTTGGGGCAAAAAGGCAGAAATTCTCCATATTTTGTTGCAAAAATTAAAAATTTCCCTTATTTTGAGGTAAAATGCTGAAATTCCTTTTATTTTGGGGCAAAAGGCAGAAATTTCCCTTTTTTGGGGCAAATTTGCAGAAATTTCACTTATTTCCGAAAAAAAAGGCAGAAATTTTCCTTATTTTGGGGCAAAAAGGCAGAAATTCCTAATATTTTGTGGCAAAAATGCAGAAATTCCTAATATTTTGTTGCAAAAATGCAGAAATTTCCCTTATTTTGAAATAAAAAGGCTGAAATTGCCCTTATTTGGGGGCAAAAATGCAGAAATTTTTTTATTTTGCGGCAAATTTGCAGAAATTTCACTTATTTCAGGGTTATAAGTCAGAAATTTTCCTTATTTTTGGGGCAAAAAAGACTGAAATTCCCTTTGTTTTGGGGGAAAAAGACAGAAATTCCACTTATTTAGAGGCAAAAAGGCAAAAGTTCCCCTTATTTTGGAGCAAAAATGAAGAAATTTCCCTTTTTTATGGCAAAAAGGTATGCATTCTTCTTATTTTTAGACAAAAAGGCAGAAATTCCCCATATTTTGGGGCAAAAGGCAGAAATTTCCCTTATTATGAGGAAAAATTGCAGAAATTTCCCTTATTTTACGGCAAACTTGCAGAAATTTCACTAATTGTGGCGCAAAAAGGCAGAAATTCTCCTTATTTTGGGGCAAAACTCAGAAATTCCACTTAATTTAAGGAAAAATTCCAGAAATTGCCCTTATTTTGGGGCAAAATTGCAGAAATTTTACTTATTTCGGGGCAAAATTGCAGAAATTTCACTTATTTCAGGGAAAAAAGCAGAAATTTTCCTTATTTTGGGGCAAAAAGGCAGAAATTCCTAATATTTTGTGCCAAAATTCAGAAATTCCCCTTATTTTGAGGAAAAAAGGCTGAAATTCCCCTTATTTGGCTGCAAAAAGGCAGAAATTTTCCTTATATTGGGGAAAAAGTGCAGAAATTTCACTTATTTCAGAGTAATAAGTCAGAATTTTTTTTTATTTTGGGGCAAAAATGACAGAAATTCCCTTTGTTTTTGGGGAAAAAGACAGAAATTCCACTTATTTAGAGGCAAAAAAGCAGAAATTCCCCTTATTTTAGGGCAAAATTGCAGAAATTTCACTTATTTGGGGGCAAAAAAACAGAAATTCCCTTTAGTTTGTGGCAAAATTCCAGAAATTTCCCTTATTATGGGGAAAAATTGCAGAAATTTCCCTTATTTTAGGGCAAAATTGCAGAAATTTCACTTATTTCGGAGAAAAAAGGCAAAAATTTTTCTTATTTTGGGGCAAATTTGCAGAAATTCCCATTATTTTGGGGCAAAAAAGCAGAAATTCACCTTATTTTGGGCTAAAATTGCAGAAACTTCACATATTTCAGGGCAAAAAGTCAGAAATTTCCCCTAATTTGGGGCAAAAATGAAGAAATTTCCCTTTTTTATGGCAAAAAGGTATGCATTCCCTTTATTTCGGGATAAAAGGCAGAAATTCCCCGTATTTTGGAGCAAAATTGCAGAAATTCCCCTAATTGTGGGGCAAAATTCCAGAAAATTTCTTTATTTTGGGGCAAAATTGCAGAAATTTCACTTATTTTGGGGCAAAATTGCAGAAATTTCACTTATTTCAGGGAAAAAATGCAGAAATTTTTCTTATTTTGGGGCAAAAAGGCAGAAATTCTCTATATTTTGGTGCAAAAATCAGAAATTTCCCTTATTTTGAGGTAAAATGCTGAAATTCCCCTTATTTTGGGGCAAAAGGCAGAAATTTCCCTTTTTTTGGGGCAAATTTGCAGAAATTTCACTTATTTCCGGGAAAAAAGGCAGAAATTTTCCTTCTTTTGTGGCGAAAAGGCAGAAATTCCTAATATTTTGTTGCAAAAATGCAGAAATTTCTCTTATTTTGAGATAAAAAGGCTGAAATTCCACTTATTTAGGGGCAAAAAGGCAGAAATTTTTCTTATTTTAGGGCAAATTTGCAGAAATTTCACTTATTTCAGGGTTATAAGTCAGAAATTTTCCTTATTTTGGGGCAAAAAAGACAGAAATTCCCTTTGTTTTGGGGGAAAAAGACAGAAATTCCTTTTATTTAGAGGCAAAATGGCAAAAGTTCCCCTTATTTTGGAGCAAAAATGAAGAAATTTCCCTTTTTTATGGCAAAAAGGTATGCATTCTTTTTATTTTCAGACAAAAAGGCAGAAATTCCCCATATTTTGTGGCAAACGGCAGAAATTTCCCTTATTTTTGGGCAAAATTGCAGAAATTTCCCTAATTGTGGGGCAAAAAACAGAAATTCTTCTTATTTTGGGGCAAAATTGCAGAAATTTCCCTTATTACGAGGAAAAATTGCAGAAATTTCCCTTATTTTACGGCAAAATTGCAGAAATTTCACTTATTTCAGAGAAAAAAGGCAAAAATTTTTCTTATTTTGGGGCAAAAAGGCAGAAATTCCCATTATTTTGGGGCAAAAAGGCAGAAATTCACCTTATTTTGGGCTAAAATTGCAGAAATTTCACATATTTCAGGGGAAAAAATTAAAAATTTCCCTTAATTTGGGGCAAAAATGAAGAAATTTCCCTTTTTTTATGGCACAAAGGTATGCATTCCCCTTATTTTGGGCAAAAAGGCAGAAATTCCCCGTATTTTGGAGCAAAATTGCAGAAATTCCCCTAATTGTGGGGCAAAATTCCAGAAATTTTCCTTATTTTGGGACAAAATTGCAGAAATTTCATTTATATTGGGGCAAAATTGCAGAAATTTCACTTATTTCCGGGAAAAAAGGCAGAAATTTTTCTTATTTTGGGGCAAAAAGGCAGGAATTCCAAATATTTTGTGGCAAAAATGCAGAAATTCCTAATATTTTGTTGCAAAAATGCAGAAATTTCCCTTATTTTGAGATAAAAAGGCTGAAATTCCCTTTATTTAGGGGCAAAAAGGCAGAAATATTTCTTATTTTGGGGCAAATTTGCAGAAATTTCACTTATTTCAGGGTTATAAGTCAGAAATGTTCCTTATTTTAGGGCAAAAAAGACAGAAATTGCCTTTGTTTTGGGGGAAAAGAACAGAAATTCCACTTATTTAGAGGCAAAAAGGCAAAAGTTCCCCTTATTTTGGAGCAAAAATGAAGAAATTTCCATTTTATGGCAAAAAGGTATGCATTCTTCTTATTTTCAGACAAAAAGGCAGAAATTCCCCATATTTTGGGGCACACGGCAGAAATTTCCCTTATTTTTGGGCAAAATTGCAGAAATTTCCCTAATTGTGGGGCAAAAAACAGAAATTCCCCTTATTTTGGGGCAAAATTGCAGAAATTTCCCTTATTATGAAGAAAAATTGCAGAAATTTCCCTTATTTTACGGCAAAATTGCAGAAATTTCACTAATTGTGGCGCAAAAAGGCAGAAATTCTCCTTATTTTGGGGCAAAACTCAGAAATTCCACTTATTTTGGGGCAAAATTCCAGAAATTTCCCTTATTTTGGGGCAAAATTGCAGAAATTTTACTTATTTTGGGGCAAAATTGCAGAAATTTCACTTATTTCAGGGAAAAAAGCAGAAATTTTCCTTTTTTGGGGGCAAAAAGGCAGAAATTCCTAATATTTTGTGCCAAAATTCAGAAATTCCCCTTATTTTGAGGTAAAAAGGCTGAAATTCCCCTTATTTGGGGGCAAAAAGACAGAAATTTCCCTTATATTGGGGAAAAAGTGCAGAAATTTCACTTATTTCAGGGTAATAAGTCAGAAATTTTCCTTATTTTGGGGCAAAAATGACAGAAATTCTCTTTGTTTTGGGGGAAAAAGACAGAAATTCCACTTATTTAGAGGCAAAAAGCAAAAATTCCCCTTATTTTAGGGCAAAATTGCAGAAATTTCCCTTATTAGGGGGCAAAAAAACAGAAATTCCCCTTATTTTGTGGCAAAATTCCAGAAATTTCCCTTATTATGGGGAAAAATTGCAGAAATTTCCCTTATTTTAGGGCAAAATTGCAGAAATTTCACTTATTGCTGAGAAAAGAGGCAAAAATTTTTCTTATTTTGGGGCAAAAAGGCAGAAATTCCCATTATTTTGGGGCAAAAAGGAAGAAATTCACCTTATTTTGGGCTAAAATTGCAGAAATTTCACATATTTCAGGGCAAAAAGTCAGAAATTTCCCTTAATTTGGGGAAAAAATGAAGAAATTTCTTTTTTTTATGGCAAAAAGGTATGCATTCCCATTTATTTTGGGCAAAAAGGCAGAAATTCCCCGTATTTTGGAGCAAAATTGCAGAAATTCCCCTAATTGTGGGGCAAAATTCCAGAAATTTTCCATATTTTGGGGCAAAATTGCAGAAATTTCACTTATTTTGGGGCAAAATTGCAGAAATTTCACTTATTTCAGGGAAAATAGGCAGAAATTTTCCTTATTTTGGGGCAAAAGGCAGAAATTCTCCATATTTTGGTGCAAAAATCAGAAATTTCCCATATTTTGAGGTAAAATGCTGAAATTCCCCTTATTATGGGGCAAAAGGCAGAAATTTCCCTTTTTTTGGGGCAAATTTGCAGAAATTTCACTTATTTCCGAGAAAAAAGGCAGAAATTTTTCTAATTTTGGGGCAAAAATAAAGAAATTCCTAGTATTTTGTGGCAAAAATGCAGAAATTCCTAATATTTTGTTGCAAAAATGCAGAAATTTCCCTTATTTTGAGATAAAAAGGCTGAAATTCCACTTATTTGGGGGCAAAAAGGCAGAAATTTTTCTTATTTTGGGGCTAATTTGCAGAAATTTCACTTATTTCAGGGTTATAAGTCAGAAATTTTCCTTATTTTGGAGCAAAAAAGACAGAAATTCCTTTGTTTTGGGGGAAAAAGACAGAAATTCCACTTATTTAGAGGCAAAAAGGCAAAAGTTCCCCTTATTTTGGAGCAAAAATAAAGAAATTTCCCTTTTTTATGGCAAAAAGGTATGCATTCTTCTTATTTTCAGACAAAAAAGCAGAAATTCCCCATATTTTGGGGCAAAAAGCAGAAATTTCCCTTATTTTAGGGCAAAATTGCAGAAATTTCACTTATTTCAAAGAAAAAAGGCAAAAATTTTTCTTATTTTGGGGCAAAAAAGGCAGAAATTCCCATTATTTTGGGACAAAAAGGCAGAAATTCACCTTATTTTGGGCTTAAATTGCAGAAATTTTACATATTTCAGGGCAAAAATTCAGAAATTTCCCCTAATTTGGGGCAAAAATGAAGAAATTTTCCTTTTTTATGGCCAAAAGGTATGCATTCCCCTTATTTTGGGCAAAAAGGCAGAAATTCCCCGTATTTTGGAGCAAAATTGCAGAAATTCCCCTAATTGTGTGGCAAAATTCCAGAAATTTTCCTTATTTTGGGGCAAAATTGCAGAAATTTCACTTATTTTGGGGCAAAATTGCAGAAATTTCACTTATTTCAGGGAAAATAGGCAGAAATTTTCCTTATTTTGGGGCAAAAAGGCAGAAATTCTCCATATTTTGTTGCAAAAATTAAAAATTTCCCTTATTTTGAGGTAAAATGCTGAAATTCCTTTTATTTTGGGGCAAAAGGCAGAAATTTCCCTTTTTTGGGGCAAATTTGCAGAAATTTCACTTATTTCCGAAAAAAAAGGCAGAAATTTTCCTTATTTTGGGGCAAAAAGGCAGAAATTCCTAATATTTTGTGGCAAAAATGCAGAAATTCCTAATATTTTGTTGCAAAAATGCAGAAATTTCCCTTATTTTGAAATAAAAAGGCTGAAATTGCCCTTATTTGGGGGCAAAAATGCAGAAATTTTTTTATTTTGCGGCAAATTTGCAGAAATTTCACTTATTTCAGGGTTATAAGTCAGAAATTTTCCTTATTTTTGGGGCAAAAAAGACTGAAATTCCCTTTGTTTTGGGGGAAAAAGACAGAAATTCCACTTATTTAGAGGCAAAAAGGCAAAAGTTCCCCTTATTTTGGAGCAAAAATGAAGAAATTTCCCTTTTTTATGGCAAAAAGGTATGCATTCTTCTTATTTTTAGACAAAAAGGCAGAAATTCCCCATATTTTGGGGCAAAAGGCAGAAATTTCCCTTATTATGAGGAAAAATTGCAGAAATTTCCCTTATTTTACGGCAAACTTGCAGAAATTTCACTAATTGTGGCGCAAAAAGGCAGAAATTCTCCTTATTTTGGGGCAAAACTCAGAAATTCCACTTAATTTAAGGAAAAATTCCAGAAATTGCCCTTATTTTGGGGCAAAATTGCAGAAATTTTACTTATTTCGGGGCAAAATTGCAGAAATTTCACTTATTTCAGGGAAAAAAGCAGAAATTTTCCTTATTTTGGGGCAAAAAGGCAGAAATTCCTAATATTTTGTGCCAAAATTCAGAAATTCCCCTTATTTTGAGGAAAAAAGGCTGAAATTCCCCTTATTTGGCTGCAAAAAGGCAGAAATTTTCCTTATATTGGGGAAAAAGTGCAGAAATTTCACTTATTTCAGAGTAATAAGTCAGAATTTTTTTTTATTTTGGGGCAAAAATGACAGAAATTCCCTTTGTTTTTGGGGAAAAAGACAGAAATTCCACTTATTTAGAGGCAAAAAAGCAGAAATTCCCCTTATTTTAGGGCAAAATTGCAGAAATTTCACTTATTTGGGGGCAAAAAAACAGAAATTCCCTTTAGTTTGTGGCAAAATTCCAGAAATTTCCCTTATTATGGGGAAAAATTGCAGAAATTTCCCTTATTTTAGGGCAAAATTGCAGAAATTTCACTTATTTCGGAGAAAAAAGGCAAAAATTTTTCTTATTTTGGGGCAAATTTGCAGAAATTCCCATTATTTTGGGGCAAAAAAGCAGAAATTCACCTTATTTTGGGCTAAAATTGCAGAAACTTCACATATTTCAGGGCAAAAAGTCAGAAATTTCCCCTAATTTGGGGCAAAAATGAAGAAATTTCCCTTTTTTATGGCAAAAAGGTATGCATTCCCTTTATTTCGGGATAAAAGGCAGAAATTCCCCGTATTTTGGAGCAAAATTGCAGAAATTCCCCTAATTGTGGGGCAAAATTCCAGAAAATTTCTTTATTTTGGGGCAAAATTGCAGAAATTTCACTTATTTTGGGGCAAAATTGCAGAAATTTCACTTATTTCAGGGAAAAAATGCAGAAATTTTTCTTATTTTGGGGCAAAAAGGCAGAAATTCTCTATATTTTGGTGCAAAAATCAGAAATTTCCCTTATTTTGAGGTAAAATGCTGAAATTCCCCTTATTTTGGGGCAAAAGGCAGAAATTTCCCTTTTTTTGGGGCAAATTTGCAGAAATTTCACTTATTTCCGGGAAAAAAGGCAGAAATTTTCCTTCTTTTGTGGCGAAAAGGCAGAAATTCCTAATATTTTGTTGCAAAAATGCAGAAATTTCTCTTATTTTGAGATAAAAAGGCTGAAATTCCACTTATTTAGGGGCAAAAAGGCAGAAATTTTTCTTATTTTAGGGCAAATTTGCAGAAATTTCACTTATTTCAGGGTTATAAGTCAGAAATTTTCCTTATTTTGGGGCAAAAAAGACAGAAATTCCCTTTGTTTTGGGGGAAAAAGACAGAAATTCCTCTTATTTAGAGGCAAAATGGCAAAAGTTCCCCTTATTTTGGAGCAAAAATGAAGAAATTTCCCTTTTTTATGGCAAAAAGGTATGCATTCTTTTTATTTTCAGATAAAAAGGCAGAAATTCCCCATATTTTGTGGCAAACGGCAGAAATTTCCCTTATTTTTGGGCAAAATTGCAGAAATTTCCCTAATTTTGGGCCAAAAACAGAAATTCTTCTTATTTTGGGGCAAAATTGCAGAAATTTCCCTTATTACGAGGAAAAATTGCAGAAATTTCCCTTATTTTACGGCAAAATTGCAGAAATTTCACTTATTTCAGAGAAAAAAGGCAAAAATTTTTCTTATTTTGGGGCAAAAAGGCAGAAATTCCCATTTTTTTGGGGCAAAAAGGCAGAAATTCACCTTATTTTGGGCTAAAATTGCAGAAATTTCACATATTTCAGGGCAAAAAGTCAAAAATTTCCCTTAATTTGGGGCAAAAATGAAGAAATTTCCCTTTTTTTATGGCACAAAGGTATGCATTCCCCTTATTTTGGGCAAAAAGGCAGAAATTCCCCGTATTTTGGAGCAAAATTGCAGAAATTCCCCTAATTGTGGGGCAAAATTCCAGAAATTTTCCTTATTTTGGGACAAAATTGCAGAAATTTCATTTATATTGGGGCAAAATTGCAGAAATTTCACTTATTTCCGGGAAAAAAGGCAGAAATTTTTCTTATTTTGGGGCAAAAAGGCAGGAATTCCAAATATTTTGTGGCAAAAATGCAGAAATTCCTAATATTTTGTTGCAAAAATGCAGAAATTTCCCTTATTTTGAGATAAAAAGGCTGAAATTCCCTTTATTTAGGGGCAAAAAGGCAGAAATATTTCTTATTTTGGGGCAAATTTGCAGAAATTTCACTTATTTCAGGGTTATAAGTCAGAAATGTTCCTTATTTTAGGGCAAAAAAGACAGAAATTGCCTTTGTTTTGGGGGAAAAGAACAGAAATTCCACTTATTTAGAGGCAAAAAGGCAAAAGTTCCCCTTATTTTGGAGCAAAAATGAAGAAATTTCCATTTTATGGCAAAAAGGTATGCATTCTTCTTATTTTCAGACAAAAAGGCAGAAATTCCCCATATTTTGGGGCACACGGCAGAAATTTCCCTTATTTTTGGGCAAAATTGCAGAAATTTCCCTAATTGTGGGGCAAAAAACAGAAATTCCCCTTATTTTGGGGCAAAATTGCAGAAATTTCCCTTATTATGAAGAAAAATTGCAGAAATTTCCCTTATTTTACGGCAAAATTGCAGAAATTTCACTAATTGTGGCGCAAAAAGGCAGAAATTCTCCTTATTTTGGGGCAAAACTCAGAAATTCCACTTATTTTGGGGCAAAATTCCAGAAATTTCCCTTATTTTGGGGCAAAATTGCAGAAATTTTACTTATTTTGGGGCAAAATTGCAGAAATTTCACTTATTTCAGGGAAAAAAGCAGAAATTTTCCTTTTTTGGGGGCAAAAAGGCAGAAATTCCTAATATTTTGTGCCAAAATTCAGAAATTCCCCTTATTTTGAGGTAAAAAGGCTGAAATTCCCCTTATTTGGGGGCAAAAAGACAGAAATTTCCCTTATATTGGGGAAAAAGTGCAGAAATTTCACTTATTTCAGGGTAATAAGTCAGAAATTTTCCTTATTTTGGGGCAAAAATGACAGAAATTCTCTTTGTTTTGGGGGAAAAAGACAGAAATTCCACTTATTTAGAGGCAAAAAGCAAAAATTCCCCTTATTTTAGGGCAAAATTGCAGAAATTTCCCTTATTAGGGGGCAAAAAAACAGAAATTCCCCTTATTTTGTGGCAAAATTCCAGAAATTTCCCTTATTATGGGGAAAAATTGCAGAAATTTCCCTTATTTTAGGGCAAAATTGCAGAAATTTCACTTATTGCTGAGAAAAGAGGCAAAAATTTTTCTTATTTTGGGGCAAAAAGGCAGAAATTCCCATTATTTTGGGGCAAAAAGGCAGAAATTCACCTTATTTTGGGCTAAAATTGCAGAAATTTCACATATTTCAGGGCAAAAAGTCAGAAATTTCCCTTAATTTGGGGAAAAAATGAAGAAATTTCTTTTTTTTATGGCAAAAAGGTATGCATTCCCATTTATTTTGGGCAAAAAGGCAGAAATTCCCCGTATTTTGGAGCAAAATTGCAGAAATTCCCCTAATTGTGGGGCAAAATTCCAGAAATTTTCCATATTTTGGGGCAAAATTGCAGAAATTTCACTTATTTTGGGGCAAAATTGCAGAAATTTCACTTATTTCAGGGAAAATAGGCAGAAATTTTCCTTATTTTGGGGCAAAAGGCAGAAATTCTCCATATTTTGGTGCAAAAATCAGAAATTTCCCATATTTTGAGGTAAAATGCTGAAATTCCCCTTATTATGGGGCAAAAGGCAGAAATTTCCCTTTTTTTGGGGCAAATTTGCAGAAATTTCACTTATTTCCGAGAAAAAAGGCAGAAATTTTTCTAATTTTGGGGCAAAAATAAAGAAATTCCTAGTATTTTGTGGCAAAAATGCAGAAATTCCTAATATTTTGTTGCAAAAATGCAGAAATTTCCCTTATTTTGAGATAAAAAGGCTGAAATTCCACTTATTTGGGGGCAAAAAGGCAGAAATTTTTCTTATTTTGGGGCTAATTTGCAGAAATTTCACTTATTTCAGGGTTATAAGTCAGAAATTTTCCTTATTTTGGAGCAAAAAAGACAGAAATTCCTTTGTTTTGGGGGAAAAAGACAGAAATTCCACTTATTTAGAGGCAAAAAGGCAAAAGTTCCCCTTATTTTGGAGCAAAAATAAAGAAATTTCCCTTTTTTATGGCAAAAAGGTATGCATTCTTCTTATTTTCAGACAAAAAAGCAGAAATTCCCCATATTTTGGGGCAAAAGGCAGAAATTTCCCTTATTTTAGGGCAAAATTGCAGAAATTTCACTTATTTCAAAGAAAAAAGGCAAAAATTTTTCTTATTTTGGGGCAAAAAAGGCAGAAATTCCGATTATTTTGGGACAAAAAGGCAGAAATTCACCTTATTTTGGGCTTAAATTGCAGAAATTTTACATATTTCAGGGCAAAAATTCAGAAATTTCCCCTAATTTGGGGCAAAAATGAAGAAATTTTCCTTTTTTATGGCCAAAAGGTATGCATTCCCCTTATTTTGGGCAAAAAGGCAGAAATTCCCCGTATTTTGGAGCAAAATTGCAGAAATTCCCCTAATTGTGTGGCAAAATTCCAGAAATTTTCCTTATTTTGGGGCAAAATTGCAGAAATTTCACTTATTTTGGGGCAAAATTGCAGAAATTTCACTTATTTCAGGGAAAATAGGCAGAAATTTTCCTTATTTTGGGGCAAAAAGGCAGAAATTCTCCATATTTTGTTGCAAAAATTAAAAATTTCCCTTATTTTGAGGTAAAATGCTGAAATTCCTTTTATTTTGGGGCAAAAGGCAGAAATTTCCCTTTTTTGGGGCAAATTTGCAGAAATTTCACTTATTTCCGAAAAAAAAGGCAGAAATTTTCCTTATTTTGGGGCAAAAAGGCAGAAATTCCTAATATTTTGTGGCAAAAATGCAGAAATTCCTAATATTTTGTTGCAAAAATGCAGAAATTTCCCTTATTTTGAAATAAAAAGGCTGAAATTGCCCTTATTTGGGGGCAAAAATGCAGAAATTTTTTTATTTTGCGGCAAATTTGCAGAAATTTCACTTATTTCAGGGTTATAAGTCAGAAATTTTCCTTATTTTTGGGGCAAAAAAGACTGCAATTCCCTTTGTTTTGGGGGAAAAAGACAGAAATTCCACTTATTTAGAGGCAAAAAGGCAAAAGTTCCCCTTATTTTGGAGCAAAAATGAAGAAATTTCCCTTTTTTATGGCAAAAAGGTATGCATTCTTCTTATTTTTAGACAAAAAGGCAGAAATTCCCCATATTTTGGGGCAAAAGGCAGAAATTTCCCTTATTATGAGGAAAAATTGCAGAAATTTCCCTTATTTTACGGCAAACTTGCAGAAATTTCACTAATTGTGGCGCAAAAAGGCAGAAATTCTCCTTATTTTGGGGCAAAACTCAGAAATTCCACTTAATTTAAGGAAAAATTCCAGAAATTGCCCTTATTTTGGGGCAAAATTGCAGAAATTTTACTTATTTCGGGGCAAAATTGCAGAAATTTCACTTATTTCAGGGAAAAAAGCAGAAATTTTCCTTATTTTGGGGCAAAAAGGCAGAAATTCCTAATATTTTGTGCCAAAATTCAGAAATTCCCCTTATTTTGAGGAAAAAAGGCTGAAATTCCCCTTATTTGGCTGCAAAAAGGCAGAAATTTTCCTTATATTGGGGAAAAAGTGCAGAAATTTCACTTATTTCAGAGTAATAAGTCAGAATTTTTTTTTATTTTGGGGCAAAAATGACAGAAATTCCCTTTGTTTTTGGGGAAAAAGACAGAAATTCCACTTATTTAGAGGCAAAAAAGCAGAAATTCCCCTTATTTTAGGGCAAAATTGCAGAAATTTCACTTATTTGGGGGCAAAAAAACAGAAATTCCCTTTAGTTTGTGGCAAAATTCCAGAAATTTCCCTTATTATGGGGAAAAATTGCAGAAATTTCCCTTATTTTAGGGCAAAATTGCAGAAATTTCACTTATTTCGGAGAAAAAAGGCAAAAATTTTTCTTATTTTGGGGCAAATTTGCAGAAATTCCCATTATTTTGGGGCAAAAAAGCAGAAATTCACCTTATTTTGGGCTAAAATTGCAGAAACTTCACATATTTCAGGGCAAAAAGTCAGAAATTTCCCTTAATTTGGGGCAAAAATGAAGAAATTTCCCTTTTTTATGGCAAAAAGATATGCATTCCTTTTATTTCGGGATAAAAGGCAGAAATTCCCCGTATTTTGGAGCAAAATTGCAGAAATTCCCCTAATTGAGGGGCAAAATTCCAGAAATTTTCTTTATTTTGGGGCAAAATTGCAGAAATTTCACTTATTTTGGGGCAAAATTGCAGAAATTTCACTTATTTCAGGGTAAAAATGCAGAAATTTTTCTTATTTTGGGGCAAAAAGGCAGAAATTCTCTATATTTTGGTGCAAAAATCAGAAATTTCCCTTATTTTGAGGTAAAATGCTGAAATTCCCCTTATTTTGGGGCAAAAGGCAGAAATTTCCCTTTTTTTGGGGCAAATTTGCAGAAATTTCACTTATTTCCGGGAAAAAAGGCAGAAATTTTCCTTCTTTTGTGGCGAAAAGGCAGAAATTCCTAATATTTTGTGGCAAAAATGCAGAAATTCTTAATATTTTGTTGCAAAAATGCAGAAATTTCTCTTATTTTGAGATAAAATGGCTGAAATTCCACTTATTTAGGGGCAAAAAGGCAGAAATTTTTCTTATTTTGGGGCAAATTTGCAGAAATTTCACTTATTTCAGGGTTATAAGTCAGAAATTTTCCTTATTTTGGGGCAAAAAAGACAGAAATTCCCTTTGTTTTGGGGGAAAAAGACAGAAATTCCTCTTATTTAGAGGCAAAATGGCAAAAGTTCCCCTTATTTTGGAGCAAAAATGAAGAAATTTCCCTTTTTTATGGCAAAAAGGTATGCATTCTTTTTATTTTCAGATAAAAAGGCAGAAATTCCCCATATTTTGTGGCAAACGGCAGAAATTTCCCTTATTTTTGGGCAAAATTGCAGAAATTTCCCTAATTTTGGGCCAAAAACAGAAATTCTTCTTATTTTGGGGCAAAATTGCAGAAATTTCCCTTATTACGAGGAAAAATTGCAGAAATTTCCCTTATTTTACGGCAAAATTCCAGAAATTTTCCTTATTTTGGGCAAAATATCAGAAATTTTTCTTATTTTGGGGCAAAAAGGCAGAAATTCCTAATATTTTGTGCCAAAATTCGGAAATTCCTCTTATTTTGAGGTAAAAAGGCTGAAATTCCCCTTATTTGGGGGCAAATACGCAGAAATTTCCCTTATATTGGGAAAAAATTGCAGAAATTTCACTTATTTCAGAGTAATAAGTCAAAAATTTTCCTTATTTTGGGGCAAAAATGACAGAAATTCCCTTTTTTGGGGGAAAAAGACAGAAATTCTACTTATTTAGAGGCAAAAAAGCAGAAATTCCCCTTATTTTAGGGCAAAATTGCAGAAATTTCCCTTATTATAGGGAAAAATGGCAGAAATTTCTTTTTTTTAGGGCAAAATTGCAGAAATTTCACTTATTTCAGAGAAAAAAAGCAAAATTTTTTTTTATTTTGGGGCAAAAAGGCAGAAATTCCCCGTATTTTGGAGCAAAATTGCAGAAATTCCCCTAATTGTGGGGCAAAAAGGCAGAAATTCTCCTTATTTTGGGGCAAAACTCAAAAATTCCACTTATTTTGGGGCAAAATTCCAGAAATTTTCTTTATTTTGTGGCAAAATTGCAGAAATTTCACTTATTTTGGGGCAAAATTGCAGAAATTTCACTTATTTCAGGGAAAAAATGCAGAAATTTTTCTTATTTTGGGGCAAAAAGGCAGAAATTCTCTATATTTTGGTGCAAAAATCAGAAATTTCCCTTATTTTGAGGTAAAATGCTGAAATTCCCCTTATTTTGGGGCAAAAGGCAGAAATTTCCCTTTTTTTGGGGCAAATTTGCAGAAATTTCACTTATTTCCGGGAAAAAAGGCAGAAATTTTCCTTCTTTTGTGGCGAAAAGGCAGAAATTCCTAATATTTTGTTGCAAAAATGCAGAAATTTCTCTTATTTTGAGATAAAAAGGCTGAAATTCCACTTATTTAGGGGCAAAAAGGCAGAAATTTTTCTTATTTTAGGGCAAATTTGCAGAAATTTCACTTATTTCAGGGTTATAAGTCAGAAATTTTCCTTATTTTGGGGCAAAAAAGACAGAAATTCCCTTTGTTTTGGGGGAAAAAGACAGAAATTCCTCTTATTTAGAGGCAAAATGGCAAAAGTTCCCCTTATTTTGGAGCAAAAATGAAGAAATTTCCCTTTTTTATGGCAAAAAGGTATGCATTCTTTTTATTTTCAGATAAAAAGGCAGAAATTCCCCATATTTTGTGGCAAACGGCAGAAATTTCCCTTATTTTTGGGCAAAATTGCAGAAATTTCCCTAATTTTGGGCCAAAAACAGAAATTCTTCTTATTTTGGGGCAAAATTGCAGAAATTTCCCTTATTACGAGGAAAAATTGCAGAAATTTCCCTTATTTTACGGCAAAATTGCAGAAATTTCACTTATTTCAGAGAAAAAAGGCAAAAATTTTTCTTATTTTGGGGCAAAAAGGCAGAAATTCCCATTTTTTTGGGGCAAAAAGGCAGAAATTCACCTTATTTTGGGCTAAAATTGCAGAAATTTCACATATTTCAGGGCAAAAAGTCAAAAATTTCCCTTAATTTGGGGCAAAAATGAAGAAATTTCCCTTTTTTTATGGCACAAAGGTATGCATTCCCCTTATTTTGGGCAAAAAGGCAGAAATTCCCCGTATTTTGGAGCAAAATTGCAGAAATTCCCCTAATTGTGGGGCAAAATTCCAGAAATTTTCCTTATTTTGGGACAAAATTGCAGAAATTTCATTTATATTGGGGCAAAATTGCAGAAATTTCACTTATTTCCGGGAAAAAAGGCAGAAATTTTTCTTATTTTGGGGCAAAAAGGCAGGAATTCCAAATATTTTGTGGCAAAAATGCAGAAATTCCTAATATTTTGTTGCAAAAATGCAGAAATTTCCCTTATTTTGAGATAAAAAGGCTGAAATTCCCTTTATTTAGGGGCAAAAAGGCAGAAATATTTCTTATTTTGGGGCAAATTTGCAGAAATTTCACTTATTTCAGGGTTATAAGTCAGAAATGTTCCTTATTTTAGGGCAAAAAAGACAGAAATTGCCTTTGTTTTGGGGGAAAAGAACAGAAATTCCACTTATTTAGAGGCAAAAAGGCAAAAGTTCCCCTTATTTTGGAGCAAAAATGAAGAAATTTCCATTTTATGGCAAAAAGGTATGCATTCTTCTTATTTTCAGACAAAAAGGCAGAAATTCCCCATATTTTGGGGCACACGGCAGAAATTTCCCTTATTTTTGGGCAAAATTGCAGAAATTTCCCTAATTGTGGGGCAAAAAACAGAAATTCCCCTTATTTTGGGGCAAAATTGCAGAAATTTCCCTTATTATGAAGAAAAATTGCAGAAATTTCCCTTATTTTACGGCAAAATTGCAGAAATTTCACTAATTGTGGCGCAAAAAGGCAGAAATTCTCCTTATTTTGGGGCAAAACTCAGAAATTCCACTTATTTTGGGGCAAAATTCCAGAAATTTCCCTTATTTTGGGGCAAAATTGCAGAAATTTTACTTATTTTGGGGCAAAATTGCAGAAATTTCACTTATTTCAGGGAAAAAAGCAGAAATTTTCCTTTTTTGGGGGCAAAAAGGCAGAAATTCCTAATATTTTGTGCCAAAATTCAGAAATTCCCCTTATTTTGAGGTAAAAAGGCTGAAATTCCCCTTATTTGGGGGCAAAAAGACAGAAATTTCCCTTATATTGGGGAAAAAGTGCAGAAATTTCACTTATTTCAGGGTAATAAGTCAGAAATTTTCCTTATTTTGGGGCAAAAATGACAGAAATTCTCTTTGTTTTGGGGGAAAAAGACAGAAATTCCACTTATTTAGAGGCAAAAAGCAAAAATTCCCCTTATTTTAGGGCAAAATTGCAGAAATTTCCCTTATTAGGGGGCAAAAAAACAGAAATTCCCCTTATTTTGTGGCAAAATTCCAGAAATTTCCCTTATTATGGGGAAAAATTGCAGAAATTTCCCTTATTTTAGGGCAAAATTGCAGAAATTTCACTTATTGCTGAGAAAAGAGGCAAAAATTTTTCTTATTTTGGGGCAAAAAGGCAGAAATTCCCATTATTTTGGGGCAAAAAGGCAGAAATTCACCTTATTTTGGGCTAAAATTGCAGAAATTTCACATATTTCAGGGCAAAAAGTCAGAAATTTCCCTTAATTTGGGGAAAAAATGAAGAAATTTCTTTTTTTTATGGCAAAAAGGTATGCATTCCCATTTATTTTGGGCAAAAAGGCAGAAATTCCCCGTATTTTGGAGCAAAATTGCAGAAATTCCCCTAATTGTGGGGCAAAATTCCAGAAATTTTCCATATTTTGGGGCAAAATTGCAGAAATTTCACTTATTTTGGGGCAAAATTGCAGAAATTTCACTTATTTCAGGGAAAATAGGCAGAAATTTTCCTTATTTTGGGGCAAAAGGCAGAAATTCTCCATATTTTGGTGCAAAAATCAGAAATTTCCCATATTTTGAGGTAAAATGCTGAAATTCCCCTTATTATGGGGCAAAAGGCAGAAATTTCCCTTTTTTTGGGGCAAATTTGCAGAAATTTCACTTATTTCCGAGAAAAAAGGCAGAAATTTTTCTAATTTTGGGGCAAAAATAAAGAAATTCCTAGTATTTTGTGGCAAAAATGCAGAAATTCCTAATATTTTGTTGCAAAAATGCAGAAATTTCCCTTATTTTGAGATAAAAAGGCTGAAATTCCACTTATTTGGGGGCAAAAAGGCAGAAATTTTTCTTATTTTGGGGCTAATTTGCAGAAATTTCACTTATTTCAGGGTTATAAGTCAGAAATTTTCCTTATTTTGGAGCAAAAAAGACAGAAATTCCTTTGTTTTGGGGGAAAAAGACAGAAATTCCACTTATTTAGAGGCAAAAAGGCAAAAGTTCCCCTTATTTTGGAGCAAAAATAAAGAAATTTCCCTTTTTTATGGCAAAAAGGTATGCATTCTTCTTATTTTCAGACAAAAAAGCAGAAATTCCCCATATTTTGGGGCAAAAGGCAGAAATTTCCCTTATTTTAGGGCAAAATTGCAGAAATTTCACTTATTTCAAAGAAAAAAGGCAAAAATTTTTCTTATTTTGGGGCAAAAAAGGCAGAAATTCCGATTATTTTGGGACAAAAAGGCAGAAATTCACCTTATTTTGGGCTTAAATTGCAGAAATTTTACATATTTCAGGGCAAAAATTCAGAAATTTCCCCTAATTTGGGGCAAAAATGAAGAAATTTTCCTTTTTTATGGCCAAAAGGTATGCATTCCCCTTATTTTGGGCAAAAAGGCAGAAATTCCCCGTATTTTGGAGCAAAATTGCAGAAATTCCCCTAATTGTGTGGCAAAATTCCAGAAATTTTCCTTATTTTGGGGCAAAATTGCAGAAATTTCACTTATTTTGGGGCAAAATTGCAGAAATTTCACTTATTTCAGGGAAAATAGGCAGAAATTTTCCTTATTTTGGGGCAAAAAGGCAGAAATTCTCCATATTTTGTTGCAAAAATTAAAAATTTCCCTTATTTTGAGGTAAAATGCTGAAATTCCTTTTATTTTGGGGCAAAAGGCAGAAATTTCCCTTTTTTGGGGCAAATTTGCAGAAATTTCACTTATTTCCGAAAAAAAAGGCAGAAATTTTCCTTATTTTGGGGCAAAAAGGCAGAAATTCCTAATATTTTGTGGCAAAAATGCAGAAATTCCTAATATTTTGTTGCAAAAATGCAGAAATTTCCCTTATTTTGAAATAAAAAGGCTGAAATTGCCCTTATTTGGGGGCAAAAATGCAGAAATTTTTTTATTTTGCGGCAAATTTGCAGAAATTTCACTTATTTCAGGGTTATAAGTCAGAAATTTTCCTTATTTTTGGGGCAAAAAAGACTGCAATTCCCTTTGTTTTGGGGGAAAAAGACAGAAATTCCACTTATTTAGAGGCAAAAAGGCAAAAGTTCCCCTTATTTTGGAGCAAAAATGAAGAAATTTCCCTTTTTTATGGCAAAAAGGTATGCATTCTTCTTATTTTTAGACAAAAAGGCAGAAATTCCCCATATTTTGGGGCAAAAGGCAGAAATTTCCCTTATTATGAGGAAAAATTGCAGAAATTTCCCTTATTTTACGGCAAACTTGCAGAAATTTCACTAATTGTGGCGCAAAAAGGCAGAAATTCTCCTTATTTTGGGGCAAAACTCAGAAATTCCACTTAATTTAAGGAAAAATTCCAGAAATTGCCCTTATTTTGGGGCAAAATTGCAGAAATTTTACTTATTTCGGGGCAAAATTGCAGAAATTTCACTTATTTCAGGGAAAAAAGCAGAAATTTTCCTTATTTTGGGGCAAAAAGGCAGAAATTCCTAATATTTTGTGCCAAAATTCAGAAATTCCCCTTATTTTGAGGAAAAAAGGCTGAAATTCCCCTTATTTGGCTGCAAAAAGGCAGAAATTTTCCTTATATTGGGGAAAAAGTGCAGAAATTTCACTTATTTCAGAGTAATAAGTCAGAATTTTTTTTTATTTTGGGGCAAAAATGACAGAAATTCCCTTTGTTTTTGGGGAAAAAGACAGAAATTCCACTTATTTAGAGGCAAAAAAGCAGAAATTCCCCTTATTTTAGGGCAAAATTGCAGAAATTTCACTTATTTGGGGGCAAAAAAACAGAAATTCCCTTTAGTTTGTGGCAAAATTCCAGAAATTTCCCTTATTATGGGGAAAAATTGCAGAAATTTCCCTTATTTTAGGGCAAAATTGCAGAAATTTCACTTATTTCGGAGAAAAAAGGCAAAAATTTTTCTTATTTTGGGGCAAATTTGCAGAAATTCCCATTATTTTGGGGCAAAAAAGCAGAAATTCACCTTATTTTGGGCTAAAATTGCAGAAACTTCACATATTTCAGGGCAAAAAGTCAGAAATTTCCCTTAATTTGGGGCAAAAATGAAGAAATTTCCCTTTTTTATGGCAAAAAGATATGCATTCCTTTTATTTCGGGATAAAAGGCAGAAATTCCCCGTATTTTGGAGCAAAATTGCAGAAATTCCCCTAATTGAGGGGCAAAATTCCAGAAATTTTCTTTATTTTGGGGCAAAATTGCAGAAATTTCACTTATTTTGGGGCAAAATTGCAGAAATTTCACTTATTTCAGGGTAAAAATGCAGAAATTTTTCTTATTTTGGGGCAAAAAGGCAGAAATTCTCTATATTTTGGTGCAAAAATCAGAAATTTCCCTTATTTTGAGGTAAAATGCTGAAATTCCCCTTATTTTGGGGCAAAAGGCAGAAATTTCCCTTTTTTTGGGGCAAATTTGCAGAAATTTCACTTATTTCCGGGAAAAAAGGCAGAAATTTTCCTTCTTTTGTGGCGAAAAGGCAGAAATTCCTAATATTTTGTGGCAAAAATGCAGAAATTCTTAATATTTTGTTGCAAAAATGCAGAAATTTCTCTTATTTTGAGATAAAATGGCTGAAATTCCACTTATTTAGGGGCAAAAAGGCAGAAATTTTTCTTATTTTGGGGCAAATTTGCAGAAATTTCACTTATTTCAGGGTTATAAGTCAGAAATTTTCCTTATTTTGGGGCAAAAAAGACAGAAATTCCCTTTGTTTTGGGGGAAAAAGACAGAAATTCCTCTTATTTAGAGGCAAAATGGCAAAAGTTCCCCTTATTTTGGAGCAAAAATGAAGAAATTTCCCTTTTTTATGGCAAAAAGGTATGCATTCTTTTTATTTTCAGATAAAAAGGCAGAAATTCCCCATATTTTGTGGCAAACGGCAGAAATTTCCCTTATTTTTGGGCAAAATTGCAGAAATTTCCCTAATTTTGGGCCAAAAACAGAAATTCTTCTTATTTTGGGGCAAAATTGCAGAAATTTCCCTTATTACGAGGAAAAATTGCAGAAATTTCCCTTATTTTACGGCAAAATTCCAGAAATTTTCCTTATTTTGGGCAAAATATCAGAAATTTTTCTTATTTTGGGGCAAAAAGGCAGAAATTCCTAATATTTTGTGCCAAAATTCGGAAATTCCTCTTATTTTGAGGTAAAAAGGCTGAAATTCCCCTTATTTGGGGGCAAATACGCAGAAATTTCCCTTATATTGGGAAAAAATTGCAGAAATTTCACTTATTTCAGAGTAATAAGTCAAAAATTTTCCTTATTTTGGGGCAAAAATGACAGAAATTCCCTTTTTTGGGGGAAAAAGACAGAAATTCTACTTATTTAGAGGCAAAAAAGCAGAAATTCCCCTTATTTTAGGGCAAAATTGCAGAAATTTCCCTTATTATAGGGAAAAATGGCAGAAATTTCTTTTTTTTAGGGCAAAATTGCAGAAATTTCACTTATTTCAGAGAAAAAAAGCAAAATTTTTTTTTATTTTGGGGCAAAAAGGCAGAAATTCCCCGTATTTTGGAGCAAAATTGCAGAAATTCCCCTAATTGTGGGGCAAAAAGGCAGAAATTCTCCTTATTTTGGGGCAAAACTCAAAAATTCCACTTATTTTGGGGCAAAATTCCAGAAATTTTCTTTATTTTGTGGCAAAATTGCAGAAATTTCACTTATTTTGGGGCAAAATTGCAGAAATTTCACTTATTTCAGGGAAAAAAGGCAGAAATTTTCCTTATTTTGTGGCAAAAAGGCAGAAATACTCCATATTTTGGTGCAAAAACGAAAAATTTCCCTTATTTTGAGGTAAAAAGCTGAAATTCCCCTTATTTTGGGGCAAAATGCAGAAATTTCCCTTTTTTGGGGCCAAATTTTCAGAAATTTCACTTATTTCAAGGAAAAAACAGAAATTTTCCTTATTTTGGGGCAAAAAGGCAGAAATTCCTAATATTTTGTGCCAAAATTCAGAAATTCCCCTTATTTTGAGGTAAAAAACCTGAAATTCTCTTTATTTGTAGCAAAAAGGCAGAAATTTCCCTTATATTGGGGCAAAATTGCAGAAATTTCACTTATTTCAGGGTAATAAGTCAGAAATTTTTTTTATTTTGGGGCAAAAATGACAGAAATTCCCTTTGTTTTGGGGGAAAAAACAGAAATTCCACTTATTTAGAGGCAAAAAAGCAGAAATTCCTTTTATTTTAGGGCAAAATTGCAAATATTTCCCTTATTTGAGGGCAAAAAACAGAAATTCCCTTTATTTTGGGGCAAAATTCCAGAAATTTCACTTATTTCAGAGAAAAAAAGCAAAAATTTTTCTTATTTTGGGGCAAAAAGGCAGAAATTCCCATTATTTTGGAGCAAAAAGGCAGAAATTCACCTTATTTTAGGGCAAAACTCAGAAATTCCACATATTTTGGGGCAAAATTGCAGAAATTTCACTTATTTTGGGTCAAAATTGCAGAAATTTCACTTATTTCAGGGAAAAAAGGCATAAATTTTCCATATTTTGGGGCAAAAAGGCAGAAATTCCTAATATTTTGTGGCAAAAATGCAGAAATTTTTAATATTTTCTTGCAAAAATGCAGAAATTTCCCTTATTTTGAGGTAAAAAGCTGAAATTCCCATTATCTGGGGGTAAAAGGCAGAAATTTCCCTTATTTTGGGACAAATTTGCAGAAATTTCACTTATTTCAGGGTAATAAGTCAGAAATTTTCCTTATTTTGGGGCAAAAAAGACAGAAATTTCCTTTGTTTGGGGGGAAAAAGAGAGAAATTCCACTTATTTAGAGGCAAAAAGGCAAAAGTTCCCCTTATTTTGGAGCAAAAATGAAGAAATTTCCCTTTCTTATGGCAAAAAGGTATGCATTCTTCTTATTTTCGGACAAAAAGGCAGAAATTTCCCATAATTTGGGGCAAAAGGCAGAAATTTCCCTTATTTTGGGGCAAAAAGGCAGAAATTCACCTTATTTTGGGCTAAAATTGCAGAAATTTCATATATTTCAGGGCAAATAGGAAGACTTTTCCCTTAATTTGGGGCAAAAATGAGGAAATTTCCCTTTTTTATGGCAAAAATGTATGCATTTCCCTTATTTTCGGGCAAAAAGGCAGAAATTCCCTGTATTTTGGAGCAAATTTGCAGAAATTCCCCTAATTGTGGGGCAAAAAGGAAGAAATTCTCCTTATTTTGGGGCAAAACTCAGAAATTCCACTTATTTTGGGGCAAAATTAAAGAAATTTCTCTTATTTTGGGGCAAAATTCCAGAAATTTCACTTATTTTCGGGCAAAATTGCAGAAATTATACTTATTTCAGGGAAAAAAGGCAGAAATTTTCCTTATTTTGGGGCAAAAAGGCAGAAATTCTCCATATTTTGGTGCAAAAATCAGAACTTTTCTTTATTTTGAGATAAAATGCTCAAATTCCCCTTATTTTGGGGCAAAAGGCAGAAATTTCCTTATTTTTGGGGCAAATTTGCAGAAATTTCACTTATTTCAGGGTAATAAGTCAGAAATTTTCCTTATTTTGGGGCAAAAAAGACAGAAATTCCTTTTGTTTTGGGGGACAAAGACAAAAATTCCACTTATTTAGAGGCAAAAAGGCAAAAGTTCCCCTAATTTTGGAGCAAAAATGAAGAAATTCCCCCTTTTTATGGTAAAAAGGTATGCATTCTTCTTATTTTCGGACAAAAAGTCAGAAATTCCCCATATTTTGGGGCAAAAGGCAGAAATTCCCCTTATTTTGAGGCAAAATTGCAGAAATTAACCTAATTGTGGGGCAAAAAACAGAAATTCCCCTTATTTTGAAGCAAAATTGCAGAAATTTCCCTATTTATGGAGAAAAATTGCAGAAATTTCCCTTATTTTACGGCAAAATTCCAGAAATTTCAAATATTTCAGGGCAAAAAGTCAGAAATTTACCTTAATTTGGGGAAAAAATGAGGAAATTTCCCTTATTTATGGCAAAAAGGTATGCATTCCCCTTATTTCGGGCAAAAAGGCAGAAATTCCCCGTATTTTAGAGCAAAATTGCAGAAATTCCCCTAATTGTGGGGCAAAATTCCAGAAATTTTCGTTATTTTGGGGCAAAATTGCAGAAATTTCACTTATTTTGGGGCAACATTATAGAAATTTCTCTTATTTTGGGGAAAAATTGCAGAAATTTCACTTATTTTGGGGCAAAATTGCAGAAATTTCCCTTATTTTGGGGCAAAATTGCAGAAATTTCACTTATTTTGGGGCAAAATTGCAGAAATTTCACTTATTTCAAGGAAAAAAGGCAGAAATTTTTTTATTTTGGGGCAAAAAGACAGAAATTCCTAATATTTTGTGGCAAAAATGCAGAAATTCCTCTTATTTTTAGGTAAAATGCTGAAATTCCCCTTATTTTGGGGCAAAAGGCAGAAATTTTCTTTTTTTTGGGGCAAATTTTCAGAAATTTGACTTATTTCATGGTAATAAGTCAGAAATTTTCCTTATTTTGGGGCAAAAAAGACAGAAATTCTTTTTGTTTTTGGCGAAAAAAACAGAAATTCCACTTATTTAGAGGCAAAAAGGCAAAAGTTCCCCTTATTTTGGAGCAAAAATGAAGAAATTTCCCTTTCTTATGGCAAAAAGGTATGCATTCTTCTTATTTTCGGACAAAAAGGCAGAAATTTCCCATAATTTGGGGCAAAAGGCAGAAATTTCCCTTATTTTGGGGCAAAATTGCAGAAATTTCCCTAATTGTGGGGCAAAAAACAGAAATTCCCCTTATTTTGGGGCAAAATTGCTGAAATTTCCCTTATTATGAGGAAAAATTGCAGAAATTTCCCTTATTTTACGGCAAAATTGCAGAAATTTCACTAATTATGGCGCAAAAAAGCAGAAATTCTCTTTATTTTGGGGCAAAACTCAGAAATTCCACTTATTTTGGGGCAAAATTCCAGAAATTTCCATTATTTTGGGCAAAATTGCAGAAATTTTACTTATTTTGGGGCAAAATTGAGGAAATTTCATTTGTTTCAGGGAAAAAAGCAGAAATTTTCCTTATTTTGGGGCAAAAAGGCTGAAATTCCTAATATTTTGTACCAAAATTCGGAAATTGCTCTTATTTTGAGGTAAAAAGGCTGAAATTCCTTTTATTTGGGGGCAAATACACAGAAATTTCCCTTATATTGGGAAAAAATTGCAGAAATTTCACTTATTTCAGGGTAATAAGTCAGAAATTTTCCTTATTTTGGGGCAAAACTGACAGAATTTCCCTTTTTTGGGGAAAAAGACAGAAATTCTACTTATTTAGAGGCAAAAAAGCAGAAATTCCCTTTATTTTAGGGCAAAATTGCAGAAATTTCCCTTATTATAGGGAAAAATTGCAGAAATTTCCCTTTTTTTAGGGCAAAATTGCAGAAATTTCACTTATTTCAGAGAAAGAAAGCAAAAATTTTTTTATTATGGGGCAAAAAGGCAGAAATTCCCCATATTTTGGAGCAAAATTGCAGAAATTCCCCTAATTGTGGGGCAAAAAGGCAGAAATTCTCTTTATTTTGGGGCAAAACTCAAAAATTCCACTTATTTTGGGGCAAAATTCCAGAAATTTTCCTTATTTTGTGGCAAAATTGCAGAAATTTCACTTATTTTGGGGCAAAATTGCAGAAATTTCACTTATTTCAGAAAAAAAAGGCAGAAATTTTCTTATTTTGTGGCAAAAAGGCAGAAATACTCCATATTTTGGTGCAAAAACCAGAAATTTCCCTTATTTTGAGGTAAAAAGCTGAAATTCCCCTTATTTTGGGGCAAAATGCAGAAATTTCCCTTTTTTGGGGCAAATTTTCAGAAATTTCACTTATTTCAAGGAAAAAACAGAAATTTTCCTTATTTTGGGGCAAAAAGGCAGAAATTCCTAATATTTTCTGCCAAAATTCAGAAATTCCCCTTATTTTGAGGTAAAAAGGCTGAAATTCCCCTTATTTGGAAGCAAAAAGGCAGAAATTTCCCTTATATTGGGGCAAAATTGCAGAAATTTCACCTATTTCAGGGTAATAAGTCAGAAATTTTTCTTATTTTGGTGCGAAAATGACAGAAATTCTTTTTGTTTTGGGGGAAAAAGATAGAAATTCCACTTATTTAGAGGCAAAAAAGCAGAAATTCCCCTTATTTTAGGGCAAAATTGCAGAAATTTCCCTTATTTGGGGGCAAAATAAGAGAAATTCCCCTTATTTTGTGTCAAAATTCCAGAAATTTCCCTTATTATGGGGAAAAATTGCAGAAATTTCTCTTATTTTAGGGCAAAATTGCAGAAATTTCACTTATTTCAGAGAAAAAAGGCAAAAATTTTTCTTATTTTGGGGCAAAAATGCAGAAATTCCCATTATTTTGGGGCAAAAAGGCAGAAATTCACCTTATTTTGGGCTAAAATTGCAGAAATTTCCCATATTTCAGGGCAAAAAGTCAGAAATTTCCCTTAATTTGGGGAAAAAATGAAGAAATTTCCCTTTTTTATGGCAAAAAGGTATGCATTCCCCTTATTTCTGGCAAAAAGGCAGAAATTCCCCGTATTTTGGAGCAAAATTGCAGAAATTCCCCTAATTGTGGAGCAAAATTCCAGAAATTTTCGTTATTTTGGGGCAAAATTGCAGAAATTTCACTTATTTTGGGGCAAATTGCAGAAATTTCCCTTATTTTGGGGCAAAAATTGCAGAAATTTCACTTATTTCAGGGAAAAAAGGCAGAAATTTTTTTTATTTTGGGGCAAAAAGGCAGAAATTCCTAATATTTTGTGGCAAAAATGCAGAAATACCCCTTATTTTTAGGTAAAATGCTGAAATTCCCCTTATTTTGGGGCAAAAGGCAGAAATTTCCTTATTTTTGGGGCAAATTTTCAGAAATTTCACTTATTTCATGGTAATAAGTCAGAAATTTTCCTTATTTTGGGGCAAAAAAGACAGAAATTCTTTTTGTTTTGGGGGAAAAAAACAGAAATTCCACTTATTTAGAGGCAAAAAGGCAAAAGTTCCCCTTATTTTGGAGCAAAAATGAAGAAATTTTCCTTTTTATGGCAAAAAGATATGCATTTTTCTTATTTTCGGACAAAAAGGCAGAAATTCCTCATATTTTGGGGCAAAAGTCAGAAATTCCCCTTATTTTGGGGCAAAATTGCAGAAATTTCCCTAAGAGTGGGGCAAAAAACAGAAATTCCCCTTATTTTGGGGCAAAATTGCAGAAATTTCCCTTATTATGAGGAAAAATTGCAGAAATTTCCCTTATTTTACGGCAAAATTGCAGAAATTTCACTAATTGTTGCGCTAAAAGGCAGAAATTCTCCTTATTTTGGGGCAAAACTCAGAAATTCCACTTATTTTGGGGCAAAATTCCAGAAATTTCCCTTATTTTGGGCAAAATTGCAGAAATTTTCCTTATTTTGGGGCAAAAAGGCAGAAATTCCTAATATTTTGTGCCAAAATTCGGACATTCCTCTTATTTTGAGGTAAAAAGGCTGAAATTCCCCTTATTTGGGGCAAATACGCAGAAATTTCCCTTATATTGGGAAAAAATTGCAGAAATTTCACTTATTTCAGAGTAATAAGTCAAAAATTTTCCTTATTTTGGGGCAAAAATGACAGAAATTCCCTTTTTTTGGGAAAAAGACAGAAATTCTACTTATTTAGAGGCAAAAAAGCAGAAATTCCCCTTATTTTAGGGCAAAATTGCAGAAATTTCCCTTATTATAGGGAAAAATTGCAGAAATTTCCCTTTTTTAGGGCAAAATTGCAGAAATTTCACTTATTTCAGAGAAAAAAAGCAAAATTTTTTTTTATTTTGGGGCAAAAAGTCAGAAATTCCCCGTATTTTGGAGCAAAATTGCAGAAATTCCCCTAATTGTGGGGCAAAAAGGCAGAAATTCTCCTTATTTTGGGGCAAAACTCAAAAATTCCACTTATTTTGGGGCAAAATTCCAGAAATTTTCTTTATTTTGTGGCAAAATTGCAGAAATTTCACTTATTTTGGAGCAAAATTGCAGAAATTTCACTTATTTCAGGGAAAAAAGGCAGAAATTTTCGTTATTTTGTGGCAAAAAGGCAGAAATACTCCATATTTTGGTGCAAAAACCAGAAATTTCCCTTATTTTGAATTAAAAAGCTGAAATTCCCCTTATTTTAGGGCAAAATGCAGAAATTTCCCTTTTTTTGGGGCAAATTTTCAGAAATTTCACTTATTTCAAGGAAAAAACAGAAATTTTCCTTATTTTGGGGCAAAAAGGCAGAAATTCCTAATATTTTGTGCCAAAATTCAGAAATTCCCCTTATTTTGAGGTAAAAAGGCTGAAATTCCCCTTATTTGGAGCAAAAAAACAGAAATTTCCCTTATATTGGGGCAAAATTGCAGAAATTTCACTTATTTCAGGGTAATAAGTCAGAAATTTTTTTTATTTTGGGGCAAAAATGACAGAAATTCCCTTTGTTTTGCGGGAAAAAACAGAAATTCCACTTATTTAGAGGCAAAAAACAGAAATTCCCCTTATTTTAGGGCAAAATTGCAGATATTTCCCTTATTTGGGGGCAAAAAACAGAAATTCCCCTTATTTTGGGGCAAAATTCCAGAAATTTCTCTTATTATGGGAAAAAATTGCAGAAATTTCCTTTATTTTAGGGCAAAATTGCAGAAATTTCACTTATTTCAGAGAAAAAAAGCAAAAATTTTTTCTTATTTTGGGGCAAAAAGGCAGAAATTCCCATTATTTTGGAGCAAAAAGGCAGAAATTCATCTTATTTTAGGGCAAAACTCAGAAATTCCACTTATTTTGGGGCAAAATTGCAGAAATTTTACATATTTTGGGGCAAAATTGCAGAAATTTCACTTATTTCAGGGAAAAAAAGGCATAAATTTTCCATATTTTGGGGCAAAAAGGCAGAAATTCCTAATATTTTGTGGCAAAAATGCAGAAATTTTTAATATTTTGTTGCAAAAATGCAGAAATTTCCCTTATTTTGAGGTAAAAATCTGAAATTCCCATTATTTGGGGGCCAAAAGGCAGAAATTTCCCTTATTTTGGGGCAAATTTGCAGAAATTTCACTTATTTCTGGGTAATAAGTCAGAAATTTTCCTTATTTTGGGGCAAAAAAGACAGAAATTCCCTTTGTTTTGGGGGAAAAAGAGAGAAATTCCACTTATTTAGAGGCAAAAGGCAAAAGGTCCCCTTATTTTGGAGCAAAAATGAAGAAATTTCCCTTTTTTATGGCAAAAAGGTATGCATTCTTCTTATTTTCGGACAAAAAGGCAGAAATTCCCCATAATTTGGGGCAAAAGGCAGAAATTTCCCTTATTTTGGGGCAAAAAGGCAGAAATTCACCTTATTTTGGGCTAAAATTGCAGAAATTTCATATATTTCAGGGCAAAAAGGAAAACTTTTACCTTAATTTGGGGCACAAATGAGGAAATTTCCCTTTTTTATGGCAAAAAGGTATGCATTTTCCTTATTTTCGGGCAAAGAGGCAGAAATTCCCTGTATTTTGGAGCAAATTTGCAGAAATTCCCCTAATTGTGGGGCAAAAAGGAAGAAATTCTCCTTATTTTGGGGCAAAACTCAGAAATTCCACTTATTTTGGGGCAAAATTAAAGAAATTTCTCTTATTTTGGGGCAAAATTCCAGAAATTTCACTTATTTTCGGGCAAAATTGCAGAAATTATACTTATTTCAGGGAAAAAAGTCAGAAATTTTCCTTATTTTGGGGCAAAAAGGCAGAAATTCTCCATATTTTGGTGCAAAAATCAGAACTTTTCTTTATTTTGAGATAAAATGCTCAAATTCCCCTTATTTTGGGGCAAAAGGCAGAAATTTCCTTATTTTTGGGGCAAATTTGCAGAAATTTCACTTATTTCAGGGTAATAAGTCAGAAATTTACCTTATTTTGGGGCAAAAAAGACAGAAATTCCCTTTGTTTTGGGGGACAAAGACAAAAATTCCACTTATTTAGAGGCAAAAAGGCAAAGGTTCCCCTAATTTTGGAGCAAAAATGAAGAAATTCCCCCTTTTTATGGTAAAAAGGTATGCATTCTTCTTATTTTCAGACAAAAAGTCAGAAATTCCCCATATTTTGGGGCAAAAGGAAGAAATTCCCCCTATTTTGTGGCAAAATTGCAGAAATTACCCTAATTGTGGGGCAAAAAACAGAAATTCCCCTTATTTTGAAGCAAAATTGCAGATATTTCCCTATTTATGGAGAAAAATTGCAGAAATTTCCCTTATTTAAGGCAAAATTGCAGAAATTTCACATATTTCAGGGCAAAAAGTCAGAAATTTACCTTAATTTGGGGAAAAAATGAAGAAATTTCCCTTTTTTATGGCAAAAAGGTATGCATTCCCCTTATTTCGGGCAAAAAGGCAGAAATTCCCCGTATTTTAGAGCAAAATTGCAGAAATTCCCCTAATTGTGGGGCAAAATTCCAGAAATTCCCGTTATTTTGGGGCAAAATTGCTGAAATTTCCCTTATTATGAGGAAAAATTGCAGAAATTTCCCTTATTTTACGGCAAAATTGCAGAAATTTCACTAATTATGGCGCAAAAAAGGCAGAAATTCTCCTTAATTTGGGGCAAAACTCAGAAATTCCACTTATTTTGGGGCAAAATTCCAGAAATTTCCCTTATTTTGGGCAAATTTCAGAAATTTTACTTATTTTGGGGCAAAATTGAGGAAATTTCATTTGTTTCAGGGAAAAAAGCAGAAATTTTTCTTATTTTGGGGCAAAAAGGCAGAAATTCCTAATATTTTGTGCCAAAATTCGGAAATTCCTCTTATTTTGAGGTAAAAAGGCTGAAATTCCTTTTATTTGGGGGCAAATACACAGAAATTTCCCTTATTTTGGGAAAAAATTGCAGAAATTTCACTTATTTCAGGATAATAAGTCAAAAATTTTCCTTATTTTGGGGCAAAACTGACAGAATTTCTCTTTTTTGGGGGAAAAAGACAGAAATTCTACTTATTTAGAAGCAAAAAAGCAGAAATTCCCTTTATTTTAGGGCAAAATTGCAGAAATTTCCCTTATTATAGGGAAAAATTGCAGAAATTTCCCTTTTTTAGGGCAAAATTGCAGAAATTTCACTTATTTCAGAGAAAAAAAGCAAAAATTTTTTTTATTTTGGGGCAAAAAGGCAGAAATTCCCCATATTTTGAAGCAAAATTGCAGAAATTCCCCTAATTGTGGGGCAAAAAGGCAGAAATTCTCCTTATTTTGGGGCAAAACTCAAAAATTCCACTTATTTTGGGGCAAAATTCCAGAAATTTTCCTTATTTTGTGGCAAAATTGCAGAAATTTCACTTATTTTGAGGCAAAATTGCAGAAATTTCACTTATTTCAGGAAAAAGGCAGAAATTTTCCTTATTTTGTGGCAAAAAGGCAGAAATACTCCATATTTTGGTGCAAAAACCAGAAATTTCCCTTATTTTGAGGTAAAAAGCTGAAATTCCCCTTATTTTGGGGCAAAATGCAGAAATTTCTTTTTTTTGGGGGGCAAATGTTCAGAAATTTCACTTATTTCAAGGAAAAAACAGAAATTTTCCTTATTTTGGGGCAAAAAGGCAGAAATTCCTAATATTTTGTGCCAAAATTCAGAAATTCCCCTTATTTTGAGGTAAAAAGGCTGAAATTCCCCTTATTTGGAAGCAAAAAGGCAGAAATTTCCCTTATATTGGGGCAAAATTGCAGAAATTTCACTTATTTCAGGGTAATAAGTCAGAATTTTTTTTTATTTTGGGGCAAAAATGACAGAAATTCATTTTGTTTTGGGGAAAAAACAGAAATTCCACTTATTTAGAGGCAAAAAAGCAGAAATTCCCCTTATTTTAGGGCAAAATTGCAGATATTTCCCTTATTTGGGGGCAAAAAACAGAAATTCCCCTTATTTTGGGGCAAAATTCCAGAAATTTCCCTTATTATGGGAAAAAATTGCAGAAATTTCCTTTATTTTAGGGCAAAATTGCAGAAATTTCACTTATTTCAGAGAAAAAAAGCAAAAATTTTTCTTATTTTGGGGCAAAAAGGCAGAAATTCCCATTATTTTGGAGCAAAAAGGCAGAAATTCACCTTATTTTAGGGCAAAACTCAGAAATTCCACTTATTTTGGGGCAAAATTGCAGAAATTTCACTTATTTTGGGGCAAAATTGCAGAAATTTCACTTATTTCAGGGAAAAAAAGGCATAAATTTTCCATATTTTGGAGCAAAAAGGCAGAAATTCGTAATATTTTGTGGCAAAAATGCAGAAATTTTTAATATTTTGTTGCAAAAATACAGAAATTTCCCTTATTTTGAGGTAAAAGGCTGAAATTCCCATTATTTGGGGGCAAAAAGTCAGAAATTTCCCATATTTTGGGGCAAAAATGCAGAAATTCCCCTTATTTTGAGGTAAAAAGGCTGAAATTCCCCTTATTTGGGGTCAAAAAGGCAGAAATTTTTCTTATTTTGGGGCAAAATTGCAGAAATTTCACTTATTTCAGGGTAATAAGTCAGAAATTTTCCTTATTTTGGGGCAAAAAAGACAGAAATTCCCTTTGTTTTAAGGGAAAAAGAGAGAAATTCCACTTATTTAGAGGCAAAAGGCAAAAGTTCCCCTTATTTTGGAGCAAAAATGAAGAAATTTCCCTTTTTATGGCAAAAAGGTATGCATTTTTCTTATTTTCGGACAAAAGGCAGAAATTCCTCATATTTTGGGGCAAAAGTCAGAAAGTCTTCTTATTTTGGGGCAAAATTGCAGAAATTTCCCTAATTGTGAGGCAAAAAACAGAAATTCACCTTATTTTGGGTCAAAATTGCAGAAATTTCCCTTATTATGAGGAAAAATTGCAGAAATTTCCCTTATTTTACGGCAAAATTGCAGAAATTTCACTAATTGTTGCGCAAAAAGGCAGAAATTCTCCTTATTTTGGGGCAAAACTCAGAAATTCCACTTATTTTGGGGCAAAATTCCAAAATTTCCCTTATTTTGGGCAAAATTGCAGAAATTTTCCTTATTTTGGGGCAAAAAGGCAGAAATTCCTAATATTTTGTGCCAAAATTCGGAAATTCCTCTTATTTTGAGGTAAAAAGGCTGAAATTCCCCTTATTTGGGGGCAAATACGCAGAAATTTCCCTTATATTGGGAAAAAATTGCAGAAATTTCACTTATTTCAGAGTAATAAGTCAAAAATTTTCCTTATTTTGGGGCAAAAATGACAGAAATTCCCTTTTTTTTGGGAAAAAGACAGAAATTCTACTTATTTAGAGGCAAAAAAGCAGAAATTCTCCTTATTTTAGGGCAAAATTGCAGAAATTTCCCTTATTATAGGGAAAAATTGCACAAATTTCCCTTTTTTAGAGCAAAATTGCAGAAATTTCACTTATTTCAGAGAAAAAAAGCAAATTTTTTTTTATTTTGGGGCAAAAAGGCAGAAATTCCCCGTATTTTGGAGCAAAATTGCAGGAATTCCCCTAATTGTGGGGCAAAAAGGCAGAAATTCTCCTTATTTTGGGAAAAACTCAAAAATTCCACTTATTTTGGGGCAAAATTCCAGAAATTTTCTTTATTTTGTGGCAAAATTGCAGAAATTTCACTTATTTTGGAGCAAAATTGCAGAAATTTCACTTATTTCAGGGAAAAAAGGCAGAAATTTTCGTTATTTTGTGGCAAAAAGGCAGAAATACTCCATATTTTGGTGCAAAAACCAGAAATTTCCCTTATTTTGAGGTAAAAAGCTGAAATTCCCCTTATTTTGGGGCAAAATGCAGAAATTTCCCTTTTTTGGGGGAAATTTTCAGAAATTTCACTTATTTCAAGGAAAAAACAGAAATTTTCCTTATTTTGGGGCAAAAGGCAGAAATTCCTAATATTTTGTGCCAAAATTCAGAAATTCCCCTTATTTTGAGGTAAAAAGGCTGAAATTCCCCTTATTTGGAGCAAAAAGGCAGAAATTTCCCTTATATTGGGGCAAAATTGAAGAAATTTCACTTATTTCAGGGTAATAAGTCAGAAATTTTTTTTATTTTGGGGCAAAAATGACAGAAATTCCCCTTATTTTGGGGCAAAATTCCAGAAATTTCTCTTATTATGGGAAAAAATTGCAGAAATTTCCTTTATTTTAGGGCAAAATTGCAGAAATTTCACTTATTTCAGAGAAAAAAAGCAAAAATTTTTTTCTTATTTTGGGGCAAAAAAGCAGAAATTCCCATTATTTTGGAGCAAAAAGGCAGAAATTCACCTTATTTTAGATCAAAACTCAGAAATTCCACTTATTTTGGGGCAAAATTGCAGAAATTTTACTTATTTTGGGGCAAAATTGCAGAAATTTCACTTATTTCAGGGAAAAAAAGGCATAAATTTTCCATATTTTGGGGCAAAAAGGCAGAAATTTCTAATATTTTGTGGCAAAAATGCAGAAATTTTTAATATTTTGTTGCAAAAATGCAGAAATTTCCCTTATTTTGAGGTAAAAAGCTGAAATTCCCATTATTTGGGGGCCAAAAGGCAGAAATTTCCCTTATTTTGGGGCAAATTTGCAGAAATTTCACTTCTTTCTGGGTAATAAGTCAGAAATTTTCCTTATTTTGGGGCAAAAAAGACAGAAATTCCCTTTGTTTTGGGGGTAAAAGAGAGAAATTCCACTTATTTAGAGGCAAAAGGCAAAAGGTCCCCTTATTTTGGAGCAAAAATGAAGAAATTTCCCTTTTTTATGGCAAAAAGGTATGCATTCTTCTTATTTTCGGACAAAAAGGCAGAAATTCCCCATAATTTGGGGCAAAAGGCAGAAATTTCCCTTATTTTGGGGCAAAAAGGCAGAAATTCACCTTATTTTGGGCTAAAATTGCAGAAATTTCATATATTTCAGGGCAAAAAGGAAAACTTTTCCCTTAATTTGGGGCACAAATGAGGAAATTTCCCTTTTTTATGGCAAAAAGTTATGCATTTCCCTTATTTTCGGACAAAAAGGCAGAAATTCCCTGTATTTTGGAGCAAATTTGCAGAAATTCCCCTAATTGTGGGGAAAAAAGGAAGAAATTCTCCTTATTTTGGGGCAAAACTCAGAAATTCCACTTATTTTGGGGCAAAATTAAAGAAATTTCTCTTATTTTGGGGCAAAATTCCAGAAATTTCACTTATTTTCGGGTAAAATTGCAGAAATTATAATTATTTCAGGGAAAAAAGGCAGAAATTTTCCTTATTTTGGGGCAAAAAGGCAGAAATTCTCCATATTTTGGTGCAAAAATCAGAACTTTTCTTTATTTTAAGATAAAATGCTCAAATTCCCCTTATTTTGGGGCAAAAGGCAGAAATTTCCTTATTTTTGGGGCAAATTTGCAGAAATTTCACTTATTTCAGGGTAATAAGTCAGAAATTTTCCTTATTTTGGGGCAAAAAAGACAGAAATTCCCTTTGTTTTGGGGGACAAAGACAAAAATTCCACTTATTTAGAGGCAAAAAGGCAAAAGTTCCCCTAATTTTGGAGCAAAAATGAAGAAATTCCCCCTTTTTATGGTAAAAAGGTATGCATTCTTCTTATTTTCGGACAAAAAGTCAGAAATTCCCCATATTTTGGGGCAAAAGGAAGAAATTCCCCTTATTTTGAGGCAAAATTGCAGAAATTTCCCTACTTGTGGGGCAAAAAACAGAAATTCCCCTTATTTTGAAGCAAAATTGCAGATATTTCCCTATTTATGGAGAAAAATTGCAGAAATTTCCCTTATTTAAGGCAAAATTGCAGAAATTTCACATATTTCAGGGCAAAAAGTCAGAAATTTACCTTAATTTGGGGAAAAAATGAAGAAATTTCCCTTTTTTATGGCAAAAAGGTATGCATTCCCCTTATTTCGGGCAAAAAGGCAGAAATTCCCCGTATTTTAGAGCAAAATTGCAGAAATTTCCCTAATTGTGGGGCAAAATTCCAGAAATTTTCGTTATTTTGGGGCAAAATTGCAGAAATTTCACTTATTTTGGGGCAACATTGCAGAAATTTCTCTTATTTTGGGGCAAAATTGCAGAAATTTCACTTATTTTGGGGCAAAATTGCAGAAATTTCCCTTATTTTGGGGCAAAATTGCAGAAATTTCCTTATTTTGGGGCAAAATTGCAGAAATTTCACTTATTTCAAGGAAAAAAGGCAGAAATTTTTTTATTTTGGGGCAAAAGGGCAGAAATTCCTAATATTTTGTGGCAAAAATGCAGAAATTCCTCTTATTTTTAGGTAAAATGCTGAAATTCCCCTTATTTTGGGGCAAAAGGCAGAAATTTTCTTTTTTGGGGGGCAAATTTTCTGAAATTTCACTTATTTCATGGTAATAAGTCAGAAATTTTCCTTATTTTGGGGCAAAAAAGACAGAAATTCTTTTTGTTTTGGGGGAAAAAACAGAAATTCCACTTATTTAGAGGCAAAAAGGCAAAAGTTCCCCTTATTTTGGAGCAAAAATGAAGAAATTTCCCTTTTTATGGCAAAAAGGTATGCATTTTTCTTATTTTCGGACAAAAAGGCAGAAATTCCCCATATTTTGTGGCAAAAGGCAGAAATTCCCCTTATTTTGGGGCAAAATTGCAGAAATTTCCCTAATTGTGGGGCAAAAAACAGAAATTCCTTTTATTTTGGGGCAAAATTGCTGAAATTTCCCTTATTATGAGGAAAAATTGCAGAAATTTCCCTTATTTTACAGCAAAATTGCAGAAATTTCACTAATTGTGGCGCAAAAAGGCAGAAATTCTCTTTATTTTGGGGCAAAACTCAGAAATTCCACTTATTTTGGGGCAAAATTCCAGAAATTTCCCTTATTTTGGGCAAAATTGCAGAAATTTTACTTATTTTGGGGCAAAATTGAGGAAATTTCATTTGTTTCAGGGAAAAAAGCAGAAATTTTTCTTATTTTGGGGCAAAAAGGCAGAAATTCCTAATATTTTGTGCCAAAATTCAGAAATTCCTCTTATTTTGAGGTAAAAAGGATGAAATTCCTTTTATTTGGGGGCAAATACACAGAAATTTCCCTTATTTTGGGAAAAAATTGCAGAAATTTCACTTATTTCAGGATAATAAGTCAAAAATTTTCCTTATTTTGGGGCAAAACTGACAGAATTTCCCTTTTTTGGGGGAAAAAGACAGAAATTCTACTTATTTAGAGGCAAAAAAGCAGAAATTCCCTTTATTTTAGGGCAAAATTGCAGAAATTTCCCTTATTATAGGGAAAAATTGCAGAAATTTCCCTTTTTAGGGCAAAATTGCAGAAATTTCACTTATTTCAGAGAAAAAAAGCAAAAATTTTTTTTATTTTGGGGCAAAAAGGCAGAAATTCCCCATATTTTGGAGCAAAATTGCAGAAATTCCCCTAATTGTGGGGCAAAAAGGCAGAAATTCTCCTTATTTTGGGGCAAAACTCAAAAATTCCACTTATTTTGGGGCAAAATTCCAGAAATTTTCCTTATTTTGTGGCAAAATTGCAGAAATTTCACTTATTTTGAGGCAAAATTGCAGAAATTTCACTTATTTCAGGAAAAAGGCAGAAATTTTCCTTATTTTGTGGCAAAAAGGCAGAAATACTCCATATTTTGGTGCAAAAACCAGAAATTTCCCTTATTTTGAGGTAAAAAGCTGAAATTCCCCTTATTTTGGGGCAAAATGCAGAAATTTCTTTTTTTGGGGGCAAATTTTCAGAAATTTCACTTATTTCAAGGAAAAAACAGAAATTTTCCTTATTTTGGGGCAAAAAGGCAGAAATTCCTAATATTTTGTGCCAAAATTCAGAAATTCCCCTTATTTTGAGGTAAAAAGGCTGAAATTCCCCTTATTTGGAAGCAAAAAGGCAGAAATTTCCTTTATATTGGGGCAAAATTGCAGAAATTTCACTTATTTCAGGGTAATAAGTCAGAAATTTTTTTTATTTTGGGGCAAAAATGACAGAAATTTTCTTTGTTTTGGGGAAAAAACAGAAATTCCACTTATTTAGAGGCAAAAAAGCAGAAATTCCCCTTATTTTAGGGCAAAATTGCAGATATTTCCCTTATTTGGGGGCAAAAAACAGAAATTCCCCTTATTTTGGGGCAAAATTCCAGAAATTTCCCTTATTATGGGAAAAAATTGCAGAAATTTCCTTTATTTTAGGGCAAAATTGCAGAAATTTCACTTATTTCAGAGAAAAAAAGCAAAAATT
The DNA here is from genome assembly GCF_963924665.1 of Micromys minutus. Classification (NCBI taxonomy): domain Eukaryota; kingdom Metazoa; phylum Chordata; class Mammalia; order Rodentia; family Muridae; genus Micromys; species Micromys minutus. The sequence continues at coordinate 412,034 of NW_027667604.1, forward strand.
TTTCTTATTTTGGGGCAAAAAGGCAGAAATTCCCATTATTTTGGAGCAAAAAGGCAGAAATTCACCTTATTTTAGGGCAAAACTCAGAAATACCACTTATTTTGGGGCAAAATTGCAGAAATTTCACTTATTTTGGGGCAAAATTGCAGAAATTTAACTTATTTCAGGGAAAAAAAGGCATAAATTTTCCATATTTTGGGGCAAAAAGGCAGACATTCGTAATATTTTCTGGCAAAAATGCAGAAATTTTTAATATTTTGTTGCAAAAATGCAGAAATTTCCCTTATTTTGAGGTAAAAGGCTGAAATTCCCATTATTTGGGGGCAAAAAGGCAGAAATTTCCCATATTTTGGGGCAAAAATGCAGAAATTCCCCTTATTTTGAGGTAAAAAGGCTGAAATTCCCCTTATTTGTGGTCAAAAAGGCAGAAATTTCCCTTATTTTGGGGCAAAATTGCAGAAATTTCACTTATTTCAGGGTAATAAGTCAGAAATTTTCTTTATTTTGGGGCAAAAAAGACAGAAATTCCCTTTGTTTTAAGGGAAAAAGAGAGAAATTCCACTTATTTAGAGGCAAAAGGCGAAAGGTCCCCTTATTTTGGAGCAAAAATGAAGAAATTTCCCTTTTTTATAGCAAAAAGGTATGCATTCTTCTTATTTTCGGACAAAAAGGCAGAAATTCCCCATAATTTGGGGCAAAAGGCAGAAATTTCCCTTATTTTGGGGCAAAAAGGCAGAAATTCACCTTATTTTGGGCTAAAATTGCAGAAATTTTATATATTTCAGGGCAAAAAAAAAACTTTTCCCTTAATTTGGGGCACAAATGAGGAAATTTCCCTTTTTTATGGCAAAAAGGTATGCATTTCCCTTATTTTCGGACAAAAAGGCAGAAATTCCCTGTATTTTGGAGCAAATTTGCAGAAATTCCCCTAATTGTGGGGCAAAAAGGAAGAAATTCTCCTTATTTTGGGGCAAAACTCAGAAATTCCACTTATTTTGGGGCAAAATTAAAGAAATTTCTCTTATTTTGGGGCAAAATTCCAGAAATTTCACTAATTTTCGGGCAAAATTGCAGAAATTATACTTATTTCAGGGAAAAAAGGCAGAAATTTACCTTATTTTGGGGCAAAAAGGCAGAAATTCTCCATATTTTGGTGCAAAAATCAGAACTTTTCTTTATTTTGAGATAAAATGCTGAAATTTCCCTTATTTTGGGGCAAAAGGCAGAAATTTCCCTATTTTTGGGGCAAATTTGCAGAAATTTCACTTATTTCAGGGTAATAAGTCAGAAATTTTCCTTATTTTGGGGCAAAAAAGACAGAAATTCCCTTTGTTTTGGGGGACAAAAACAGAAATTCCACTTATTTAGAGGCAAAAAGGCAAAAGTTCCCCTAATTTTGGAGCAGAAATGAAGAAATTTCCCCTTTTTATGGTAAAAAGGTATGCATTCTTCTTATTTTCGGACAAAAAATCAGAAATTCCCCATATTTTGGGGCAAAAGGCAAAAATTCCCCTTATTTTGAGGCAAAATTGCAGAAATTTCCCTAATTGTGGGGCAAAAAACAGAAATTCCCCTTATTTTGAAGCAAAATTGCAGAAATTTCCCATATTATGGGGAAAAATTGCAGAAATTTCCCTTATCTTACGGCAAAATTGCAGAAATTTCACATATTTCAGGGCAAAAAGTCAGAAATTTCACTTAATTTGGGGAAAAAATAAAGAAATTTCCCTTTTTTATGGCAAAAAGGTATGCATTCTTCTTATTTCGGGCAAAAAGGCAGAAATTCCCTGTATTTTGGAGCAAAATTGCAGAAATTCCCCTAATTGTGGGACAAAATTCCAGAAATTTTCGTTATTTTGGGGCAAAATTTCAGAAATTTCACTTATTTTGGGGCAACATTGCAGAAATTTCTCTTATTTTGGGGCAAAATTGCAGAAATTTCCCTTATTTTGGGGCAAAATTGCAGAAGTTTCCCTCATTTTGGGGCAAAATTGCAGAAATTTCACTTATTTTGGGGCAAAATTGCAGAAATTTCACTTATTTCAGGGAAAAAAGGCAGAAATTTTTTTTATTTTGGGGCAAAAAGGCAGAAATTCCTAATATTTTGTGGGAAAAATGCAGAAATTCCTTTCATTTTTAGGTAAAATGCTGAAATTCCCCTTATTTTGGGGCAAAGGAAGAAATTTCCTTATTTTTGGGGCAAATTTTCAGAAATTTCACTTATTTCATGGTAATAAGTCAGAAATTTTCCTTATTTTGGGGCAAAAAAGACAGAAATTCTTTTGGTTTTGGGGGAAAAAAACAGAAATTCCACTTATTTAGTGGCAAAAAGGCAAAAGTTCCTCTTATTTTGGAGCAAAATTGAAGAAATTTCCCTTTTTATGGCAAAAAGGTATGCATTTTTCTTATTTTCGGACAAAAAGGCAAAAATTCCCCATAATTTGGGGCAAAAGGCAGAAATTTCCCTTATTTTGGGGCAAAAAGGCAGAAATTCACCTTATTTTGGGCTAAAATTGCAGAAATTTTATATATTTCAGGGCAAAAAAAAAACTTTTCCCTTAATTTGGGGCACAAATGAGGAAATTTCCCTTTTTTATGGCAAAAAGGTATGCATTTCCCTTATTTTCGGACAAAAAGGCAGAAATTCCCTGTATTTTGGAGCAAATTTGCAGAAATTCCCCTAATTGTGGGGCAAAAAGGAAGAAATTCTCCTTATTTTGGGGCAAAACTCAGAAATTCCACTTATTTTGGGGCAAAATTAAAGAAATTTCTCTTATTTTGGGGCAAAATTCCAGAAATTTCACTAATTTTCGGGCAAAATTGCAGAAATTATACTTATTTCAGGGAAAAAAGGCAGAAATTTACCTTATTTTGGGGCAAAAAGGCAGAAATTCTCCATATTTTGGTGCAAAAATCAGAACTTTTCTTTATTTTGAGATAAAATGCTGAAATTTCCCTTATTTTGGGGCAAAAGGCAGAAATTTCCCTATTTTTGGGGCAAATTTGCAGAAATTTCACTTATTTCAGGGTAATAAGTCAGAAATTTTCCTTATTTTGGGGCAAAAAAGACAGAAATTCCCTTTGTTTTGGGGGACAAAAACAGAAATTCCACTTATTTAGAGGCAAAAAGGCAAAAGTTCCCCTAATTTTGGAGCAGAAATGAAGAAATTTCCCCTTTTTATGGTAAAAAGGTATGCATTCTTCTTATTTTCGGACAAAAAATCAGAAATTCCCCATATTTTGGGGCAAAAGGCAAAAATTCCCCTTATTTTGAGGCAAAATTGCAGAAATTTCCCTAATTGTGGGGCAAAAAACAGAAATTCCCCTTATTTTGAAGCAAAATTGCAGAAATTTCCCATATTATGGGGAAAAATTGCAGAAATTTCCCTTATCTTACGGCAAAATTGCAGAAATTTCACATATTTCAGGGCAAAAAGTCAGAAATTTCACTTAATTTGGGGAAAAAATAAAGAAATTTCCCTTTTTTATGGCAAAAAGGTATGCATTCTTCTTATTTCGGGCAAAAAGGCAGAAATTCCCTGTATTTTGGAGCAAAATTGCAGAAATTCCCCTAATTGTGGGACAAAATTCCAGAAATTTTCGTTATTTTGGGGCAAAATTTCAGAAATTTCACTTATTTTGGGGCAACATTGCAGAAATTTCTCTTATTTTGGGGCAAAATTGCAGAAATTTCCCTTATTTTGGGGCAAAATTGCAGAAGTTTCCCTTATTTTGGGGCAAAATTGCAGAAATTTCAATTATTTTGGGGCAAAATTGCAGAAATTTCACTTATTTCAGGGAAAAAAGGCAGAAATTTTTTTTATTTTGGGGCAAAAAGGCAGAAATTCCTAATATTTTGTGGGAAAAATGCAGAAATTCCTTTCATTTTTAGGTAAAATGCTGAAATTCCCCTTATTTTGGGGCAAAGGAAGAAATTTCCTTATTTTTGGGGCAAATTTTCAGAAATTTCACTTATTTCATGGTAATAAGTCAGAAATTTTCCTTATTTTGGGGCAAAAAAGACAGAAATTCTTTTGGTTTTGGGGGAAAAAAACAGAAATTCCACTTATTTAGTGGCAAAAAGGCAAAAGTTCCTCTTATTTTGGAGCAAAATTGAAGAAATTTCCCTTTTTATGGCAAAAAGGTATGCATTTTTCTTATTTTCGGACAAAAAGGCAAAAATTCCCCATAATTTGGGGCAAAAGGCAGAAATTTCCCTTATTTTGGGGCAAAAAGGCAGAAATTCACCTTATTTTGGGCTAAAATTGCAGAAATTTTATATATTTCAAGGCAAAAAGGAAAACTTTTCCCTTAATTTGGGGCAAAAATGAGGAAATTTCCCTTTTTTATGGCAAAAAGGTATGCATTTCCCTTATTTTCAGGCAAAAAGGCAGAAATTCCCTGTATTTTGGAGCAAATTTGCAGAAATTCCCCTAATTGTGGGGCAAAAAGGAAGAAATTCTCCTTATTTTGGGGCAAAACTCAGAAATTCCACTTATTTTGGGGCAAAATTCCAGAAATTTCACTTATTTTTGGGCAAAATTGCAGAAATTATACTTATTTCAGGGAAAAAAGGCAGAAATTTTCCTTATTTTGGGGCAAAATGACAGAAATTCTCCATATTTTGGTGCAAAAATCAGAACTTTTCTTTATTTTGAGATAAAATGCTGAAATTCCCCTTATTTTGGGGCAAAAGGCAGAAATTTCCCTATTTTTGGGGCAAATTTGCAGAAATTTCACTTATTTCAGGGTAATAAGTCAGAAATTTTCCTTATTTTGGGGCAAAAAAGACAGAAATTCTTTTTGTTTTGGGGGACAAAGACAGAAATTCCACTTATTTAGAGGCAAAAAGGCAAAAGTTCCCCTTATTTTGGAGCAAAAATGAAGAAATTTCCCTTTTTATGGCAAAAAGGTATGCATTTTTCTTATTTTCGGACAAAAAGGCAGAAATTCCTTATATTTTGTGGCAAAAGGCAGAAATTCCCCTTATTTTGGGGCAAAATTGCAGAAATTTCCCTAATTGTGGGGCAAAAAACAGAAATTCCCCTTATTTTGGGGCAAAATTGCTGAAATTTCCCTTATTATGAGGAAAAATTGCAGAAATTTCCCTTATTTTACAGCAAAATTGCAGAAATTTCACTAATTGTGGCGCTAAAAGGCAGAAATTCTCTTTATTTTGGGGCAAAACTCAGAAATTCCACTTATTTTGGGGCAAAATTCCAGAAATTTCCCTTATTTTGGGCAAAATTGCAGAAATTTTACTTATTTTGGGGCAAAATTGAGGAAGTTTCATTTGTTTCAGGGAAAAAAGCAGAAATTTTTCTTATTTTGGGGCAAAAAGGCAGAAATTCCTAATATTTTGTGCCAAAATTCGGAAATTCCTCTTATTTTGAGGTAAAAAGGCTGAAATTCCTTTTATTTGGGGGCAAATACACAGAAATTTCCCTTATTTTGGGAAAAAATTGCAGAAATTTCACTTATTTCAGGATAATAAGTCAAAAATTTTCCTTATTTTGGGGCAAAACTGACAGAATTTCTCTTTTTTGGGGGAAAAAGACAGAAATTCTACTTATTTAGAGGCAAAAAACAGAAATTCCCTTTATTTTAGGGCAAAATTGCAGAAATTTCCCTTATTATAGGGAAAAATTGCAGAAATTTCACTTATTTCAGAGAAAAAAAGCAAAAATTTTTTTATTTTGGGGCAAAAAGGCAGAAATTCCCCATATTTTGGAGCAAAATTGCAGAAATTCCCCTAATTGTGGGGCAAAAAGGCAGAAATTCTCCTTATTTTGGGGCAAAACTCAAAAATTCCACTTATTTTGGGGCAAAATTCCAGAAATTTTCCTTATTTTGTGGCAAAATTGCAGAAATTTCACTTATTTTGAGGCAAAATTGCAGAAATTTCACTTATTTCAGGAAAAAGGCAGAAATTTTCCTTATTTTGTGGCAAAAAGGCAGAAATACTCCATATTTTGGTGCAAAAACCAGAAATTTCCCTTATTTTGAGGTAAAAAGCTGAAATTCCCCTTATTTTGGGGCCAAATGCAGAAATTTCTTTTTTTTTGGGGCAAATTTTCAGAAATTTCACTTATTTCAAGGAAAAAACAGAAATTTTCCTTATTTTGGGGCAAAAAGGCAGAAATTCCTAATATTTTGTGCCAAAATTCAGAAATTCCCCTTATTTTGAGGTAAAAAGGCTGAAATTCCCCTTATTTGGAAGCAAAAAGGCAGAAATTTCCCTTATATTGGGGCAAAATTGCAGAAATTTCACTTATTTCAGGGTAATAAGTCAGAAATTTTTTTTTATTTTGGGGCAAAAATGACAGAAATTCTCTTTGTTTTGGGGAAAAAACAGAAATTCCACTTATTTAGAGGCAAAAAAGCAGAAATTCCCCTTATTTTAGGGCAAAATTGCAGATATTTCCCTTATTTGGGGGCTAAAAACAGAAATTCCCCTTATTTTGGGGCAAAATTCCAGAAATTTCCCTTATTATGGGAAAAAATTGCAGAAATTTCCTTTAATTTAGGGCAAAATTGCAGAAATTTCACTTATTTCAGAGAAAAAAAGCAAAAATTTTTCTTATTTTGGGGCAAAAAGGCAGAAATTCCCATTATTTTGGAGCAAAAAGGCAGAAATTCACCTTATTTTAGGGCAAAACTCAGAAATTCCACTTATTTTGGGGCAAAATTGCAGAAATTTCACTTATTTTGGGGTAAAATTGCAGAAATTTCACTTATTTCAGGGAAAAAAAGGCATAAATTTTCCATATTTTGGGGCAAAAAGGCAGAAATTCGTAATATTTTCTGGCAAAAATGCAGAAATTTTCCTTATTTTGAGGTAAAAGGCTGAAATTCCCATTATTTGGGGGCAAAAAGGCAGAAATTTCCCATATTTTGGGGCAAAAATGCAGAAATTCCCATTATTTTGAGGTAAAAAGGCTGAAATTCCCCTGATTTGGGGTCAAAAAGGCAGAAAATTCCCTTATTTTGGGCAAAATTGCAGAAATTTCACTTATTTCAGGGTAATAAGTCAGAAATTTTCTTTATTTTGGGGCAAAAAAGACAGAAATTCCCTTTGTTTTAAGGGAAAAAGAGAGAAATTCCACTTATTTAGAGGCAAAAGGCGAAAGGTCTCCTTATTTTGGAGCAAAAATGAAGAAATTTCCCTTTTTTATGGCAAAAAGGTATGCATTCTTCATATTTTCGGACAAAAAGGCAGAAATTCCCCATAATTTGGGGCAAAAGGCAGAAATTTCCCTTATTTTGGGGCAAAAAGGCAGAAATTCACCTTATTTTCGGCTAAAATTGCAGAAATTTTATATATTTCAGGGCAAAAAGGAAAACTTTTCCCTTAATTTGGGGCACAATGAGGAAATTTCCCTTTTTTATGGCAAAAAGGTATGCATTTCCCTTATTTTCGGACAAAAAGTCTGAAATTCCCTGTATTTTGGAGCAAATTTGCAGAAATTCCCCTAATTGTGGGGCAAAAAGGAAGAAATTCTCCTTATTTTCGGGCAAAACTCAGAAATTCCACTTATTTTGGGGCAAAATTAAAGAAATTTCTCATTTTGGGGCAAAATTCCAGAAATTTCACTAATTTTCGGGCAAAATTGCAGAAATTATACTTATTTCAGGGAAAAAAGGCAGAAATTTACCTTATTTTGGGGCAAAAAGGCAGAAATTCTCCATATTTTGGTGCAAAAATCAGAACTTTTCTTTATTTTGAGATAAAATGCTGAAATTCCCCTTATTTTGGGGCAAAAGGCAGAAATTTCCCTATTTTTGGGGCAAATTTGCAGAAATTTCACTTATTTCAGGGTAATAAGTCAGAAATTTTCCTTATTTTGGGGCAAAAAAGACAGAAATTCCCTTTGTTTTGGGGGACAAAGATAGAAATTCCACTTATTTAGAGGCAAAAAGGCAAAAGTTCCCCTAATTTTGGAGCAAAAATTAAGAAATTCCCCCTTTTTATGGTAAAAAGGTATGCATTCTTCTTATTTTCGGACAAAAAATCAGAAATTCCCCATATTTTGGGGCAAAAGGCAGAAATTCCCCTTATTTTGAGGCATAATTGCAGAAATTTCCCTAATTGTGGGGCAAAAAAATGAAATTCCCCTTATTTTGAAGCAAAATTGCAGAAATTTCCCTTATTATGGGGAAAAATTGCAGAAATTTCCCTTATCTTACGGCAAAATTGCAGAAATTTCACATATTTCAGGGCAAAAAGTCAGAAATTTCCCTTAATTTGGGGAAAAAATAAAGAAATTTCCCTTTTTTATGGCAAAAAGGTATGCATTCTCCTTATTTCGGGCAAAAAGGCAAAAATTCCCTGTATTTTGGAGCAAAATTGCAGAAATTCCCCTAACTGTGGGGCAAAATTCCAGAAATTTTCGTTATTTTGGGGCAAAATTTCAGAAATTTCACTTATTTTGGGGCAACATTGCAGAAATTTCTCTTATTTTGGGGCAAAATTGCAGAAATTTCACTTATTTTGGGGCAAAATTGCAGAAATTTCCCCTATTTTGGGGCAAAATTTCAGAAATTTCACTTATTTTGGGGCAAAATTGCAGAAATTTCACTTATTTCAGGGAAAAAAGGCAGAAATTTTTTTTATTTTGGGGCAAAAAGGCAGAAATTCCTAATATTTTGTGGGAAAAATGCAGAAATTTATTTCATTTTTAGGTAAAATGCTGAAATTCCCCTTATTTTGGGGCAAAGGAAGAAATTTCCTTATTTTTGGGGCAAATTTTCAGAAATTTCACTTATTTCATGGTAATAAGTCAGAAATTTTCCTTATTTTGGGGCAAAAAAGACAGAAATTCTTTTTGTTTTGGGGGAAAAGTACAGAAATTCCACTTATTTAGAGGCAAAAAGGCAAAAGTTCCCTTTATTTTGGAGCAAAATTGAAGAAATTTCCCTTTTTATGGCAAAAAGGTATGCATTTTTCTTATTTTCGGACAAAAAGGCAGAAATTCCCCATATTTTGGGGCAAAAGTCAGAAATTCCCCTTATTTTGGGGCAAAATTGCAGAAATTTCCCTAATTGTGGGGCAAAAAACAGAAATTCTCCTTATTTTGGGGCAAAATTGCAGAAATTTCCCTTATTATGAGGAAAAATTGCAGAAATTTCCCTTATTTTACGGCATAATTGCAGAAATTTCACTAATTGTGGCGCAAAAAGGCAGAAATTCTCCTTATTTTGGGGCAAAACTCAGAAATTCCACATATTTTGGGGCAAAATTCCAGAAATTTCCCTTATTTTGGACAAAATTGCAGAAATTTTACTTATTTTGGGGCAAAATTGCAGAAATTTCATTTGTTTCAGGGAAAAAAGCAGAAATTTTCCTTATTTTGGGGCAAAAAGGCAGAAATTCCTAATATTTTGTGCCAAAATTCGGAAATTCCTCTTATTTTGAGGTAAAAAGGCTGAAATTCCCCTTATTTTGGGGCAAATACGCAGAAATTTTCCTTATATTGGCAAAAAATTGCAGAAATTTCACTTATTTCAGGGTAATAAGTCAAAAATTTTCCTTATTTTGGTGCAGTAATGACAGAAATTCCCTTTTTTTAGGGAAAAAGACAGAAATTCTACTTATTTAGAGGCAAAAAAGCAGAAATTCCCCTTATTTTAGGGCAAAATTGCAGAAATTTCCCTTATTATAGGGAAAAATTGCAGAAATTTTTCTTTTTTAGGGCAAAATTGCAGAAATTTCACTTATTTCAGAGAAAAAAAGCAAAAATTTTTCTTATTTTGGGGCAAAAAGGCAGAAATTCCCCGTATTTTGGAGCAAAATTGCAGAAATTCCCCTAATTGTGGGGCAAAAAGGCAAAAATTCTCCTTATTTTAGGGCAAAACTAAAAAATTCCACTTATTTTGGGGCAAAATTCCAGAAATTTTCCTTATTTTGTGGCAAAATTGCAGAAATTTCACTTATTTTGAGGCAAAATTTCAGAAATTTCACTTATTTCAGGGAAAAAAGGCAGAAATTATCCTTATTTTGTGGCAAAAAGGCAGAAATACTCCATATTTTGGTGCAAAAACCAGAACTTTCCCTTATTTTGAAGTAAAAAGCTGAAATTCCCCTTATTTTGGGGCAAAATGCAGAAATTTCCCTTTTTTGGGGCAAATTTTCAGAAATTTCACTTATTTCAAGGAAAAAACAGAAATTTTCCTTATTTTGGGGCAAAAAGGCAGAAATTCCTAATATTTTGTGCCAAAATTCAGAAATTCCCCTTATTTTGAGGTAAAAAGGCTGAAATTCCCCTTATTTGGAAGCAAAAAGGCAGAAATTTCTCTTATATTGGGGCAAAATTGCAGAAATTTCACTTATTTCAGGGTAAAAAGTCAGAAATTTTTTTTATTTTGGGGCAAAAATGACAGAAATTCCCTTTGTTTTGGGGAAAAAAACAGAAATTCCACTTATTTAGAGGCAAAAAAGCAGAAATTCCCCTTATTTTAGGGCAAAATTGCAGATATTTCCCTTATTTGGGGGCAAAAAACAGAAATTCCCCTTATTTTGGAGCAAAATTCCAGAAATTTCCCTTATTATGGGAAAAAATTGCAGAAATTTCCTTTATTTTACGGCAAAATTGCAGAAATTTCACTTATTTCAGAGAAAAAAAGCAAAACTTTTTCTTATTTTGGGGCAAAAAGGCAGAAATTCCCATTATTTTGGAGCAAAAAGGCAGAAATTCACCTTATTTTAGGGCAAAACTCAGAAATACCACTTATTTTGGGGCAAAATTGCAGAAATTTCACTTATTTTGGGGCAAAATTGCAGAAATTTAACTTATTTCAGGGAAAAAAAGGCATAAATTTTCCATATATTGGGGCAAAAAGGCAGAAATTCCTAATATTTTGTGGCACAAATGCAGAAATTTTTAATATTTTGTTGCAAAAATGCAGAAATTTCCCTTATTTTGAGGTAAAAGGCTGAAATTCCCATTATTTGGGGGCAAAAAGGCAGAAATTTCCCTTATTTTGGGGCAAATTTTCAGAAATTTCACTTATTTCAGGGTAATAAGTCAGAAATTTTCCTTATTTTGGGGCAAAAAAACAGAAATTCCATTTGTTTTGGGGGAAAAAGAGAGAAATTCCACTTATTTAGAGGCAAAAGGCAAAAGGTCCCCTTATTTTGGAGCAAAAATGAAGAAATTTCCCTTTTTTATGGCAAAAAGGTATGCATTCTTTTTATTTTCGGACAAAAAGGCAGAAATTCCCCATAATTTGGGGCAAAAGGCAGAAATTTCCCTTATTTTGGGGCAAAAAGGCAGAAATTCACCTTATTTTCGGCTAAAATTGCAGAAATTTTATATATTTCAGGGCAAAAAGGAAAACTTTTCCCTTAATTTGGGGCAAAAATGAGGAAATTTCCCTTTTTTATGGCAAAAAGTTATGCATTCTTCTTATTTTTGGACCAAAAGGCAGAAATTCCCTATAATTTGGGGCAAAAGGCAGAAATTTCCCTTATTTTGGAGCAAATTTGCAGAAATTCCCCTAATTGTGGCGCAAAAAGGAAGAAATTCTCCTTATTTTGGGGCAAAACTCAGAAATTCCACTTATTTTGGGGCAAAATTAAAGAAATTTCTCTTATTTTGGGGCAAAATTATAGAAATTTCACTTATTTTCGGGCAAAATTGCAGAAATTATACTTATTTCAGGGAAAAAAGGCAGAAATTTTCCTTATTTTGGGGCAAAAAGGCAGAAATTCTCCATATTTTGGTGCAAAAATCAGAACTTTTCTTTATTTTGAGATAAAATGCTGAAATTCCCCTTATTTTGGGGCAAAAGGCAGAAATTTCCCTATTTTTGGGGCAAATTTGCAGAAATTTCACTTATTTCAAATTAATAAGTCAGAAATTTTCCTTATTTTGGGGCAAAAAAGACAGATATTCCCTTTGTTTTGGGGGACAAAGACAGAAATTCCACTTATTTAGAGGCAAAAAGGCAAAAGTTCCCCTAATTTTGGAGCAAAAATTAAGAAATTCCCCCTTTTTATGGTAAAAAGGTATGCATTCTTCTTATTTTCGGACAAAAAATCAGAAATTCCCCATATTTTGAGGCAAAAGGCAAAAATTCCCCTTATTTTGAGGCAAAATTGCAGAAATTTCCCTAATTGTGGGGCAAAAAACAGAAATTCCCCTTATTTTGAAGCAAAATTGCAGAAATTTCCCATATTATGGGGAAAAATTGCAGAAATTTCCCATATTTTAGGGCAAAATTGCAGAAATTTCACTAATTGTGGGGCAAAAAGGCAGAAATTCTCCTTATTTTGGGGCAAAACTCAGAAATTCCACTAATTTTGGGGCAAAATTCCAGAAATTTTCCTTATTTTGGGGCAAAAAGGCAAAAATTCCTAATATTTTGTGCCAAAATTCAGAAATTCCCATTATTTTGAGGTAAAAAAGCTGTAATTCCCCTTTTTGGGGGCAAAAAGGCAGAAATTTCCCTTATATTAGGGCAAAATTGCAGAAATTTCACTTATTTCAGGGTAATAAGTAAGAAATTTTCCTTATTTTGGGGCAAAAATGACAGAAATTCCCTTTGTCTTGGGGAAAAAGACAGAAATTCCACTTATTTAGGGGCAAAAAAGCAGAAATTCCCCTTATTTTAGGGCAAAATTGCAGAAATTTCCCTTATTATGAGGAAAAATTGCAGAAATTTCCCTTATTTTAGGGCAAAATTGCAGAAATTTCACTTATTTCAGAGAAAAAAGGCAAAATTTTTTTTTATTTTGGGGCAAAAAGGCATAAATTCCCATTATTTTGGGGCAAAAATGACAGAAATTCGCTTTGTTTTGAAAGAAAAAGACAGAAATTCCTCTTGTTTAGAGGAAAAAACGCAGAAATTCCCCTTATTTTAGGGCAAAATTGCAGAAATTTCCCTTATTTGGGGGCAAAAAAACAGAAATTCCCCTTATTTTGGCGCAAAACTTCCGAAATTTCCCTTATTATAGGGAAAAATTGCAGAAATTTCCCTTATTTTAGTGCAAAATTGCAGAAATTTCACATATTTCAGGGCAAAAACGCAGAAATTTCTCTTAATTTGGGGCATAAATGAAGAAATTTCCCTTTTTTATGGCAAAAAGGTATGCATTCCCCTTATTTTCGGGCAAAAAAGCAGAAATTCTTCGTATTTTGGAGCAAAATTGCAGAAATTCCCCTAATTGTTGGGCAAAAAGGCAGAAATTCTCCTTATTTTGAGGCAAAACTCAGAAATTCCACCTATTTTGGGGCAAAATACCCGAAATTTCCCTTATTTTGTGGCAAAAGGCAGAAATTTAACTTATTTTGGGGCAAAATTGCAGAAATTTCACTAATTGTGGCGCAAAAAGGCAGAAATTCTCCTATTTTGGGGCAAAACTCAGAAATTCCACTTAATTTGAGGCAAAATTCCAGAAATTTTCTTTATTTTGGGGAAAAATTGCAGAAATTTCACTTATTTCAGGGAAAAAAGCAGAAATTTTCATTATTTTGGGGCAAAAAGGCAGAAATTCCTAATATTTTGTGCCAAAATTCAGAAATTCCCCTTATTTTAAAGTCAAAAGGCTGAAATTCCTCTTATTTGGGGGCAAAAAGGCAGAAATTCCCCTTATTTTGGGGCAAAATTACAGAAATTTCCCTTATTATGGGAAAAAATTGCAGAAATTTCCTTTATTTTAGGGCAAAATTGCAGAAATTTCACTTATTTCAGAGGAAAAAAAGCAAAAATTTTTCTTATTTTGGGGCAAAAAGGCAGAAATTCCCATTATTTTGGAACAAAAAGGCAGAAATTCACCTTATTTTAGGGCAAAACTCAGAAATTCCACTTATTTTGGGGCAAAATTGCAGAAATTTCACTTATTTTGGGGCAAAATTGCAGAAATTTCACTTATTTCAGGGAAAAAAAGGCATAAATTTTCCATATTTTGGGGCAAAAAGGCAGAAATTCGTAATATTTTCTGGCAAAAATTCAGAAATTTTTAATATTTTGTTGCAAAAATGCAGAAATTTCCCTTATTTTGAGGTAAAAAGCTGAAATTCCCATTATTTGGGGGCAAAAAGGCAGAAATTTCCCTTATTTTGGGGCAAAATTGCAGAAATTTCACTTATTTCAGGGTAATAAGTCAGAAATTTTCCTTATTTGGGGGCAAAAAAGACAGAAATTCCCTTTGTTTTGGGGGAAAAAGAGAGAAATTCCACTTATTTAGAGGCAAAAGGCAAAAGGTCCCCTTATTTTGGAGCAAAAATGAAGAAATTTCCCTTTTTTATGGCAAAAAGGTATGCATTCTTCTTATTTTCGGACAAAAAGGCAGAAATTCCCCATAATTTGGGGCAAAAGGCAGAAATTTCCCTTATTTTGGGGCAAAAAGGCAGAAATTCACCTTATTTTGGGCTAAAATTGCAGAAATTTTATATATTTCAGGGCAAAAAGGAAAACTTTTCTCTTAATTTGGGGCAAAAATGAGGAAATTTCCCTTTTTTATGGCAAAAAGGTATGCATTTCCCTTATTTTCGGGCAAAAAGGCAGAAATTCCCTGTATTTTGGAGCAAATTTGCAGAAATTCCCCTAATTGTGGGGCAAAAAGGAAGAAATTCTCCTTATTTTGGGGCAAAACTCAGAAATTCCACTTATTTTGGGGCAAAATTAAAGAAATTTTTCTTATTTTGGGGCAAAATTCCAGAAATTTCACTTATTTTCGGGCAAAATTGCAGAAATTATACTTATTTCAGGGAAAAAAGGCAGAAATTTTCCTTATTTTGGGGCAAAAAGCAGAATTTTTCCATATTTTGGTGCAAAAATCAGAACTTTTCTTTATTTTGAGATAAAATGCTGAAATTCTCCTTATTTTGGGGCAAAAGCAGAAATTTCCCTATTTTTGGGGCAAATTTGCAGAAATTTCACTTATTTCAGGGTAATAAGTCAGAAATTTTCCTTATTTTGGGGCAAAAAAGACAGAAATTCCCTTTGTTTTGGGGGACAAAGACAGAAATTCCACTTATTTAGAGGCAAAAAGGCAAAAGTTCCCCTAATTTTGGAGCAAAAATGAAGAAATCCCCCCTTCTTATGGTAAAAAGGTATGCATTCTTCTTATTTTCGGACAAAAAATCAGAAATTCCCCATATTTTGGGGCAAAAGGCAGAAATTCCCCTTATTTGGAGGCAAAATTGCAGAAATTTCCCTAATTGTGGGGCAAAAAACAGAAATTCCCCTTATTTTGAAGCAAAATTGCAGAAATTTCCCTTAATATGGGGAAAAATTGCAGAAATTTCCCTTATCTTACGGCAAAATTGCAGAAATTTCACATATTTCAGGGCAAAAAGTCAGAAATTTCCCTTAATTTGGGGAAAAAAATAAAGAAATTTCCCTTTTTTATGGCAAAAATGTATGCATTCCCCTTATTTCGGGCAAAAAGGCAGAAATTCCCCGTATTTTGGAGCACAATGGCAGAAACTCCCCTAATTGTGGGGCAAAATTCCATAAATTTTCATTATTTTGGGGCAAAATTTCAGAAATTTCACTTATTTTGTGGCAAAATTCCAGAAATTTCCCTTATTTTGGGGCAAAATTGCAGAAATTTCACTTATTTTGGGGCAAAATTGCAGAAATTTCACTTATTTCAGGGAAAAAAGGCAGAAATTTTTTTTATTTTGGGGCAAAAAGGCAGAAATTCCTAATATTTTGTGGGAAAAATGCAGAAATTCCTCTTATTTTTAGGTAAAATGCTGAAATTCCCCTTATTTTGGGGCAAAAGGAAGAAATTTTTTTATTTTTGGGGCAAATTTTCAGAAATTTCACTTATTTCATGGTAATAAGTCAGAAATTTTCCTTATTTTGGGGCAAAAAGGCAAAAATTCTTTTTGTTTTGGGAGAAAAAAACAGAAATTCCACTTATTTAGAGGCAAAAAGGCAGAAGTTCCCCTTATTTTGGAGCAAAAATGAAGAAATTTCTCTTTTTATGGCAAAAAGGTATGCATTTTTCTTATTTTCAGACAAAAAGGCAGAAATTCCCCATATTTTGGGGCAAAAGTCAGAAATTCCCCTTATTTTGGGGCAAAATTGCAGAAATTTCCCTAATTGTGGGGCAAAAAACAGAAATTCCCCTTATTTTGGGGCAAAATTGCTGAAATTTCCCTTATTATGAGGAAAAATTGCAGAAATTTGCCTTATTTTACCGCAAAATTGCAGAAATTTCACTAATTGTGGCGCAAAAAGGCAGAAATTCTCTTTATTTTGGGGCAAAACTCAGAAATTCCACTTATTTCGGGACAAAATTCCAGAAATTTCCCTTATTTTGGACAAAATTGCAGAAATTTTACTTATTTTGGGGCAAAATTGCAGAAATTTCATTTGTTTCAGGGAAAAAAGCAGAAATTTTTCTTATATTGGGGCAAAAAGGCAGAAATTCCTAATATTTTGTGCCAAAATTCGGAAATTCCTCTTATTTTGAGGTAAAAAGGCTGAAATTCCCCTTATTTGGTGGCAAATACGCAGAAATTTCCCTTATATTGGGAAAAAATTGCAGAAATTTCACTTATTTCAGGGTAATAAGTCAAAAATTTTCCTTATTTTGGGGCAATAATGACAGAAATTCCCTTTTTTTGGAGAAAAAGACAGAAATTCTACTTATTTATAGGCAAAAAAGCAGAAATTCCCCCTATTTTAGGGCAAAATTGCAGAAATTTCCCTTATTATAGGGAAAAATTGCAGAATTTTCCCTTTTTTTAGGGCAAAATTGCAGAAATTTCACTTATTTCAGAGAAAAAAAGCAAAAATTTTTCTTATTTTGGGGCAAAAATGCAGAAATTCCCCGTATTTTGGAGCAAAATTGCAGAAATTCCCCTAATTGTGGGGCAAAAAGGCAAAAATTCTCCTTATTTTGGGGCAAAACTCAAAAATTCCACTTATTTTGGGGCAAAATTCCAGAAATTTTCCTTATTTTGTGGCAAAATTGCAGAAATTTCACTTATTTTGGGGCAAAATTTCAGAAATTTCACTTATTTCACGGAAAAAAGGCAGAAATTATCCTTATTTTGTGGCAAAAAGGCAGAAATACTCCATATTTTGGTGCAAAAACCAGAACTTTCCCTTATTTTGAAGTAAAAAGCTGAAATTCCCCTTATTTTGGGGCAAAATGCAGAAATTTCCCTTTTTTGGGGCAAATTTTCAGAAATTTCACTTATTTCAAGGAAAAAACAGAAATTTTCCTTATTTTGGGGCAAAAAGGCAGAAATTCCTAATATTTTGTGCCAAAATTCAGAAATTCCCCTTATTTTGAGGTAAAAAGGCTGAAATTCCCCTTATTTGGAAGCAAAAAGGCAGAAATTTCTCTTATATTGGGGCAAAATTGCAGAAATTTCACTTATTTCAGGGTAATAAGTCAGAAATTTTTTTTATTTTGGGGCAAAAATGACAGAAATTCCCTTTGTTTTGGGGAAAAAAACAGAAATTCCACTTATTTAGAGGCAAAAAAGCAGAAATTCCCCTTATTTTAGGGCAAAATTGCAGATATTTCCCTTATTTGGGGGCAAAAAACAGAAATTCCCCTTATTTTGGAACAAAATTCCAGAAATTTCCCTTATTATGGGAAAAAAATTGCAGAAATTTCCTTTATTTTAGGGCAAAACTGCAGAAATTTCACTTATTTCAGAGAAAAAAAGCAAAAATTTTTCTTATTTTGGGGCAAAAAGGCAGAAATTCCCATTATTTTGGAGCAAAAAGGCAGAACTTCACCTTATTTTAGGGCAAAACTCAGAAATTCCACTTATTTTGGGGCAAAATTGCAGAAATTTCACTTATTTTGGGGCAAAATTGCAGAAATTTCACTTATTTCAGGGAAAAAAGTCATAAATTTTCCATATTTTGGGGCAAAAAGGCAGAAATTCCTAATATTTTGTGGCAAAAATGCAGAAATTTTTAATATTTTGTTGCAAAAATGCAGAAATTTCTCTTATTTTGAGGTAAAAGGCTGAAATTCCCATTATTTGGGGGCAAAAAGGCAGAAATTTCCCTTATTTTGGGGCAAATTTGCAGAAATTTCACTTATTTCAGGGTAATAAGTCAGAAATTCCCCTTATTTTGGGGAAAAAGACAGAAATTCCCTTTGTTTTGGGGGAAAAAGAGAGAAATTCCACTTATTTAGAGGCAAAAGGCAAAAGGTCCCCTTATTTTGAAGCAAAAATGAAGAAATTTCCCTTTTTTATGGCAAAAAAGGTATGCATTCTTCTTATTTTCGGACAAAAAGGCAGAAATTCCCCATAATTTTGGGCAAAAGGCAGAAATTTCCCTTATTTTGGGGCAAAAAGGCAGAAATTCACCTTATTTTGGGCTAAAATTGCAGAAATTTTATATATTTCAGGGCAAAAAAAAAACTTTTCCCTTAATTTGGGGCACAAATGAGGAAATTTCCCTTTGTTATGGCAAAAAGGTATGCATTTCCCTTATTTTCAGGCAAAAAGGCAGAAATTCCCTGTATTTTGGAGCAAATTTGCAGAAATTCCCCTAATTGTGGGGCAAAAAGGAAGAAATTCTCCATATTTTGGGGCAAAACTCAGAAATTCCACTTATTTTGGGGCAAAATTAAAGAAATTTCTCTTATTTTGGGGCAAAATTCCAGAAATTTCACTTATTTTCGGGCAAAATTGCAGAAATTATACTTATTTCAGGAAAAAAAGGCAGAAATTTTCCTTATTTTGGGGCAAAAACGCAGAAATTCTCCATATTTTGGTGCAAAAATCAGAACTTTTCTTTATTTTGAGATAAAATGCTGAAATTCCCCTTATTTTGGGGCAAAAGGCAGAAATTTCCCTATTTTTGGGGCAAATTTGCAGAAATTTCACTTATTTCAGGGTAATAAGTCAGAAATTTTCCTTATTTTGGGGCAAAAAAGACAGAAATTCCCTTTGTTTTGGGGGACAAAGACAGAAATTCCACTTATTTAGAGGCAAAAAGGCAAAAGTTCCCCTAATTTTGGAGCAAAAATTTAGAAATTCCCCCTTTTTATGGTAAAAAGGTATGCATTCTTCTTATTTTCGGACAAAAAATCAGAAATTCCCCATATTTTAGGGCAAAAGGCAAAAATTCCCCTTATTTTGAGGCAAAATTGCAGAAATTTCCCTAATTGTGGGGCAAAAAACAGAAATTCCCCTTATTTTGAAGCAAAATTGCAGAAATTTCCCTTATTATCGGGAAAAATTGCAGAAATTTCCCTTATTTTAGGGCAAAATTGCAGAAATTTCACTAATTGTGGGGTAAAAAGGCAGAAATTCTCCTTATTTTGGGGCAAAACTCAGAAATTCCACTAATTTTGGGGCAAAATTCCAGAAATTTTCCTTATTTTGGGGCAAAAAGGCAAAAATTCCTAATATTTTGTGCCAAAATTCAGAAATTCCCCTTATTTTGAGGTAAAAAAGCTGAAATTCCCCTTATTTGGGGGATAAAAAGGCAAAAATTTCCCTTATATTGTGGCAAAATTGCAGAAATTTCACTTATTTCAAGGTAATAAGTCAGAAATTTTCCTTATTTTGGGGCAAAAATGACAGAAATTCCCTTTGTCTTGGGGAAAAAGACAGAAATTCCACTTATTTAGAGGCAAAAAAGCAGAAATTCCCCTTATTTTAGGGCAAAATTGCAGAAATTTCCCTTATTATGGGGAAAAATTGCAGAAATTTCCCTCATTTTAGGGCAAAATTGCAGAAATTTCACTTATTTCAGAGAAAAAAGGCAAAAATATTTTTTATTTTGGGGCAAAAAGGCATAAATTCCCATTATTTTGGGGCAAAAGTGACAGAAATTCCCTTTGTTTTGAGGGAAAAAGACAGAAATTCCTCTTATTTAGACGAAAAAACGCAGAAATTCCCCTTATTTTAGGGCAAAATTGCAGAAATTTCCCTTATTTGGGGGCAAAAAAACAGAAATTCCCCTTATTTTGGCGCAAAATTCCCGAAATTTCCCTTATTATAGGGAAAAATTGCAGAAATTTCCCTTATTTTAGCGCAAAATTGCAGAAATTTCACATATTTCAGGGCAAAAACGCCGAAATTTCCCTTAATTTGGGGCATAAATGAAGAAATTTCCCTTTTTTATGACAAAAAGGTATGCATTCCCCTTATTTTCGGGCAAAAAAGCAGAAATTCTTCGTATTTTGGAGCAAAATTGCAGAAATTCCCCTAATTGTTGGGCAAAAAGGCAGAAATTCTCCTTATTTTGAGGCAAAACTCAGAAATTCCACCTATTTTGGGGCAAAATACCCGAAATTTCCCTTATTTTGTGGCAAAAGGCAGAAATTTAACTTATTTTGGGGCAAAATTACAGAAATTTCACTAATTGTGGCGCAAAAAGGCAGAAATTCTCCTATTTTGGGGCAAAACTCAGAAATTCCACTTAATTTGAGGCAAAATTCCAGAAATTTTCCTTATTTTGGGGCAAAATTGCAGAAATTTCACTTATTTCAGGGAAAAAAGCAGAAATTTTCATTATTTTGGGGCAAAAAGGCAGAAATTCCTAATATTTTGTGCCAAAATTCAGAAATTCCCCTTATTTTGAGGTCAAAAGGCTGGAATTCCTCTTATTTGGGGGCAAAAAGGCAGAAATTTCCCTTATATTGGGGCAAAATTGCAGAAATTTCACTTATTTCAGGGTAATAAGTCAGAAATTTTCTTTATTTTGGGGCAAAAATGACAGAAATTTCCTTTGTTTTGGGGGAAAAAGACAGAAATTCCACTTATTTAGATGCAAAAATGCAGAAATTCCCCTTATTTTAGGGCAAAATTGCAGAGATTTCCCTTATTTGGGGGCAAAAAAACAGAAATTCCCCTTATTTTGGGGTAAAGTTCCAGAAATTTCCCTTATTATGGGGAAAAATTGCAGAAATTTCCTTTATTTTAGGGCAAAATTGGAGAAATTTCACTAATTTCAGAGAAAAAAGTCAAAAATTTTTCTTATTTTGGGGCAAAAAGGCAGAAATTCTCATTATTGTGGCGCAAAAAGGCAGAAATTCTCCTTATTTTGGGGCAAAACTCAGAAATTCCACTTATTTTGGGGCAAAATTGCCGAAATTTCACTTATTTTGGGGCAAAATTGCAGAAATTTCACTTATTTCAGGGAAAAAAATGCAGAAATTTTCCTTATTTTGGGGCAAAAAAGCAGAAATTTTTAATATTTTGTGGCAAAAATGCAGAAATTCCTAATATTTTGTTGCAAAAATTAAGAAATTTCCCTTTATTTTGAGGTAAAAAGGCGGAAATTCCCCTTATTTGGGGGCAAAAAGGCAGAAATTTTCCTTATTTTGTGGCAAATTTGCAGAAATTTCACTTATTTCAGGGTAATAAGTCAGAAATTTTCCTTATTTTGGGTCAAAAAAGACAGAAATTCCCTTTGTTTTGGAGGAAAAAGACAGAAATTCCACTTATTTAGAGGCAAAATCAAAAGGTCCCCTTATTTTGGAGCAAAAATGAAGAAATTTCCCTTTTTTATGGCAAAAAGTTTTGCATTCTTCTTATTTTCGGACAAATAGGCAGAAATTCCCCATATTTTGGGGCAAAAGGCAGAAATTCCCCTAATTTTGGGCTAAAAAGGCAGAAATTCACCTCATTTTGGGCTAAAATTGCAGTAATTTCACATATTTCAGGGCAAAAAGGCAGAATTTCCCTTAATTTGGGGCAAAAATGAGGAAATTTCCCTTTTTTATGGCAAAAAGGTATGCATTCCCCTTATTTTCGGGCAAAAAGGCAGAAATTCCCCGTATCTTGGAGCAAAATTGCAGAAATTCCCCTAATTGTGGGGCAAAAAGGCAGAAATTCTCATTATTTTGGGAGAAAACTCAGAAATTCCACTTATTTTGGGGCAAAATTGCAGAAATTTCCCTTATTTTGGGGAAAACTCCAGAAATTTCACTTATTTTCGGGCAAAATTGCAGAAATTTCACTTATTTCAGGGAAAAAAGGCAGAAATTTTCCTTATTTTGGGGCAAAAAGGCAGAAATTCTCCATATTTTGGTGCAAAAATCAGAACTTTTCTTTATTTTGAGGTAAAATGCTGAAATTCCCCTTATTTTGGGGCAAAAGGCAGAAATTTCTCTATTTTTGGGGCAAATTTGCAGAAATTTCACTTATTTCAGGGTAATAAGTCAAAAATTTTCCTTATTTTGTGGCAAAAAAGACAGAAATTCTTTTTGTTTTGGGGGACAAAGACAGAAATTCCACTTATTTAGAGGCAAAAAGGCAAAAGTTCCCCTTATTTTGGAGCAAAAAAGAAGAAATTCTGCTTTATTATGGCAAAAAGGTATGCATTCTTCTTATTTTCGGACAAAAAAGCAGAAATTCCCCATATTTGGGGCGAAAGGCAGAAATTCCCCTTATTTTGAGGCAAAATTGCAGAAATTTCCCTAATTGTGGGGCAAAAAACAGAAATTCCCCTTATTTTGAAGCAAAATTGCAGAAATTTCCTTCATTATGGGAAAAAATTGCAGAAATTTCCCTTATTTTAGGGCAAAATTGCAGAAATTTCACTAATTGTGGGGCAAAAAGGCAGATATTCCTAATATTTTGTGCCAAAATTAAGAAATTCCCCTTATTTTGAGGTCAAAAGGCTGAAATTCCATTTATTTGGGGGCAAAAAGGCAGAAATTTCCCTTATATTGGGGCAAAATTGCAGAAATTTCACTTATTTCTGGGTAATAAGTCAGAAATTTTCTTTATTTTGGGGCAAAAATGACAGAAATTCCCTTTGTTTTGGGGGAAAAAGACAGAAATTCCACTTATTTAGAGGCAAAAAAGCAGAAATTCCCCTTATTTTGGAGCAAAAATGAAGAAATTTCCTTTTCTTATGGCAAAAAGGTATGCATTCTTTTTATTTTCGGGCAAAAAGGCAGAAATTCCCCATATTTTGGTGCAAAAGGCAGAAATTCCCTTTATTTTGGAGCAAAAATGAAGAAATTTCCCTTTTTTATGGCAAAAGGTATGCATTCTTCTTATTTATTGCAGAAAGGCTGTAATTCCCCTTATTTTGAGGTAAAATGCTGAAATTCCTCATATTTTGGGGCAAAAGGCAGAAATTCCCCTTATTTTGGGGCAAAAAAACACAAATTTCCCTTATTATCGGGCAAAATTGCAGAAATTTCGTTTATTTCAGGGCAAAAAGTAAGAAATTCCTTTTATTTTGGGGCAAAAAGCAAAAATTTCTTTTATTATGGTACAAAATTGAAAAATTTTCCTTATTTTTGAATAAAAAGGCAGAATTTCCCCATATTTTGGGGCAAAAGTCAGAAATTCTTCTTATTTTTAGGTAAAATGCAGAAATTCCCCTTATTTAGAGGTAAAATGCAGAAATTCCCCAAATATTGGGGAAAAATGCAGAAATTCCTTTTATTTTCTAGCTAAAAGGCAGAAATTAACCGTATTTTGAAGCAAAATTGCAGAAATTCTCATAATTTTCGGGCAAAAAGGAAGAAATTCTCCTTATTTTGGGGCAAAAAGACAGAAAATCTCCTTTTTTCGGGAGCATAATGTCAGTAATTCCCCTTATTTTGGGGCAAATACAGAAATTTCGTTTATTTTTGGGGAAAAGGCAGAAATTGCACTTATTTTGAGTCAAAAAGGCGGAAAAATCCCCTTATTTTGGGGCAAAAGGCAGAAATTTCTTTTATTATGGTACAAAATTGAAGAAATTTTTCTTATTTTGGAACAAAAATGCAGAAATTCCCCATATTTTGGGGCAAAAGTCAGAAATTCTTATTTGCAGTAAAATGCAGAAATTCCCCTTATTTAGAGGTAAAATGCAGAAATTCCCCAAGTATTGGGGGAAAATGCAGAAATTCCCTTTATTTTGGGGCTAAAAGGCAGAAATTAGCCGTATTTTGAAGCAAAATTGCAGAAATTCTCATAATTTTGGGGCAAAATACAGAAAATCTCCTTTTTTCGGGAGCAAAATGTCAGAAATTCCCCTTATTTTGGGGCAAAATTGCAGAAATTTCCTTTACATTGGGGCAAAATTGCAGAAATTTCCCTTATTTTGGGGCAAAATTGCAGAAATTTCACTTATTTCAGAAAAAAGGCAGAAATTTTCTTATTTTGGGGCAAAAAGGCAGAAATTTCTTTTATTTTGGTACAAAATTGCAGAAATTTTTCTTATTTTGGGGCAAAAAGGCAGAAATTCCCCATATTTTGGGGCAAAAAGTCAGAAATTCCCCTTATTTTGAGGTAAAAAGGCTGAAATTCCCCTTATTTTCGGGCAAAAAGTCAGAAATTCCCCTTATTTTGGGACAAAAAGGCAGAAATTCCCCTTATTTTGGGGCGAAAGGCAGAAATTCCCCTTATTTTGAGGCAAAATTGCAGAAATTTCCCTAATTGTGGGGCAAAAAACAGAAATTCCCCTTATTTTGAAGCAAAATTGCAGAAATTTCCTTCATTATGGGAAAAATTGCAGAAATTTCCCTTATTTTAGGGCAAAATTGCAGAAATTTCACTAATTGTGGGGCAAAAAGGCAGATATTCCTAATATTTTGTGCCAAAATTAAGAAATTCCCCTTATTTTGAGGTCAAAAGGCTGAAATTCCATTTATTTGGGGGCAAAAAGGCAGAAATTTCCCTTATATTGGGGCAAAATTGCAGAAATTTCACTTATTTCTGGGTAATAAGTCAGAAATTTTCTTTATTTTGGGGCAAAAATGACAGAAATTCCCTTTGTTTTGGGGGAAAAAGACAGAAATTCCACTTATTTAGAGGCAAAAAAGCAGAAATTCCCCTTATTTTGGAGCAAAAATGAAGAAATTTCCTTTTCTTATGGCAAAAAGGTATGCATTCTTTTTATTTTCGGGCAAAAAGGCAGAAATTCCCCATATTTTGGTGCAAAAGGCAGAAATTCCCCTTATTTTGGAGCAAAAATGAAGAAATTTCCCTTTTTTATGGCAAAAGGTATGCATTCTTCTTATTTATTGCAGAAAGGCTGTAATTCCCCTTATTTTGAGGTAAAATGCTGAAATTCCTCATATTTTGGGGCAAAAGGCAGAAATTCCCCTTATTTTGGGGCAAAAAAACACAAATTTCCCTTATTATCGGGCAAAATTGCAGAAATTTCGTTTATTTCAGGGCAAAAAGTAAGAAATTCCTTTTATTTTGGGGCAAAAAGCAGAAATTTCTTTTATTATGGTACAAAATTGAAAAATTTTCCTTATTTTTGAATAAAAAGGCAGAATTTCCCCATATTTTGGGGCAAAAGTCAGAAATTCTTCTTATTTTTAGGTAAAATGCAGAAATTCCCCTTATTTAGAGGTAAAATGCAGAAATTCCCCAAATATTGGGGAAAAATGCAGAAATTCCTTTTATTTTCTAGCTAAAAGGCAGAAATTAACCGTATTTTGAAGCAAAATTGCAGAAATTCTCATAATTTTCGGGCAAAAAGGAAGAAATTCTCCTTATTTTGGGGCAAAAAGACAGAAAATCTCCTTTTTTCGGGAGCATAATGTCAGTAATTCCCCTTATTTTGGGGCAAAAGACAGAAATTTCGTTTATTTTTGGGGAAAAGGCAGAAATTGCACTTATTTTGAGTCAAAAAGGCGGAAAAATCCCCTTATTTTGGGGCAAAAGGCAGAAATTTCTTTTATTATGGTACAAAATTGAAGAAATTTTTCTTATTTTGGAACAAAAATGCAGAAATTCCCCATATTTTGGGGCAAAAGTCAGAAATTCTTATTTGCAGTAAAATGCAGAAATTCCCCTTATTTAGAGGTAAAATGCAGAAATTCCCCAAGTATTGGGGGAAAATGCAGAAATTCCCTTTATTTTGGGGCTAAAAGGCAGAAATTAGCCGTATTTTGAAGCAAAATTGCAGAAATTCTCATAATTTTGGGGCAAAATACAGAAAATCTCCTTTTTTCGGGAGCAAAATGTCAGAAATTCCCCTTATTTTGGGGCAAAATTGCAGAAATTTCCTTTACATTGGGGCAAAATTGCAGAAATTTCCCTTATTTTGGGGCAAAATTGCAGAAATTTCACTTATTTCAGAAAAAAGGCAGAAATTTTCTTATTTTGGGGCAAAAAGGCAGAAATTTCTTTTATTTTGGTACAAAATTGCAGAAATTTTTCTTATTTTGGGGCAAAAAGGCAGAAATTCCCCATATTTTGGGGCAAAAAGTCAGAAATTCCCCTTATTTTGAGGTAAAAAGGCTGAAATTCCCCTTATTTTCAGGCAAAAAGTCAGAAATTCCCCTTATTTTGGGACAAAAAGGCAGAAATTCCCCTTATTTTGGGGTAAAACTGCAAAAATTTCACTTATTGCGTGGCAAAATTGCAGAAATTCCTCTTATTTTCGGTGAAAAAGGCAGAAAATCCCCTTATTTTGGAGCAAAATTGCAAAAATTCACCTAATTTTGGGGTAAAAATACAGTAATTTACTTTATTTTGGGGCAAAAAGGCAAAAATTCTCCTTATTTAGGGGCAAAAGGCAGAAATTCTCTTTATTATAGGGCAAAATTGCAGAAATTTCCCTTATTTGGGGGCAAAAAACAGAAATTCCCCTTATTTTGGGGCAAAATTGCAGAAATTTCCCTTATTATAGGAAAAAATTGCAGAAATTTCCCTTATTTTAGGGCAAAATTGCAGAAATTTCACTTATTTAAAAGAAAAAAAGCAAAAAATTTTTTTATTTTGGGGCAAAAATGCAGAAATTCCCATTAATTTGGGGCAAAAATGCAGAAATTCAAATTATTTTGGGGTAAAATTGCAGAAATTTCACAAATTTCAGGGCAAAAATGCAGAAATTTCCTTTATTTGGGGGAAAATTGCAGAAATTTCACTTATTTAAGAGAAAAAAGGCATAAATTTTCCATATTTTGGGGCAAAAATGCAGAAATTCTTATTATTTGTGGGCAAAAATGCAGAAATTCAAATTATTTTGGAATAACACTGCAGAAATTTCACTTATTTCGCAGCAAAATAGCAGAAATTCACCTTATTTTCGGCGAAAAAGGCAGAAAATCCCTGTATTTTGGAGCAAAATTGCAGAAATTCACCTAATTTAGGGGTAAAAAATACAGTAATATTTTTTATTTTGGGGCAAAAAGGCAGAAATTCCCCTTATTTTAGGACAAAATTGCAGAAATTTCACTTATTTCAGAGAAAAAAAAGCAAAAATTTTTCTTATTTTGGGGCAAAAAGGCAGAAATTCTTTTTATTTTGGGGCAAAAGGCAGAAATTCCCCTTATTTTAGGGCAAAATTGCAGAAATTTCCCTTATTTGAAGGCAAAAAAACAGAAATTCCCCTTATTTTGGGGCAAAATTGCAGAAATTTCCATTATTATGGGGAAAAATTGCATAAATTTCCTTTATATTAGGGCAAAATTACAGAAATTTCACTTATTTCAGAGAAAAAAATCAAAAAATTTTCTTATTTTGGGGCAAAAAGGCAGAAATTCCCATTATTTTGGGGCAAAAAGGCAGAAATTCACCTTATTTTGGGCTAAAATTGCAGAAATTTCACATATTTCAGGGCAAAAAGGCAGAAATTTTTTTTAATTTGGTGAAAAAATGAAGAAATTTCCCTTTTTTATGGCAAAAAGTTATGCATTCCCCTTATTTTCGGGCAAAAAGGCAGAAATTCCTTGTATTTTGGAGCAAAATTGCAGAAATTTCCCTAATTGTAGGGCAAAAAGGCAGAAATTCTCCTTATTTTGGGGCAAAACTCAAAAATTCCACCTATTTTGGGGCAAAATTCCAGAAATTTTTCTTATTTTGGGGCAAAATATCAGAAATTTCACTTATTTTCGGGCAAAATTGAAGAAATTTCACTTATTTCATGGTAATAAGTCAGAAATTTTCCTTATTTTGGAGCACAAAAGACAGAAATTCCCTTTGTTTTGGGGGTAAAGACAGAAATTCCACTTATTTAGAGGTAAAAAGGCAGAAATTCCTCTTATTTCGGAGCAAAAATGAAGAAATTATTCTTTTTTTATGGAAAAAGGTATGCATTCCCCTTATTTTTGGGCAAAAATGCAGAAATTCCCCGTATTTTGGAGCAAAATTGCAGAAATTCCCCTAATTGTGGGGCAAAAAGGCAAAAATTCTCCTTATTTTGGGGCAAAACTCAAAAATTCCACTTATTTTGGGGCAAAATTCCAGAAATTTTCCTTATTTTGTGGCAAAATTGCAGAAATTTCACTTATTTTGGGGCAAAATTTCAGAAATTTCACTTATTTCACGGAAAAAAGGCAGAAATTATCCTTATTTTGTGGCAAAAAGGCAGAAATACTCCATATTTTGGTGCAAAAACCAGAACTTTCCCTTATTTTGAAGTAAAAAGCTGAAATTCCCCTTATTTTGGGGCAAAATGCAGAAATTTCCCTTTTTTGGGGCAAATTTTCAGAAATTTCACTTATTTCAAGGAAAAAACAGAAATTTTCCTTATTTTGGGGCAAAAAGGCAGAAATTCCTAATATTTTGTGCCAAAATTCAGAAATTCCCCTTATTTTGAGGTAAAAAGGCTGAAATTCCCCTTATTTGGAAGCAAAAAGGCAGAAATTTCTCTTATATTGGGGCAAAATTGCAGAAATTTCACTTATTTCAGGGTAATAAGTCAGAAATTTTTTTTATTTTGGGGCAAAAATGACAGAAATTCCCTTTGTTTTGGGGAAAAAAACAGAAATTCCACTTATTTAGAGGCAAAAAAGCAGAAATTCCCCTTATTTTAGGGCAAAATTGCAGATATTTCCCTTATTTGGGGGCAAAAAACAGAAATTCCCCTTATTTTGGAACAAAATTCCAGAAATTTCCCTTATTATGGGAAAAAAATTGCAGAAATTTCCTTTATTTTAGGGCAAAACTGCAGAAATTTCACTTATTTCAGAGAAAAAAAGCAAAAATTTTTCTTATTTTGGGGCAAAAAGGCAGAAATTCCCATTATTTTGGAGCAAAAAGGCAGAACTTCACCTTATTTTAGGGCAAAACTCAGAAATTCCACTTATTTTGGGGCAAAATTGCAGAAATTTCACTTATTTTGGGGCAAAATTGCAGAAATTTCACTTATTTCAGGGAAAAAAGTCATAAATTTTCCATATTTTGGGGCAAAAAGGCAGAAATTCCTAATATTTTGTGGCAAAAATGCAGAAATTTTTAATATTTTGTTGCAAAAATGCAGAAATTTCTCTTATTTTGAGGTAAAAGGCTGAAATTCCCATTATTTGGGGGCAAAAAGGCAGAAATTTCCCTTATTTTGGGGCAAATTTGCAGAAATTTCACTTATTTCAGGGTAATAAGTCAGAAATTCCCCTTATTTTGGGGAAAAAGACAGAAATTCCCTTTGTTTTGGGGGAAAAAGAGAGAAATTCCACTTATTTAGAGGCAAAAGGCAAAAGGTCCCCTTATTTTGAAGCAAAAATGAAGAAATTTCCCTTTTTTATGGCAAAAAAGGTATGCATTCTTCTTATTTTCGGACAAAAAGGCAGAAATTCCCCATAATTTTGGGCAAAAGGCAGAAATTTCCCTTATTTTGGGGCAAAAAGGCAGAAATTCACCTTATTTTGGGCTAAAATTGCAGAAATTTTATATATTTCAGGGCAAAAAAAAAACTTTTCCCTTAATTTGGGGCACAAATGAGGAAATTTCCCTTTGTTATGGCAAAAAGGTATGCATTTCCCTTATTTTCGGGCAAAAAGGCAGAAATTCCCTGTATTTTGGAGCAAATTTGCAGAAATTCCCCTAATTGTGGGGCAAAAAGGAAGAAATTCTCCATATTTTGGGGCAAAACTCAGAAATTCCACTTATTTTGGGGCAAAATTAAAGAAATTTCTCTTATTTTGGGGCAAAATTCCAGAAATTTCACTTATTTTCGGGCAAAATTGCAGAAATTATACTTATTTCAGGAAAAAAAGGCAGAAATTTTCCTTATTTTGGGGCAAAAACGCAGAAATTCTCCATATTTTGGTGCAAAAATCAGAACTTTTCTTTATTTTGAGATAAAATGCTGAAATTCCCCTTATTTTGGGGCAAAAGGCAGAAATTTCCCTATTTTTGGGGCAAATTTGCAGAAATTTCACTTATTTCAGGGTAATAAGTCAGAAATTTTCCTTATTTTGGGGCAAAAAAGACAGAAATTCCCTTTGTTTTGGGGGACAAAGACAGAAATTCCACTTATTTAGAGGCAAAAAGGCAAAAGTTCCCCTAATTTTGGAGCAAAAATTTAGAAATTCCCCCTTTTTATGGTAAAAAGGTATGCATTCTTCTTATTTTCGGACAAAAAATCAGAAATTCCCCATATTTTAGGGCAAAAGGCAAAAATTCCCCTTATTTTGAGGCAAAATTGCAGAAATTTCCCTAATTGTGGGGCAAAAAACAGAAATTCCCCTTATTTTGAAGCAAAATTGCAGAAATTTCCCTTATTATCGGGAAAAATTGCAGAAATTTCCCTTATTTTAGGGCAAAATTGCAGAAATTTCACTAATTGTGGGGTAAAAAGGCAGAAATTCTCCTTATTTTGGGGCAAAACTCAGAAATTCCACTAATTTTGGGGCAAAATTCCAGAAATTTTCCTTATTTTGGGGCAAAAAGGCAAAAATTCCTAATATTTTGTGCCAAAATTCAGAAATTCCCCTTATTTTGAGGTAAAAAAGCTGAAATTCCCCTTATTTGGGGGATAAAAAGGCAAAAATTTCCCTTATATTGTGGCAAAATTGCAGAAATTTCACTTATTTCAAGGTAATAAGTCAGAAATTTTCCTTATTTTGGGGCAAAAATGACAGAAATTCCCTTTGTCTTGGGGAAAAAGACAGAAATTCCACTTATTTAGAGGCAAAAAAGCAGAAATTCCCCTTATTTTAGGGCAAAATTGCAGAAATTTCCCTTATTATGGGGAAAAATTGCAGAAATTTCCCTCATTTTAGGGCAAAATTGCAGAAATTTCACTTATTTCAGAGAAAAAAGGCAAAAATATTTTTTATTTTGGGGCAAAAAGGCATAAATTCCCATTATTTTGGGGCAAAAGTGACAGAAATTCCCTTTGTTTTGAGGGAAAAAGACAGAAATTCCTCTTATTTAGACGAAAAAACGCAGAAATTCCCCTTATTTTAGGGCAAAATTGCAGAAATTTCCCTTATTTGGGGGCAAAAAAACAGAAATTCCCCTTATTTTGGCGCAAAATTCCCGAAATTTCCCTTATTATAGGGAAAAATTGCAGAAATTTCCCTTATTTTAGCGCAAAATTGCAGAAATTTCACATATTTCAGGGCAAAAACGCCGAAATTTCCCTTAATTTGGGGCATAAATGAAGAAATTTCCCTTTTTTATGACAAAAAGGTATGCATTCCCCTTATTTTCGGGCAAAAAAGCAGAAATTCTTCGTATTTTGGAGCAAAATTGCAGAAATTCCCCTAATTGTTGGGCAAAAAGGCAGAAATTCTCCTTATTTTGAGGCAAAACTCAGAAATTCCACCTATTTTGGGGCAAAATACCCGAAATTTCCCTTATTTTGTGGCAAAAGGCAGAAATTTAACTTATTTTGGGGCAAAATTACAGAAATTTCACTAATTGTGGCGCAAAAAGGCAGAAATTCTCCTATTTTGGGGCAAAACTCAGAAATTCCACTTAATTTGAGGCAAAATTCCAGAAATTTTCCTTATTTTGGGGCAAAATTGCAGAAATTTCACTTATTTCAGGGAAAAAAGCAGAAATTTTCATTATTTTGGGGCAAAAAGGCAGAAATTCCTAATATTTTGTGCCAAAATTCAGAAATTCCCCTTATTTTGAGGTCAAAAGGCTGGAATTCCTCTTATTTGGGGGCAAAAAGGCAGAAATTTCCCTTATATTGGGGCAAAATTGCAGAAATTTCACTTATTTCAGGGTAATAAGTCAGAAATTTTCTTTATTTTGGGGCAAAAATGACAGAAATTTCCTTTGTTTTGGGGGAAAAAGACAGAAATTCCACTTATTTAGATGCAAAAATGCAGAAATTCCCCTTATTTTAGGGCAAAATTGCAGAGATTTCCCTTATTTGGGGGCAAAAAAACAGAAATTCCCCTTATTTTGGGGTAAAGTTCCAGAAATTTCCCTTATTATGGGGAAAAATTGCAGAAATTTCCTTTATTTTAGGGCAAAATTGGAGAAATTTCACTAATTTCAGAGAAAAAAGTCAAAAATTTTTCTTATTTTGGGGCAAAAAGGCAGAAATTTTCATTATTGTGGCGCAAAAAGGCAGAAATTCTCCTTATTTTGGGGCAAAACTCAGAAATTCCACTTATTTTGGGGCAAAATTGCCGAAATTTCACTTATTTTGGGGCAAAATTGCAGAAATTTCACTTATTTCAGGGAAAAAAATGCAGAAATTTTCCTTATTTTGGGGCAAAAAAGCAGAAATTTTTAATATTTTGTGGCAAAAATGCAGAAATTCCTAATATTTTGTTGCAAAAATTAAGAAATTTCCCTTTATTTTGAGGTAAAAAGGCGGAAATTCCCCTTATTTGGGGGCAAAAAGGCAGAAATTTTCCTTATTTTGTGGCAAATTTGCAGAAATTTCACTTATTTCAGGGTAATAAGTCAGAAATTTTCCTTATTTTGGGTCAAAAAAGACAGAAATTCCCTTTGTTTTGGAGGAAAAAGACAGAAATTCCACTTATTTAGAGGCAAAATCAAAAGGTCCCCTTATTTTGGAGCAAAAATGAAGAAATTTCCCTTTTTTATGGCAAAAAGTTTTGCATTCTTCTTATTTTCGGACAAATAGGCAGAAATTCCCCATATTTTGGGGCAAAAGGCAGAAATTCCCCTAATTTTGGGCTAAAAAGGCAGAAATTCACCTCATTTTGGGCTAAAATTGCAGTAATTTCACATATTTCAGGGCAAAAAGGCAGAATTTCCCTTAATTTGGGGCAAAAATGAGGAAATTTCCCTTTTTTATGGCAAAAAGGTATGCATTCCCCTTATTTTCGGGCAAAAAGGCAGAAATTCCCCGTATCTTGGAGCAAAATTGCAGAAATTCCCCTAATTGTGGGGCAAAAAGGCAGAAATTCTCATTATTTTGGGAGAAAACTCAGAAATTCCACTTATTTTGGGGCAAAATTGCAGAAATTTCCCTTATTTTGGGGAAAACTCCAGAAATTTCACTTATTTTCGGGCAAAATTGCAGAAATTTCACTTATTTCAGGGAAAAAAGGCAGAAATTTTCCTTATTTTGGGGCAAAAAGGCAGAAATTCTCCATATTTTGGTGCAAAAATCAGAACTTTTCTTTATTTTGAGGTAAAATGCTGAAATTCCCCTTATTTTGGGGCAAAAGGCAGAAATTTCTCTATTTTTGGGGCAAATTTGCAGAAATTTCACTTATTTCAGGGTAATAAGTCAAAAATTTTCCTTATTTTGTGGCAAAAAAGACAGAAATTCTTTTTGTTTTGGGGGACAAAGACAGAAATTCCACTTATTTAGAGGCAAAAAGGCAAAAGTTCCCCTTATTTTGGAGCAAAAAAGAAGAAATTCTGCTTTATTATGGCAAAAAGGTATGCATTCTTCTTATTTTCGGACAAAAAAGCAGAAATTCCCCATATTTGGGGCGAAAGGCAGAAATTCCCCTTATTTTGAGGCAAAATTGCAGAAATTTCCCTAATTGTGGGGCAAAAAACAGAAATTCCCCTTATTTTGAAGCAAAATTGCAGAAATTTCCTTCATTATGGGAAAAAATTGCAGAAATTTCCCTTATTTTAGGGCAAAATTGCAGAAATTTCACTAATTGTGGGGCAAAAAGGCAGATATTCCTAATATTTTGTGCCAAAATTAAGAAATTCCCCTTATTTTGAGGTCAAAAGGCTGAAATTCCATTTATTTGGGGGCAAAAAGGCAGAAATTTCCCTTATATTGGGGCAAAATTGCAGAAATTTCACTTATTTCTGGGTAATAAGTCAGAAATTTTCTTTATTTTGGGGCAAAAATGACAGAAATTCCCTTTGTTTTGGGGGAAAAAGACAGAAATTCCACTTATTTAGAGGCAAAAAAGCAGAAATTCCCCTTATTTTGGAGCAAAAATGAAGAAATTTCCTTTTCTTATGGCAAAAAGGTATGCATTCTTTTTATTTTCGGGCAAAAAGGCAGAAATTCCCCATATTTTGGTGCAAAAGGCAGAAATTCCCTTTATTTTGGAGCAAAAATGAAGAAATTTCCCTTTTTTATGGCAAAAGGTATGCATTCTTCTTATTTATTGCAGAAAGGCTGTAATTCCCCTTATTTTGAGGTAAAATGCTGAAATTCCTCATATTTTGGGGCAAAAGGCAGAAATTCCCCTTATTTTGGGGCAAAAAAACACAAATTTCCCTTATTATCGGGCAAAATTGCAGAAATTTCGTTTATTTCAGGGCAAAAAGTAAGAAATTCCTTTTATTTTGGGGCAAAAAGCAAAAATTTCTTTTATTATGGTACAAAATTGAAAAATTTTCCTTATTTTTGAATAAAAAGGCAGAATTTCCCCATATTTTGGGGCAAAAGTCAGAAATTCTTCTTATTTTTAGGTAAAATGCAGAAATTCCCCTTATTTAGAGGTAAAATGCAGAAATTCCCCAAATATTGGGGAAAAATGCAGAAATTCCTTTTATTTTCTAGCTAAAAGGCAGAAATTAACCGTATTTTGAAGCAAAATTGCAGAAATTCTCATAATTTTCGGGCAAAAAGGAAGAAATTCTCCTTATTTTGGGGCAAAAAGACAGAAAATCTCCTTTTTTCGGGAGCATAATGTCAGTAATTCCCCTTATTTTGGGGCAAATACAGAAATTTCGTTTATTTTTGGGGAAAAGGCAGAAATTGCACTTATTTTGAGTCAAAAAGGCGGAAAAATCCCCTTATTTTGGGGCAAAAGGCAGAAATTTCTTTTATTATGGTACAAAATTGAAGAAATTTTTCTTATTTTGGAACAAAAATGCAGAAATTCCCCATATTTTGGGGCAAAAGTCAGAAATTCTTATTTGCAGTAAAATGCAGAAATTCCCCTTATTTAGAGGTAAAATGCAGAAATTCCCCAAGTATTGGGGGAAAATGCAGAAATTCCCTTTATTTTGGGGCTAAAAGGCAGAAATTAGCCGTATTTTGAAGCAAAATTGCAGAAATTCTCATAATTTTGGGGCAAAATACAGAAAATCTCCTTTTTTCGGGAGCAAAATGTCAGAAATTCCCCTTATTTTGGGGCAAAATTGCAGAAATTTCCTTTACATTGGGGCAAAATTGCAGAAATTTCCCTTATTTTGGGGCAAAATTGCAGAAATTTCACTTATTTCAGAAAAAAGGCAGAAATTTTCTTATTTTGGGGCAAAAAGGCAGAAATTTCTTTTATTTTGGTACAAAATTGCAGAAATTTTTCTTATTTTGGGGCAAAAAGGCAGAAATTCCCCATATTTTGGGGCAAAAAGTCAGAAATTCCCCTTATTTTGAGGTAAAAAGGCTGAAATTCCCCTTATTTTCGGGCAAAAAGTCAGAAATTCCCCTTATTTTGGGACAAAAAGGCAGAAATTCCCCTTATTTTGGGGCGAAAGGCAGAAATTCCCCTTATTTTGAGGCAAAATTGCAGAAATTTCCCTAATTGTGGGGCAAAAAACAGAAATTC
This sequence comes from Micromys minutus, assembly GCF_963924665.1. Taxonomy (NCBI): domain Eukaryota; kingdom Metazoa; phylum Chordata; class Mammalia; order Rodentia; family Muridae; genus Micromys; species Micromys minutus. Next base: position 447,567 of record NW_027667604.1, read on the forward strand.
CCCTTATTTTGAAGCAAAATTGCAGAAATTTCCTTCATTATGGGAAAAATTGCAGAAATTTCCCTTATTTTAGGGCAAAATTGCAGAAATTTCACTAATTGTGGGGCAAAAAGGCAGATATTCCTAATATTTTGTGCCAAAATTAAGAAATTCCCCTTATTTTGAGGTCAAAAGGCTGAAATTCCATTTATTTGGGGGCAAAAAGGCAGAAATTTCCCTTATATTGGGGCAAAATTGCAGAAATTTCACTTATTTCTGGGTAATAAGTCAGAAATTTTCTTTATTTTGGGGCAAAAATGACAGAAATTCCCTTTGTTTTGGGGGAAAAAGACAGAAATTCCACTTATTTAGAGGCAAAAAAGCAGAAATTCCCCTTATTTTGGAGCAAAAATGAAGAAATTTCCTTTTCTTATGGCAAAAAGGTATGCATTCTTTTTATTTTCGGGCAAAAAGGCAGAAATTCCCCATATTTTGGTGCAAAAGGCAGAAATTCCCCTTATTTTGGAGCAAAAATGAAGAAATTTCCCTTTTTTATGGCAAAAGGTATGCATTCTTCTTATTTATTGCAGAAAGGCTGTAATTCCCCTTATTTTGAGGTAAAATGCTGAAATTCCTCATATTTTGGGGCAAAAGGCAGAAATTCCCCTTATTTTGGGGCAAAAAAACACAAATTTCCCTTATTATCGGGCAAAATTGCAGAAATTTCGTTTATTTCAGGGCAAAAAGTAAGAAATTCCTTTTATTTTGGGGCAAAAAGCAGAAATTTCTTTTATTATGGTACAAAATTGAAAAATTTTCCTTATTTTTGAATAAAAAGGCAGAATTTCCCCATATTTTGGGGCAAAAGTCAGAAATTCTTCTTATTTTTAGGTAAAATGCAGAAATTCCCCTTATTTAGAGGTAAAATGCAGAAATTCCCCAAATATTGGGGAAAAATGCAGAAATTCCTTTTATTTTCTAGCTAAAAGGCAGAAATTAACCGTATTTTGAAGCAAAATTGCAGAAATTCTCATAATTTTCGGGCAAAAAGGAAGAAATTCTCCTTATTTTGGGGCAAAAAGACAGAAAATCTCCTTTTTTCGGGAGCATAATGTCAGTAATTCCCCTTATTTTGGGGCAAAAGACAGAAATTTCGTTTATTTTTGGGGAAAAGGCAGAAATTGCACTTATTTTGAGTCAAAAAGGCGGAAAAATCCCCTTATTTTGGGGCAAAAGGCAGAAATTTCTTTTATTATGGTACAAAATTGAAGAAATTTTTCTTATTTTGGAACAAAAATGCAGAAATTCCCCATATTTTGGGGCAAAAGTCAGAAATTCTTATTTGCAGTAAAATGCAGAAATTCCCCTTATTTAGAGGTAAAATGCAGAAATTCCCCAAGTATTGGGGGAAAATGCAGAAATTCCCTTTATTTTGGGGCTAAAAGGCAGAAATTAGCCGTATTTTGAAGCAAAATTGCAGAAATTCTCATAATTTTGGGGCAAAATACAGAAAATCTCCTTTTTTCGGGAGCAAAATGTCAGAAATTCCCCTTATTTTGGGGCAAAATTGCAGAAATTTCCTTTACATTGGGGCAAAATTGCAGAAATTTCCCTTATTTTGGGGCAAAATTGCAGAAATTTCACTTATTTCAGAAAAAAGGCAGAAATTTTCTTATTTTGGGGCAAAAAGGCAGAAATTTCTTTTATTTTGGTACAAAATTGCAGAAATTTTTCTTATTTTGGGGCAAAAAGGCAGAAATTCCCCATATTTTGGGGCAAAAAGTCAGAAATTCCCCTTATTTTGAGGTAAAAAGGCTGAAATTCCCCTTATTTTCAGGCAAAAAGTCAGAAATTCCCCTTATTTTGGGACAAAAAGGCAGAAATTCCCCTTATTTTGGGGTAAAACTGCAAAAATTTCACTTATTGCGTGGCAAAATTGCAGAAATTCCTCTTATTTTCGGTGAAAAAGGCAGAAAATCCCCTTATTTTGGAGCAAAATTGCAAAAATTCACCTAATTTTGGGGTAAAAATACAGTAATTTACTTTATTTTGGGGCAAAAAGGCAAAAATTCTCCTTATTTAGGGGCAAAAGGCAGAAATTCTCTTTATTATAGGGCAAAATTGCAGAAATTTCCCTTATTTGGGGGCAAAAAACAGAAATTCCCCTTATTTTGGGGCAAAATTGCAGAAATTTCCCTTATTATAGGAAAAAATTGCAGAAATTTCCCTTATTTTAGGGCAAAATTGCAGAAATTTCACTTATTTAAAAGAAAAAAAGCAAAAAATTTTTTTATTTTGGGGCAAAAATGCAGAAATTCCCATTAATTTGGGGCAAAAATGCAGAAATTCAAATTATTTTGGGGTAAAATTGCAGAAATTTCACAAATTTCAGGGCAAAAATGCAGAAATTTCCTTTATTTGGGGGAAAATTGCAGAAATTTCACTTATTTAAGAGAAAAAAGGCATAAATTTTCCATATTTTGGGGCAAAAATGCAGAAATTCTTATTATTTGTGGGCAAAAATGCAGAAATTCAAATTATTTTGGAATAACACTGCAGAAATTTCACTTATTTCGCAGCAAAATAGCAGAAATTCACCTTATTTTCGGCGAAAAAGGCAGAAAATCCCTGTATTTTGGAGCAAAATTGCAGAAATTCACCTAATTTAGGGGTAAAAAATACAGTAATATTTTTTATTTTGGGGCAAAAAGGCAGAAATTCCCCTTATTTTAGGACAAAATTGCAGAAATTTCACTTATTTCAGAGAAAAAAAAGCAAAAATTTTTCTTATTTTGGGGCAAAAAGGCAGAAATTCTTTTTATTTTGGGGCAAAAGGCAGAAATTCCCCTTATTTTAGGGCAAAATTGCAGAAATTTCCCTTATTTGAAGGCAAAAAAACAGAAATTCCCCTTATTTTGGGGCAAAATTGCAGAAATTTCCATTATTATGGGGAAAAATTGCATAAATTTCCTTTATATTAGGGCAAAATTACAGAAATTTCACTTATTTCAGAGAAAAAAATCAAAAAATTTTCTTATTTTGGGGCAAAAAGGCAGAAATTCCCATTATTTTGGGGCAAAAAGGCAGAAATTCACCTTATTTTGGGCTAAAATTGCAGAAATTTCACATATTTCAGGGCAAAAAGGCAGAAATTTTTTTTAATTTGGTGAAAAAATGAAGAAATTTCCCTTTTTTATGGCAAAAAGTTATGCATTCCCCTTATTTTCGGGCAAAAAGGCAGAAATTCCTTGTATTTTGGAGCAAAATTGCAGAAATTTCCCTAATTGTAGGGCAAAAAGGCAGAAATTCTCCTTATTTTGGGGCAAAACTCAAAAATTCCACCTATTTTGGGGCAAAATTCCAGAAATTTTTCTTATTTTGGGGCAAAATATCAGAAATTTCACTTATTTTCGGGCAAAATTGAAGAAATTTCACTTATTTCATGGTAATAAGTCAGAAATTTTCCTTATTTTGGAGCACAAAAGACAGAAATTCCCTTTGTTTTGGGGGTAAAGACAGAAATTCCACTTATTTAGAGGTAAAAAGGCAGAAATTCCTCTTATTTCGGAGCAAAAATGAAGAAATTATTCTTTTTTTATGGAAAAAGGTATGCATTCCCCTTATTTTTGGGCAAAAATGCAGAAATTCCCCGTATTTTGGAGCAAAATTGCAGAAATTCCTCTAATTGTGGGGCAAAAATTCACAAATTCCCTATATGTTGGGGCAAAAATACAGAAATTCTTCTTATTTTGGGGCAAAACTCAAAAATTCCACTTTTTTTGGAGCAAAATTCCAGAAATTTCCCTTATTTTGGGGCAAAATTGTAGAAATTTCATTTATTTTGGGGCAAAATTGCAGAAATTCCCCTTATTTTGGGGCAAAAAGATGAAATCCCTAATTTTTGGCTAAAATTTAAGAAATTTCACTTATTTCGGGACAAAAAGGCAGAAATTCCACTTAATTTCAGGTAAAAAGGCAGAAATTCCCCTTATTTTGGGGCAAAAAGGCAGAAATTCCCCTTATTTTGGGATAAAATTGCAGAAATTTCCCTTATTTGGGAGCAAAAAGGCATAAAATCCCCTTAATTTCGGGTAAAAAGGCAGAAATTCCCCATATTTTAGAGCAAAATTGCAGAAATTCCCCTAATATTGGGGCAAAAATGCAGAAATTCCCTTTATTTGGGGCAAAAAGGCAGAAGTTCCCATTATTTTCGGGAAAAGAAGAAGAAATTCCCTGTATTGTTAAGCAAAATTGCAGAAACTCCCCTAATTTTGGGGCAAAAAGGCAGAAATTCCTTTTATTTTGGAGCAAAAATACAGATATTCTCCTTATTTTGGGGCAAAAATCAGAAATTTCCCTTATTTGGGGCAAAATTGCAGAAATTTCACTTATTTTCAGGTAAAAAGGCTGAAATTTCCTTTATTTTGGGGCAAAAAGGTAGAAAGTCCCCTTATTTTGGGGCAAAATTGCAGAAATTTTCCTTATTTTGGGGCAAAAAGGCAGAAATTCCTTATATATTGTGGCAAAAAGGCAGAAATTTCCCTTATTTTGAGGTAATAAGGCTGAAATTCCCCTTATTTTGGGGCAAAAAGGCAAAAATTCCCCTTATTTTGGGGTAAAATTGCAGAAATTTCAAATATTTCAGGGCAAAATTGAAGAAATTCCCCTTATTTTGGGGCAAAAAGATGAAATCCCTAATTTTTGGCTAAAATTGAAGAAATTTCACTTATTTTGGGACAAAAAAAAAAAGAAATTACACTTAATTTCGGGCAAAAAGGCAGAAATGACCCGTATTTTGGAGCAAAATTGCAGAAAATCCCCTAATATTGGTGCAAAAATGCAGAAATTCCCTTTATTTTGTGGGCAAAAAGGCAGAAATTCTCCTTATTTTTAGGTAAAAAGGCTGAAATTCCCCTTATTTTGGGGCAAAAAGTCAGAAATTCCCCTTATTTTTGGGCAAAAAGACAGAAATTTCATTTATTTTTGGGGAAAAGGCAGAAATTGCACTTATTTTGAGTCAAAAAGGTGAAAAATCCCCTTATTTTGGGGTAAAAATGAAGAAATTTCCTTTTTTTATGGCAAAAAGGTATACATTTTCTTTATTTTCGGGCCAAAAGGCAGAAATTCCCTGTATTTTGGAACAAAATAGAAAAATTCCCCTAATTTTTGGGCAAAAAGGCAGAAATTCCCCTTATTTTGGGGTAAAACTGCAGAAATTTCACTTATTTCGAGGCAAAATGGCAGAAATTCCCTTTATTTTGGGGCAAAAAGGCAGAAATTCCCTTTATTTTGGGATAAAATTGCAGAAATTTCCCTTATTTGGGAGCAAAAAGGCAGAAAATCCTTTTAATTTAGAGTAAAAAGGCAGAATTTCTTCGTATTTTGGAGCAAAATTGCAGAAATTCCCCTAATATTTGGTCAAAAATGCAGATATTCCCTTTATTTGGGGCAAAAAGGCAGAAGTTCCCCTTATTTTTGAGAAAAGAGGAAGAAATTCGCTGTATTTTGAAGCAAAATTGCAGAAACTCCCCTAATTTTGGGGCAAAAAGGCAGAAATTCCCTTTATTTTGGGGCAAAAATATAGAAATTCTCCTTATTTTGGGACAAAAATCAGAAATTTCCCTTATTTTGGGGCAAAATTTTAGAAATTTCTTCTATCTTGTTACAGACTTGCAAAAATATTTCTTATTTTATGGCAAAAAGGCAGAAATTCCCCTTATTTTGGGATAAAATTGCAAAAATTTCCCTTATTTTGGGGCAAAAAACAGAAATTCCCCTTATTTTGGGGCAAAATTGCAAAAATTTCCTTTATTATGGAAAAAAATTGCAGAAATTTCCCTTATTTTGGGGCAAAATTGCAGAAATTTCACTTATTTCAGAGAAAAAAACTCAGAAATTTCTTTTATTTTGGGGCAAAAAGGCAAAAATTTCTTTTATTTTGGTACAAAATTGTAGAAATTTTCTTTATTTTGGGGCAAAATGAAGAAATTCCCCATATTTTGGGGCAAAAATGCAGAGATTCCCCTTATTATGTCGTAAAATGCTGAAATTCCCCTTATTTTGGGGCAAAAAGACAGAAATTCCCTTTATTTTGTGGCAAAAGACAGAAATTTCCCTTATTTTGGGGCAAAATTGCAGAAATTTCACTTATTTCAGGGCAAAATTCAAAAATTCCTTTTATTTTGGGGCAAAAAGACAGAAATTCCGTTTATTTTTGGGTAAAAAGGCAGAAATTTCACTTATTTTGAGGTAAGAAAAAAGAAATTCCTCTTATTTTGGGGCAAAAATGAAGAAATTTCTCTTTTTTTTGGCAAAAGGTATACATTCCCCTTATTTTCGGGCAAAAAAGCAGAAATTCCTCGTATTTTGGAGCACAATTGCAGAAAATCCCCTAATTGTGGGGCAAAAAGGCAGAAAATCCCTATATGTTCAGGCAAAAACACATTAATTCTTTTTATTTTGGGGCAAAACTCAGAAATTTCACTTATTTTGGGGCAAAATTGAAGAAATTTCACTTATTTCAGGGAAAAAAGGCAGAAACTTTCCTTATTTTAGGGCAAAAAGGCAGAAATTCCTAATATTTTGTGGCAAAATGCAGAAATACCCCTTATTATGAGGTAAAAAGGCTGAAATTCCCTTTATTTGGAGGCAAAAAGGCAGAAATTTCCCTTATGTTGGGGCAAAATTGCAGAAATTTCACTTATTTCAGAGTAATAAGTCAGAAATTCCCCTTATTTTGGGGAAAAAGACAGAAATTCCCTTTGTTTTGGGGGAAAAAGACAGAAATTCCACTTATTTAGAGGCATAAAGGCAGAAATTCTCCTCATTTTGGAGCAAAAATGAAGAAATTTCTTTTTTTATGGCAAAAAGGTATGCATTCCCCTTATTTTGGGGTAAAAAGGCAGAAATTCCCCGTATTTTGGAGCAAAATTGCAGAAATTCCCATAATTGTGGTGCAAAAAGGCAAAAATTCTCTTTATTTTGGGGCAAAACTCAGAAATTCCACTTATATTGGGGCAAAATTGCAGGAATTTACCTTATTTTGGGCAAAATTGCAGAAATTTCTCTTATTTGGGGCAAAATTGCTGGAAATTCACTTATTTTCAGGTAAAAAGGCTGAAATTCCCTTTATTTTATGGTAAAAACGAAGAAATTCCCCTTATTTTGGGGCAAAATTGCAGAAATTTTCCTTATTTTGGGGCAAAAAGGCAGAAATTCCTTATATTTTGGGTCAAAAAGGCAGAAATTCCCCTTATTTTGGGGCAAAAATGGAATCCCTAATTTTTGGCTTAAATTGCAAAAATTTCACTTATTTCCAGACAAAAAGGCCGAAATTCCACTTAATTTCGGGCAAAAAGGCAGAAATTCCCCATATTTTGGAGCAAAATTGCAGAAAATTCCCTAATTTTGGGGCTAAAAGGCAGAAATTTCCCTTATTTGGGGGTAAAACTGCAGAAATTTCACTTATTTCACGGCAAAATGGCAGAAATTCCCCTTATTTTCGGCGAAAAAGGCAGAAAATCCTCGTATTTTGGAGCAAAATTGCAGAAATTCACCTAATTTTGGCATAAAACATGCAGTAATTTTCTTCATTTTGTGGCAAAAAGGCAGAAATTCCCCTTATTTTGGGGCAAATGGCAGAAATTCCCTTTATTTTCGGGCAAAATTGCAGAAATTTTCCTTATTTGGGGGCAAAAAACAGAAATTCCCCTTATTTTGGGGCAAAATTGCAGATATTTGCATTATTTGGGGGCAAAAACCAGAAATTCCCCTTATTTTGCGGCAAAATTGAAGAAATTTTCTTTATTATGGGAAAAAATTGCAGAAATTTCCCTTATTTTAGGGCAAAATTGCAGAAATTTCACTTATTTCAGAAAAAAAAAGCAAAAATTTTTCTTATTTTGAGGCAAAAATGCAGAAATTTCTATTATTTTGGGGCAAAAAGGCAGAAATTCACTTTATTTTGGGGTAAAATTGCAGAAATTTCACATATTTCAGGGCAAAAAGGCAGAACTTCCCCTTATTTTGAGGTAAAATGCTGAAATTCCCCATATTTTGGGGCAAGAGGCAGAAATTCCCCTTATTTTGGGGCATAAAGGCACAAATTTCCCTTATTTTCAGGCAAAATTGCAAAAATTTCATTTATTTCAGGGTAAAAAGTCAGAAATTCCCCTTATTTTGGGGCAAAAAGGAGAAATTTCTTTTATTATGGTACAAAATTGAAGAAATTTTCTTTATTTTGGAACAAAAAGGCAGAAATTCCCCATATTTCGGGGTAAAAGTCAGAAATTCTTCTTATTTTGAAGTAAAATGCAGAAATTTCTTTTATTTAGAGGTAAAATACAGAAATTCCCGTAATATTGTGGGAAAATGCAGAAATTCCCTTTATTTTGGGGCTAAAAGGAAGAAATTTTCTGTATTTTGAGGAAAAATTGCAAAAATTCTCATAATTTTCGGGCAAATGGCTGAAGTTCTCCATATTTTGGGGCAAAAAGACAGAAAATCTCCTTTTTTCGGGTGAAAAAAGGCAGAAATTCCCCATATTTTGGGTCAAAAGGCAGAAATTCCCCTTATTTTAAGGAAAAAAGCTGAAATACCCCTTATTTTGGGGTAAAATTGCAGAAATTTCCTTTACTTTGGGGCAAAATTGCAGAAATTTCACTTATTTTGGGGCAAAATTGCAGAAATTTCCCTTATTTTGGGGCAAAATTGCAGAAATTTCACTTATTCCAGGGAAAAAAGGCAGCAATTTCTCTTATTTTGGGGCAAAAAGGCAGAATTTTTTTTTATTTTGGTACAAAATTGCAGAAATTTTTCTTATTTTGGGGCAAAAAGACAGAAATTCCCCATATTTTGGGGCAAAAGGCAGAAATTCCCCTTATTTTGACGAAAAAAAGGCTGAAATTCCCCCTATTTTGGGGCAAAAAGGCTGAAATTCCCCTTATTTTGGGGCAAAAAGCAGACATTTCTCTTATTTTGGGGAAAAATTTTAGAAATTTCACTTATTTCAGGGCAAAAAGTCAGAAATTCCCTTTATTTTGGAGCAAAAAGACAGAAATTCCGTTTATTTTTGGGGAAAAGGCAGAAATCGCACTTATTTTGAGTCAAAAAGGCGGAAAATGCCCTTATTTTGGGGCAAAAGTGAAGAAATTTCTTTTTTTTATGGCAAAAATGTATACATTCCTTTTATTTTGGGCAAAAAGGCAGAAATTCCACGAATTTTGGATCAAAATTGCAGAAATTTTCCTAATTTAGGGGCAAAAAGGCAGAAATTCCCCTTATTTGGAGCAAAATTGCAGAAATTTCCTTTATTTTGGGGCAAAATTGCAGAAATTTCCCTTATTTTGGGGCAAAATTGCAGAAATTTTACTTATTTGAGGGAAAAAAGGCAGAAATTTCTCTTTTTTGGGGGCAAAAAGGCAGAAATTTCTTTTATTTTGGTACAAAATTTCAGAAATTTCCCTTATTTTGAGGCAAAATAGCAGAAATTTCCCATATTTTGGAGCAAAAGGCAGAAATTCCCCTTATTTTGAGGAATAAATGCTGAAATTCCCCTTATTTTGGGGCAAAAAGGCAGAAATTCCCCTTATTTTGGGGCAAAAAGCAGACATTTCCCTTATTTTGGGGAAAAATTTTAGAAATTTCACTTATTTCAGGGCAAAAACTCAGAAATTCCCCTTATTTTGGGGCAAAAAGACAGAAATTCCATTTATTTCTGGAGAAAAGGGAGAAATTGCACTCATTTTGAGTCAAAAAGGCGGAAAATCCCCTTATTTTGGGGCAAAAGTGAAGAAATTTCCCTATTTATGGCAAAAAGGTATACATTCCCTTTATTTTTGGGCAAAAAGGCAGAAATTCCCCGTATTCTGGAGCAAAAGTGCAGAAATTCCCCTAATTTTGGGGCTAAAAGGCAGAAATTTTCCTTATTTTGGGGTAAAACTGCAAAAATTTCACTTATTTCACAGCAAAATGGCAGAAATTCTCCTTATTTTCGGCGAAAAAGGCAGAAAATCCTCGTATTTTGGAGCAAAATTGCAGAAATTCACCTAATTTTGGCGTAAAACATGCAGTAATTTTCTTTATTTTGTGGCAAAAAGGCAGAAATTCCCCTTATTTTGGGGCAAATGGCAGAAATTCCCCTTATTTTAGGGCAAAATTGCAGAAATTTCCCTAATTTGGGGGCAAAAAACAGAAATTCCCCTTATTTTGGGGCAAAATTGCAGAAATTTTCTTTATTATGGGGAAAAATTGCAGAAATTTCCCTTATTTTAGGGCAAAATTGCAGAAATTTCACTTATTTCAGAAAAAAAGCAAAAATTTTTCTTATTTTGAGGCAAAAAGGCAGAAATTTCCATTATTTTGGGGCAAAAAGGCAGAAATTCACCTTATTTTGGGGTAAAATTGCAGAAATTTCATATATTTCAGGGCAAAAAGGCAGAAATTCTTCTTATTTTAAGGTAAAATGCTGAATTTCCCATTTTTTGGGGCTAAAGGCAGAAATTCCCATTATTTTGGGGCAAAAAGGCACAAATTTCTATTATTTTCGGGCAAAATTGCACAAATTTTATTTATTTCAGGGTAAAAAGTCAGAAATTCCCCTTATTTCGGGACAAAAAGTAAAAATTTCTTTTATTATGGTACAAAATTGAAGAAATTTTCTTTATTTTGGAACAAAAAGGCAGAAATTCCCCATAATTTGAGGTAAAAGGCAGAAATTCTTTTTATTTTGAGGTAAAATGCAGAAATTTCCATTATTTAGAGGTAAAATGCAGAAATTTCCCTAATATTTGGGGAAAATGCAGAAATTCCCTTTATTTTGGGGCTAAAAGGCAAAAATTTTCCGTATTTTGAAGAAAAATGGCAGAAATTCTCATAATTTTCGGGCAAAAAGCCTGAAATTCTCCTTATTTTGGGGCAAATAGACAGAAAATCTCTCTTTTTTGGGTGCAAAAAGTCAGAAATTCCCCTTATTTGGGGCAAAATTGCAGAAATTTCCTTTAATTTGGGGAAAAATTGCAGAAATTTCTCTTAATTTGGGGAAAAATTGCAAAAATTTCACTTATTTCAGGGAAAAAAGGCAGAAATTTCTCTTATTTTGGAGCAAAAAAGGCAGAAATTTCTTTTATTTTGGTACAAAATTGCAGAAATTTTTCTTATTTTGGGGCAAAAAGGGAGAAATTCTCCATATTTTGGGACAAAAGGCAGAAATTCTCCTTATTTTGAGAAAAAAAGGCTGAAATTCCCCTTATTTGGAGGCAAAAAGGCAGAAATTCCCCTTATTTTGGGGCAAAAAGCAGACATTTCCATTATTTTGGGGAAAAATTTTAGAAATTTCATTTATTTCAGGGCAAAAACTCAGAAATTCTCCTTATTTTGGGGCAAAAAGACAGAAATTCCGTTTATTTTTGGGGAAAAGGCAGAAATTTCACTTATTTTGAGTCAAAAAGGCGGAAAATGCCCTTATTTTGGGGCAAAAGTGAAGAAATTTACCTTTTTCATGGCAAAAATGTATACATTCCCTTTATTTTCGGGCAAAAAGGCAGAAATTCCCCGTATTTTGGAGCAAAATTGCAGAAATTCCCCTAATTTTGGGGCAAAAAGGCAGAAATTCCCCTTATTTTGATGTAAAACTACAGAAATTTCACTTATTTCGCGGCAAGATGGCAGAAATTCCCTTTATTTTAAGCGAAAAAGGCAGAAAATCCTCGTATTTTGGAGCAAAATTGCAGAAATTCACCTAATTTTGGCGTAAAACATGTCGTAATTTTCTTTATTTTGTGGCAAATAGGCAGAAATTCCCCTTATTTTGGGGCAAATGGCAGAAATTCCCCTTATTTTAGGGCAAAATTGCAGAAATTTCCCTTATTTGGGGGCAAAAAACAGAAATTCCCCTTATTTTAGGGCAAAATTGCAGAAATTTGCTTTATTTGGGGGCAAGAAACAGAAATTCCTTTTATTTTGCGGCAAAATTGCAGAAATTTTTTTTATTATGGGAAAAAATTGCAGAAATTTCCCTCATTTCAGGGCAAAATTGCAGAAATTTCACTTATTTCAGAAAAAAAAGCAAAATTTTTTTTTATTTTGAGGCAAAAAGGCAGAAATTTCCATTATTTTGGGGCAAAAAGGCAGAAATTCACCTTATTTTGGGGTAAAATTGCAGAAATTTCATATATTTCACGGCAAAAAGGCAGAAATTTCCCTTATTTTGAGGTAAAATGCTTAAATTTCCCATTTTTTTGGGGCTAAAGGCAGAAATTCCCATTATTTTGGGGCAAAAAGGCACAAATTTCCCATATTTTCGGGCAAAATTGCACAAATTTCATTTATTTCAGGGTAAAAAGTCAGAAATTCACCTTATTTCGGAGCAAAAAGTAGAAATTTCTTTTATTATGGTACAAAATTGAAGAAATTTTCTTTATTTTGGAACAAAAAGGCAGAAATTCCCCATGATTTGAGGTAAAAGGCAGAAATTCTTATTATTTTGAGGTAAAATGCAGAAATTCCCATTATTTAGAGGTAAAATGCAGAAATTCCTCTAATATTTGGGGAAAATGCAGAAATTTTCTTTATTTTTGGGCTAAAAGGCAGAAATTTTTCGTATTTGAAGAAAAATTGAAGAAATTCTCATAATTTTCGGGCAAAAAGGCTGAAATTCTCCTTATTTTGGGGAAAAAGACAGAAAATCTCCTTTTTTCGGGTGCAAAAAGTCAGAAATTCCCCTTATTTGGGGGCAAAAAAGCAGAAATTTCCCTCTTTTTGGGGCAAAATTGCAGAAATTTCACATATTTCAGGGTAATAAGTCAGAAATTTTCCTTATTTTGGGGCAAAAATGACAGAAATTGCCTTTGTTTTTGGGGAAAAAGACAGAAATTCCACTTATTTAGAGGCAAAAGGCAGAAATTCCCCTTATTTTGGAGTAAAAAATCAAGATATTTCCCTTTTTTATGGCAAAAAGTTATGCATTCTTCTTATTTTCGGGCAAAAATGCAGAAATTCCCCATATTTTGGGGCAAAAGGCAGAAATTCCCCTTATTTTGTAGCAAAAATGAAGAAATTTCCCTTTTTTATGGCAAAAAGGTATGCATTCATCTTATTTTGGGGCAAAAAGGCTGAAATTCCCCTTATTTTGAGGAAAAATGCTGAAATTTTCCATATTTTGGGGCAAAAGGCAGAAATTCCCCTTATTTTGGGGCAAAAAGGCACAAATTTCCCTTATTTTCGGGCAAAATTGCAGAAATTTCATTTATTTCAGGGCAAAAAGTAAAAAATTCCTCTTATTTTGGGGCAAAAAGCAGAAATTTCTTTTATTATGGTACAAAATTGAAGAAATTTTCCTTATTTTGGAACAAAAAGGCAGAAATTCCCCATATTCTGGGGCAAAAGGCAGAAATTCTTCTTATTTTGAGGTAAAATGCAGAAATTCCCCTTATTTAGAGGTAAAATGCAGAAATTCCCCAAATATTGGGTGAAAATGCCGAAATTCCCTTTATTTTGTAGCTAAAAGGCAGAAATTAACCTTATTTTGAAGCAAAATTGCAGAAATTCTCATAATTTTCGGGCAAAAAGGAAAAAATTCTTTTTATTTTGGGGCAAAAAGACAGAAAATCTTTTTTTTTCGAAAGCATAAAGTCAGTAATTCTTCTTATTTTGTGGCAAAAAGAAAGAAATTTCGTTTATTTTTGGGGAAAAGGCAGAAATTGCACTTATTTTGAGTCAAAAAGGCGGAAAATCCCCTTATTTTTGGGCAAAAATGAAGAAATTTCTATTTTTTATAACAAAAAGGTAAACATTCCATTTATTTTTGGGCAAAAAGGCAGAAATTCCCCATATTTTGGAGCAAAATTGCAGAAATTCCCCTAATTTTGGGGCTAAGAGGCAGAAATTCCCCTTATTTTGGGGTAAAACTCCAGAAATTTCACTTATTTCGCAGCAAAATGGCAGAAATTTTCCTTATTTTCGGCGAAAAAGGCAGAAAATCCCCGTATTTTGGAGAAAAATTGCAGAAATTCACCTAATTTTGGGGTAAAAAATACAGTAATATTCTTTATTTTGGGGCAAAAAGGCAGAAATTCTCCTTATTCTGGGGCAAAAGGCAGAAATTCCCCATTATTTTAGGGCAAAATTGCAGAAATTTCCCTTATTTGGGGGCAAAAAACCAGAAATTCCTCTTATTTTGGGGCAAAATTGCAGAAATTTCCCTTATTTTAGGGCAATATTGCAGAAAATTCACTTATTTCAGAAAAAAAAAGCAAAAATTTTTCTTATTTTGGGGCAAAAAGGCAGAAATTCCCATTATTTTGGGGCAAAAAGGCAGAAATTCACCTTATTTTGGGCTAAAATTGCAGAAATTTCACATATTTCAGGGCAAAAAGGCAGAAATTTCCCTTAATTTGGGGCAAAAATGAAGAAATTTCCCTTTTTACGGCAATAAAGGTATGCATTTCCCTCATTTTCGGGCAAAAATGCAGAAATTCCCCGTATTTTGGAGCAAAATTGCAGAAATTTCCCTAATTGTGGGGCAAAAAGGCAGAAATTCCCTATATGTTGGGGCAAAAATACAGAAAATCTTTTTATTTTGGGGCAAAACTCAGAAATTCCACTTATTTTGGAGCAAAATTCCAGAAATTTCCTTTATTTTGGGGCAAAATTGCAGAAATTTCATTTATTTGGGAGCAAAATTGCAGAAATTCCCCTTATTTTGGGGCAAAAAAATGAAATCCCTAATTTTTGGCTAAAATTAAAGAAATTTCAATTATTTCGGGACAAAAAGGCCAAAATTCCACTTAATTTCGGGCAAAAAGGCAGAAATTCCCCTTTTTGGGGGCAAAAAGGCAGAAATTCCCCTTATTTTGGAATAAAATTGCAGAAATTTCCCTTATTTGAAAGCAAAAACGCAGAAAATCCCCTTAATTTCGGTTAAAAAGGCAGAAATTCCCCATATTTTGGAGCAAAATTGCAGAAATTCCCCTAATATTGGGGCAAAAATGCAGATATTCTCTTTATTTGGGGCAAAAGGCAGAAGTTTCCCTTATTTTCGGGAAAAGAGGAAGCAATTCCCTGTATTTTGAAGCAAAATTGCAGAAACTCCCCTAATTTTGGGGCAAAAAGGCAGAAATTTCCTTTATTTTGGGGCAAAAATACAGATATTCTCCTTATTTTGGGGCAAAAATCAGAAATTTCTATTATTTTGGGCAAAATTGCAGAAATTTCACTTATTTTCAGGTAAAAAGGCTGAAATTTCCTTTATTTTGGGGCAAAAAGGGAGAAATTCTCCTTTTCAAGGCAATATTTCAGAATTTTCCTTTTTTGGGGCAAAAAGGCAGAAATTCCTTATATTTTGGGGCAAAAAGGCAGAAATTCCCCTTATTTTGAGGTAATAAGGCTGAAATTCCCCTTATTTGGGGCAAAAAGGCAGAAATTCCCCTTATTCTGGGGTAAAATTGTAGAAATTTCAAATATTTCAGGGCAAAATGGCAGAAATTTTTCTTATTTTAGGGCAAAAAGATGAAATCCCTAATTTTTGGCTAAAATTGCAGAAATTTCACTTATTTCGGACAAAAAGGCAGAAATTCCACTTAATTTTGGGCAAAATGGCAGAAATGACCCATATTTTGAAGGAAAATTGCAGAAATTCCCCTAATATTGGTGCAAAAATGTAGAAATTCCCTTTATTTTGGGGGCAAAAAGGCAGAAATTCCTATTATTTTTAGGTAAAAAGGCTGAAATTCCCCTTATTTTGTGGCAAAAAGTCAGAAATTCCCTTTATTTTTGGGGTAAAAGACAAAAATTTCGTTTTTTTTGGGAAAAAAGCAGAAATTTCACTTATTTTGAGTCAAAAAGGTGAAAAAATCCCCTTATTTTGGGGTAAAAATGAAGAAATTTCCTTTTTTTATGGCAAAAAGGTGTACATTCCCTTTATTTTCAGGCCAAAAGGGAGAAATTCCCTGTATTTTGGAGCAAACTTGCAAAAATTCCCCTAATTTTTGGGCAAAAAGGCAGAAATTCCCCTTATTTTGGGGTAAAACTGCAGAAATTTCACTTATTTCGCGGCAAAATGGCAGAAATTCCCTTTATTTTCGGCGAAAAAAGAAGAAAATCCTCGTATTTTGGAGCAAAATTGCAGAAATTAACCTAATTTTGGGATAAAAAATACAGTAATTTTCTTATTTTGGGGCAAAGAGGCAGAAATTCTCCTTATTTTGGGGCAAAAGGCAGAAATTCCCCTTATTTTAGGGCAAAATTGAAGAAATTTCCCTTATTTGGGGCCAAAAAACAGAAATTCCCCTTATTTTGGGGCAAAATTGCAGAAATTTTTCTTATTATGGAAAAAAATTGCAGAAATTTCCCTTATTTTGGGGCAAAATTGCAGAAATTTCACTTATTTCAGAGAAAAAAACTCAGAAATTTCTCTTATTTTGGGGCAAAAATGCAGAATTTTCTCTTATTTTGGTACAAAATTGTAGAAATTTTCTTTATTTTGGAGCAAAAATGCAGAAATACCCCATATTTTGGGGCAAAAATGCAGAGATTCCTCTTATTATGAGGTAAAATACTGAAATTCCCTTATTTTGGGGCAAAAAGACAGAAATTCCCTTTATTTTGTGGCAAAAAATCAGAAATTTCCCTTATTTTGGGGCAAAATTGCAGAAATTTCACATATTTCAGGGCAAAATTCAAAAATTCTTTTATTTTGGGGCAAAAAGACAAAAATTCCGTTTATTTTTGGGTAAAATGGCAGAAATTTCACCTATTTTGAGGTAAGAAAGAAGAAATTCCTCTTATTTTAGAACAAAAAAGACAGAAATTTCCTTTGTTTTGTAAAAAAAAGACAGAAATTCCACTTATTTAGAGGCAAAAAGGAAGAAATTCTCCTTATTTTGGGGCAAAACTCAGAAATTCCACTTATTTTGGGGCAAAATTTCAGAAATTTAATTTATTTTGGGGCAAAATTGCAGAAATTTCACTTATTTCAGGGAAAAAAGGCAGAAATTTTTCTTATTTTGTGGAAAAAAGGCAGAAATTCCTAATATTTTAGGCCAAAATTAAGAAATTCTTCTTATTTTGAGGTAAAAAGGCTGAAATTCCCCTTATTTGGCGGCAAAAAAACAGAAATTTCCCTTACATTGGGGCAAAATTGCAGAAAATTCACTTATTTCAGGGTAATAATTCAGAAATTTTCCTTATTTTGGCGCAAAAATGACAGAAATTCCCTTTGTTTTGGGGGAAAAAGACAGAAATTCCACTTATTTAGAGGCAAAAAAGCAGAAATTTTCCTTATTTTAGGGCAAAATTGCAGAAATTTCCCTTATTTGGGGGCAAAAAAACAGAAATTCCCCTTATTTTGGGGCAAAATTCCAGAAATTTCCTTTACTATGGAGAAAAATTGCAGAAATTTCTTTTATTTTAGGGCAAAATTGCAGAAATTTCACTTATTTCAAAGAAAAAAAGCAAAAGTTTTTCTTATTTTGGGGCAAAAAGGCAGAAATTCCCATTATTTTGGGGCAAAAGGCAGAAATTTACCTTATTTTGGGCTAAAATTGCAGAAATTTCACATATTTCAGGACAAAAAGGCAGAAATTTCCCTTAATTTGGGGCAAAAATGAAGAAATTTCCTTCTTTTATGGCAAAAACGTATGCATTCCCCTTATTTTCAGGCAAAAAGGCAGAAATTTTCCGTATTTTGGAGCAAAATTGCAGAAATTCCCCTAATTGTGGGGCAAAAAGGCAGAAATTTCCTTTATTTTTGGGCAAAAAGACAGAAATTTCGTTTATTTTTGGGAAAAAGGCAGAAATTGCACTTATTTTGAGTCAAAAAGGTGAAAAATCCCCTTATTTTGGGGTAAAAATGAAGAAATTTCCTTTTTTTATGGCAAAAAGGTATACATTCCCTTTATTTTCGGGCCAAAAGGCAGAAATTCCCTGTATTTTGGAGCAAACTTGCAAAAATTCCCCTATTTTTGGGCAAAAATGAAGAAATTCCCCTTATTTTGGGGTAAAACTGCAGAAATTTCACTTATTTCGCGGCAAAATGGCAGAAATTCCCTTTATTTTCGGCGAAAAAAAAGAAAATCCCCGTATTTTGTAGCAAAATTGCAGAAATTCACCTAATATTGGAATAAAAAATACAGTAATTTTTTTATTTTGGGGCAAAAAGGCAGAAATTCTCCTTATTTTGGGGCAAAAGGCAGAAATTCCCCTTATTTTAGGGCAAAATTGAGGAAATTTCCTTTATTTGAAGGCAAAAAATAGAAATTCCCCTTATTTTGGGGCAAAATTGCAGCAATTTCCCTTATTATGGAAAAAATTGCAGAAATTTCCCTTATTTTAGGGCAAAATTTCAGAAATTTCACTTATTTCAGAGAAAAAAGCAATAATTTTTCTTATTTTGGGGCAAAAAGGCAGAAATTTCTATTATTTTATAAGCAAAAAGGCAGAAATTCACCTTATTTTGGGGTAAAATTGCAGAAATTTCACATATTTCAGGGCAAAGAGGCAGAAATTCCCTTTATTTTGGGGCAAAAAGGCAGAAATTCCCTTTATTTTGGGATAAAATTGCAGAAATTTCCCTTATTTGGGAGCAAAAAGGCAGAAAATCCTTTTAATTTTCGGTAAAAAGGCAGAATTTCCCCGTATTTTGGAGCAAAATTGCAGAAATTCCCCTAATATTGGGGCAAAAATGCAGAAATTCCCTTTATTTGGGGCAAAAATACAGAAGTTCCCCTTATTTTCGGGAAAAGAGGAAGAAATTCCCTGTATTTTGAAGCAAAATTGCAGAAACTCCCCTAATTTGGGGGCAAAAAGGCAGAAATTCCCTTTATTTTTGGGCAAAAATACAGAAATTCTCCTTATTTTGGGGCAAAAATCAGAAATTTCCCTTATTTTGGGGCAAAATTTTAGAAAATTCTTCTATTTTGTTACAGACTTGCAGAAAATTTCCTTATTTTGTGGCAAAAAAACAGAAATTCCCCTTATTTTGGGATAAAATTGCAGAAATTTCCCTTATTTGGGGGCAAAAAACAGAAATTCCCCTTATTTTGGGGCAAAATTGCAGAAATTTCCCTTATTATGGAAAAAAATTGCAGAAATTTCCTTTATTTTTATGCAAAATTGCAGAAATTTCACTTATTTCAGAGAAAAAAACTCAGAAATTTCTCTTATTTTGGGGTAAAAAGGCAGAAAATTCTTTTATTTTGGTACAAAATTGTAGAAATTTTCTTTATTTTGGAGCAAAAATGCAGAAATTCCCCATATTTTGGGGCAAAAATGCAGAGATTCCCCTTATTATAAGGTAAAATGCTGAAATTCCCCTTATTTTGGGGCAAAAAGACAGAAATTCCCTTTATTTTGTGGCAAAAAGGTAGAAATTTCCTTTATTTTGGGGCAAAATTGCAGAAATTTCACATATTTCAGGGCAAAATTCAAAAATTCTTTATATTTTGGGGCAAAAAGACAGAAATTCCGTTTATTTTTGGGTAAAAAGGCAAAAATTTCACCTATTTTGAGGTAAGAAGGAAGAAATTCCTCTTATTTTAGAACAAAAAAGACAGAAATTTCCTTTGTTTTGTGGAAAAAGACAGAAATTCCACTTATTTAGAGGCAAAAGGAAGAAATTCTCCTTATTTTTGGGCAAAACTCAGAAATTCCACTTATTTGGGGGCAAAATTTCAGAAATTTTCTTTATTTTGGGGCAAAATTGCAGAAATTTCACTTATTTCAGGAAAAAAAGGCAGAAATTTTTCTTTTTTTGGGGAAAAAAGGCAGAAATTCCTAATATTTTGGGCCAAAATTCAGAAATTCCTTTTATTTTGAGGTAAAAAGGCTGAAATTCCCTTTATTTGGGGGCAAAAAGGCAGAAATTTCCCTTATATTGGGGCAAAATTGCAGAAAATTCACTTATTTCAGGGTAATAATTCAGAAATTTTCCTAATTTTGGCGCAAAAATGACAGAAATTCTCTTTGTTTTGGGGGAAAAAGACAGAAATTCCACTTATTTAGAGGCAAAAAAGCAGAAATTCCCCTTATTTTAGGGCAAAATTGCAGAAATTTCCCTAATTTGGGGGCAAAAAAACAGAAATTCCCCTTATTTTGGGGCAAAATTCCAGAAATTTCCTTTACTATGGAGAAAAATGGCAGAAATTTCTTTTATTTTAGGGCAAAATTCCAGAAATTTCACTTATTTCAGAGAAAAAGCAAAAGTTTTTCTCATTTTGGGGCAAAAAGGCAGAAATTCCCATTATTTTTGGCAAAAGGCAGAAATTCACCTTATTTTGGGCTAAAATTGCAGAAATTTCACATATTTCAGGGTAAAAAGGCAGAAATTTCCATTAATTTGGGGCAAAAATGAAGAAATTTCCTTTTTTATGGCAAAAACGTATGCATTCTTCTTATTTTCAGGCAAAAAGGCAAAAATTCCCCGTATTTTGGAGCAAAATTGCAGAAATTCCCCTAATTGTGGGGCAAAAAGGCAGAAATTCTCCTTATTTTGGGGCAAAACTCAGAAATTCCACTTATTTTGGGGGAAATTCCAGAAATTTACCTTTTTTGGGGGCAAAATTGCAGAAATTTCACTTATTTTTGGGCAAAATTGCAGAAATTTCACTTATTTCAGTGAAAAAAGGCAGAAATTTTCCTTATTTTGGGGCAAAAGGTAGAAATTCTCCATATTTTGGTGCAATAATCAGAAATTTACCTTATTTTGAGGTAAAATGCTGCAATTTCCCTTATTTTGGGGCAAAAGGCAGAAATTTCCCTATTTTTGGGGCAAATTTGCAGAAATTTTACTTTTTTCAAAGTAATAAGTCAGAAATTTTCCTTATTTTGGGGCAAAAAAGACAGAAATTACCTTTGTTTTGGGGGAAAAAGACAGAAATTCCACTTATTTAGAGGCAAAAAGGCTAAAGTTCCCCTTCTTTTGGAGCAAAAATGAAAAAATTTCCCTTTTTTATGGCAAAAAGGAGTGCATTCTTCTTATTTTCGGACAAAAAGGCAGAAATTCCCTATATTTTGGGGCAAAAGGCAGAAATTCCCCTTATTTTGGGGCAAATGGCAGAAATTCCCCTTATTTTAGGGCAAAATTGCAGAAATTTCCCTTATTTTAGGGCAAAATTGCAGAAATTTCCCTTATTTGGGGGCAAAAAACAGAAATTCCCTTTATTTTGGGGCAAAATTGCAGAAATTTGCTTTATTTGGGGGCAAAAAACAGAAATTCCTCTTATTTTGCGGCAAAATTGCAGAAATTTTTTTATTATGGGGAAAAATTGCAGAAATTTCCCTTATTTTAGGGCAAAATTGCAGAAATTTCACTTATTTCCGAAAAAAAAAGCAAAAATTTTTCTTATTTTGAGGCAAAAAGGCAGAAATTCCCATTATTTTGGGGCAAAAAGTCAGAAATTCACCTTATTTTGGGGTAAAATTGCAGAAACTTCATATATTTCAGGGCCAAAAGGCAGAAATTCCCCTTATTTTGAGGTAAAATGCTGAAATTTCCCATTTTGGGGGGCTAAAGGCAGAAATTCCCATTATTTTGGGGCAAAAAGGCACAAATTTCCCTTATTTTCAGGCAAAATTGCACAAATTTCATTTATTTCAGGGTAAAAAGTCAGAAATTCCTTTTTTTTCGGGGCAAAAAGTAGAAATTTCTTTTATTATGGTACAAAATTGAAGAAATTTTCTTTATTTTGGAACAAAACGGCATAAATTCCCCATAATTTGAGGTAAAAAGCAGAAATTCTACTTATTTTGAGGTAAAATGCAGAAATTCCCATTATTTACAGGTCAAATGCAGAAATTCCCCTAACATGTGGAGAAAATGCAGAAATTCCCTTTATTTTGGAGCTAAAAGGCAGAAATTTTCCGTATTTTGAAAAAAAATTGCAGAAATTCTCATAATTTTCGGGCAAAAATGCTGAAATTCTCCTTATTTTGGGGCAAAAAGACAGAAAATCTTTCTTCGGGTGCAAAAAGTCAGAAATTCCCCTTATTTGGGGGCAAAAAGGCAAAAATTTCCCTTATTTTGGGGCAAAATTGCAGAAATTTCACTTATTTTAGGGTAATAAGTCAAAAATTTTCCTTATTTTGGGGCAAAAATGACAGAAATTCCCTTTGTTTTGGGGGAAAAAGACAGAAATTCCACTTATTTAGAGGCAAAAAGGCTAAAGTTCCCCTTCTTTTGGAGCAAAAATGAAAAAATTTCCCTTTTTTATGGCAAAAAGGAGTGCATTCTTCTTATTTTCGGACAAAAAGGCAGAAATTCCCTATATTTTGGGGCAAAAGGCAGAAATTCCCCTTATTTTGGGGCAAATGGCAGAAATTCCCCTTATTTTAGGACAAAATTGCAGAAATTTCCCTTATTTTAGGACAAAATTGCAGAAATTTCCCTTATTTTAGGGCAAAATTGCAGAAATTTCCCTTATTTGGGAGCAAAAAACAGAAAATCCCTTTATTTTGGGGCCAAATTGCAGAAATTTGCTTTATTTGGGGGCAAAAAACATAAATTCCTCTTATTTTGCGGCAAAATTGCAGAAATTTTTTTTATTATGGGGAAAAATTGCATAAATTTCCCTTATTTTAGGGCAAAATTGCAGAAATTTCACTTATTTCCGAAAAAAAAAGCAAAAATTTTTCTTATTTTGAGGCAAAAATGCAGAAATTCCCATTATTTTGGGGCAAAAAGTCAGAAATTCACCTTATTTTGGGGTAAAATTGCAGAAACTTCATATATTTCAGGGCAAAAAGGCAGAAATTCCCCTTATTTTGAGGTAAAATGCTGAAATTTTCTATTTTTTGGGGCTAAAGGCAGAAATTCCCATTATTTTGGGGCAAAAAGGCACAAATTTCCCTTATTTTCGGGCAAAATTGCACAAATTTCATTTATTTCAGGGTAAAAAGTCAGAAATTCCCCTTATTTCGGGGCAAAAAGTAGAAATTTCTTTTATTATGGTACAAAATTGAAGAAATTTTCTTTATTTTGGAACAAAAAGGCAGAAATTCCCCATAATTTGAGGTAAAAAGCAGAAATTCTACTTATTTTGAGGTAAAATGCAGAAATTCCCATTATTTACAGGTAAAATGCAGAAATTCCCCTAATATGTGGAGAAAATGCAGAAATTCCCTTTATTTTGGAGCTAAAAGGCAGAAATTTTCCGTATTTTGAAAAAAAATTGCAGAAATTCTCATAATTTTCGGGCAAAAATGCTGAAATTCTCCTTATTTTGGGGCAAAAAGACAGAAAATCTTTTTTCGGGTGCAAAAAGTCAGAAATTCCCCTTATTTGGGGGCAAAAAGGCAGAAATTTCCCTTATTTTGGGGCAAAATTGCAGAAATTTCACTTATTTTAGGAAAATAAGTCAAAAATTTTCCTTATTTTGGGGCAAAAATGACAGAAATTCACTTTGTTTTGGGGGAAAAAGACAGAAATTCCACTTATTTAGAGGCAAAAAGGCAGAAATTCCCCTTATTTTGGAGCAAAAATGAAGAAATTTCCCCTTTTTATGGCAAAAAGTTATGCATTCTTCTTATTTTCGGGCAAAGAGGCAGAAATTCCCCACATTTTGGGGCAAAAGGCAGAAACTCCGCTTATTTTGGAGCAAAAATGAAGAATTTTCCCTTTTTTAATGGCAAAAAGGTATGCATTCTTCTTATTTTGGTGCAAAAAGGCTGAAATTCCCCTTATTTTGAGGTAAAATGCTGAAATTCCCCATATTTTGGGGCAAAAGGCAGAAATTCTCCTTATTTTGGGGCAAAAAGGCACAAATTTCCCTTATTTTCGGGCAAAATTGCAGAAATTTCATTTATTTCAGGGCAAAAAGTAAGAAATTCCCCTTATTTTGGGGCAAAAAGCAGAAATTTCATTTATTTTTGGGGAAAAGGCAGAAATTGCACTTATTTTGAGTCAAAAAGGTGGAAAATCCCCTTATTTTGGGGCAAAAATTAAGAAATTTCCCTTTTTTATGGCAAAAAGGTAAACATTCCCTTAATTTTCGGGCAAAAAGGCAGAAATTCCCCATATTTTGGAGCAAAATTGCAGAAATTCCCCTAATTTTGGGGCAAAAAGGCAGAAATTCCCCTTATATTGGGGTAAAACTCCAGAAATTTCACTTATTTCACAGCAAAATGGCAGAAATTCCCCTTATTTTCGACGAAAAAGGCAGAAAATCCCCGTATTTTGGAGCAAAATTGCAGAAATTCACCTAATTTGGGGGTAAAAAATACAGTAATATTCTTTATTTTTGGGCAAAAAGGCAGAAATTCTCCTTATTTTGGGGCAAAAGGCAGAAATTCCACTTATTTTAGGGCAAAATTGCAGAAATTTCCCGTATTTGGGGGCAAAAAACCAGAAATTCTCCTTATTTTGGGGCAAAATTGCAGAAATTTTCCTTATTATGGGGAAAATTGCAGAAATTTCCCTTATTTTAGGGCAAAATTGCAGAAATTTCACTTATTTCAGAGAAAAAAAGCAAAAACTTTTCTTATTTTGGGGCAATAAAACAGAAATTCCCATTATTTTGGGGCAAAAAGAAAAAATTCACCTTATTTTGGGCTAAAATTGCAGAAATTTCACATATTTCAGGGCAAAAAGGCAGAAATTTCCCTTAATTTGGGGCAAAAATAAAGAAATTTCCCTTTTTATGGCAATAAAGGTATGCATTCCCCTTATTTTCTGGCAAAAATGCAGAAATTCCCCGTATTTTGGAGCAAAATTGCAGAAATTCCCCTAATTGTGGGGCAAAAAGGCAGAAATTCCCTATATGTTGGGGCAAAAAGACAGAAATTCTCCTTATTTTGGGGCACAACCCAGAAATTCCACTTATTTTGGAGCAAAATTCCAGAAATTTCCCTTATTTTGGGGCAAAATTGCAGAAATTTCATTTATTTTGGGGCAAAATTGCAGAAATTCCCCTTTTTTGGGGGCAAAAAGATGAAATCCCTAATTTTTGGCTAAAATTAAAGAAATTTCACTTATTTCGGGACAAAAAGGCAAAAATTCCACTTAATTTCGGGCAAAAATGCAGAAATTCCCCTTATTTTGGGGCAAAAAGGCAGAAATTCCCCTTATTTTGGGATAGAATTGCAGAAATTTCCCTAATATTGGGGCAAAAATGCAGAAATTCCCTTTATTTGGGGCAAAAAGGCAGAATTTCCCCTTATTTTGGGGCAAAAAGGCAGAAATTTCTATTATTTATGGGCAAAAAGGCAGAAATTTACCTTATTTTGGGGTAAAATTGCAGAAATTTCACATATTTCAGGGCAAAAAGGCAGAAATTCCCCTTATTTTGGGGCAAAAAGGCAGAAATTCCCTTTATTTTGGGATAAAATTGCAGAAATTTCCCTAATTTGGGAGCAAAAAGGCAGAAAATCCTCTTAATTTTGGGTAAAAAGGCAGAATTTCCCCGTATTTTGGAGCAAAATTGCAGAAATTCCCCTAATATTGGGGCAAAAATGCAGAAATTCCCTTTATTTGGGGCAAAAAGGCAGAAGTTCCCCTTATTTTCGGGAAAAGAGGAAGAAATTCCCTGTATTTTGAAGCAAAATTGCAGAAACTCCCCTAATTTTGGGGCAAAAAGGCAGAAATTCTCCTCATTTTGGGGCAAAATTGCAGAAATTTCCCTTACTATGGAAAAAAATTGCAGAAATTTCCCTTATTCTGGGGCAAAATTGCAGAAATTTCACTTATTTCAGAGAAAAAAACTCAGAAATTTCCGCCTTTTTTCCCTGAAATAAGTGAAATTTCTGCAATTTTGCCCTAAAATAAGGCAAATTTATGCAATTTTGCCCCAATGTAAAGGAAATTTCTGCAATTTAGCCCCAAAATAAGGGGAATTTTTGACTGTTTGCTCCTGAAAAAGGAGATTTTCTCTGTTTTTGCTCCAAAATAATGAGAATTCCTGCCTTTTTGCCCAAAAATTATGAGAATTTCTGCAATTTTGCTTCAAAATATGGGGAATTTCTGCCTTTTAGCCCCAAAATAAAGGGAATTACTGCATTTTACCTCAAAATAAGAATAATTTCTGCCTTTTGCCTCAAAATAAGGGGAATTTTCTGCCTTTATGTTTCAAAATAAGAAAAATTTCTTCAATTTTGTACCATAATAAAAGAAATTTCTGCTCTTTGCCCCAAATTAAAAGGAATTTCTGACTTTTTGCCCTGAAATAAATGAAATTTCTGCAATTTTGCCCGAAAATAAGGGAAATTTGTGACTTTTTGCCACAAAATAAGAAGAATTTTTGCCTTTTGCCCCAAAATATGGGGAATTTCAGCATTTTACCTTAAAATAAGAAGAATTTCAGCCTTTTTGCACCAAAATATGGAGAATTTCTGCCTTTTTTGCCCCAAAATAAAGGGAATTTCTGCATTTTTGCACCAATATTAGGAGAATTTCTGCAATTTTGCTCCAAAATATGGGTCATTTCTGCCTTTTTGCCCGAAAATAAGTGGAATTTCTGCCTTTTCATCCAGAAATAAGTGACGTTTCTGCAATTTTAGCCAAAAATTAGGGATTTCATCTTTTTGCCCCAAAATAAGGGAAATTTCTGCCATTTTGCCCTGAAATATTTAAAATTTCTGCCATTTTACCCCAAAATAAGGGGAATTTCTGCCTTTTTGTCCCAAAATAAGGGGAATTTCAGCCTTATTACCACAAAATAAAAGGAATTTCTGCCTTTTTGCCCCAAAATATAAAGAATTTCTGCCTTTTTGCCCCAAAATAAGGAAAATTTCTGCAATTTTGCCCCAAAATAAGGGGAATTTCTTCCTTTTTGCCCCCCAAAAAAAATATTTCAGCCTTTTTACCTGAAAATAAGTGAAATTTCTGCAATTTTGCCCCAAATAAAGAAAATTTCTGCAATTTTGCCCCAAAATAAGGTAAATTCCTGCAATTTGGCCCCAAAATAAGTGGAATTTCTGAGTTTTGCCCCAAAATAAGGAGAATTTCTGTCTTTTTGCTCCAACATATAGGGAATTTCTGCCTTTTTGCCCCACAATTAGGGGAATTTCTGCAATTTTGCTCCAAAATACGGGGAATTTCTGCCTTTTTGCCTGAAAATAAGGGGAATGCATATCTTTTTGCCATAAAAAAAGGAAATTTCTTCATTTTTGCTTCAAAATAAGGGGAATTTCTGCCATTTTGCCTCTAAATAATTGGAATTTCTGTCTTTTCCCCCCAAAACAAAGGGAATTTCTGTCTTTTTTGCCCCAAAATAAGGAAAATTTCTGACTTATTACCCTGAAATAAGTGAAATTTCTGCAATTTTGCCCCAAAATAAGGGAAATTTCTGCCCTTTTGCCCCCAAATAAGGAGAATTTCAGCCTTTTTACCTCAAAATAAGGGGAATTTCTTCACTTTTTCCACAAAATATTAGGAATTTCTGCCTTTTTGCCCCAAAATAAGAAAAATTTCTGCCTTTTTTACCTGAAATAAGTGAAATTTCTGCAATTTTGCCCCAAAATAAGTGAAATTTCTGCAATTTTGCCCCAAAATACGGAAAATTTCTGGAATTTTGCCCCAAAATAAGTGGAATTTCTGAGTTTTGCCCCAAAATAAGGAGAATTTCAGTCTTTTTGCCCCAACATATAGGGAATTTCTGCCTTTTTGCCCCACAATTAGGGGATTTTCTGCAATTGTGCTCCAAAAAACAAGGAATTTCCGCTTTTTTGCCCGAAAATAAGGGGAATATATACCTTTTGCACAAAAAAGGGAAATTTTTTCATTTTTGCCCCAAAATAAGAGGAATTTCTGCCTTCTTACCTCACAATAAGTGAAATTTCTGCCTATTTACCCAAAAATAAACAAAATTTCTGTCTTTTTGCCCAAAAATAAAAGGAATTTTTGAATTTTGCTCTGAAATAAGTGAAATTTCTGCAATTTTGCCCCAAAATAAGGGAAAATTCTGCCTTTTTGCCACAAAATAAAGGGAATTTCTATCTTTTTGCCCCAAAATAAGGGGAATTTCAGCATTTTACCTCATAATAAGGGGAATCTCTGCCTTTTTGCCCCAAAATATGGGGAATTTCTTCATATTTGCCCCAAAATAAAGAAAATTTCTGCAATTTTTTACCAAAATAAAAGAAATTTCTGCCTTTTTGCCCCAAAATAAGAGAAATTTCTGCACTTTTTTCTTGAAATAAGTGAAATTTCTGAAATTTTGCCCCAAAATAAAGAAAATTTCTGCAATTTTGCCCCAAAATAAAGGAAATTTCTGCAATTTTGCCCCAAAATAAGGGGAATTTCTGGAATTTTGCCCTGAAATAAGGAGAATTTCTGTCTTTTTGTTCCAAAATAATGTGAATTTCTGCATTTTCCCTCAAAATTAGGGGAATATGTGCAATTTTGCTTCAAAATACGGGGAAATCTGCCTTATTGCACAAAAATAAAGGGAATTTCTGCATTTTTCCACCAATATAAGGGGAATTTTTGAAATTTAGCTTTAAAATATGGGGGAATTTCTGCATTATTGTCTGAAATAAAGTGGAATTTCTGCCTTTTGCCCTGAAATATTTGAAATTTCTGCAATTTTACCCCAAAATAAATGGAATTTCTGTTTTTGGCCCCAAAATTAGGGGAATTTCTGCTTTTTGCCCCAAATAAGGCAAATTTCTGACTTTTTGCCCTGAAATAATTGAAATTTCTGCAATTTTGCCCCAAAATAATAGGAATTTCTGCCTTTTTGCCGAAAATAAGGGGAATTTCAGCATTTTACCTCCAAATAAGGGGAATTTCTGCCTTTTTGCCATAAAATATGGCGAATTTCTGCCCTATTGCCCTTAAATAAGGAAAATTTCTGCTTTTCTGCTCCAATTAACGGGAATTTTTGCCTTTTTGCCACAAAGTAAAGGGAATTTCTGCCTTTTTGCCCCAAAATAATGGGAATTTCAGGCTTTTTACCTCAAAATAAGGGGAATTTCTGACATTTCCCCCAAAATATGGGTAATTTTTGTTTTTTTGTTTCAAAATAAGGAAAATTTCTACAATTTTGTATCAAAATAAAAGAAATTTCTGCTTTTTGCCCCAAAATAAAAGGAATTTCTGAGTTTTTGCCCTGAAATAAATGAAAGTCCTGCAATTATGCTCGAAAATAAGGGAAATTTGTGCCTTTTTGCCCCCAAATGAGGGGAATTTCTGCCTTTTTGCCCCAAAATATGGGGAATTTCAGGATTTTACCTCAAAATAAGGGGAATTTCAGCCTTTTTGCACCAAAAAATGGGGAATTTCTGCCTTTTTGCCACAAAATAAGAAAAATTTCTGCAAGTCTGTAACAATATAAAAGAAATTTCTAAAATTTTGCCCCAAAATAAGGGAAATTTCTGATTTTTGCCCCAAAATAAGGAGAATTTCTCTATTTTTGCCCCAAAATAAAGTGAATTTCTGCCTTTTTGCCCCAAAATTAGGGGAGTTTCTGCAATTTTGCTCCAAAATACGAGGAATTTCTGCCTTTCTACCCGAAATTAAGTGGATTTTCTACCTTTTTGCCCCCAAATAAGGGAAATTTCTGCAATTTTATGCCAAAATAAGGGGAATTTCTGCCTTTTTGCCCCAAAATAAGGGGAATTTCTGCCGTTTTGCCCTGAAATATGTGAAATTTCTGCAATTTTACCCCAAAATAAGGAGAATTTCTGCCTTTTTGCTTCAAAATAATGGGAATTTCTGCCTTTTTGCCCCAAAATAAGAAAAATGTTTGCTTTCTTTCTCTGAAATAAGTGAAATTTCTGTAATTTTGCCCTAAAATAAGGGAAATTTCTGCAATTTTCCCCATAATAAGGGAAATTTCTGCAATTTTGCCCCAAAATAAGGGGAATTTCTGTTTTTGCCCCCAAATAAGGGAAATTTCTGCAATATTGCCATAAAATAAGGGGATTTTCTGCCTTTTTTGCCGAAAATAAGGGGAATTTCTGACATTTTGACGCAAAATAAGTGAAATTTCTGCAGTTTTACCCCAAAATAAGGGGAATTTCTGCCTTTTTGCCCAAAAATTAGGGGAATTTCTGCAATTTTGCTCCAAAATATGGGGAATTTCTGCCTTTTGCCCGAAAATAAAGGGAATATATACCTTTTTGCCATAAAAAAAGCAAATTTCTTCATTTTTGCCCCAGAATAAGGGGATTTTCCATCTTTTTGAATCAAAATAAGTGCAATTTCTGCCTTTTCCCCAAAATAAACGAAATTTCTCTCTTTTTGCCCCAAAATAAGGGGAATTTCAGCCTTTTTACCTCAAAATAAGAGGAATTTCTGCCCTTTTCCCCCAAAATATGGGGAATTTCTGACTTTTTGCGCCAAAATAAAAATTTCTGCAATTTTGTACCAAAATAAAAAAATTTCTGCCATTTTGCACCCCAAAAAAAATTTCTGCCTTTTTTCCCTGAAATAAGTGAAATTTCTGCAATTTTGTCCCAAAATTAGGGAAATTTCTGTTTTTTTGCCCGTAAATAAGGGAAATTTCTGCAATTTTGCCCTAAAAAAAGGAGAATTTCTGCATTTTGCCTCTAAATATGTGGAATTACTGTCTTTTTCCCCCAAACAAAGGGAATTTCTGTCATTTTTGCCCCAAAATAAGGAAAATTTCTGACTTATTACCCTGAAATAAGTGAAATTTCTGCAATTTTGCCCCAATATAAGGGAAATTTCTTCCTTTTTGCCCCCAAATAAGGGAAATTTCAGCCTTTTTACCTCAAAATAAAGGGAATTTCTGAATTTTGGCACAAAATATTAGGAATTTCTGCCTTTTTGCCCCAAAATAAAAAAATTTCTGCCTTTTTTCCTTAAAATAAGTGAAATTTCTGCAATTTTGCCCCAAAATAAGTAAAATTTCTACAATTTTGCCCCAAAATGAGGGAAATTTCTGGAATTTTGCTCCAAAATAAGTGGAATTTCTGAGCTAGGCCCCAAAATAAGGAGAATTTCTGCCTTTTTGCGCCACAATTAGTGAAATTTCTGCAATTTTGCCCTAAAATAAGGGAAATTTCTGCAATTTTTCCTCGTAATAGGGAAATTTCTGCAATTTTGCCCCAAAATAAGGGGAATTTCTGTTTTTTGCCCCACAATTAGGGAAATTTCTGCAATTTTGCCAAAAAATAAGGGAAATTTCTGCCTTTTGCCCCAAAATATGGGGAATTTCTGCCTTTTTGTCTGAAAATAAGAAGAATGCATAACTTTTTGCCATAAAAAAGAGAAATTTCTTCATTTTTGCTTTAAAATAAGGGGAACTTTTGCCTTTTTGCCTCTAAATAAGTGAAATTTCTGTCTTTTTCCCCCAAAACAAAGGGAATTTCTGTCTTTTTTGCCCCAAAATAAGGAAAATTTCTGACTTATAACCCTGAAATAAGTGAAATTTCTGCAAATTTGCCCCAAAATAAGAAAAATTTCTGCCTTTTTGCCTTCAAATAAGGGGAATTTCAGCCTTTTTATTTCAAAATAAGGCAAATTTCTGCATTTTTGCAACAAAATATTAGGAATTTCTGCCTTTTTGCCCCAAAATAAGAAAAATTTCTGCCTTTTTTTTCGGAAATAAGTGAAATTTCTGCAAATTTGCCCCAAAAAAGGGAAATTTCTGCCTTTTGCCCCCAAAAAAGGGGAATTTCAGCATTTTACCTCAAAATAAGGGAAATTTCTGATTTTTGCAACAAAATATGGAGAATTTCTGCCTTTTTGCCCCAAAATAAGGAAAATTTCTGCCTATTTTCCCTGAAATAAGTGAAAATTTTGCAATTTTGCCCCAAAATAAGTGAAAATTTTGCAATTTTGCCCCAAAATAAGAAAAATTTCTGGAATTTTGCTCCACACTTAGGGGAATTTCTGCAATTTTGCTCCAAAATACGGGGAATTTCTGCTTTTTGCCCGAAATAAGGAAAATGCATACCTTTTTGCCATAAAAAAGGGAAAATTCTTCATTTTTGCCCCAAATTAAGGGAAATTTCTGAATTTTTGCCCTGAAATATGTTAAATTTCTGCAATTGTAGCCCAAAATAAGGTGAATTTCTGCCTTTTTGCCCCAAAATAATGGGAATTTCTGCCTTTTTGCCCCAAAATAAGAAAAATTTTTGCCTTTTTTCTCTGAAATAACTGAAATTTCTGCAATTTTGCCCTAAAATAAGGGAAATTTCTGCAATTTTTTCCCATAATAAGGGAAATTTCTGGAATTTTGCCACAAAATAAGGGGAATTTCTGTTTTTTGCCCCACAATTTGGGAAATTTCTGCAATTTTGCCCCAAAATAAGGGGAATTTCTGCAATTTTTCCCCATAATAAGGGAAATTTCTGGAATTTTACCACAAAATAAGGGGAATTTCTGTTTTTTTGCCCCCAAATAAAAGAAATTTCTGCAATTTTGACCTAAAATAAGGGGAATTTCTGCTTTTTTGCCTCTAAATAAGTGGAATTTCTGTCTTTTTCCACAAAACAAAGGGAATTTCTGTCATTTTTACCCCAAAATAAGGAAAATTTCTGACTTATTACCCTGAAATAAGTGAAATTTCTGCAATTTTGTCCCAATATAAGGGAAATTTCTGCGTTTTTGCCCCCAAATAAGTAGAATTTCAGCCTTTTTACCTAAAATAAGGGGAATTTCTTAATTTTGGCACAAAATATTAGGAATTTCTGCCTTTTTGCCCCAAAATAAAACAAATTTCTGTCTTTTTTCCCTGAAATAAGTGAAATTTCTGCAATTTTGCCACAAAATAAGTAAAATTTCTACAATTTTGCCCCAAAATAAGGGAAATTTCTGGAATTTTGCCCCAAAATAAGTGGAATTTCTGAGTTTTGTTCCAAAATAAGGAGAATTTCTGCCTTTTTGCCCCACAATTAGTGAAATTTCTGCAATTTTGCCCTAAAATAAGGGAAATTCTACAATTTTTCCTCATAATAAGGGAAATTTCTGCAATTTTGCTTCAAAATAAAAAGAATTTCTGTTTTTTGCCCCACAATTAGGGAAATTTCTGCAATTTTGCCCCAAAATAAGGGGAATTTCTGCCTTTTGCTCCAAAATATGGGGAATTTCTGCCTTTTCGTCCGAAAATAAGAAAAATGCATACCTTTTTGCCATAAAAAAGGGAAATTTCTTCTTTTTTGCTCCAAAATAAGGGGAACTTTTGCCTTTTTGCCTCTAAATAACTGGAATTTCTGTTTTTTTCCCCCAAAACAAAGAGAATTTCTGTCTTTTTTGCCCCAAAATAAGGAAAATTTCTGACTTATTACCATGAAATAAGTGAAATTTCTGCAAATTTGCCCCAAAAATAGGGAAATTTCTGCCTTTTGCCCCAAAATAAGAAAAATTTTTGCCTTTTTTCTCTGAAATAAGTGAAATTTCTGCAATTTTGTCCTAAAATAAGGGAAATTTCTGCAATTTTTCCCCATAATAAGGGAAATTTCTAGAATTTTGCCACAAAATAAGGGGAATTTCTGTTTTTTTGCCCCCAAATAAGGGAAATTTCTGCAATTTTGCCCTAAAATAAGGGGAATTTCTGCTTTTTTGCCTCTAAATAAGTGGAATTTCTGTCTTTTTCCCCCAAAACAAAGGGAATTTCTGTCATTTTTGCCCCAAAATAAGGAAAATTTCTGACTATTACCCTGAAATAAGTGAAATTTCTGCAATTTTGCCACAATATAAGGGAAATTTCTGCCTTTTTGCCCCCAAATAAGGGGAATTTCAGTCTTTTTACCTCAAAATAAGGGGAATTTCTGAATTTTGGCACAAAATATTAGGAATTTTTGTTTTTTTGCCCCAAAATAAAAAAAAATTCTGCTTTTTTCCCTGAAATACGTGAATTTTCTGCAATTTTGCCCCAAAATAAGTAAAATTTCTGCAATTTTGCCCCAAAATAAGGGAAATTTCTGTAATTTTGCCCCAAAATAAGTGGAATTTCTGAGTTTTGCCCCGAAATAAGGAGAATTTCTGCCTTTTTGCGCCACAATTAGTGAAATTTCTGCAATTTTGCCGTAAAATAAGGGAAATTTCTGCAATTTTTCCTCATAATAAGAGAAATTTCTGCAATTTTGCCCCAAAATAAGGGGAATTTCTGTTTTTTGCCCCACAATTAGGGAAATTTCTGCAATTTTGCCAAAAAATAAGGGAAATTTCTGCCTTTTGCCCCAAAATATGGGGAATTTCTGCCTTTTTGTCTGAAAATAAGAAGAATGCATAACTTTTTGGCATAAAAAAGAGAAATTTCTTCATTTTTGCTTTAAAATAAGGGGAACTTTTGCCTTTTTGCCTCTAAATAAGTGAAATTTCTGTCTTTTTCCCCCAAAACAAAGGGAATTTCTTTCTTTTTTGCCCCAAAATAAGGAAAATTTCTGCCTTTTTTTTCGGAAATAAGTGAAATTTCTGCAAATTTGCCCCAAAAAAGGGAAATTTCTGCCTTTTGCCCCAAAATAAAAGGAATTTCAGCATTTTACCTCAAAATAAGGGAAATTTTGAATTTTTGCAACAAAATATGGAGAATTTCTGCCTTTTTGCCCCAAAATAAGGAAAATTTCTGCCTATTTTCCCTGAAATAAGTGAAATTTCTGCAATTTTGCCCCAAAATAAGTGAAATTTCTGCAATTTTGCCCCAAAATAAGGGAAATTTCTGGAATTTTGCCCCAAAATAAGTGGAATTTCTGAGTTTGGCCCCAAAATAAGGAGAATTTCTGCCTTTTTGCCCCACAATTAGAGGAATTTCTGCAATTTTGCTCCAAAATACGGGGAATTTCTGCCTTTTTGCCCGAAATAAGGGGAATGCATAACTTTATGCAATAACAAAGTGAAATTGCTTCATTTTTGCCCCAAATTAAGGGAAATTTCTGACTTTTTGCTCTGAAATATGTGAAATTTCTGCAATTTTAGCCCAAAATAAGGTGAATTTCTGCATTTTTGCCCCAAAATAATGGGAATTTCTGCCTTTTTGCCCTAAAATAAGAAAAATTTTTGCCTTTTTTCTCTGAAATAAGTTAAATTTCTGCAATTTTGCCCTAAAATAAGGGAAATTTCTGCAATTCTTTTCCATAATAATGGAAATTTCTGGAATTTTGCCACAAAATAAGGGGAATTTCTGTTTTTTTGCCCGTAAATAAGGGAAATTTCTGCAATTTTGCCCTAAAATAAGGGGAATTTCTGCTTTTTTGCCTCTAAATAAGTTGAATTTCTGTCTTTTTCCCCCAAAACATAGGGAATTTCTGTCATTTTTGCCCAAAAATAAGGAAAATTTCTGACTTATTACCCTGAAATAAGTGAAATTTCTGCAAATTTGCCCAAATATAAGGGAAATTTCTGCCTTTTTGCCCCCAAATAAGGGAAATTTCAGCCTTTTTACCTCAAAATAAGGGGAATTTCTGAATT
Organism: Micromys minutus; assembly: GCF_963924665.1. Lineage (NCBI taxonomy): Eukaryota > Metazoa > Chordata > Mammalia > Rodentia > Muridae > Micromys > Micromys minutus. The sequence continues at coordinate 482,848 of NW_027667604.1, forward strand.
TTGGCACAAAATATTAGGAATTTCTGCCTTTTTGCCCCAAAATAAGGAAAATTTCTGTATTTTTCCCTGAAATAAGTGAAATTTCTGCAATTGTGCCCCAACATAAATGAAATTTCTGCAATTTTGCCCCAAAATAAGGAAAATTTCTGGAATTTTGCCCCACAATTAGGGGAATTTCTGCAATTTTGCTCCAAAATACGGGGAATTTCTGCCTTTTTGCCTGAAATAAGGGGAATGCATAACTTTTTGCCATAAAAAAGAGAAATTTCTTCATTTTTGCCCCAAATTAAGGGAAATTTCTGACTTTTTGCCCTGAAATATGTGAAATTTCTGCAATTTTAGCCCAAAATAAGGTGAATTTCTGCCTTTTTGCCCCAAAATAATGGGAATTTCTGCCTTTATGCCCCAAAATAAGAAAAATTTTTGCCTCTTTTCTCAGCAATAAGTGAAATTTCTGCAATTTTGCCCTAAAATAAGGGAAATTTCTGCAATTCTTCCCCACAATAAGGGAAATTTCTGGAATTTTGCCACAAAATAAGGGGAATTTCTGTTTTTTGCCCCCAAATAAGGGAAATTTTTGCAATTTTGCCCTAAAATATGGGGAATTTCTGCTTTTTTGCCTCTAAATATGTGGAATTTTTGTCTTTTTCCCCCAAAACAAAGGGAATTTCTGTCATTTTTGCCCAAAAATAAGAAAAATTTCTGACTTATTACCCTGAAATAAGTGAAATTTCTGCAATTTTGCCCCAATATAAAGGAAATTTCTGCCTTTTTGCCCCCAAATAAGGGGAATTTCAGCCTTTTTACCTCAAAATAAGGGGAATTTCTGAATTTTGGCACAAAATATTAGGAATTTCTGCTTTTTTTCCTCAAAATAAGGAAAATTTCTGTATTTTTCCCTGAAATAAGTGAAATTTCTGCAATTTTGCCCCAAAATAAGTGAAATTTCTGCAATTTTGCCCCAAAATAAGAGAAATTTCTGGAATTTTGCCCCAAAATAAGTGGAATTTCTGAGTTTTGCCCTAAAATAAGGAAAATTTCTGCCTTTTTGCGCCACAATTAGTGAAATTTCTGCAATTTTGCCGTAAAATAAGGGAAATTTCTACAATTTTTTCTCATAATAAAGGAAATTTCTGCAATTTTGCCCCAAAATAACGGGAATTTCTGTTTTTTTGCCCCACAATTAGGGAAATTTCTGCAATTTTGTTCAAAAATAAGGGAAATTTCTGCCTTTTGCCCCAAAATATGGGGAATTTCTGCCTTTTTGTCTTAAAATAAGAAAAATGCATACCTTTTTGCCATAAAAAAGAGAAATTTCTTCATTTTTGCTCCAAAATAAGGGGAACTTTTGCCTTTTTGCCTCTAAATAAGTGGAATTTCTGTCTTTTTCCCCCAAAACAAAGGGAATTTCTGTCTTTTTTGCCCCAAAATAAGGAAAATTTCTGACTTATAACCCTGAAATAAGTGAAATTTCTGCAAATTTGCCCCAAAATAAGAAAAATTTCTGCCTTTTTGCCCCCAAATAAGGGGAATTTCAGCCTTTTTATCTCAAAATAAGGGAAATTTCTGCATTTTTGCAACAAAATATTAGGAATTTCTGCATTTTTGCCACAAAATATTAGGAATTTCTGCCTTTTTGCCCCAAAATAAGGAAAATTTCTGCTTTTTTCCCGGAAATAAGTGAAATTTCTGCAAATTTGCCCCAAAAAAGGGAAATTTCTACCTTTTGCCCCAAAATAAGGGGAATTTCAGCATTTTACCTCAAAATAAGAAAAATTTCTGATTTTTGCACCAAAATATGGAGAATTTCTGCCTTTTTCCCCAAAATAAGGAAAATTTCTGCCTTTTTTCCCTGAAATAAGTGAAATTTCTGCAATTTTGCTTCAAAATAAAGGAAATTTCTGCAATTTTTCCCCAAAATAAGTGAAATTTCTGCAATTTTGCCCCAAAATAAGGAAAATTTCTGGAATTTTGCCCCACAATTAGAGGAATTTCTGCAATTTTGCTTCAAAATACGAGGAATATCTGTCTTTTTGCCCAAAATAAGGGGAATGCATACCATTTTGCCATAAAAAAGGGAAATTTCTTCATTTTTGCCCCAAATTAAGGGAAATTTCTGACTTTTTGCCCTGAAATATGTGAAATTTCAGCAATTTTAGCCCAAAATAAGGTGAATTTCTGCCTTTTTGCCCCAAAATAATGGGAATTTCTGCCTTTTTGCCCCAAAATAAGAAAAATTTTTGCCTTTTTTCTCTGAAATAAGTGAAATTTCTGCAATTTTGCCCTAAAATAAGGGAAATTTCTGCAATTCTTCCCCATAATAAGGGAAATTTCTGGAATTTTGCCACAAAATAAGGGGAATTTCTGTTTTTTTGCCCCCAAATAAGGGAAATTTCTGCAATTTTGCCCTAAAATAAGGGGAATTTCTGCTTTTTTGCCTCTAAATAAGTGGAATTTCTGTCTTTTTCCCCCAAAACAAAGGGAATTTCTGTCATTTTTGCCCCAAAATAAGGAAAATTTCTGACTATTACCCTGAAATAAGTGAAATTTCTGCAATTTTGCCACAATATAAGGGAAATTTCTGCCTTTTTGCCCCCAAATAAGGGGAATTTCAGTCTTTTTACTTCAAAATAAGGAAAATTTCTTAATTTTGGCACAAAATATTAGGAATTTCTGTTTTTTTGCCCCAAAATAAAAAAAAATTTCTGCTTTTTTCCCTGAAATACGTGAATTTTCTGCAATTTTGCCCCAAAATAAGTAAAATTTCTGCAATTTTGCCCCAAAATAAGGGAAATTTCTGGAATTTTGCCCCAAAATAAGTGGAATTTCTGAGTTTTGCCCCGAAATAAGGAGAATTTCTGCCTTTTTGCGCCACAATTAGTGAAATTTCTGCAATTTTGCCGTAAAATAAGGGAAATTTCTGCAATTTTTCCTCATAATAAGAGAAATTTCTGCAATTTTGCCCCAAAATAAGGGGAATTTCTGTTTTTTGCCCCACAATTAGGGAAATTTCTGCAATTTTGCCCTAAAATAAGGGAAATTTCTGCAATTTTTCCCCATAATAAGGGAAATTTCTGGAATTTTGCCACAAAATAAGGGGAATTTCTGTTTTTTGCGCCACAATTCGGGAAATTTCTGCAATTTTGCCCAAACATAAGGGGAATTTCTGCAATTTTTCCCCATAATAAGGGAAATTTCTGGAATTTTGCCACAAAATAAGGGGAATTTCTGTTTTTTTGCCCCCAAATAAAAGAAATTTCTGCAATTTTGCCCTAAAATAAGGGGAATTTCTGCTTTTTTGCCCCTAAATAAGTGGAATTTCTGTCTTTTTCCACAAAACAAAGGGAATTTCTGTCATTTTTACCCCAAAATAAGGAAAATTTCTGACTTATTACCCTGAAATAAGTGAAATTTCTGCAATTTTGTCCCAATATAAGGGAAATTTCTGCGTTTTTGCCCCCAAATAAGGGGAATTTCAGCCTTTTTACCTAAAATAAGAAGAATTTCTTAATTTTGGCACAAAATATTAGGAATTTCTGCCTTTTTGCCCCAAAATAAAACAAATTTCTGTCTTTTTTCCCTGAAATAAGTGAAATTTCTGCAATTTTGCCACAAAATAAGTAAAATTTCTACAATTTTGCCCCAAAATAAGGGAAATTTCTGGAATTTTGCACCAAAATAAGTGGAATTTCTGAGTTTTGTTCCAAAATAAGGAGAATTTCTGCCTTTTTTGCCCCACAATTAGTGAAATTTCTGCAATTTTGCCCTAAAATAAGAGAAATTTCTACAATTTTTCCCCATAATAAGGGAAATTTCTGCAATTTTGCTTCAAAATAAAAAGAATTTCTGTTTTTTGCCCCACAATTAGGGAAATTTCTGCAATTTTGCCCCAAAATAAGGGGAATTTCTGCCTTTTGCTCCAAAATATGGGGAATTTCTGCCTTTTCGTCCGAAAATAAGAAAAATGCATATCCATTTGCTATAAAAAAAAGAAATTTCTTCTTTTTTGCTCCAAAATAAGGGGAACTTTTGCCTTTTTGCCTCTAAATAACTGGAATTTCTGTTTTTTCCCCCAAAACAAAGAGAATTTCTGTTTTTTGGCCACAAAATAAGGAAAATTTCTGACTTATTACCATGAAATAAGTGAAATTTCTGCAAATTTGCCCCCAAAATAGGGAAATTTCTGCCTTTGCCCCAAAATAAGAAAAATTTTTGCCTTTTTTCTCTGAAATAAGTGAAATTTCTGCCATTTTGCCCTAAAATAAGGGAAATTTCTGCAATTTTTCCCCATAATAAGGGAAATTTCTGGAATTTTGCCACAAAATAAGGGGAATTTCTGTTTTTTTGCCCCCAAATAAGGAAAATTTCTGCAATTTTGCCCTAAAATAAAGGGAATTTCTGCATTTTGCCTCTAAATAAGTGGAATTTCTGTCTTTTTCCCCCAAAACAAAGGGAATTTCTGTCATTTTTGCCCCAAAATAAGGAAAATTTCTGACTATTACCCTGAAATAAGTGAAATTTCTGCAATTTTGCCCCAATATAAGGGAAATTTCTGCCTTTTTGCCCCCAAATAAGGGGAATTTCAGTCTTTTTACCTCAAAATAAGGGGAATTTCTGAATTTTGGCACAAAATATTAGGAATTTCTGTTTTTTTGCCCCAAAATTAAAAAAATTTCTGCTTTTTTCCCTGAAATAAGTGAATTTTCTGCAATTTTGCCCCAAAATAAGTAAAATTTCTGCAATTTTGCCCCAAAATAAGGGAAATTTCTGTAATTTTGCCCCAAAATAAGTGGAATTTCTGAGTTTTGCCCCGAAATAAGGAGAATTTCTGCCTTTTTGCGCCACAATTAGTGAAATTTCTGCAATTTTGCCGTAAAATAAGGGAAATTTCTGCAATTTTTCCTCATAATAAGGGAAATTTCTGCAATTTTGCCCCAAAATAAGGGGAATTTCTGTTTTTTGCCCCACAATTAGGGAAATTTCTGCAATTTTGCCAAAAAATAAGGGAAATTTCTGCCTTTTGCCCCAAAATATGGGGAATTTCTGCCTTTTTGTCTGAAAATAAGAAGAATGCATACCTTTTTGCCATAAAAAAGAGAAATTTCTTCATTTTTGCTTTAAAATAAGGGAACTTTTGCCTTTTTGCCTCTAAATAAGTGAAATTTCTGTCTTTTTCCTCCAAAACAAAGGGAATTTCTGTCTTTTTTGCCCCAAAATAAGGAAAATTTCTGACTTATAACCCTGAAATAAGTGAAATTTCTGCAAATTTGCCACAAAATAAGAAAAATTTCTGCATTTTTGCCCCCGTATAAGGGGAATTTCAGCCTTTTTATTTCAAAATGAGGGAAATTTCTGCATTTTTGCAACAAAATATTAGGAATTTCTGCCTTTTTGCAGCAAAATAAGAAAAATTTCTGCCTTTTTTTTCGGAAATAAGTGAAATTTCTGCAAATTTGCCCCAAAATAGGGAAATTTCTGCCTTTTGCCCCAAAAAAAGGGGAATTTCAGCATTTTACCTCAAAATAAGGAAAATTTCTGATTTTTGCAACAAAATATGGAGAATTTCTGCCTTTTTGCCCCAAAATAAAAAAAATTTCTGCCTATTTTCCCTGAAATAAGTGAAATTTCTGCAATTTTGCCCCAAAATAAGTGAAATTTCGGCAATTTTGCCCCAAAATAAGGAAAATTTCTGGAATTTTGCCCCACAATTAGGGGAAATTCTGCAATTTTGCTCCAAAATACGGGGAATTTCTGCCTTTTTGCCAAAATAAGGGGAATGCATACCTTTTTGCCCAAAAAAGGGAAATTTCTTCATTTTTGCCCCAAATTAGGGGAAATTTCTGACTTTTGCCCTGAAATATGTGAAATTTCTGCAATTTTAGCCCAAAATAAGGTGAGTTTCTGCCTTTTTTCCCAAAATAATGGGAATTTCTGCCTTTTTGCCCCAAAATAAGAAAAATTTTTGCCTTTTTTCTCTGAAATAAGTGAAATTTCTGCAATTTTGCCCTAAAATAAGGGAAATTTCTGCCTTTTGCCCCAAAATATGGGGAATTTCTGCCTTTTTGTCTGAAAATAAGAAGAATGCATACATTTTTGCCATAAAAAAGGGAAATTTCTTCATTTTTGCTCTAAAATAAGGGGAACTTTTGCCTTCTTGCCTCTAAATAAGTGGAATTTCTGTCCTTTTCCCCCAAAACAAAGGCAATTTCTGTCTATTTTGCTCCAAAATAAGGAAAATTTCTGACGTATAACCCTGAAATAAGTGAAATTTCTGCAAATTTGCCCCAAAATAAGAAAAATTTCTGCCTTTTTGCTCCCAAATAAGGGGAATTTCAGCCTTTTTATCTCAAAATAAGGGAAATTTCTGCATTTTTGATACAAAATATTAGGAATTTCTGCATTTTTGCCACAAAATATTAGGAATTTCTGCCTTTTTGCCACAAAATAAGGAAAATTTCTGCCTTTTTTCCCAGAAATAAGTGAAATTTCTGCAAATTTGCCCCAAAAAAGGGAAATTTCTGCCTTTTGCCCCAAAATAAGGGGAATTTCAGCATTTTACCTCAAAATAAGAAAAATTTCTGATTTTTGCACCTAAATATGGAGAATTTCTGCCTTTTTGCCCCAAAATAAGGAAAATTTCTGCCTTTTTTCCCTAAAAAAAGTGAAATTTCTGCAATTTTGCCCCAAAATAAGTGGAATTTCTGCAATTTTGCCCCAAAATAAGGAAAATTTCTGGAATTTTGCCCCACAATTATGGGAATTTCTGCAATTTTGCTCCAAAATATGGGGAATTTCTGCCTTTTATCCCGAAATAAAGGGAATGCATACCTTTTTGCCATAAAAAAGGGAAATTTCTTCATTTTTGCCCCAAATTAAGGGAAATTTCTGACTTTTTGCCATGAAATATGTGAAGTTTCTGCAATTTTAGCCCAAAATAAGGTGAATTTCTGCCTTTTTGCCCCAAAATAATGAGAATTTCTGCCTTTTTGCCCCAAAATAAGAAAAAATTTTGCCTTTTTTCTCCGAAATAAGTGAAGTTTCTGCAATTTTGCCCTAAAATAAGGGAAATTTCTGCAATTTTTCCCCATAATAAGGGAAATTTCTAGAATTTTGCCACAAAATAAGGGGAATTTCTGTTTTTTTGCCCCCAAATAAGGGAAATTTCTGCAATTGTGCCCTAAAATAAGGGGAATTTCTGCTTTTTTGGCTCTAAATAAGTGGAATTTCTGTCTTTTTCCCCCAAAACAAAGGGAATTTCTGTGATTTTTGCCCCAAAATAAAAAAAATTTCTGACTTATTACCCTGAAATAAGTGAAATTTCTGCAATTTTGCCCCAATATAAGGAAAATTTCTGCCTTTTTGCAGCCAAATAAGGGGAATTTCAGCCTTTTTACCTCAAAATAAGGGAAATTTCTGAATTTTGGAACAAAATATTAGGAATTTCTGCCTTTTTTCCCCAAAATAAAGAAAATTTCTGATTTTTTCCCTGAAATAAGTGAAATTTCTGCAATTTTGCCCCGAAATAAGTAAAATTTCTGCAATTTTGCCCCAAAATAAGGGCAATTTCTGGAATTTTTCCCCAAATTAAGTGGAATTTCTGAGTTTTGCCCCAAAATAAGGAGAATTTCTGCCTTTTTGCGCCACAATTAGTATAATTTCTACAATTTTGCCGTAAAATAAGGGAAATTTCTGCAATTTTTCCTCATAATAAGGGAAATTTCTGCAATTTTGCCCCAAAAAAAGGGGAATTTCCGTTTTTTGCCCCACAATTAGGGAAATTTCTGCAATTTTGTCCAAAAAAAGGGAAATTTCTTCCTTTTGCCCCAAAATATGGGGAATTTCTGCCTTTTTGTCTAAAAATAAGAAGAATGCATACCTTTTTGCCATAAAAAAGGGAAATTTCTTCATTTTTGCTCCAAAATAAGGGGAACTATTGCCTTTTTGCCTCTAAATAAGTGGAATTTCTGTCTTTTTCCCCCAAAACAAAGGGAATTTCACTCTTTTTTGCCCCAAAATAAGGAAAATTTCTGACCTATAACCTTGAAATAAGTGAAATTTCTGCAAATTTGCCGCAAAATAAGAAAAATTTCTGCATTTTTGCCCCCAAATAAGGGGAATTTCAGCCTTTTTATTTCAAAATAAGGGAAATTTCTGCATTTTTGCAACAAAATATTAGGAATTTCTGCATTTTTGCCACAAAATATTAGGAATTTCTGCCTTTTTGCCCCAAAATAAGGAAAATTTCTGCCTTTTTTTTCGGAAATAAGTGAAATTTCTGCAAATTTGCCCCAAAAAAGGGAAATTTCTGCCTTTTGTCCCAAAATAAAGGGAATTTCAGCATTTTACCTCAAATTAAGGGAAATTTTTAATTTTTGCAACAAAATATGGAGAATTTCTGCCTTTTTGCCCCAAAATAAGAAAATTTCTGCCTATTTTCCCTGAAATAAGTGAAATTTCTGCAATTTTGCCCCAAAATAAGTGAAATTTCGGCAATTTTGCCCCAAAATAAGGAAAATTTCTGGAATTTTGCCCCACAATTAGGGGAAATTCTGCAATTTTGCTCCAAAATACGGGGAATTTCTGCCTTTTTGCCCAAAAAAAGGGGAATGCATACCTTTTTACATAAAAAAGGAAAATTTCTTCATTTTTGCCCCAAATTAGGGGAAATTTCTGACTTTTTGCCCTGAAATATGTGAAATTTCTGTAATTTTAGCCCAAAATAAGGTGAATTTCTGCCTTTTTGTCCCAAAATAATGGGAATTTCTGCCTTTTAGCCCCAAATAAGAAAAATTTTTGCCTTTTTTCTCTGAAATAAGTGAAATTTCTGAAATTTTGCCCTAAAATAAGGGAAATTTCTGCCTTTTGCCCCAAAATATGGGGAATTTCTGCTTTTTTGTCTGAAAATAAGAAGAATGCATAACTTTTTTGCCATAAAAAAGGGAAATTTCTTCATTTTTGCTCCAAAATAAGGGGAACTTTTGCCTTTTTGCCTCTAAATAAGTGGAATTTCTGTCTTTTCCCCCCAAAACAAAGGGAATTTCTTTCTTTTTTGCCCCAAAATAAGTAAAATTTCTACAATTTTGCCCCAAAATAAGGGAAATTTCTGGAATTTTGCCCCAGAATAAGTGGAATTTCTGAGTTTGGCCCCAAAATAAGGAGAATTTCTGCCTTTTTGCCCCACAATTAGGGGAATTTCTGCAATTTTGCTCCAAAATACAGGGAATTTCTGCCTTTTTGCCCGAAATAAGGGGAATGCATAACTTTTTGCAATAAAAAAGGGAAATTTCTTCATTTTTGCCCCAAATTAAGGGAAATTTCTGACTTTTTGCCCTGAAATATGTGAAATTTCTGCAATTTTAGCCCAAAATAAGGTGAATTTCTGCCTTTTTGCCCCAAAATAATGGGAATTTCTGCCTTTTTGCCCCAAAATAAGAAAAATTTTTGCCTTTTTTCTCTGAAATAAGTGAAATTTCTGCAATTTTGCCCTAAAATAAGGGAAATTTCTGCAATTTTTCCCCATAATAAGGGAAATTTCTGGAATTTTGCCACAAAATAAGGGGAATTTCTGTTTTTTGCCCCACAATTCGGGAAATTTCTGCAATTTTGCCCCAAAATAAAGGGAATTTCTGCAATTTTTCCCCATAATAATGGAAATTTCTGGAATTTTGCCACAAAATAAGGGGAATTTCTGTTTTTTTGCCCCCAAATAAAAGAAATTTCTGCAATTTTGCCCTAAAATAAGGGGAATTTCTGCTTTTTTGCCTCTAAATAAGTGGAATTTTTGTCTTTCTCCACAAAACAAAGGGAATTTCTGTCATTTTTACCGCAAAATAAGGAAAATTTCTGACTTATTACCCTGAAATAAGTGAAATTTCTGCAATTTTGTCCCAATATAAGGGAAATTTCTGCGTTTTTGCCCCCAAATAAGGGGAATTTCAGCCTTTTTACCTAAAATAAGGGGAATTTCTTAATTTTGGCACAAAATATTACGAATTTCTGCCTTTTTGCCCCAAAATAAAACAAATTTCTGTCTTTCTTCCCTGAAATAAGTGAAATTTCTGCAATTTTGCCACAAAATAAGTAAAATTTTTACAATTTTGCCCCAAAATAAGGGAAATTTCTGGAATTTTGCCCCAAAATAAGTGGAATTTCTGAGTTTTGTTCCAAAATAAGGAGAATTTCTGCCTTTTTTGCCCCACAATTAGTGAAATTTCTGCAATTTTGCCCTAAAATAAGGGAAATTTCTACAATTTTTCCCCATAATAAGGGAAATTTCTGCAATTTTGCTTCAAAATAAAAAGAATTTCTGTTTTTTGCCCCATAATTAGGGAAATTTCTGCAATTTTGCCCAAAAATAAGGGGAATTTCTGCCTTTTGCTCCAAAATATGGGGAATTTCTGCCTTTTCGTCCGAAAATAAGAAAAATGCATACCTTTTTGCCATAAAAAAGGGAAATTTCTTCTTTTTTGCTCCAAAATAAGGGGAACTTTTGCCTTTTTGCCTCTAAATAACTGGAATTTCTGTTTTTTTCCCCCAAAACAAAGAGAATTTCTGTTTTTTGGCCCCAAAATAAGGAAAATTTCTGACTTATTACCATGAAATAAGTGAAATTTCTGCAAATTTGCCCCCAAAATAGGGAAATTTCTGCCTTTGTCCCAAAATAAGAAAAATTTTTGCCTTTTTTCTCTGAAATAAGTGAAATTTCTGCCATTTTGCCCTAAAATAAGGGAAATTTCTGCAATTTTTCCCCATAATAAGGGAAATTTCTGGAATTTTGCCACAAAATAAAGGGAATTTCTGTTTTTTTGCCCCCAAATAAGGGAAATTTCTGCAATTTTGCCCTAAAATAAGGGGAATTTTTGCTTTTTTGCCTCTAAATAAGTGGAATTTCTGTCTTTTTCCCCCAAAACAAAGGGAATTTCTGTCATTTTTGCCCCAAAATAAGGAAAATTTCTGACTATTACCCTGAAATAAGTGAAATTTCTGCAATTTTGCCCGAATATAAGGGAAATTTCTGCCTTTTTGCCCCCAAATAAGGGGAATTTCAGTCTTTTTACCTCAAAATAATGGGAATTTCTGAATTTTGGCACAAAATATTAGGAATTTCTGTTTTTTTGCCCCAAAATAAAAAAAATTTCTGCTTTTTTTTCTGCAATAAGTGAATTTTCTGCAATTTTGCCCCAAAATAAGTAAAATTTCTGCAATTTTGCCCCAAAATAAGGGAAATTTCTGGAATTTTGCCCCAAAATAAGTGGAATTTCTGAGTTTTGCCCCGAAATAAGGAGAATTTCTGCCTTTTTGCGCCACAATTAGTGAAATTTCTGCAATTTTGCTGTAAAATAAGGGAAATTTCTGCAATTTTTCCTCATAATAAAGGAAATTTCTGCAATTTTGCCCCAAAATAAGGGGAATTTCTGTTTTTTGCCCCACAATTAGGGAAATTTCTGCAATTTTGCCAAAAAATAAGGGAAATTTCTGCCTTTTGCCCCAAATTTGGGGAATTTCTGCATTTTTGTCTGAAAATAAGAAGAATGCATAACTTTTTGGCATAAAAAAGAGAAATTTCTTCATTTTTGCTTTAAAATAAGGGGAACTTTTGCCTTTTTGCCTCTAAATAAGTGAAATTTCTGTCTTTTTCCCCCAAAACAAAGGGAATTTCTGTCTTTTTTGCCCCAAAATAAGGAAAATTTCTGACTTATAACCCTGAAATAAGTGAAATTTCTGCAAATTTGCCACAAAATAAAAAAATTTCTGCATTTTTGCCCCCAAATAAGGAGAATTTCAGCCTTTTTATTTCAAAATAAAGGAAATTTCTGCATTTTTGCAACAAAATATTAGGAATTTCTGCCTTTTTGCAGCAAAATAAGAAAAATTTCTGCCTTTTTTTTTCGGAAAAAAGTGAAATTTCTGCAAATTTGCCCCAAAAAAGGGAAATTTCTGCCTTTTGCCCCAAAAAAAGGGGAATTTCAGCATTTTACCTCAAAATAAGGGAAATTTCTGATTTTTGCAACAAAATATGGAGAATTTCTGCCTTTTTGCCCCAAAATAATGAAAATTTCTGCCTATTTTCCCTGAAATAAGTGAAATTTCTGCAATTTTGCCCCAAAATAAGTGAAATTTCGGCAATTTTGCCCCAAAATAAGGAAAATTTCTGGAATTTTGCCCCACAATTAGGGGAAATTCTGCAATTTTGCTCCAAAATACGGGGAATTTCTGCCTTTTTGCCAAAATAAGGGGAATGCATACCTTTTTGCCCAAAAAAGGGAAATTTCTTCATTTTTGTTCCAAATTAGGGGAAATTTCTGACTTTTGCCCTGAAATATGTGAAATTTCTGCAATTTTAGCCCAAAATAAGGTGAATTTCTGCCTTTTTTCACAAAATAATGGGAATTTCTGCCTTTTTGCCCCAAAATAAGAAAAATTTTTGCCTTTTTTCTCTGAAATAAGTGAAATTTCTGCAATTTTGCCCTAAAATAAGGGAAATTTCTGCCTTTTGCCCCAAAATATGGGGAATTTCTGCCTTTTTGTCTGAAAATAAGAAGAATGCATACCTTTTTGCCATAAAAAAAGGGAAATTTCTTCATTTTTGCTCTAAAATAAGGGGAACTTTTGCCTTCTTGCCTCTAAATAAGTGGAATTTCTGTCCTTTTCCCCCAAAACAAAGGGAATTTCTGTCTTTTTTGCTCCAAAATAAGGAAAATTTCTGACGTATAACCCTGAAATAAGTGAAATTTCTGCAAATTTGCCCCAAAATAAGAAAAATTTCTGCCTTTTTGCCCCCAAATAAGGGGAATTTCAGCCTTTTTATCTCAAAATAAGGGAAATTTCTGCATTTTTGCAACAAAATATTAGGAATTTCTGCATTTTTGCCACAAAATATTAGGAATTTCTGCCTTTTTGTCACAAAATAAGGAAAATTTCTGCCTTTTTTCCCGGAAATAAGTGAAATTTCTGCAAATTTGCCCCAAAAAAGGGAAATTTCTGCCTTTTGCCCCAAAATAAGGGGAATTTCAGCATTTTACCTCAAAATAAGAAAAATTTCTGATTTTTGCACCTAAATATGGAGAATTTCTGCCTTTTTGCCCCAAAATAAGGAAAATTTCTGCCTTTTTTCCTGAAAAAAGTGAAATTTCTGCAATTTGGCCCCAAAATAAGTGGAATTTCTTAGTTTTTCCCCAAAATAAAGAGAATTTCTGCCTTTTTGCCCCACAATTAGGGGAATTTCTGCAATTTTGCTCCAAAATACGGGGAATTTCTGCCTTTTTGCCCGAAATAAGGGGAATGCATACCTTTTTGCCATAAAAAAGGGAAATTTCTTCATTTTTGCCCCAAATTAAGGGAAATTTCTGCATTTTTGTCCTGAAATATGTGAAATTTCTGCAATTTTAGCCCAAAATAAGGTGAATTTCTGCATTTTTGCCCCAAAATAATGGGAATTTCTGACTTTTTGCCCCAAAATAAGAAAAATTTTTGCCTTTTTTCTCTGAAATAAGTGAAATTTCTGCAATTTTGCCCTAAAATAAGGGAAATTTCTGCAATTTTTCCCCATAATAAGGGAAATTTCTGGAATTTTGCCACAAAATAAGGGGAATTTCTGTTTTTTGCCCCACAATTCGGGAAATTTCTGCAATTTTGCCCCAAAATAAAGGGAATTTCTGCAATTTTTCCCCATAATAATGGAAATTTCTGGAATTTTGCCACAAAATAAGGGGAATTTCTGTTTTTTTGCCCCCAAATAAAAGAAATTTCTGCAATTTTGCCCTAAAATAAGGGGAATTTCTGCTTTTTTGCCTCTAAATAAGTGGAATTTTTGTCTTTCTCCACAAAACAAAGGGAATTTCTGTCATTTTTACCGCAAAATAAGGAAAATTTCTGACTTATTACCCTGAAATAAGTGAAATTTCTGCAATTTTGTCCCAATATAAGGGAAATTTCTGCGTTTTTGCCCCCAAATAAGGGGAATTTCAGCCTTTTTACCTAAAATAAGGGGAATTTCTTAATTTTGGCACAAAATATTACGAATTTCTGCCTTTTTGCCCCAAAATAAAACAAATTTCTGTCTTTCTTCCCTGAAATAAGTGAAATTTCTGCAATTTTGCCACAAAATAAGTAAAATTTTTACAATTTTGCCCCAAAATAAGGGAAATTTCTGGAATTTTGCCCCAAAATAAGTGGAATTTCTGAGTTTTGTTCCAAAATAAGGAGAATTTCTGCCTTTTTTGCCCCACAATTAGTGAAATTTCTGCAATTTTGCCCTAAAATAAGGGAAATTTCTACAATTTTTCCCCATAATAAGGGAAATTTCTGCAATTTTGCTTCAAAATAAAAAGAATTTCTGTTTTTTGCCCCATAATTAGGGAAATTTCTGCAATTTTGCCCAAAAATAAGGGGAATTTCTGCCTTTTGCTCCAAAATATGGGGAATTTCTGCCTTTTCGTCCGAAAATAAGAAAAATGCATACCTTTTTGCCATAAAAAAGGGAAATTTCTTCTTTTTTGCTCCAAAATAAGGGGAACTTTTGCCTTTTTGCCTCTAAATAACTGGAATTTCTGTTTTTTTCCCCCAAAACAAAGAGAATTTCTGTTTTTTGGCCCCAAAATAAGGAAAATTTCTGACTTATTACCATGAAATAAGTGAAATTTCTGCAAATTTGCCCCCAAAATAGGGAAATTTCTGCCTTTGTCCCAAAATAAGAAAAATTTTTGCCTTTTTTCTCTGAAATAAGTGAAATTTCTGCCATTTTGCCCTAAAATAAGGGAAATTTCTGCAATTTTTCTCCATAATAAGGGAAATTTCTGGAATTTTTCCACAAAATAAGGGGAATTTCTGTTTTTTTGCCCCCAAATAAGGGAAATTTCTGCAATTTTGCCCTAAAATAAGGGGAATTTTTGCTTTTTTGCCTCTAAATAAGTGGAATTTCTGTCTTTTTCCCCCAAAACAAAGGGAATTTCTGTCATTTTTGCCCCAAAATAAGGAAAATTTCTGACTATTACCCTGAAATAAGTGAAATTTCTGCAATTTTGCCCGAATATAAGGGAAATTTCTGCCTTTTTGCCCCCAAATAAGGGGAATTTCAGTCTTTTTACCTCAAAATAATGGGAATTTCTGAATTTTGGCACAAAATATTAGGAATTTCTGTTTTTTTGCCCCAAAATAAAAAAAATTTCTGCTTTTTTTTCTGCAATAAGTGAATTTTCTGCAATTTTGCCCCAAAATAAGTAAAATTTCTGCAATTTTGCCCCAAAATAAGGGAAATTTCTGTAATTTTGCCCCAAAATAAGTGGAATTTCTGAGTTTTGCCCCGAAATAAGGAGAATTTCTGCCTTTTTGCGCCACAATTAGTGAAATTTCTGCAAATTTGCTGTAAAATAAGGGAAATTTCTGCAATTTTTCCTCATAATAAAGGAAATTTCTACAATTTTGCCCCAAAATAAGGGGAATTTCTGTTTTTTGCCCCACAATTAGGGAAATTTCTGCAATTTTGCCAAAAAATAAGGGAAATTTCTGCCTTTTGCCCCAAATTTGGGGAATTTCTGCCTTTTTGTCTGAAAATAAGAAGAATGCATAACTTTTTGGCATAAAAAAGAGAAATTTCTTCATTTTTGCTTTAAAATAAGGGGAACTTTTGCCTTTTTGCCTCTAAATAAGTGAAATTTCTGTCTTTTTCCCCCAAAACAAAGGGAATTTCTGTCTTTTTTGCCCCAAAATAAGGAAAATTTCTGACTTATAACCCTGAAATAAGTGAAATTTCTGCAAATTTGCCACAAAATAAAAAAATTTCTGTATTTTTGCCTCCAAATAAGGGGAATTTCAGCCTTTTTATTTCAAAATAAAGGAAATTTCTGCATTTTTGCAACAAAATATTAGGAATTTCTGCCTTTTTGCAGCAAAATAAGAAAAATTTCTGCCTTTTTTTTCGGAAATAAGTGAAATTTCTGCAAATTTGCCCCAAAAAAGGGAAATTTCTGCCTTTTGCCCCAAAAAAAGGGGAATTTCAGCATTTTACCTCAAAATAAGGGAAATTTCTGATTTTTGCAACAAAATATGGAGAATTTCTGCCTTTTTGCCCCAAAATAATGAAAATTTCTGCCTATTTTCCCTGAAATAAGTGAAATTTCTGCAATTTTGCCCCAAAATAAGTGAAATTTCGGCAATTTTGCCCCAAAATAAGGAAAATTTCTGGAATTTTGCCCCACAATTAGGGGAAATTCTGCAATTTTGCTCCAAAATACGGGGAATTTCTGCCTTTTTGCCAAAATAAGGGGAATGCATACCTTTTTGCCATAAAAAAGGGAAATTTCTTCATTTTTGCCCCAAATTAGGGGAAATTTCTGACTTTTGCCCTGAAATATGTGAAATTTCTGCAATTTTAGCCCAAAATAAGGTGAATTTCTGCCTTTTTTCCCAAAATAATGGGAATTTCTGCCTTTTTGCCCCAAAATAAGAAAAATTTTTGCTTTTTTTCTCTGAAATAAGTGAAATTTCTGCAATTTTGCCCTAAAATAAGGGAAATTTCTGCCTTTTGCCCCAAAATATGGGGAATTTCTGCCTTTTTGTCTGAAAATAAGAAAAATGCATACCTTTTTGCCATAAAAAAAGGGAAATTTCTTCATTTTTGCTCCAAAATAAGGGGAACTTTTGCCTTTTTGCCTCTAAATAAGTGGAATTTCTGTCTTTTTCCCCCAAAACAAAGGGAATTTCTGTCTTTTTTGCTCCAAAATAAGGAAAATTTCTGACTTATAACCCTGAAATAAGTGAAATTTCTGCAAATTTGCCCCAAAATAAGAAAAATTTCTGCCTTTTTGCCCCCAAATAAGGGGAATTTCAGCCTTTTTATCTCAAAATAAGGGAAATTTCTGCATTTTTGATACAAAATATTAGGAATTTCTGCATTTTTGCCACAAAATATTAGGAATTTCTGCCTTTTTGCCACAAAATAAGGAAAATTTCTGCCTTTTTTCCCAGAAATAAGTGAAATTTCTGCAAATTTGCCCCAAAAAAGGGAAATTTCTGCCTTTTGCCCCAAATTAAGGGGAATTTCAGCATTTTACCTCAAAATAAGAAAAATTTCTGATTTTTGCACCTAAATATGGAGAATTTCTGCCTTTTTGCCCCAAAATAAGGAAAATTTCTGCCTTTTTTCCCTAAAAAAAGTGAAATTTCTGCAATTTTGCCCCAAAATAAGTGGAATTTCTGCAATTTTGCCCCAAAATAAGGAAAATTTCTGGAATTTTGCCCCACAATTATGGGAATTTCTGCAATTTTGCTCCAAAATATGGGGAATTTCTGCCTTTTATCCCGAAATAAAGGGAATGCATACCTTTTTGCCATAAAAAAGGGAAATTTCTTCATTTTTGCCCCAAATTAAGGGAAATTTCTGACTTTTTGCCATGAAATATGTGAAGTTTCTGCAATTTTAGCCCAAAATAAGGTGAATTTCTGCCTTTTTGCCCCAAAATAATGAGAATTTCTGCCTTTTTGCCCCAAAATAAGAAAAAATTTTGCCTTTTTTCTCCGAAATAAGTGAAGTTTCTGCAATTTTGCCCTAAAATAAGGGAAATTTCTGCAATTTTTCCCCATAATAAGGGAAATTTCTAGAATTTTGCCACAAAATAAGGGGAATTTCTGTTTTTTTGCCCCCAAATAAGGGAAATTTCTGCAATTGTGCCCTAAAATAAGGGGAATTTCTGCTTTTTTGGCTCTAAATAAGTGGAATTTCTGTCTTTTTCCCCCAAAACAAAGGGAATTTCTGTGATTTTTGCCCCAAAATAAAAAAAATTTCTGACTTATTACCCTGAAATAAGTGAAATTTCTGCAATTTTGCCCCAATATAAGGAAAATTTCTGCCTTTTTGCAGCCAAATAAGGGGAATTTCAGCCTTTTTACCTCAAAATAAGGGAAATTTCTGAATTTTGGAACAAAATATTAGGAATTTCTGCCTTTTTTCCCCAAAATAAAGAAAATTTCTGATTTTTTCCCTGAAATAAGTGAAATTTCTGCAATTTTGCCCCGAAATAAGTAAAATTTCTGCAATTTTGCCCCAAAATAAGGGCAATTTCTGGAATTTTTCCCCAAATTAAGTGGAATTTCTGAGTTTTGCCCCAAAATAAGGAGAATTTCTGCCTTTTTGCGCCACAATTAGTGAAATTTCTACAATTTTGCCGTAAAATAAGGGAAATTTCTGCAATTTTTCCTCATAATAAGGGAAATTTCTGCAATTTTGCCCCAAAATAAGGGGAATTTCCGTTTTTTGCCCCACAATTAGGGAAATTTCTGCAATTTTGTCCAAAAAAAGGGAAATTTCTTCCTTTTGCCCCAAAATATGGGGAATTTCTGCCTTTTTGTCTAAAAATAAGAAGAATGCATACCTTTTTGCCATAAAAAAGGGAAATTTCTTCATTTTTGCTCCAAAATAAGGGGAACTATTGCCTTTTTGCCTCTAAATAAGTGGAATTTCTGTCTTTTTCCCCCAAAACAAAGGGAATTTCAGTCTTTTTTGCCCCAAAATAAGGAAAATTTCTGACCTATAACCTTGAAATAAGTGAAATTTCTGCAAATTTGCCGCAAAATAAGAAAAATTTCTGCATTTTTGCCCCCAAATAAGGGGAATTTCAGCCTTTTTATTTCAAAATAAGGGAAATTTCTGCATTTTTGCAACAAAATATTAGGAATTTCTGCATTTTTGCCACAAAATATTAGGAATTTCTGCCTTTTTGCCCCAAAATAAGGAAAATTTCTGCCTTTTTTTTCGGAAATAAGTGAAATTTCTGCAAATTTGCCCCAAAAAAGGGAAATTTCTGCCTTTTGCCCCAAAATAAAGGGAATTTCAGCATTTTACCTCAAATTAAGGGAAATTTTTAATTTTTGCAACAAAATATGGAGAATTTCTGCCTTTTTGCCCCAAAATAAGGAAAATTTCTGCCAATTTTCCCTGAAATAAGTGAAATTTCTGCAATTTTGCCCCAAAATAAGTGAAATTTCGGCAATTTTGCCCCAAAATAAGGAAAATTTCTGGAATTTTGCCCCACAATTAGGGGAAATTCTGCAATTTTGCTCCAAAATATGGGGAATTTCTGCCTTTTTGCCCAAAAAAAGGGGAATGCATACCTTTTTTCATAAAAAAGGAAAATTTCTTCATTTTTGCCCCAAATTAGGGGAAATTTCTGACTTTTTGCCCTGAAATATGTGAAATTTCTGTAATTTTAGCCCAAAATAAGGTGAATTTCTGCCTTTTTGTCCCAAAATAATGGGAATTTCTGCCTTTTAGCCCCAAATAAGAAAAATTTTTGCCTTTTTTCTCTGAAATAAGTGAAATTTCTGAAATTTTGCCCTAAAATAAGGGAAATTTCTGCCTTTTGCCCCAAAATATGGGGAATTTCTGCTTTTTTGTCTGAAAATAAGAAGAATGCATAACTTTTTTGCCATAAAAAAGGGAAATTTCTTCATTTTTGCTCCAAAATAAGGGGAACTTTTGCCTTTTTGCCTCTAAATAAGTGGAATTTCTGTCTTTTCCCCCCAAAACAAAGGGAATTTCTTTCTTTTTTGCCCCAAAATAAGTAAAATTTCTACAATTTTGCCCCAAAATAAGGGAAATTTCTGGAATTTTGCCCCAGAATAAGTGGAATTTCTGAGTTTGGCCCCAAAATAAGGAGAATTTCTGCCTTTTTGCCCCACAATTAGGGGAATTTCTGCAATTTTGCTCCAAAATACGGGGAATTTCTGCCTTTTTGCCCGAAATAAGGGGAATGCATAACTTTTTGCAATAAAAAAGGGAAATTTCTTCATTTTTGCCCCAAATTAAGGGAAATTTCTGACTTTTTGCCCTGAAATATGTGAAATTTCTGCAATTTTAGCCCAAAATAAGGTGAATTTCTGCCTTTTTGCCCCAAAATAATGGGAATTTCTGCCTTTTTGCCCCAAAATAAGAAAAATTTTTGCCTTTTTTCTCTGAAATAAGTGAAATTTCTGCAATTTTGCCCTAAAATAAGGGAAATTTCTGCAATTTTTCCCCATAATAAGGGAAATTTCTGGAATTTTGCCACAAAATAAGGGGAATTTCTGTTTTTTGCCCCACAATTCGGGAAATTTCTGCAATTTTGCCCCAAAATAAAGGGAATTTCTGCAATTTTTCCCCATAATAATGGAAATTTCTGGAATTTTGCCACAAAATAAGGGGAATTTCTGTTTTTTTTGCCCCCAAATAAAAGAAATTTCTGCAATTTTGCCCTAAAATAAGGGGAATTTCTGCTTTTTTGCCTCTAAATAAGTGGAATTTTTGTCTTTCTCCACAAAACAAAGGGAATTTCTGTCATTTTTACCGCAAAATAAGGAAAATTTCTGACTTATTACCCTGAAATAAGTGAAATTTCTGCAATTTTGTCCCAATATAAGGGAAATTTCTGCGTTTTTGCCCCCAAATAAGGGGAATTTCAGCCTTTTTACCTAAAATAAGGGGAATTTCTTAATTTTGGCACAAAATATTACGAATTTCTGCCTTTTTGCCCCAAAATAAAACAAATTTCTGTCTTTCTTCCCTGAAATAAGTGAAATTTCTGCAATTTTGCCACAAAATAAGTAAAATTTTTACAATTTTGCCCCAAAATAAGGGAAATTTCTGGAATTTTGCCCCAAAATAAGTGGAATTTCTGAGTTTTGTTCCAAAATAAGGAGAATTTCTGCCTTTTTTGCCCCACAATTAGTGAAATTTCTGCAATTTTGCCCTAAAATAAGGGAAATTTCTACAATTTTTCCCCATAATAAGGGAAATTTCTGCAATTTTGCTTCAAAATAAAAAGAATTTCTGGTTTTTGCCCCATAATTAGGGAAATTTCTGCAATTTTGCCCAAAAATAAGGGGAATTTCTGCCTTTTGCTCCAAAATATGGGGAATTTCTGCCTTTTCGTCCGAAAATAAGAAAAATGCATACCTTTTTGCCATAAAAAAGGGAAATTTCTTCTTTTTTGCTCCAAAATAAGGGGAACTTTTGCCTTTTTGCCTCTAAATAACTGGAATTTCTGTTTTTTTCCCCCAAAACAAAGAGAATTTCTGTTTTTTGGCCCCAAAATAAGGAAAATTTCTGACTTATTACCATGAAATAAGTGAAATTTCTGCAAATTTGCCCCCAAAATAGGGAAATTTCTGCCTTTGTCCCAAAATAAGAAAAATTTTTGCCTTTTTTCTCTGAAATAAGTGAAATTTCTGCCATTTTGCCCTAAAATAAGGGAAATTTCTGCAATTTTTCCCCATAATAAGGGAAATTTCTGGAATTTTGCCACAAAATAAAGGGAATTTCTGTTTTTTTGCCCCCAAATAAGGGAAATTTCTGCAATTTTGCCCTAAAATAAGGGGAATTTTTGCTTTTTTGCCTCTAAATAAGTGGAATTTCTGTCTTTTTCCCCCAAAACAAAGGGAATTTCTGTCATTTTTGCCCCAAAATAAGGAAAATTTCTGACTATTACCCTGAAATAAGTGAAATTTCTGCAATTTTGCCCGAATATAAGGGAAATTTCTGCCTTTTTGCCCCCAAATAAGGGGAATTTCAGTCTTTTTACCTCAAAATAATGGGAATTTCTGAATTTTGGCACAAAATATTAGGAATTTCTGTTTTTTTGCCCCAAAATAAAAAAAATTTCTGCTTTTTTTTCTGCAATAAGTGAATTTTCTGCAATTTTGCCCCAAAATAAGTAAAATTTCTGCAATTTTGCCCCAAAATAAGGGAAATTTCTGGAATTTTGCCCCAAAATAAGTGGAATTTCTGAGTTTTGCCCCGAAATAAGGAGAATTTCTGCCTTTTTGCGCCACAATTAGTGAAATTTCTGCAATTTTGCTGTAAAATAAGGGAAATTTCTGCAATTTTTCCTCATAATAAAGGAAATTTCTGCAATTTTGCCCCAAAATAAGGGGAATTTCTGTTTTTTGCCCCACAATTAGGGAAATTTCTGCAATTTTGCCAAAAAATAAGGGAAATTTCTGCCTTTTGCCCCAAATTTGGGGAATTTCTGCATTTTTGTCTGAAAATAAGAAGAATGCATAACTTTTTGGCATAAAAAAGAGAAATTTCTTCATTTTTGCTTTAAAATAAGGGGAACTTTTGCCTTTTTGCCTCTAAATAAGTGAAATTTCTGTCTTTTTCCCCCAAAACAAAGGGAATTTCTGTCTTTTTTGCCCCAAAATAAGGAAAATTTCTGACTTATAACCCTGAAATAAGTGAAATTTCTGCAAATTTGCCACAAAATAAAAAAATTTCTGCATTTTTGCCCCCAAATAAGGAGAATTTCAGCCTTTTTATTTCAAAATAAAGGAAATTTCTGCATTTTTGCAACAAAATATTAGGAATTTCTGCCTTTTTGCAGCAAAATAAGAAAAATTTCTGCCTTTTTTTTCGGAAAAAAGTGAAATTTCTGCAAATTTGCCCCAAAAAAGGGAAATTTCTGCCTTTTGCCCCAAAAAAAGGGGAATTTCAGCATTTTACCTCAAAATAAGGGAAATTTCTGATTTTTGCAACAAAATATGGAGAATTTCTGCCTTTTTGCCCCAAAATAATAAAAATTTCTGCCTATTTTCCCTGAAATAAGTGAAATTTCTGCAATTTTGCCCCAAAATAAGTGAAATTTCGGCAATTTTGCCCCAAAATAAGGAAAATTTCTGGAATTTTGCCCCACAATTAGGGGAAATTCTGCAATTTTGCTCCAAAATACGGGGAATTTCTGCCTTTTTGCCAAAATAAGGGGAATGCATACCTTTTTGCCCAAAAAAGGGAAATTTCTTCATTTTTGCCCCAAATTAGGGGAAATTTCTGACTTTTGCCCTGAAATATGTGAAATTTCTGCAATTTTAGCCCAAAATAAGGTGAATTTCTGCCTTTTTTCACAAAATAATGGGAATTTCTGCCTTTTTGCCCCAAAATAAGAAAAATTTTTGCCTTTTTTCTCTGAAATAAGTGAAATTTCTGCAATTTTGCCCTAAAATAAGGGAAATTTCTGCCTTTTGCCCCAAAATATGGGGAATTTCTGCCTTTTTGTCTGAAAATAAGAAGAATGCATACCTTTTTGCCATAAAAAAAGGGAAATTTCTTCATTTTTGCTCTAAAATAAGGGGAACTTTTGCCTTCTTGCCTCTAAATAAGTGGAATTTCTGTCCTTTTCCCCCAAAACAAAGGGAATTTCTGTCTTTTTTGCTCCAAAATAAGGAAAATTTCTGACGTATAACCCTGAAATAAGTGAAATTTCTGCAAATTTGCCCCAAAATAAGAAAAATTTCTGCCTTTTTGCCCCCAAATAAGGGGAATTTCAGCCTTTTTATCTCAAAATAAGGGAAATTTCTGCATTTTTGCAACAAAATATTAGGAATTTCTGCATTTTTGCCACAAAATATTAGGAATTTCTGCCTTTTTGTCACAAAATAAGGAAAATTTCTGCCTTTTTTCCCGGAAATAAGTGAAATTTCTGCAAATTTGCCCCAAAAAAGGGAAATTTCTGCCTTTTGCCCCAAAATAAGGGGAATTTCAGCATTTTACCTCAAAATAAGAAAAATTTCTGATTTTTGCACCTAAATAAGGAGAATTTCTGCCTTTTTGCCCCAAAATAAGGAAAATTTCTGCCTTTTTTCCTGAAAAAAGTGAAATTTCTGCAATTTGGCCCCAAAATAAGTGGAATTTCTTAGTTTTTCCCCAAAATAAAGAGAATTTCTGCCTTTTTGCCCCACAATTAGGGGAATTTCTGCAATTTTGCTCCAAAATACGGGGAAATTCTGCCTTTTTGCCCGAAATAAGGGGAATGCATACCTTTTTGCCATAAAAAAGGGAAATTTCTTCATTTTTGCCCCAAATTAAGGGAAATTTCTGCATTTTTGTCCTGAAATATGTGAAATTTCTGCAATTTTAGCCCAAAATAAGGTGAATTTCTGCATTTTTGCCCCAAAATAATGGGAATTTCTGACTTTTTGCCCCAAAATAAGAAAAATTTTTGCCTTTTTTCTCTGAAATAAGTGAAATTTCTGCAATTTTGCCCTAAAATAAGGGAAATTTCTGCAATTTTTCCCCATAATAAGGGAAATTTCTGGAATTTTGCCACAAAATAAGAGTAATTTCTGTTTTTTTGCCCCCTAATAAGGGAAATTTCTGCAATTTTGCCCCAAAATAAGGGGAATTTTTGCTTTTTGCCTCTAAATAAGTGGAATTTCTGTCTTTTTCCCCCAAAACAAAGTGAATTTCTGTCATTTTTGCCCCAAAATAAGGAAAATTTCTGACTTATTACCCTGAAATAAGTGAAATTTCTGCACTTTTTTTCCAATATAAGGGAAATTTCTGTCTTTTTGCCCCCAAATAAGGGGAATTTCAGCCTTTTTACCTCAAAATAAGGGGAATTTCTGAATTTTGGCACAAAATATTAGGAATTTCTGCCTTTTTGCCCCAAAATAAGGAAAATTTCTGCTTTTTTTCCTGAAATAAGTGAATTTTCTGCAATTTTGCCCCAAAATAAGTAAAATTTCTGCAATTTTGCCCCAAAATAAGGGAAATTTCTGGAATTTTGCCCCAAAATAAGTGGAATTTCTGAGTTTTGCCCCAAAATAAGGAGAATTTCTGCCTTTTTGCGCCACAATTAGTGAAATTTCTGCAATTTTGCTGTAAAATAAGGGAAATTTCTGCAATTTTTCCTCATAATAAAGGAAATTTCTGCAATTTTGCCCCAAAATAAGGGGAATTTCTGTTTTTTGCCCCACAATTAGGGAAATTTCTGCAATTTTGCCAAAAAATAAGGGAAATTTCTGCCTTTTGCCCCAAATTTGGGGAATTTCTGCATTTTTGTCTGAAAATAAGAAGAATGCATAACTTTTTGGCATAAAAAAGAGAAATTTCTTCATTTTTGCTTTAAAATAAGGGGAACTTTTGCCTTTTTGCCTCTAAATAAGTGAAATTTCTGTCTTTTTCCCCCAAAACAAAGGGAATTTCTGTCTTTTTTGCCCCAAAATAAGGAAAATTTCTGACTTATAACCCTGAAATAAGTGAAATTTCTGCAAATTTGCCACAAAATAAAAAAATTTCTGCATTTTTGCCCCCAAATAAGGAGAATTTCAGCCTTTTTATTTCAAAATAAAGGAAATTTCTGCATTTTTGCAACAAAATATTAGGAATTTCTGCCTTTTTGCAGCAAAATAAGAAAAATTTCTGCCTTTTTTTTCGGAAATAAGTGAAATTTCTGCAAATTTGCCCCAAAAAAGGGAAATTTCTGCCTTTTGCCCCAAAAAAAGGGGAATTTCAGCATTTTACCTCAAAATAAGGGAAATTTCTGATTTTTGTAACAAAATATGGAGAATTTCTGCCTTTTTGCCCCAAAATAATAAAAATTTCTGCCTATTTTCCCTGAAATAAGTGAAATTTCTGCAATTTTGCCCCAAAATAAGTGAAATTTCGGCAATTTTGCCCCAAAATAAGGAAAATTTCTGGAATTTTGCCCCACAATTAGGGGAAATTCTGCAATTTTGCTCCAAAATACGGGGAATTTCTGCCTTTTTGCCAAAATAAGGGGAATGCATACCTTTTTGCCCAAAAAAGGGAAATTTCTTCATTTTTGCCCCAAATTAGGGGAAATTTCTGACTTTTGCCCTGAAATATGTGAAATTTCTGCAATTTTAGCCCAAAATAAGGTGAATTTCTGCCTTTTTTCACAAAATAATGGGAATTTCTGCCTTTTTGCCCCAAAATAAGAAAAATTTTTGCCTTTTTTCTCTGAAATAAGTGAAATTTCTGCAATTTTGCCCTAAAATAAGGGAAATTTCTGCCTTTTGCCCCAAAATATGGGGAATTTCTGCCTTTTTGTCTGAAAATAAGAAGAATGCATACCTTTTTGCCATAAAAAAAGGGAAATTTCTTCATTTTTGCTCTAAAATAAGGGGAACTTTTGCCTTCTTGCCTCTAAATAAGTGGAATTTCTGTACTTTTCCCCAAAAACAAAGGGAATTTCTGTCTTTTTTGCTCCAAAATAAGGAAAATTTCTGACGTATAACCCTGAAATAAGTGAAATTTCTGCAAATTTGCCCCAAAATAAGAAAAATTTCTGCCTTTTTGCCCCCAAATAAGGGGAATTTCAGCCTTTTTATCTCAAAATAAGGGAAATTTCTGCATTTTTGCAACAAAATATTAGGAATTTCTGCATTTTTGCCACAAAATATTAGGAATTTCTGCCTTTTTGTCACAAAATAAGGAAAATTTCTGCCTTTTTTCCCGGAAATAAGTGAAATTTCTGCAAATTTGCCCCAAAAAAGGGAAATTTCTGCCTTTTGCCCCAAAATAAGGGGAATTTCAGCATTTTACCTCAAAATAAGAAAAATTTCTGATTTTTGCACCTAAATATGGAGAATTTCTGCCTTTTTGCCCCAAAATAAGGAAAATTTCTGCCTTTTTTCCTGAAAAAATGAAATTTCTGCAATTTGGCCCCAAAATAAGTGGAATTTCTTAGTTTTTCCCCAAAATAAAGAGAATTTCTGCCTTTTTGCCCCACAATTAGGGGAATTTCTGCAATTTTGCTCCAAAATACGGGGAATTTCTGCCTTTTTGCCCGAAATAAGGGGAATGCATACCTTTTTGCCATAAAAAAGGGAAATTTCTTCATTTTTGCCCCAAATTAAGGGAAATTTCTGCATTTTTGTCCTGAAATATGTGAAATTTCTGCAATTTTAGCCCAAAATAAGGTGAATTTCTGCATTTTTGCCCCAAAATAATGGGAATTTCTGACTTTTTGCCCCAAAATAAAAAAAATTTTTGCCTTTTTTCTCTGAAATAAGTGAAATTTCTGCAATTTTGCCCTAAAATAAGGGAAATTTCTGCAATTTTTCCCCATAATAAGGGAAATTTCTGGAATTTTGCCACAAAATAAGGGGAATTTCTGTTTTTTGCCCCACAATTCGGGAAATTTCTGCAATTTTGCCCCAAAATAAAGGGAATTTCTGCAATTTTTCCCCATAATAATGGAAATTTCTGGAATTTTGCCACAAAATAAGGGGAATTTCTGTTTTTTTGCCCCCAAATAAAAGAAATTTCTGCAATTTTGCCCTAAAATAAGGGGAATTTCTGCTTTTTTGCCTCTAAATAAGTGGAATTTTTGTCTTTCTCCACAAAACAAAGGGAATTTCTGTCATTTTTACCGCAAAATAAGGAAAATTTCTGACTTATTACCCTGAAATAAGTGAAATTTCTGCAATTTTGTCCCAATATAAGGGAAATTTCTGCGTTTTTGCCCCCAAATAAGGGGAATTTCAGCCTTTTTACCTAAAATAAGGGGAATTTCTTAATTTTGGCACAAAATATTACGAATTTCTGCCTTTTTGCCCCAAAATAAAACAAATTTCTGTCTTTCTTCCCTGAAATAAGTGAAATTTCTGCAATTTTGCCACAAAATAAGTAAAATTTTTACAATTTTGCCCCAAAATAAGGGAAATTTCTGGAATTTTGCCCCAAAATAAGTGGAATTTCTGAGTTTTGTTCCAAAATAAGGAGAATTTCTGCCTTTTTTGCCCCACAATTAGTGAAATTTCTGCAATTTTGCCCTAAAATAAGGGAAATTTCTACAATTTTCCCCCATAATAAGGGAAATTTCTGCAATTTTGCTTCAAAATAAAAAGAATTTCTGTTTTTTGCCCCATAATTAGGGAAATTTCTGCAATTTTGCCCAAAAATAAGGGGAATTTCTGCCTTTTGCTCCAAAATATGGGGAATTTCTGCCTTTTCGTCCGAAAATAAGAAAAATGCATACCTTTTTGCCATAAAAAAGGGAAATTTCTTCTTTTTTGCTCCAAAATAAGGGGAACTTTTGCCTTTTTGCCTCTAAATAACTGGAATTTCTGTTTTTTTCCCCCAAAACAAAGAGAATTTCTGTTTTTTGGCCCCAAAATAAGGAAAATTTCTGACTTATTACCATGAAATAAGTGAAATTTCTGCAAATTTGCCCCCAAAATAGGGAAATTTCTGCCTTTGCCCCAAAATAAGAAAAATTTTTGCCTTCTTTCTCTGAAATAAGTGAAATTTCTGCCATTTTGCCCTAAAATAAGGGAAATTTCTGCAATTTTTCTCCATAATAAGGGAAATTTCTGGAATTTTGCCACAAAATAAGGGGAATTTCTGTTTTTTTGCCCCCAAATAAGGGAAATTTCTGCAATTTTGCCCTAAAATAAGGGGAATTTTTGCTTTTTTGCCTCTAAATAAGTGGAATTTCTGTCTTTTTCCCCCAAAACAAAGGGAATTTCTGTCATTTTTGCCCCAAAATAAGGAAAATTTCTGACTATTACCCTGAAATAAGTGAAATTTCTGCAATTTTGCCCGAATATAAGGGAAATTTCGCCTTTTTGCCCCCAAATAAGGGGAATTTCAGTCTTTTTACCTCAAAATAATGGGAATTTCTGAATTTTGGCACAAAATATTAGGAATTTCTGTTTTTTTGCCCCAAAATAAAAAAAATTTCTGCTTTTTTTTCTGCAATAAGTGAATTTTCTGCAATTATGCCCCAAAATAAGTAAAATTTCTGCAATTTTGCCCCAAAATAAGGGAAATTTCTGGAATTTTGCCCCAAAATAAGTGGAATTTCTGAGTTTTGCCCCGAAATAAGGAGAATTTCTGCCTTTTTGCGCCACAATTAGTGAAATTTCTGCAAATTTGCTGTAAAATAAGGGAAATTTCTGCAATTTTTCCTCATAATAAAGGAAATTTCTACAATTTTGCCCCAAAATAAGGGGAATTTCTGTTTTTTGCCCCACAATTAGGGAAATTTCTGCAATTTTGCCAAAAAATAAGGGAAATTTCTGCCTTTTGCCCCAAATTTGGGGAATTTCTGCCTTTTTGTCTGAAAATAAGAAGAATGCATAACTTTTTGGCATAAAAAAGAGAAATTTCTTCATTTTTGCTTTAAAATAAGGGGAACTTTTGCCTTTTTGCCTCTAAATAAGTGAAATTTCTGTCTTTTTCCCCCAAAACAAAGGGAATTTCTGTCTTTTTTGCCCCAAAATAAGGAAAATTTCTGACTTATAACCCTGAAATAAGTGAAATTTCTGCAAATTTGCCACAAAATAAAAAAATTTCTGTATTTTTGCCTCCAAATAAGGGGAATTTCAGCCTTTTTATTTCAAAATAAAGGAAATTTCTGCATTTTTGCAACAAAATATTAGGAATTTCTGCCTTTTTGCAGCAAAATAAGAAAAATTTCTGCCTTTTTTTTCGGAAATAAGTGAAATTTCTGCAAATTTGCCCCAAAAAAGGGAAATTTCTGCCTTTTGCCCCAAAAAAAGGGGAATTTCAGCATTTTACCTCAAAATAAGGGAAATTTCTGATTTTTGCAACAAAATATGGAGAATTTCTGCCTTTTTGCCCCAAAATAATGAAAATTTCTGCCTATTTTCCCTGAAATAAGTGAAATTTCTGCAATTTTGCCCCAAAATAAGTGAAATTTCGGCAATTTTGCCCCAAAATAAGGAAAATTTCTGGAATTTTGCCCCACAATTAGGGGAAATTCTGCAATTTTGCTCCAAAATACGGGGAATTTCTGCCTTTTTGCCCAAAATAAGGGGAATGCATATCTTTTTGCCATAAAAAAGGAAAATTTTTTCATTTTTGCCCCAAATTAGGGGAAATTTCTGACTTTTTGCCCTGAAATATGTGAAATTTCTGCAATTTTAGCCCAAAATAAGGTGAATTTCTGCCTTTTTGTCCCAAAATAATGGGAATTTCTGCCTTTTAGCCCCAAATAAGAAAAATTTTTGCCTTTTTTCTCTGAAATAAGTGAAATTTCTGCAATTTTGCCCTAAAATAAGGGAAATTTCTGCCTTTTGCCCCAAAATATGGGGAATTTCTGCTTTTTTGTCTGAAAATAAGAAGAATGCATAACTTTTTTGCCATAAAAAAGGGAAATTTCTTCATTTTTGCTCCAAAATAAGGGGAACTTTTGCCTTTTTGCCTCTAAATAAGTGGAATTTCTGTCTTTTCCCCCCAAAACAAAGGGAATTTCTTTCTTTTTTGCTCCAAAATAAGGAAAATTTCTGACGTATAACCCTGAAATAAGTGAAATTTCTGCAAATTTGCCCCAAAATAAGAAAAATTTCTGCCTTTTTGCCCCCAAATAAGGGGAATTTCAGCCTTTTTATCTCAAAATAATGGAAATTTCTGCATTTTTGCAACAAAATATTAGGAATTTCTGCATTTTTGCCACAAAATACTAGGAATTTCTTCATATTTGCCCCAAAATTAGAAAAATTTCTGCCTTTTTTCCCGGAAATAAGTGAAATTTCTGCAAATTTGCCCCAAAAAAAGGGAAATTTCTGCCTTTTGCCCCATAATAAGGGGAATTTCAGCATTTTACCTCAAAATAAGGGAAATTTCTGATTTTTGCACCAAAATATGGAGAATTTCTGCCTTTTTGCCCCAAAATAAGGAAAATTTCTGCCTATTTTCCCTGAAATAAGTCAAATTTCTGCAATTTTGCCCCAAAATAAGTGAAATTTCTGCAATTTTGCCCCAAAATAAGGAAAATTTCTGGAATTTTGCCCCACAATTAGGAGAATTTCTGCAATTTTGCTCCAAAATACGGGGAATTTCTGCCTTTTATCCCGAAATAAAGGGAATGCATACCTTTTTGCCATAAAAAGGGAAATTTCTTCATTTTTGCCCCAAATTAAGGGAAATTTCTGACTTTTTGCCCTGAAATATGTGAAATTTCTGCAATTTTAGCCCAAAATAAGGTGAATTTCTGCCTTTTTGCCCCAAAATAATGGGAATTTCTGCCTTTTTGCCCCAAAATAAGAAAAATTTTTGCCTTTTTTCTCTGAAATAAGTGAAATTTCTGCAATTTTGCCCTAAAATAAGGGAAATTTCTGCAATTTTTCCCCATAATAAGGGAAATTTCTGGAATTTTGCCACAAAATAAGGGGAATTTCTGTTTTTTTGCCCCCTAATAAGGGAAATTTCTGCAATATTGCCCCAAAATAAAGGGAATTTTTGCTTTTTGCCTCTAAATAAGTGGAATTTCTGTCTTTTTCCCCCAAAACAAAGGGAATTTCTGTCATTTTTGCCCCAAAATAAGGAAAATTTCTGACTTATTACCCTGAAATAAGTGAAATTTCTGCACTTTTTCCCCAATATAAGGGAAATTTCTGTCTTTTTGCCCCCAAATAAGGGGAATTTCAGCCTTTTTACCTCAAAATAAGGGGAATTTCTGAATTTTGGCACAAAATATTAGGAATTTCGGCCTTTTTGCCCCAAAATAAGAAAAATTTCTGCTTTTTTCCCTGAAATAAGTGAAATTTCTGCAATTTTGCCCCAAAATAAGTAAAATTTCTGCAATTTTGCCCCAAAATAAGGGAAATTTCTGGAATTTTGCCCCAAAATATGTGGAATTTCTGAGTTTTGCCCCAAAATAAGGAGAATTTCTGCCTTTTTGCGCCACAATTAGTGAAATTTCTGCAATTTTGCCATAAAATAAGGGAAATTTCTGCAATTTTTCCTCATAATAAGGGAAATTTCTGCAATTTTGCCCCAAAATAATGGGAATTTCTGTTTTTTGCCCCCCAATTAGGGAAATTTCTGCAATTTTGCCCAAAAATAAGGGAAATTTCTGCCCTGTGCCCCAAAATATGGGGAATTTCTGCCTTTTTGTCTGAAAATAAGAAGAATGCATACCTTTTTGCCATAAAAAAGGGAAATTTCTTCATTTTTGCTCCAAAATAAGGGGAACTTTTGCCTTTTTGCCTCTAAATAAGTGGAATTTCTGTCCTTTTCCCCCAAATAAAAGGCAATTTCTGTCTTTTTTGCCCCAAAATAAGGAAAATTTCTGACTTATAACCCTGAAATAACTGAAATTTCTGCAAATTTGCCCCAAAATAAGAAATATTTCTGCCTTTTTGGCCCTAAATAAAGGGAATTTCAGCCTTTTTATCTCAAAATAAGGGAAATTTCTGCATTTTTGCAACAAAATATTAGGAATTTCTGCATTTTTGCCACAAAATATTAGGAATTCCTGCCTTTTTGCCGCAAAATAAGGAAAATTTCTGCCTTTTTTCCTGGACATAAGTGAAATTTCTGCAAATTTGCCCCCAAAAAAGGGAAATTTCTGCCTTTTGCCCCAAAATAAGAGGAATTTCAGCATTTTACCTCAAAATAAAGGAAATTCCTGATTTTTGCCCCAAAATATGGAGAATTTCTGCCTTTTTCCCCAAAATAAGGAAAATTTCTGCCTTTTTTTCCTGAAATAAGTGAAATTTCTGCAATTTTGCACCAAAATAAGTGAAATTTCTGAAATTTTTCCCCAAATTAAGTGGAATTTCTGAGTTTTGCCCCAAATTAAGGAGAATTTCTGCCTTTTTGTGCCACAATTAGTGAAATTTCTGCAATTTTGCCGTAAAATAAGGGAAATTTCTGCAATTTTTCCTCATAATAAGGGAAATTTCTGCAATTTTGCCCCAAAATTAGGGGAATTTCTGTTTTTGTCCCACAATTAGGGAAATTTCTGCAATTTTGCCCAAAAATAAGGGAAATTTCTAATTTTTGCACCAAAATATGGAGAATTTCTGACTTTTTCCCCAAAATAAGGAAAATTTCTGCCTTTTTTCCCTGAAATAAGTGAAATTTCTGCAATTTTGCCCCAAAATAAGTGAAATTTCTGCAATTTTGCCCCAAAATAAGGAAAATTTCTGGAATTTTGCCCCACAATTAGGGGAATTTCTGCAATTTTGCTCCAAAATACGGGGAATTTCTGCCTTTTTGCCCAAAATAGAGGGAATGCATACCTTTTTGCCATAAAAAAGGGAAATTTCTTCATTTTTGCCCCAAATTAAGGGAAATTTCAGAATTTTTGCACTGAAATATGTTAAATTTCTGCAATTTTAGCCTAAAATAAGGTGAATTTCTGCCTTTTTGCCCCAAAATAATGGGAATTTCTGCCTTTTTGCCTCAAAATAAGAAAAATTTTTGCCTTTTTTCTCTGAAATAAGTGAAATTTCTGCAATTTTGCCCTAAAATAAGGGAAATTTCTGCAATTTTTTCCCATAATAAGGGAAAGTTCTAAAATTTTGCCACAAAATAAGGGGAATTTCTGTTTTTTTGCTCCCAAATAAGGGAAATTTCTGCAATTTTGCCCTAAAATAAGGAGAATTTCTGCTTTTTTTCCTCTAAATAAGTGGAATTTCTGTCTTTTTCCCCCAAAACAAAGGGAATTTCTGTCATTTTCGCCCCAAAATAAGGAAAATTTCTGACTTATTACCCTGAAATAGGTGAAATTTCTGCAATTTTGCCCCAAAATAAGAAAAATTTCTGCCTTTTTGCCCCTAAATAAGGGGAATTTCAGCCTTTTTATTTCAAAATAAGGGAAATATCTGCATTTTTGCAACAAAATATTAGAAATTTCTGCATTTTTGCCACAAAATATTAGGAATTTCTGCTTTTGCCCCAAAATAAGGAAAAATTTATGCCTTTTTTTCCTGAAATAAGTGAAATTTCTGCAATTTTGCCCCAAAATAAGTGAAATTTCTGCAATTTTGTCCCAAAATAAAGAAAATTTCTCGAATTTTGCCCCACAATTAGGAGAATTTCTGCCATTTTGCTCCAAAATACGGGGAATTTCTGCCTTTTTGCCCAAAATAAGGGGAATGCATACCTTTTTGCCATAAAAATAGGAAATTTCTTCATTTTTGCCCCAATTTGAGGGGAATTTCTGACTTTTTGCCCTGAAATATGTGAAATTTCTGCAATTTTAGCCCAAAATAAGGGAAATTTCTGCAATTTTTCCCCATAATAAGGGAAATTTCTGCAATTTTGCCACAAAATAAGGGGAATTTCTGTTTTTTGCCCCACAATTAGGGAAATTTCTGCAATTTTGCCCCAAAATAAGGAGAATTTCTGCCTTTTACCCCAAAATATGGGGAATTTCTGCCTTTTTGTCTGAAAATAAGAAAAATGCATACCTTTTTGCCATAAAAAAGGGAAATTTCTTCATTTTTGCTCCAAAATAAGGGGAACATTTGCCTTTTTGCCTCTAATTTAGAGGAATTTCTGTTTTTTTTTCCCCAAAACAAAGAGAATTTCTGTCTTTTTTGCCCCAAAATAAAAAAAATTTCTGACTTATTACCATGAAATAAGTGAAATTTCTGCAAATTTGTCCCAAAAATAGGAAAATTTCTGCCTTTTGCCCCAAAATAAGTAAAATTTCAGCATTTTCCCTCAAAATAAGGGGAATTTCTGCCTTTTTGCCCCAAAATAAGAAAAATTTCTGCCTTTTTTCTCTGAAATAAGTGAAATTTCTTCAATTTTGCCTTAAAATAAGTGAAATTACGGCAATTTTGCCCCAAAATAAGGGAAATTTCTGCAATTTTGCCCCAAAATAAGTGGAATTTCTGAGTTTTTTTCAAAAATAAGGAGAATTTCTGCATTTTTGCCCCACAATTAGGGGAATTTCTGCAATTTTGCTCCAAAATACGGGGAATTTCTGCCTTTTTGCCCGAAAATAAAGGGAATGCATACCTTTTTGCCATAAAAAAGGGAAATTTCTTCATTTTTGCCACAAATTAAGGGAAATTTCTGCCTTTTTGCCCTGAAATATGTGAAATTTCTGCAATTTTAGCCCAAAATAAGGTGAATTTCTGCCTTTTTGCACCAAAATATGGAAAATTTCTGCCTTTTTGCCCCAAAATAAGGAAAATTTCTGCCTTTTTTCCCTGAAATAAGTGAAATTTCTGCAATTTTGCCCCAAAATAAGTTAAATTTCTGCAATTTTGCCCTAAAATAAGGAAAATTTCTGGAATTTTGCCACACAATTTGGGGAATTTCTGCAATTTTGCTCCAAAATACAGGGAATTTCTGCCTTTTTGCCCAAAATAAGGGGAATGCATACCTTTGTGCCATAAAAAAGGGAAATTTCTTCATTTTTGCCCCAAATTAAGGGAAATTTTTGACTTTTTGCCCTGAAATATGTGAAATTTCTGCAATTTTAGCCAAAAATAAGGTGAATTTCTGCCTTTTTGCCTCAAAATAAGAAAAATTTTTGCCTTTTTTCTCTGAAATAAGTGAAATTTCTGCAATTTTGCCCTAAAATAAGGGAAATTTCTGCAATTTTTCTCCATAATAAGGGACATTTCTGCAATTTTGCCACTAAATAAGGGGAATTTCTGTTTTTTGCCCCACAATTAGGGAAATTTCTGCAATTTTGCCCAAAATAAGGAGAATTTCTGCCTTTTGCCCCAAAATATGGGGAATTTCTGCCTTTTTGTCCGAAAATAAGAAAAATGCATACTATTTTGCCATTAAAAAGGGAAATTTCTTCATTTTTGCTCTAAAATAAGGGTAACTTTTGCCTTTTTGCCTCTAAATAAGAGGAATTTCTTTTTTTTCCCTCAAAACAAAGAGAATTTCTGCCTTTTTGCCCCAAAATAAGAAAAATTTCTGAACTATTACCATGAAATAAGTGAAATTTCTGCAAATTTGTCCCAAAAATAGGAAAATTTCTGCCTTTTGCCCCAAAATAAGGAAAATTTCAGCATTTTACCTCAAAATAAGGGGAATTTCTGCATTTTTTCCACAAAATATTAGGAATTTCTGCTTTTGCCCCAAAATAGAAAAAATTTCTGCCTTTTTCCCCTGAAATAAGTAAAATTTCTGCAATTTTGCCCCAAAATAAGGGAAATATCTGGAATTTTTCCCCAAATTAAGTGGAATTTCTGAGTTTTGCCCCAAAATAAGGAGAATTTCTGCATTTTTGCGCCACAATTAGTGAAATTTCTGCAATTTTGCCATAAAATAAGGGAAATTTCTTCAATTTTTCCCCATAATAAGGGAAATTTCTGGAATTTTGCCCCAAAATAAGGGGAATTTCTGTTTTTTTGCCCCCAAATAAGGGAAATTTCTGCAATTTTGCCCTAAAATAAGGAAAATTTCTGCTTTTTTGCCACTAAATAAGTGGAATTTCTGTCTTATTGTCTGAAAATAAGAAAAATGCATACCTTTTTGCCATAAAAAAGGGAAATTTCTTCATTTTTGCTCCAAAATACGGGGAACTTTTGCCTTTTTGCCTCTAAATAAGTGGAATTTCTGTCCTTTTCCCCCAAAACAAAGGCAATTTCTGTCTTTTTTGCCCCAAAATAAGAAAAATTTCTGACTTATAGCCCTGAAATAAGTGAAATTTCTGCAAGTTTGCCCCAAAATAAGAAAAATTTCTGCCTTTTTGCCCCCAAATAAGGGGAATTTCAGCATTTTTATCTCAAAATAAGGGAAATTTCTGCATTTTTGCAACAAAATATTAAGAATTTCTGCATTTTTGCCACAAAATATTAGGAATTTCTGCCTTTTTGGCCCAAAATAAGGAATATTTCTGCCTTTTTCCCGGAAATAAGTGAAATTTCTGCAAATTTGCCCCCAAAAAAGGGAAATTTCTGCCTTTTGCCCCAAAATAAGGGGAATTTCAGCATTTTACCTCAAAATAAGGGAAATTTCTGATTTTTTCACCAAAATATGTAAAATTTCTGCCTTTTTGCTTAAAATAAGGAAAATTTCTGCCTTTTTTCCCTGAAATAAGTGAAATTTCTGCAATTTTGCCCCACAATTAGGGGAATTTCTGCAACTTTGCTCCAAAATACAGGGAATTTCTGCCTTTTTGCCCGAAATAAGGGGAATGCATACCTTTTTGCCATAAAAAAAAGAAATTTCTTCATTTTTGCCCCAAATTAAGGGAAATTTCTGACTTATTACCCTGAAATAAGTGAAATTTCTGCAATTTTTCCCAAATATAAGGGAAATTTCTGCCTTTTTGCCTTCAAATAAGGGGAATTTCAGCCTTTTTACCTCAAAATAAGGGGAATTTCTGAATTTTGGCACAAAATATTAGGAATTTCTGCCTTTTTGCCCCAAAATAATAAAAATTTCTGCTTTTTTCCCTGAAATAAGTGAAATTTCTGCAATTTTGCCCCAAAATAAGTAAAATTTCTGCAATTTTGCCCCAAAATAAGGAAATTTCTGGAATTTTGCCCAAAAATAAGTGGAATTTCTGAGTTTTGCTCCAAAATAAAGAGAATTTCTGCATTATTGCGCAACAATTAGTGAAATTTCTCCAATTTTGCCTCATAATAAGGGAAATTTCTGCAATTTTGCCTCATAATAAGGGAAATATCTGCAATTTTGCCCCAAAATAAGAAGAATTTCTGTTTTTTGCCCCACAATTAGGGAAATTTCTGCAATTTTGCCCAAAAATAAGGGAAATTTCTGCCTTTTGCCCCGAAATATGGGGAATTTCTGCCTTTTTGTCTGAAAATAAGAAGAATGCATACCTTTTTGCCATAAAAAAGGGAAATTTCTTCATTTTTGCTCCAAAATAAGGGGAACTTTTGCCTTTTTGCCTCTAAATAAGTGGAATTTCTGTCCTTTTCCCCCAAAACAAAGAAAATTTCTGTTTTTTTTCCCAAAAATAAGGAAAATTTCTGACTTATACCCTGAAATAAGTGAAATTTCTGCAAATTTGCCCCAAAATAAGAAAAATTTCTACCTT
The DNA here is from genome assembly GCF_963924665.1 of Micromys minutus. NCBI lineage: Eukaryota > Metazoa > Chordata > Mammalia > Rodentia > Muridae > Micromys > Micromys minutus. The sequence goes on from NW_027667604.1 coordinate 520,353, forward strand.
TTTGCCTTAAAATAAGGGGAATTTCAGCCTTTTTATCTCAAAATAAGGGAAATTTCTGCATTTTTGCAACAAAATATTAGGAATTTCTGCATTTTTGCCACAAAGTATTAGGAATTTCTGACTTTTTGCCCCAAAATAAGGAAAATTACTGCCTTTTTTCCCGGAAATAAGTGAAATTTTTGCAAATTTGACCCAAAAAAAAAGGGAAATTTCTGCCTTTTGTCCCAAAATAAGGGGAATTTCAGCATTTTACCTCAAAATAAGTGAAATTTCTGATTTTTGCACCAAAATATGGAGAATTTCTGCCTTTTTGCCCAAAAATGAGGAAAATTTCTTCCTTTTTTCCCTGAAATAAGTAAAATTTCTGCAATTTTGCCCCAAAATAAGTGAAATTTCTCCAATTTTGCCCCAAAATAAGGAAAATTTCTGGAATTTTGCCCCACAATTAGGGGAATTTCTGCAATTTTGCTCCAAGATACGGGGAATTTCTGCCTTTTTGCCCGAAATAAGGGGAATGCATACCTTTTTGCCATAAAAAAAAGAGAAATTTCTTCATTTTTGCCCCAAATAAAGGGAAATTTCTGACTTTTTGCCCTGAAATATGTGAAATTTCTGCAATTTTAGCCCAAAATAAAGTGAATTTCTGCCTTTTTGCCCCAAAATAATGGGAATTTCTGCCTTTTTGCCCCAAAATAAGAAAAAATTTTTGCCTTTTTTCTCTGAAATAAGTGAAATTTCTGCAATTTTGCCCTAAAATAAGGGAAATTTCTGCAATTTTTCCCCATAATAAGGGAAATTTCTGGAATTTTGCCACAAAATAAGGGGAATTTCTGTTTTTTTGCCCCCAAATAAGGGAAATTTCTGCAATTTTGCCCAAAAATAAGGGGAATTTCTGCTTTTTTGCCTCTAAATAAGTGGAATTTCTGTCTTTTTCCCCCAAAACAAAGGGAATTTCTGTCATTTTTGCCCCAAAATAAGGAAAATTTCTGACTTATTACCCTGAAATAAGTGAAATTTCTGCACTTTTTCCCCAATATAAGGGAAATTTCTGTCTTTTTGCCCCCAAATAAGGGGAATTTCAGCCTTTTTACCTCAAAATAAGGGGAATTTCTGAATTTTGGCACAAAATATTAGGAATTTCTGCCTTTTTGCCGCAAAATAAATAAAATTTCTGCTTTTTTCCCTGAAATAAGTGAAATTTCTGCAATTTTGCCCCAAAATAAGTAAAATTTCTGCAATTTTCCCTCTAAATAAGGGAAATTTCTGGAATTTTGCCCCAAAATAAGTGGATTTTCTGAGTTTTGCCCCAAAATGAGGAGAATTTCTGCCTTTTTGCGTCACAATTAGTGAAATTTCTGCAATTTTGCCGTAAAATAAGGGAAATTTCTGCAATTTGTCCTTATAATAAGGGAAATTTCTGCAATTTTGCCCCCAAAAAAGGGGAATTTCTGTTTTTTGCCTCACAATTAGGGAAATTTCTCCAATTTTTCCCAAAAATAAGGGAAATTTCTGTCTTTTGCCCCAAAATATGTGGAATTTCTGCCTTTTTGTCTGAAAATAAGAAGAATGCATACCTTCTTGCCATAAAAAAGGGAAATTTCTTCATTTTTGCTCCAAAATAAGGGGAACTTTTGCCTTTTTGCCTCTAAATAAGTGGAATTTTTGTCTTTTTCCCTCAAAACGAAGGGAATTTCTGTCTTTTTTGCCCCAAAATAAGGAAAATTTCTGACTTATAACCCTGAAATAAGTGAAATTTCTGCAAATTTGCCCCAAAATAAGAAAAATTTCTGCCTTTTTGCCCCCAAATAAGGGGAATTTCAGCATTTTTATCTCAAAAGAAGGGAAATTTCTGCATTTTTGCAACAAAATATTAGGAATTTCTGCATTTTTGCCACAAAATATTAGAAATTTCTGCCTTTTTGCCCCAAAAAAAGGGAAATTTCTGCCTTTTGCCCCAAAATAAGGGGAATTTCTGCAAATTTGCCCCCAAAAAGGAAAATTTCTGCCTTTTGCCCCAAAATAAGGGGAATTTCAGCATTTTACCTCAAAATAAGGGAAATTTCTAATTTTTGCACCAAAATATGGAGAATTTCTGCCTTTTTGCCCCAAAATAAGGAAAATTTCTGCCTTTTTTCCCTGAAATAAGTGAAATTTCTGCAATTTTGCCCCAAAATAAGTGAAATTTCTGCAATTTTGCCACAAAATAAGGAAAATTTCTGGAATTTTGCCCCACAATTAGGGGAATTTCTGCAATTTTGCTCCAAAATATGGGGAATTTCTGCCTTTTTGCCCGAAATAAGGGGAATGCATACCTTTTTGCAATAAAAAAGGGAAATTTCTTCATTTTTGCCCCAAATTAAGGGAAATTTCTGACTTTTTGCCCTGAAATATGTGAAATTTCTGCAATTTTAGCCCAAAATAAGGTGAATTTCTGCCTTTTGCCCCAAAATAATGGGAATTTCTGCCTTTTTGCCCCAAAATAAGAAAAATTTTTGCATTTTTTCTCTGATATAAGTGAAATTTCTGCAATTTTGCCCTAAAATAAGGGAAATTTCTGCAATTTTTCCCCATAATAAGGGAAATTTCTGGAATTTTGCCACAAAATAAGGGGAATTTCTGTTTTTTTGCCCCCAAATAAGGGAAATTTCTGCAATTTTGCCCTAAAATAAAGGGAATTTCTGCTTTTTTGCCTCTAAATAAGAGGAATTTCTGTCTTTTTCCCCCAAAACAAAGGGAATTTCTGTCATTTTTGCCCCAAAATAAGGAAAATTTCTGACATATGACCCTGAAATAAGTGAAATTTCTCCAATTTAGCCCCAATATAAGAAAAATTTCTGCCTTTTTGCCCCCAAATAAGGGGAATTTCAGCCTTTATACCTCAAAATAAGAGGAATTTCTGAATTTTGGCACAAAATGTTAGGAATTTCTGCCTTTTTGCCCCAAAATAAGGAAAATTTCTGCTTTTTTCCCTGAAATAAGTGAAATTTCTGCAATTTTGCCCCAAAATAAGTAAAATTTCTGCAATTTTGCTCCAAAATAAGGGAAATTTCTGGAATTTTGCCCCAAAATAAGTGGAATTTCTGAGTTTTGCCCCAAAATAAGAAGAATTTCTGCCTTTTTACGCCACTATTAGTGAAATTTCTGCAATTTTGCCGTAAAATAAAAGAAATTTCTGCAATTTTTCCTCATAATAAGGGAAATTTCTGCAATTTTGCTTAAAAATAAGGGGAATTTCTGTTTTTTGCCCCACAATTAGGGAAATTTCTGCAATTTTGCCCAAAAATAAGGGAAATTTCTGCCTTTTTGCCCCAAAATATGGGGAATTTCTGCCTTTTTGTCTGAAAATAAGAAGAATGCATACCTTTTTGCCATAAAAAAAGAAATTTCTTCATTTTTGCTCTAAAATAAGGGGACCTTTTGCCTTTTTGCCTCTAAATAAGTGGAATTTCTGTCTTTTTCCCCCAAAACAAAGGGAATTTCTGTCTTTTTTGCCCCAAAATAAAGAAAATTTCTGACTTATAACCCTGAAAAAAGTGAAATTTCTGCAAATTTGCCCCAAAATAAGAAAAATTTCTGCCTTTTTGCCCCCAAATAAGAGGAATTTCAGCCTTTTTATCTCAAAATAAGGGAAATTTCTGCATTTTTGCAACAAAATATTAGGAATTTCTGCCTTTTTGCCCCAAAATAAGAAAAATTTCTGCTTTTTTTCCCGGAAATAAGTGTAATTTCTGCAAATTTGCCCCAAAAAAAGGGAAATTTCTGCCTTTTGCCCCAAAAGATGGGGAATTTCAGCATTTTACCTCAAAATAAGGGAAATTTCTGATTTTTGCACCAAAATATAGAGAATTTCTGCCTTTTTGCCCCAAAATAAGGAAAATTTCTGCCTTTTTTCCCTGAAATAAGTGAAATTTCTGCAATTTTGCCCCAAAATAAGTGAAATTTCTGCAATTTTGCCCCAAAATAACGGAAATTTCTGGAATTTTGCCGCACAATTAGGGGAATTTCTGCAATTTTGCTCCAAAACACGGGGAATTTCTGCCTTTTTGCCAGAAATAAGGGGAATGCATACCTTTTTGCCATAAAAAAGGGAAATTTCTTCATTTTTGCCCCAAATTAATGGAAATTTCTGCCTTTTTGCCCTGAAATATGTGAAATTTCTGCAATTTTAGCCCAAAATAAGGTTAATTTCTGCCTTTTTGCCCCAAAATAATGGGAATTTCTGCCTTTTTGCCCCAAAATAAGAAAAATTTGTGCCTTTTTTCTCTGAAATAATTGAAATTTCTGCAATTTTGCCCGAAAATAAGGAAAATTTCTGCATTTTTTCCCCATAATAAGGGAAATTTCTGGTATTTTGCCACAAAATAAGGGGAATTTCTGTATTATTTGCCCCCAAATAAGGGAAATTTCTGCAATTTTGCACTAAAATAAAGGGAATTTCTGCTTTTTTGCCTCTAAATAAGTGGAATTTCTGTCTTTTTCCCCAAAAACAAAGGGAATTTCTGTCATTTTTGCCCCAAAATAAGGAAAATTTCTGACTTATTACCCTGAAATAAGTGAAATTTCTGCAAATTTGCCCCAAAAATAGGGAAATTTCTGCCTTTTGCCCCAAATAAGGGGAATTTCAGCATTTTACCTCAAAATAAGGGAAATTTCTGATTTTTGCACCAAAATATGGAGAATTTCTGCCTTTTTGCCCCAAAATAAGGAAAATTTCTCCCTTTTTTTCCCTAAAATAAGTGAAATTTCTGCAATTTTGCACCAAAATAAGGGAAATTTCTGCATTTTTGCCTCCATATAAGGGGAATTTCAGCCTTTTTACCTCAAAATAAGGGAAATTTCTGCATTTTTGCAACAAAATATTAGGAATTTCTGCATTTTTGCCACAAAATATTAGGAATTTCTACATTTTTGCCCCAAAATAAGGAAAATTTCTGCCTTTTTTTCCTGAAATAAGTGAAATTTCTGCAATTTTGCCTCAAAATAAGGGAAATTTCTGCAATTTTGCCCCAAAATAAGTGGAATTTCTGAGTTTTGTCCAAAAATAAGGAGAATTTCTGCATTTTTGCCCCACAATTAGGGGAATTTCTGCAATGTTGCTCCAAAATATGGGGAATTTCTGCCTTTTTGCCTGAAAATAAGGGGAATGCATACCTTTTTGCCATAAAAAAGGGAAATTTCTTTACTTTTGCCCCAAATTAAGGGAAATTTCTGCCTTTTTGCCCTGAAATATGTGAAATTTCTGCAATTTTAGCCCAAAATAAGGTGAATTTCTGCCTTTTTGCCCCAAAATAATGAGAATTTCTGCCCTTTTGACCCAAAATAAGAAAAATTTTTGCTTTTTTTTCTCTGAAATAAATGAAATTTCTGCAATTTTGTCCTAAAATAAAAGAAATTTCTGCAATTTTCCCCCATAATAAAGATAATTTCTGGAATTTTGCCCCAAAATAAGGAGAATTTCTGTTTTTTTGCCCCCAAATAAGGGAAATTTCTGCAATTTTGCCCTAAAATAGGGGGAATTTCTGCTTTTTTGCCTCTAAATAAGTGGAATTTCTGTCTTATTCCCCCAAAACAAAGGGAATTTCTTTCATTATTGCCCCAAAATAAGGAAAATTTCTGACTTATTACCCTGAAATAATTGAAATTTCTGCAATTTTGCCCCAATATAAGGGAAATTTCTGCCTTTTTGACCCCAAATAAGGGGAATTTCAGCCTTTTTACCTCAAAATAATAGGAATTTCTGAATTTTGGCACAAAACATTAGGTATTTCTGCCTTTTTGCCCCAAAATAAGGAAAATTTCTGCCTTTTTTCCCTGAAATAAGTAAAATTTCTGCAATTTTGTCCCAAAATAAGTAAAATTTCTGCAATTTTTCTTCAAAATAAAGAAAATTTCTGGAATTTTGCCCCAAAATAAGTGGAATTTCTGAGTTTTGCCCCAAAATATGGAGGATTTCTGCCTTTTTGCCCCACAATTAGTGAAATTTCTACAATTTTGCCCTAAAATAAGGGAAATTTCTGCAATTTTGCCCCAAAATAAGGGAAATTTCTGGAATTTTGCCACACAATTAGGGGAATTTCTGCAATTTTGCTCCAAAACACGGGGAATTTCTGCCTTTTGCCCGAAATAAGGGGAATGCATACCTTTTTGCCATAAAAAAGGGAAATTTCTTCATTTTTGCCCCAAATTAATGGAAATTTCTGCCTTTTTGCCCTGAAATATGTGAAATTTCTGCAATTTTAGCCCAAAATAAGGTGAATTTCTGCCTTTTTGCCCCAAAATAATGGGAATTTCTCCCTTTTTGCCCCAAAATAAGAAAAATTTGTGCCTTTTTTCTCTGAAATAAGTGAAATTTCTGCAATTTTGCCCGAAAATAAGGGAAATTTCTGCAATTTTTCCCCATAATAAGGGAAATTTCTGGTATTTTGCCACAAAATAAGGGGAATTTCTGTATTTTTGCCCCCAAATAAGGGAAATTTCTGCAATTTTGCCCTAAAATAAAGGGAATTTCTGCTTTTTTGCCTCCAAATAAGTGGAATTTCTGTCTTTTTCCCCCAAAACAAAGGGAATTTCTGTCATTTTTGCCCCAAAATAAGGAAAATTTCTGACTTATTACCCTGAAATAAGTGAAATTTCTGCAAATTTGCCCCAAAAATAGGGAAATTTCTGCCTTTTGCCCCAAATAAGGGGAATTTCAGCATTTTACCTCAAAATAAGGGAAATTTCTGATTTTTGCACCAAAATATGGAGAATTTCTGCCTTTTTGCCCCAATATAAGGAAAATTTCTCCCGTTTTTTCCCTAAAATAAGTGAAATTTCTGCAATTTTGCACCAAAATAAGGGAAATTTCTGCATTTTTGCCTCCATATAAGGGGAATTTCAGCCTTTTTACCTCAAAATAAGGGAAATTTCTGCATTTTTGCAACAAAATATTAGGAATTTCTGCATTTTTGCCACAAAATATTAGGAATTTCTGCATTTTTGCCCCAAAATAAGGAATATTTTTTCCTTTATTTCCTGAAATAAGTGAAATTTCTGCAATTTTGCCTCAAAATAAGGGAAATTTCTGCAATTTTGCCCCAAAATAAGTGGAATTTCTGAGTTTTGTCCAAAAATAAGGAGAATTTCTGCATTTTTGCCCCACAATTAGGGGAATTTCTGCAATTTTGCTCCAAAATATGGGGAATTTCTGCCTTTTTGCCTGAAAATAAGGGGAATGCATACCTTTTTGCCATAAAAAAGGGAAATTTCTTCACTTTTGCCCCAAATTAAGGGAAATTTCTGCCTTTTTGCCCGGAAATATGTGAAATTTCTGCAATTTTAGCCCAAAATAAGGTGAATTTCTGCCTTTTTGCCCCAAAATAATGAGAATTTCTGCCCTTTTGCCCCAAAATAATAAAAATTTTTGCTTTTTTTTCTCTGAAATAAATGAAATTTCTGCAATTTTGCCCTAAAATAAAAGAAATTTCTGCAATTTTCCCCCATAATAAAGATAATTTCTGGAATTTTGCCTCAAAATAAGGAGAATTTCTGTTTTTTTGCCCCCAAATACGGGAAATTTCTGCAATTTTGCCCTAAAATAGGGGGAATTTCTGCTTTTTTGCCTCTAAATAAGTGGAATTTCTGTCTTATTCCCCCAAAACAAAGGGAATTTCTTTCATTATTGCCCCAAAATAAGGAAAATTTCTGACTTATTACCCTGAAATAATTGAAATTTCTGCAATTTTGCCCCAATATAAGGGAAATTTCTGCCTTTTTGACCCCAAATAAGGGGAATTTCAGCCTTTTTACCTCAAAATAATAGGAATTTCTGAATTTTGGCAGAAAACATTAGGAATTTCTGCCTTTTTGCCCCAAAATAAGGAAAATTTCTGCCTTTTTTCCCTGAAATAAGTGAAATTTCTGCAATTTTGTCCCAAAATAAGTAAAATTTCTGCAATTTTTCTTCAAAATAAAGAAAATTTCTGGAATTTTGCCCCAAAATAAGTGGAATTTCTGAGTTTTGCCCCAAAATATGGAGGATTTCTGCCTTTTTGCCCCACAATTAGTGTAATTTCTACAATTTTGCCCTAATTTAAGGGTAATTTCTGCAATTTTTCCCATAATAAGGGAAATTTCTGAAATTTTGCTTCAAAATAAAGGGGAAATTCTGTTTTTTGCCCCACAATTAGTGAAATTTCTGCAATTTTGCCCCAAAATAAGGAAAATCTCTGGAATTTTGCCCCAAAATAAGTGGAATTTCTGAGTTTTGCCCCAAATAAGGAGAATTTCTGCCTTTTTGCCCCACAATTAGGGAAATTTCTGCAATTTTGCTCCAAAATACGGGGAATTTCTGCCTTTTTGCCGGAAAACAAGGGGAATGCGTAACTTTTTGCCATAAAAAAATGGAAATTTCTTCATTTTTGCCCCAAATTAATGGAAATTTCTGCCTTTTTGCCCTGAAATATGTGAAATTTCTTCAATTTTAGTCCAAAATAAGGTGAATTTCTGCCTTTTTGCCCCAAAATAATGGGAATTTCTGCCTTTTTGCCGCAAAATAAGAAAAATTTTTTCCTTTTTTCTCTGAAATAAGTGAAATTTCTGCAATTTTGCCCTAAAATAAGGCAAATTTCTGCAATTTTTTTCCATAATAAGGGAAATTTCTGGAATTTTGCCACAAAATAAAGGGAATTTCTGTTTTTTTGCCCCCAAATAAGGAAAATTTCTGCAATTTTGCCCTATAATAGGGGGAATTTCTGCTTTTTTGCCTCTAAATAAGTGGATTATCTGTCTTTTTCCCCCAAAACAAAGGGAATTTCTGTCATTTTTGCCCCAAAATAAGGAAAATTTCTGACTTATTACCCTGAAATAAGTGAAATTTCTGCAATTTTGTCCCAATATAAGGGAAATTTCTGCCTTTTTGCCCCCAAATAAGGGGAATTTCAGCCTTTTTACCTCAAAATAAGTGGAATTTCTGAATTTTGGCACCAAATATTGGGAATTTCTGCCTTTTTGCCCCAAAATAAAAAAAAATTCTGCCTTTTTTCCCTGAAATAAGTGAAATTTCTGAAATTTTGCCCCAAAATAAGAAAAATTTCTGGAATTTTGCCCCAAAATAAGTGGAATTTCTGAGTTTTGCCCCAAAATATGGAGGATTTCTAACTTTTTGCCCCACAATTAGTGAAATTTCTACAATTTTGCCCTAATTTAAGGGTAATTTCTGCAATTTTTCCCATAATAAGGGAAATTTCTGAAATTTTGCTTCAAAATAAAGGGGAAATTCTGTTTTTTGCCCCACAATTAGTGAAATTTCTGCAATTTTGCCCCAAAATAAGGAAAATCTCTGGAATTTTGCCCCAAAATAAGTGGAATTTCTGAGTTTTGCCCCAAATTAGAAGAATTTCTGCCTTTTTGCCCCACAATTAGGGATATTTCTGCAATTTTGCTCCAAAATACGGGGAATTTCTGCCTTTTTGCCCGAAAATAAAGAGAATGCATAACTTTTTGCCATAAAAAATGGAAATTTCTTCATTTTTGCCCCAAATTAATGGAAATTTCTGCCTTTTTGCCCTGAAATATGTGAAATTTCTTCAATTTTAGCCCAAAATAAGGTGAATTTCTGCCATTTTGCCCCAAAATAATGGGAATTTCTGCCTTTTTGCCCCAAAATAAGAAAAATTTTTGCTTTTTTTCTCTGAAATAAGTGAAATTTCTGCAATTTTGCCCTAAAATAAGGGAAATTTCTGCAATTTTTTCCATAATAATGGAAATTTCTGCAATTTTGTTTCAAAATAAGGGGAATTTCTGCCTTTTGCCCCAAAATATGGGGAATTTCTGCCTTTTTGTCTGAAAATAAGAAGAATGCATACCTTTTTGCCATAAAAAAGGGAAATTTCTTCATTTTTGCTCCAAAATAAGGGGACCTTTTGCCTTTTTGCCTCTAAATAAGTGGAATTTCTGTCTTTTTTCCCAAAAACAAAGGGAATTTTTGTCTTTTTTTGCCCCAAAATAAGAAAAATTTCTGACTTATAATCCTGAAATAAGTGAAATTTCTGCAAATTTGGCCCAAAATAAGAAAAATTTCTGCCTTTTTGCCCCCAAATAAGGGGAATTTCAGCTTTTTTGCCTCAAAATAGGGGAAATTTCTGCATTTTTGCAACAAAATATTAGGAATTTCTGCATTTTTGCCCCAAAATAAGGAAAATTTCTGCCTTTTTTCCCGTGAAATAAGTGAAATTTCTGCAATTTTGCCCCAAAATTAGTGAAATTTCTCCAATATTGCCCCAAAATAAAAGAAATTTCTGTAATTTTTCCCCAAAATAAGTGGAATTTCTGAGTTTTGCCCCAAAATAAGGAGAACTTCTGCCTTTTGCCCCACAATTAGGAGAATTTATGCAATTTTGCTCCAAAATACGGGGAATTTCTGCCTTTTTGCCTGAAAATAAGGGGAATGCATACCTTTTTGCCATAAAAAAGGGAAATTTCTTCATTTTTGCCCCAAATTAAGGGAAATTTCTGCCTTTTTGCACTGAAATATGTAAAATTTCTGAATATTTAGCCCAAAATAAGGTGAATTTCTGCCTTTTTGCCCCAAAATAATGGGAAATTCTGCCATTTTGCTCCAAAATAAGAAAAATTTTTGCATTTTTCTCTGAAATAAGTGAAATTTCTGAAATTTTGCCCTAAAATAAGGGAAATTTCTGCAATTTTTCCCCATAAAAAAGATAATTTCTGGAATTTTGTCCCAAAATAAGGGGAATTTCTGTTTTTTGCCCACAAATAAGAAAAATTTCTGCAATTTTGCCCTAAAATAAGGGGAATTTCTGCTTTTTGCCTCTAAATAAGTGGAATTTCTGTCTTTTTCCCCCAAAACAAAGGGAATTTCTGTCATTTTTGCCCCAAAATAAGGAAAATTTCTGACTTATTACCCTGAAATAAGTGAAATTTCTGCAATTTTGCCCCAATATAAGGAAAATTTCTGCGTTTTTGCCCCCAAATAAGGAGAATTTCAGCCTTTTTACCTCAAAATAAGGGGAATTTCTGAATTTCGGCACAAAATATTAGGAATTTCTGCCTTTTTGCCCCAAAATAAAAAAAAATTTCTGCCTTTTTTCCCTGAAATAAGTGAAATTTCTGCAATTTTGCCCTATAATAAGTAAAATTTCTGCAATTTTGCCCCAAAATAAGGGAAATTTCTAGAATTTTTACCCAAAATAAGTGGAATTTCTGAGTTTTTTTCCAAAAAAAGAAGAATTTCTGCCTTTTTGCCCCACAATTAGTGAAATTTCTGCAATTTTGCCCTAAAATAAGGGAAATTTCTGCAATTTTTCCCCATAATAAGATAAATTTCTGCAATTTTGCTTCAAAATAAGGGGAATTTCTATTTTTTGCCCCAAAATCAGGGAAATTTCTGCAATTTTGCCCCAAAATAAGGGGAATTTCTGCCTTTTGCCCCAAAATATGGGGAATTTCTGCCTTTTTGTCCAAAAATAACAATGCATATCTTTTTGCCATAAAAAGGGGAAATTTCTTCATTTTTGCTCCAAAATAAGGGGAACTTTTGCCTTTTTGCTTCTAAATAAGTGGAATTTCTCCTTTTTTCCAACAAAACAAAGAAAATTTCTGTCTGTTTTGCCCCAAAATAAGGAAAATTTCTGACTTATTACCCTGAAATAAGTGAAATTTCTGCAAATTTGCCCCAAAAATAGGGAAATTTCTGCCTTTTGCACAAAAATAAAAGGAATTTCAGCATTTTACCTCAAAATAAGGGAAATTTCTGAATTTTGCACCAAAATATGGAGAATTTCTACCTTTTTGCAGCAAAATAAGAAAAATTTCTGCTGTTTTTCCCTGAAATAAGTGAAGTTTCTGCAATTTTGCCCCAAAATATGGAAAATTTCTGCATTTTTGCCCAACAATTAGGGGAATTTCTGCAATTTTGCTCCAAAATACAGGGAATTTCTGCCTTTTTGCCTGAAAATAAGGGGAATGCATACCTTTTTGCCATAAAAAAGGGAAATTTTTTCATTTTTGCCCCAAATTAAGAGAAATTTCTGCTTTTTTGCCCTGAAATATGTGAAATTTCTGCAATTTTAGCCCAAAATAAGGTGAATTTCTGCCTTTTTGCCTCAAAATAATGGGAATTTCTGCATTTTTGCTCCAAAATAAGAAAAATTTTTGCTTTTTTTCTCTGAAATAAGTGAAATTTCTGCATTTTTGCCCTTAAATAAAAGAAATTTCTGCAATTTTTCCTTATAATATAGGAAATTTCTGGAATTTTGCCTTAAAATAAGGGGAATTTCTGGTTTTTTGCACCTAAATAAGGGAAATTTCTGCAATTTTACCCTAAATTAAAAGGAATTTCTGCTTTTTTGCCTCTAAATAAGTGGAATTTCTGTCTTTTTCTCCCAAAACAAAGGGAATTTCTATCATTATTGCCCCAAAATAAGGAAAATTTCTGACTTATTACCCTGAAATAAGTGAAATTTCTGCAATTTTGCCCCAATATAAGGGAAATTTCTGCTTTTTTGCCCCCAAATAAGGTGAATTTCAGCCTTTTTACCTCAAAATAAGGGGAATTTCTGAATTTTTGCACAAAATATTAAAAATTTCTGCATTTTTGCCCCAAAATAAGGACAATTTCTGCCTTTTTTCCCTGAAATAAGTGAAATTTCTGCAATTTTGCCCCAAAATAAGTAAAATTTCTGCAATTTTGCCCCAAAATAAGGGAAATTTCTGGAATTTTGCCCCAAAATAAGTGGAATTTCTGAGTTTTGCCCCAAAATAAGGAGAATTTCTGCCTTTTTGCCCACAATTAGTGAAATTTCTTCAATTTTGCCCTAAAATAAGAGAAATTTCTGCAATTTTTCCCCATAATAAGGGAAATTTCTGCAATTATGCTTCAAAATAAGGGGAATTTCTGTTTTTTGCCCCACAATTAGGGAAATTTCTGCAATTTTGCTCCGAAATAAAAGGAATTTCTGCCTTTTGTCCTAAGATATGGGGAATTTCAGTCTTTTTGTCCGAAAATAAGAAGAAAGCATACCTTTTTGCCATAAAAAAGGGAAATTTCTTCATTTTTTCTCCAAAATAAGGGGAACTTTTGCCTTTTTGCCTCTAAATAAGTGGAATTTCTGTCTTTTTCCCCCAAAACAAAGGGAATTTCTGTCTTTTTTGCACCAAAATAAGAAAAATTTCTGACTTTTTACCCTGAAATAAGTGAAATTTCTGCAAATTTGCCCCAAAATAAGGGAAAATTCTGCCTTTTTGTTTCCAAATATGGGGAATTTCAGCCTTTTTACCTCAAAATAAGGGAAATTTCTGCATTTTTGCAACAAAATATTAGGAATTTCTGCATTTTTGCCACAAAATATTAGGAATTTCTGCTTTTGCCCCAAAATAAGGAAAATTTCTGCTTTTTTTACCTGAAATAAGTAAAATTTCTGAAATTTTGCCCCAAAATAAGTGAAATTTCTGCAATTTTGCCCCAAAATAAGTGAAATTTCTGCAATTTTGCCCCAAAATAAGGGAAATTTCTGGAATTTTGCTTCAAAATAAGTGGAATTTCTGAGTTTTGCCACAAAATAAGGAGAATTTCTGCCTTTTTGCCCCACAATTAGGGGAATTTCTGCAATTTTGCTCCAAAATACTGGGAATTTCTGCCTTTTTGCCTGAAAATAAGGGGAATGCATACCTTTTTGCCATAAAAAAGGGAAATTTTTTCATTTTTGCCCCAAATTAAGGGAAATTTCTGCCTTTTTGCCCTGAAATATGTGAAATTTTTGCAATTTTAGCCCAAAATAAGGTGAATTTCTACCTTTTTGCCCCAAAATAATGGGAATTTCTGCCTTTTTGCTCCAAAATAAGAAAAATTTTTGCTTTTTTTCTCTGAAATAAGTGAAATTTTTGCATTTTTGCCCTTAAATAAAAGAAATTTCTGCAATTTTTCCTTATAATATAGGAAATAACTGGAATTTTGCCTTAAAATAAGGGGAATTTCTTTTTTTTGCCCCACAATTAGGGGAATTTCTGCAATTTTGCTCCAAAATACAGGGAATTTCTGTCTTTTTGCCTGAAAATAAGGGGAATGCATACCTTTGTGCCATAAAAAAGGGAAATTTCTTCATTTTTGCCCCAAATTAAGGGAAATTTCTGCTTTTTGCCCTGAAATATGTGAAATTTCTGCAATTTTAGCCCAAAATAAAGTGAATTTCTGCCTTTTTGCCCCATAATAAGAAAAATTTTTGCTTTTTTTCTCTGAAATAAGTGAAATTTCTGCAATTTTGCCCTGAAATAAAAGAAATTTCTGCAATTTTTCCCCATAATAAAGGAAATTTCTGAAATTTTGCCCCAAAATAAGAAGAATTTCTGTTTTTTTGCCCCCAAATAAGGGAAATGTCTGCAATTTTGCCCTAAAATAAGGGGAATTTCTGCTTTTTTGCCTCTAAATAAGTGAAATTTCTGTCTTTTTCCCCCAAAACAAAGGGAATTTCTGTCATTTTTGCCCAAAAATAAAGAAAATTTCTGACTTATTACCCTGAAATACGTGAAATTTCTGCAAATTTGCACCAAAATAAGGGAAAATTCTGCCTTTTTGCCCCCAAATATGGGGAATTTCAGCCTTTTTACCTCAAAATAAGGGAAATTTCTTCATTTTTGCCACAAAATATTAGAAATTTCTTCATTTTTGCCACAAAATATTAGGAATTTCTGCGTATTTGCCCCAAAATAAGGAAAATTTCTGCTTTTTTTCCCTGAAATATAAAATTTCTGCAATTTTGACTTAAAATAAGTGGAATTTCTGAGTTTTGCCCCAAAATAAGGAGAATTTCTGCCTTTTTGCCCACAATTAGTGAAATTTCTGCAATTTTGCCCTAAAATAAGAGAAATTGCTGCAATTTTTCCCAATAATAAAAGAAATTTCTGCAATTTTGCTTCAAAATAAAAGGAATTTCTGCCTTTTGTCCTAAAATATGGGGAATTTCTGCCTTTTTGTCCGAAAATAAGAAGAATGCATACCTTTTTGCCATAAAAAAGGGAAATTTCTTTATTTTTGATCCAAAATAAGGGGAACTTTTGCTTTTTGCCTCTAAATAAGTGGAATTTCTGTCTTTTTCCCCCAAAATAAAGGGAATTTCTGTCTTTTTTGCACCAAAATAAGGAAAATTTCTGACTTTTTACCCTGAAATAAGTGAAATTTCTGCAAATTTGCCCCAAAATAAGGGAAATTTCTGCCTTTTTGCCTCCAAATATGGGGAATTTCAGCCTTTTTACCTCAAAATGAAAAAAAATTCTGCATTTTTGCAACAAAATATTAGGAATTTCTGCATTTTTGCTACAAAATATTAGGAACTTTTGCCTTTTAGCCCCAAAATAAGGAAAATTTCTGCCTTTTTTTCCCTGAAATAAGTGAAATTTCTGCAATTTTGCCCCAAAATATGTGAAATTTCTGCAATTTTGCCCCAAAATAAGGGAAATTTGTGGAATTTTGCCCCAAAATAAGTGGAATTTCTGAGTTTTGCCCCAAAATAAGGGGAATTTCTGCCTTTTTGCCCCACAATTAGGGGAATTTCTGCAATTTTGCTCCAAAATACGGGGAATTTCTGCCTTTTTGCCCGAAAATAAGGAAAATGCATACCTTTTTGCCATAAAAAAGGAAAATTTCTTCAGTTTTGCCCCAAATTAAGGGAAATTTCTGCCTTTTTGCCCTGAAATATGTGAAATTTCTGCAATTTTAGCCCAAAATAAGGTGAATTTCTGCCTTTTTGCCCCAAAATAATGGGAATTTCTGCCTTTTTGCTCCAAAATAAGAAAAATTTTTGCTTTTTTTCTCTGAAATAAGTGAAATTTCTGCAATTTTGCCCTAAAATAAAAGAAATTTCTGCAATTTTTCCCCATAATAAAGGAAATTTCTGGAATTTTGCTCCAAAATAAGAAGAATTTCTGTTTTTTTGCCCCCAAATAAGGGAAATTTCTGCAATTTTGCCCTAAATTAAGGGGAATTTCTGCTTTTTTGCCTCTAAATAAGTGGAATTTGTATCTTTTTCCCCCAAAACAATGGGAATTTCTGTCATTTTTGCCCCAAAATAAGGAAAATTTCTGACTTATTACCCTGAAATAAGTGAAATTTCTGCAATTTTGCCCCAATATAAAGGAAATTTCTGCCTTTTTGCCCCCAAATAAGGTGAATTTCAGACTTTTTACCTCAAAATAAGGCGAATTTCTGAATTTTGGCACAAAATATTAGGAATTTCTGAATTTTTGCCTTAAAATAAGGACAATTTCTGCCTTTTTTCCCTGAAATAAGTGAAATTTCTGCAATTTTGCCCCAAAATAAGTAAAATTTCTGAAATTTTGCCCCAACATAAGGAAAATTTCTGGAATTTTGGCCCAATATAAGTGGAATTTCTGAGTTTTGCCCCAAAATAAGGAGAATTTCTGCCTTTTTGCCCACAATTAGTGAAATTTCTGCAATTTTGCCCTAAAATAAGAGAAATTTCTGCAATTTTTCCCCATAATGAGGGAAATTTCTGAAATTTTGCTTCAAAATAAGGGGAATTTCTGTTTTTTGCCCCAAAATTAGGGAAATTTCTGCAATTTTGCTCCAAAATAAAAGGAATTTCTGCCTTTTGTCCTAAAATATGGGGAATTTTTGCCTTTTTGTCCGAAAATAAGAAGAATGCATACCTTTTTGCCATAAAAAGAAGAAATTTCTTCATTTTTGCTCCAAAATGAGGGGAACTTTTGCTTTTTGCCTCTAAATAATTGGAATTTCTTTCCTTTTCCCCCAAAACAAAGGGAATTTCTGTCTTTTTTGCTCCAAAATAAGGAAAATTTCTGACTTTTTACCCTGAAATAAGTGAAATTTCTGCAAATTTGCCCCAAAATAAGGGAAATTTCTGCCTTTTTGCCCCCAAATATGGAAAATTTCAGCCTTTTTACCTCAAAATAAGGGAAATTTCTGCATTTTTGCAACAAAATATTAGGAATTTCTGCATTTTTGCCACAAAATATTAGGAATTTCTGCCTTTTTGCCCCAAAATAAGAAAAATTTCTGCTTTTTTTCCCTGAAATAAGTGAAATTTCTGCAATTTTGCCCCAAAATAAGTGAAATTTCTGCAATTTTGCCCCAAAATAAGTGAAATTTCTGCAATTTTGCCCCAAAATAAGGGAAATTTCTGGAATTTTGCCCCAAAATAAGTGGAATTTCTGAGTTTAGCCCCAAAATAAGGAGAATTTCTGCCTTTTTGCCCCACAATTAGGGGAATTTCTGTAATTTTGCTCCAAAATACGGGGAATTTCTGCCTTTTTGTCTGAAAATAAGGGGAATGCATATATTTTTGCCATAAAAAAGGGAAATTTCTTCATTTTTGCCCCAAATTAAGGGAAATTTCTGCCTTTTTGCCCTGAAATATGTGAAATTTCTGCAATTTTAGCCCAAAATAAAGTGAATTTCTGCCTTTTTGCCCCAAAATAAGAAAAATTTTTGCTTTTTTTCTCTGAAATAAGTGAAATTTCTGCAATTTTGACCCAAAATAAGGGGAATTTCTTACTTTTTGCTCACGAAAAAGGGAGATTTTCTGTCTTTTTCCCCAAAATAAGGAGAATTTCTGCCTTTTTTGCTCGAAAATTATGAGAATTTCTGCAATTTTGCTTCAAAATATGGGGAATTTCTGCCTTTTAGCCCCAAAATAAAGGGAATTTCTGCATTTTCCCCCAATATTTGGGGAATTTCTGCATTTTACCTCTAAATAAATGGAATTTCTGCATTTTACCTCAAAATAAGAAGAATTTCTGCCTTTTGCCCCAAAATATGGGGAATTTCTGCCTTTTTGTTCCAAAATAAGGAAAATTTCTTCAATTTTGTACCATAATAAAAGAAATTTCTGCTTTTTGCTCCAAAATGAGGGGAATTTCTGCCTTTTGCCCCAAAAAATGGGGAATTTCAGCATTTTACCTCAAAATAAGGGAATTTTAGCCTTTTTGCACCAAAATATGAAGAATTTCTGCCTTTTTGCCCCAAAATAAAGGGAATTTCTGCATTTTTGCACCAATATTAGGGGAATTTCTGCAATTTTGCTCCAAAATACGGGTCATTTCTGCCTTTTTGCCCGAAATTAAGTGGAATTTCTGCCTTTTTGTCCCGAAATAAGTGAAATTTCTTCAATTTTAGCTAAAAATTAGGGATTTCATCTTTTTGCCCCAAAATAAGAAAAATTTCTGCCATTTTGCCTTGAAATATTTGAAATTTCTGCAATTTTACCCCAAAATAAGGGGAATTTTGCCTTTTTGCCCCAAAATAAGGAGAATTTCAGCCTTATTACCTCAAAATGAGGGAAATTTCTGCATTTTTGCCACAAAATATAAGGAATTTCTGCATTTTTACCCAAAAATAAGGAAAATTTCTGCAATTTTGCCCCAAAATAAGGGGAATTTCTCTCTTTTGCCCCAAAATAAAAAAAATTTCAGCCTTTTTACCTGAAAATAAGTGAAATTTCTGCAATTTTGCCCCAAATAAAAAAAATTTCTGCAATTTTGCCCCAAAATAAGGTAAATTCCTGCAATTTTGCCCCAAAATAAAAAAAATTTCTGCCTTTTTGACCCCAAATAAGGGAACTTTCAGCCTTTTTACCTCAAAATAAGGGAAATTTCTGCATTTTTGCCACAAAATATTAGGAATGTCTGACTTTTTGCCCCAAAATAAGGAAAATTTCTGCCATTTTTCCCTGAAATAAGTGAAATTTCTGCAATTTTGCCCCAAAATAAGTGAAATTTCTGCAAATTTTGCCCAAAAATAAAAGAAATTTCTGGAATTTTGCCCCAAAATAAGTGAAATTTCTGAGTTTTGCCCTAAAATAAGGAGAATTTCTGTCTTTTTGCCCCAACATATAGAGAATTTCTGCCTTTTTGGCCCACAATTAGGGGAATTTCTGCAATTTTGCTCCAAAATACGGGGATTTTCTGCATTTTTGCATAAAAATAAGGGGAATGCATACATTTTTGCCATAAAAAAGAGAAATTTCTTTATTTTTGCTCCCAAATAAGGGGAATTTCTGCCTTATTGCCTCTAAATAAGTGGA
This sequence comes from Micromys minutus, assembly GCF_963924665.1. Taxonomy (NCBI): domain Eukaryota; kingdom Metazoa; phylum Chordata; class Mammalia; order Rodentia; family Muridae; genus Micromys; species Micromys minutus. Next base: position 539,408 of record NW_027667604.1, read on the forward strand.
ATTTCTGTCTTTTTCCCCCAAAACAAAGGGAATTTCTGTCTTTTTTGCCCCAAAATAAAGAAAATTTCTGACTTATTACCCTGAAATAAGTGAAATTTCTGCAATTTTGCCCCAAAATAGGGGAAATTTCTGCCTTTTTGCCCTGAAATATGTGAAATTTCTGCAATTTTAGCCCAAAATAAGGTGAATTTCTGCCTTTTTGCCCCTAAATAATGGGAATTTCTGCCTTTTTGCCCCAAAATAAGAAAAATTTTTGCTTTTTTTCTCTGAAATAAGTGAAATTTCTGCAATTTTGCCCTAAAATAAGGGAAATTTCTGCAATTTTTCTTCATAATAAGGGAAATTTCTGCAATTTTACCCCAAAATAAGGGGAATTTCTGTTTTTTGCCCCCAAATAAAAGAAATTTCTGCAATTTTACCCTATAATAAGGGGAATTTCTGCCTTTTGCCCCAAAATAAGGAGAATTTCTTCCTTTTTGCCCCAAAATAAAGAAAATTACTGTATTTTTTACCCCAAATTAGGTGAATTTCTGCAATTTTGCTCCAAAATACGGGGATTTTCTGCCTGTTTCGCCGAAAATAACGCGAATTTCTGCCATTTTGCCACAAAATAAGTGAAATTTCTGCAGTTTTACCCCAAAATACAAGGAATTTCTACCTTTTTGCCCCAAAATTAGGGGAATTTCTGCAAATTTGCTCCAAAATACAAGGAATTTCTCCCTTTAAGCCCGAAAATAAAGGGAATGTATACCTTTTTGCCATAAAAAAGGGAAATTTCTTTATTTTTGCCCCAAAATAAAAGGATTTTCCGCCTTTTTGACTCAAAATAAGTGCAATTTCTGCCTTTTCCTTAAAAATAAACGAAATTTCTGTCTTTTTACCACAAAATAGGGGGAATTTCTGACATTTTGCCCAAAAATAAGAGAAATTTCAGCCTTTTTACCTCAAAATAAGGGGAATTTCTGCCTTTTTGCCTCAAAATAAGGGGAATTTCTGCCTTTCTGCCCCAAAATATGGGGAATTTCTGCCTTTTTGCCCCAAAATAAGAATAATTTCTGCAATTTTGTACCAAAATAAAAGAAATTTCTGCCTTTTTGCCCCAGAATAAGAAAATTTCTGCCTTTTTTCTGAAATAAGTGAAATTTCTGCAATTTTTCCTCAAAATAAGGGAAATTTCTGAAATTTTGCCCAAATGTAAAGGAAATTTCTGCAATTTTGCCCCAAAATAAAAGGAATTTTTTACTTTTTGCCCGAAAATTATGAGAATTTCTGCAATTTTGCTTCAAAATACAGGGAATTTCTGCCTTTTAGCCCCAAAATAAAGGGAATATCTGCATTTTCCCCCAATATTTGGGGAATTTCTGCATTTTACCTCTAAATAAGGAAAATTTCTGCATTTTACTAAAAATAAGAAGAATTTCTGCCTTTTGCCCCAAAATATGAGGAATTTCTGCCTTTTTGTTCCAAAATAAGGAAAATTTCTTCAATTTTGTACCATAATAAAAGAAATTTCTGCTTTTTGCCCCAAAACAAGGGGAATTTCTGACTTTTTACCCTGAAATAAATGAAATTTCTGCAATTTTGCCCGAAAATAAGGGAAATTTGAGCCTTTTTTCCCCAAAATATAGGCAATTTCTGCGTTTTGCCCCAAAATATGGGGAATTTCAGGATTTTACCTCAAAATAAGGGGAATTTCAGCCTTTTTGCACCAAAATATGGAGAATTTCTGCCTTTTTGCCCCAAAATAAAGGGAATTTCTGCATTTTTGCACCAATATTAGGGGAATTTCTCCCATTTTGCTCCAAAATACGGGTTATTTTTGCCCGAAATTAAGTGGAATTTCTGCCTTTTTGTCCCAAAATAAGTGAAATTTCTTCAATTTTAGCCAAAAATTATGGATTTCATATTTTTGCCCCAAAATAAAAAAAATTTCCACCATTTTGCCCAGAAATATTTGAAATTTCTGCAATTTTACCCCAAAAATTAGGGGAATTTCTGCCTTTTTGCCCCAAAATAAGGGGAATTTCAGCCTTATTACCTCAAAATGAGGGAAATTTCTGCCTTTTTGCCCCAAAATATAAGGAATTTCTGTCTTTTTGCCCCAAAATAAGGAAAATTTCTGCAATTTTGCCCCAAAATAAGAGGAATTTCTCTCTTTTTGCCCCAAAATAAAAGAAATTTCAGCCTTTTTACCTGAAAATAAGTGAAATTTCTGCAATTTTTCCCCAAATAAAGGAAATTTCTGCAATTTTGCCCAAAAATAAGGTAAATTCCTGAAATTTTGCCTGAAAATAAAAAAAATTTCTGCCTTTTTGCCCCCAAATAAGAGAAATTTCAGCCTTTTTACCTCAAAATAAAAGGAATTTCTGCATTTTTACCAAAAATATTAGGAATTTCTGACTTTTTGCCCCAAAATAAGGAAAATTTCTGCCTTTTTTTCTGAAATAAGTGAAATTTCTGCAATTTTGCCCCAAAATAAAATAACTTTCTGGAATTTTGCCCCAAACTAAGTGTAATTTCTGACTTTTGCCCTAAAATAAGGAGAATTTCTGTCTTTTTGCCCCAACATATAGAGAATTTCTGCCTTTTTGCCACACAATTAGGGGAATTGCTACAATTTTGCTCCAAAATACGAGGAATTTCTGCCTTTTTGCCCAAAAATAAGGGGAATGCATACCTTTTTGCCCTAAAAATGGGAAATTACTTCATTTTTGCTCCAAAATAAGGGGAATTTCTGCCTTTTTGCCTCTAAATAAGTGGAATTTCTGTCTTTTTCCCCCAAACAAAGGGAATTTCTGTCTTTTTTGCCCCAAAATAAGGAAAATTTCTGACTTATTACCCTGAAATAAGTGAAATTTTTGCAATTTTGCCCCAAAATAAGGGAAATTTCTGCCTTTTTGCCCTGAAATATGTGAAATTTCTGCAATTTTAGCCCAAAATAAGGTGAAGTTCTGCCTTTTTGCCCCAAAATAATGGGAATTTCTGTCTTTTGCCCCAATATAAGAAAAATTTTTGCTTTTTTTCTCTGAAATAAGTAAAATTTCTGCAATTTTGCCCTAAAATAAGGGAAATTTCTGCAATTTTTTCCCATAATAAGGAAAATTTCTGCAATTTTGCCCCAAAATAAGGGAAATTTCTGTTTTTTGCCCCAAATAAAAGAAATTTCTGCAATATTGCCCTAAAATAAGGGGAATTTCTGCCTTTTACCCTAAAATAAGAAGAATTTCTGCCTTTTTAACCCAAAATTAAGAAAATTACTGTATTTTTTACCCCAAAATTAGGTGAATTTCTTCAATTTTGCTCCAAAATATGGGGATTTTCTGCTTTTTCACCGAAAATAAGGGGAATTTTTGCCAATTTGCTGCAAAATAAGTGAAATTTCTGAAGTTTTACCCCAAAATACGGGGAATTTCTGCATTTTTGACCCAAAATTAGAAGAATTTCTGCAATTTTGCTCCAAAATATGGGGAATTTCTGCCTTTTTGCCTGAAAATAAACGGAATGTATACCTTTTTGCCATAATAAAGGGAAATTTCTTTATTTTTGCTTTAAAATAAGGGCATTTTCCGCCTTTTTGACTCAAAATAAGTGCAATTTCTGCCTTTTCTCCAAAAATAAACAAAATTTCTGTCTTTTTGCCTCAAAATAAGGGGAATTTCTGACTTTTTGCCCAAAAATAAGGGAAATTTCAGCCTTTTTACCTCAAAATAAAGGGAATTTCTGACTTTTTGCCACAAAATATGGGGAATTTCTGCCTTTTTGCCCCAAAATAAGAAAAATTTCTGCAATTTTGTACCAAAATAAAAGAAATTTCTGCCTTTTTGCCCCAAAATATAAAAATTTCTATTTTTTTTCTGAAATAAGTAAATTTCTGCAATTTTGCCCCAAACTAAGGGAAATTTCTGCAATTTTGCCCAAATGTAAAGGAAATTTCTGCAATTTTGCCCCAAAATAAGGGAAATTTCTGACTTTTTGCTCCCGAAGAAAGATTTTCTGTCTTTTTGCCCCAAAATAAGGAGAATTTCTGCCTTTTTGCCCGAAAATTATGAGAATTTCTGCAATTTTGCTTCAAAATATGGGGATTTTCTGCCTTTTAGCCCCAAAATAAAGGGAATTTCTGCATTTTTCCCCAATATTTGGGGAATATCTGCATTTTACCTCAAAATAAGAAGAATTTCTTCCTTTTGCCCCAAAATATGGGGAATTTCTGCCTTTTTTCCAAATAAGGAATATTTCTTCAATTTTGTACCATAATAAAAGAAATTTCTGCTTTTTGCCCCAAAATATGGGGAATTGCTGACTTTTTGCCCTGAAATAAATGAAATTTCTGCAATTTTGCCCGAAAATAAAGGAAATTTGTGCCTTTTTGCCCCCAAATGAGGGGAATTTCTGCCTTTTGCCCCAAAATATGGGGAATTTCAGGATTTTACCTCAAAATAAGGGGAATTTCAGCCTTTTTGCACCAAAATATGAAGAATTTCTGCCTTTTTGCCCCAAAATAAAGGGAATTTCTGCATTTTTGCACCAATATTAGGGGAATTTCTGCCATTTTGCACCAAAATACGGGTCATTTCTGACTTTTTGCCCGAAATTAAGTGGAATTTCTGCCTTTTTGTCCCGAAATAAGTGAAATTTCTTCAATTTTAGCCAAAAATTAGAAATTTCATTTTTCACCCCAAAATAAGGGAAATTTCTGCCATTTTGCCCTGAAATATTTGAAATTTCTTCAATTTTACCCCAAAATAAGGGGAATTTCTGCCTTTTAGCCCCAAAATAAGGGGAATTTCAGCCTTATTACCTCAAAATAAGGGAAATTTCTGCCTTTTGCCCGAAAATATAAAAAATTTCTGCCTTTTTGCCCCAAAATAAGGAAAATTTCTGCAATTTTGCCAAAATAATGGAATTTCTCTCTTTTTGCCCCAAAATAAAAGAAATTTCAGGCTTTTTACCTGAAAATAAGTGAAATTTCTGCAATTTTGCCCCAAATAAAGGAAATTTCTGCAATTTTGCCCAAAAATAAGGTAAATTCCTGCAATTTTGCCCCAAAATAAAAAAAATTTCTGCCTTTTTGCCCCCAAATAAAGGAAATTTCAGCCTTTTTACCTCAAAATAAAGGGAATTTCTGCATTTTTGCCACAAAATATTAGGAATTTCTGAGTTTTTGCCAAAAATAAGAAAAATTTCTGCCTTTTTTCCCTGAAATAAGTGAAATTTCTGCAATTTTGCCACAAAATAAGTGAAATTTCTGCAATTTTGCCCCAAAATAAAATGAATTTCTGGAATTTTGTCCCAAAATAAGTGGAATTTCTGACTTTTGCCCTAAAATAAGGAGAATTTCTGTCTTTTTGCCCCAACATATAGAGAATTTCTGCATTTTTGCCCCACAATTAGGGGAATTTCTGCAATTTTGCTCCAAAATACGGGGAATTTCTGCCTTTTTGCCCAAAAATAAAAGGAATGCATACCTTTTTGCAATAAAAATGGGAAATTTCTTCATTTTTGCTCCAAAATAAGGGGAATTTCTCTATTTTTGCCTCTAAATAAGTGGAATTTCTGTCTTTTTCCCCAAAAACAAAGGGAATTTCTGTCTATTTTGCCCCAAAATATAGAAAATTTCTGATTTATTACCCTGAAATAAGTGAAATTTTTGCAATTTTGCCCCAAAATAAGGGAAATTTCTGCCTTTTTGCCCTGAAATATGTGAAATTTCTGCAATTTTAGCCCAAAATAAGGTGAATTTCTGCCTTTTTGCCCCAAAATAATGGGAATTTCTGCCTTTTTGCCCCAATATAAAAAAATTTTTGCTTTTTTTCTCTGAAATAGGTAAATTTTCTGCCATTTTGCCCTAAAATAAGGAAAATTTCTGCAATTTTTCCCCATAATAAGGGAAATTTCTGCAATTTTGCCCCAAAATAAGGGAAATTTCTGTATTTTGCCCCCAAATAAAAGAAATTTCTGCAATTTTCCCCTAAAATAAGGGGAATTTCTGCATTTTACCCCGAAATAAGAAGAATTTCTGCCTTTTTAACCCAAAATAAAGAAAATTACTGTAATTTTTACCCCAAAATTAGGTGAATTTCTGCAATTTTGCTCCAAAATACGGGGATTTTCTGCTTTTTCGCCGAAAATAAGGGGAATTTCTGCCATTTTGCCACAAAATAAGTGAAATTTCAGCAGTTTTACCCCAAAATACGGGGAATTTCTGCATTTTTGCCCCAAAATTAGGGGAATTTCTGCAATTTTGCTCCAAAATACGGGGAATTTCTGCCTTTTTGCCTGATAATAAAGGGAATGTATACCTTTTTGCCATAAAAAAGGGAAATTTCTTTATTTTTGCTCCAAAATAAGGGGATTTTCCGCCATTTTGACTCAAAATAAGTGCAATTTCTGCCTTTTCCCCAAAAATGAACGAAATTTCTGTTTTTTGCCTCAAAATAAGGGAAATTTCTGACTTTTTGCCCGAAAATAAGGGAAATTTCAGCCTTTTTACCTCAAAATAAGGGGAATTTCTGCCTTTTTGCCCCAAAATATGGGGAATTTCTGCCTTTTTGCCCCAAAATAAGAAAAATTTCTGCAATTTTGTACCAAAATAAAAGAAATTTCTGCCTTTTTGCCCCAAAATAAGAAAATTTCTGCCTTTTTTCTGAAATAAGTGAAATTTCTGCAATTTTGCCCCAAAATAAGGGAAATTTCTGCAATTTTGCCCAAATGTAAAGGAAATTTCTGCAATTTTGCCCCAAAATAAAAGGAATTTCTGACTTTTTGCTCCCGAAAAAAGGAGATTTTCTGTCTTTTGCCCCAAAATAAAGAGAATTTCTGCCTTTTTGCCCGAAAATTATGAGAATTTCTGCAATTTTGCTTCAAAATACGGGGAATTTCTGCCTTTTAGCCCCAAAATAAGGGTATTTTCTGCCTTTTGCCCCAAAATATGGGTAATTTCAGCATTTTACCTCAAAATAAGGGGAATTTCAGCCTTTTTGCACCAAAATATAGAGAATTTCTGCCTTTTTGCCCAAAAATAAAGGGAATTTCTGCATTTTTGCACCAATATTAGGGGAATTTCTGCAATTTTGCTCCAAAATACGGGTCATTTCTGCCTTTTTGTCCCGAAATAAGTGAAATTTCTTCAATTTTAGCCAAAAATTAGGGATTTCATCTTTTTGCCCCAAAATAAGAAAAATTTCTGCTATTTTCCCCTGAAATATTTGAAATTTCTGCAATTTTACCCCAAAATAAGGGGAATTTCTGCCTTTTTGCCCCAAAATAAGGGGAATTTCAGCCTTATTACCTCAAAATAGGGGAAATTTCTGCTTTTTGCCACAAAATATAAGGAATTTCTGACTTTTTACCCTGAAATAAATGAAATTTCTGCAATTTTGCCCGAAAATAAGGGAAATTTGTGCCTTTTTGCCTCAAAATGAGGGGAATTTCTGCCTTTTGCCCCAAAATATAGGGAATTTCAGCATTTTACCCCAAAATAAGGTGAATTTCTTCCTTTTTGCCCCAAAATAATGGGAATTTCTGCCTTTTTGCCCCAAAATAAGAAAAATTTTTGCTTTTTTTCTCTGAAATAAGTGAAATTTCTGCAATTTTGCCCTAAAATAAGGGAAATTTCGGCAATTTTTCCCCATAATAAGGGAAATTTCTGCAATTTTTCTTCAAAATAAAAGGAATTTCTGTTTTTGCCCCCAAATAAGGGAAATTTCTGCAATTTTGCCCTAAAATAAGGGGAATTTCTGCCTTTTGCCCCAAAATAAGGAGAATTTCTGCCTTTTTGTCACAAAATAAAGAAAATTACTGTATTTTTTACCCCAAAATTAGGTGAATTTCTGCAATTTTGCTCCAAAATACGGAGACTTAGTGCCATATTCGCCGAGAATAAGGGAAATTTCTGCCATTTTGCCGCGAAATTACTGAAATTTCTGCAGTTTTAACCCAAAATAAGGGGAATTTCTGCCTTTTGCCCCAAAATAAGGAGAATTTCTGCCTTTTTGTCACAAAATAAAGAAAATTACTGTAGTTTTTACCCCAAAATTAGGTGAATTTCTGCAGTTTTGCTCCAAAATACGGAGACTTAGTGGCATATTCGCCGAGAATAAGGGAAATTTCTGCCATTTTGCCGCGAAATTACTGAAATTTCTGCAGTTTTAACCCAAAATAAGGGGAATTTCTGCCTTTTTGCCCCAAAATTAGGGGAATTTCTGCAATTTTGCTCCAAAATACGGGGAATTTCTGCCTTTTTGCCTGATAATAAAGGGAATGTATACCTTTTTGCCATAAAAAAGGGAAATTTCTTTATTTTTGCTCCAAAATAAGGGGATTTTCTGCCATTTTGACTCAAAATAAGTGCAATTTCTGCCTTTTCCCCAAAAATGAACGAAATTTCTGTTTTTTGCCTCAAAATAAGGGAAATTTCTGACTTTTTGCCCGAAAATAAGGGAAACTTCAGCCTTTTTACCTCAAAATAAGGGGAATTTCTGCCTTTTTGCCCCAAAATATGGGGAATTTCTGCCTTTTTGCCCCAAAATAAGAAAAATTTCTGCAATTTTGTACCAAAATAAAAGAAATTTCTGCCTTTTTGCCCCAAAATAAGAAAATTTCTGCCTTTTTTCTGAAATAAGTGAAATTTCTGCAATTTTGCCCCAAAATAAGGGAAATTTCTGCAATTTTGCCCAAATGTAAAGGAAATTTCTGCAATTTTGCCCCAAAATAAAAGGAATTTCTGACTTTTTGCTCCCGAAAAAAGGAGATTTTCTGTCTTTTTGCCCCAAAATAAAGAGAATTTCTGCCTTTTTGCCCGAAAATTATGAGAATTTCTGCAATTTTGCTTCAAAATACGGGGAATTTCTGCCTTTTAGCCCCAAAATAAGGGTATTTTCTGCCTTTTGCCCCAAAATATGGGTAATTTCAGCATTTTACCTCAAAATAAGGGGAATTTCAGCCTTTTTGCACCAAAATATAGAGAATTTCTGCCTTTTTGCCCAAAAATAAAGGGAATTTCTGCATTTTTGCACCAATATTAGGGGAATTTCTGCAATTTTGCTCCAAAATACGGGTCATTTCTGCCTTTTTGTCCCGAAATAAGTGAAATTTCTTCAATTTTAGCCAAAAATTAGGGATTTCATCTTTTTGCCCCAAAATAAGGAAAATTTCTGCTATTTTCCCCTGAAATATTTGAAATTTCTGCAATTTTACCCCAAAATAAGGGGAATTTCTGCCTTTTTGCCCCAAAATAAGGGGAATTTCAGCCTTATTACCTCAAAATAGGGGAAATTTCTGCTTTTTGCCACAAAATATAAGGAATTTCTGACTTTTTACCCTGAAATAAATGAAATTTCTGCAATTTTGCCCGAAAATAAGGGCAATTTGTGCCTTTTTGCCTCAAAATGAGGGGAATTTCTGCCTTTTGCCCCAAAATATAGGGAATTTCAGCATTTTACCCCAAAATAAGGTGAATTTCTTCCTTTTTGCCCCAAAATAATGGGAATTTCTGCCTTTTTGCCCCAAAATAAGAAAAATTTTTGCTTTTTTTCTCTGAAATAAGTGAAATTTCTGCAATTTTGCCCTAAAATAAGGGAAATTTCTGCAATTTTTCCCCATAATAAGGGAAATTTCTGCAATTTTTCTTCAAAATAAAAGGAATTTCTGTTTTTGCCCCCAAATAAGGGAAATTTCTGCAATTTTGCCCTAAAATAAGGGGAATTTCTGCCTTTTGCCCCAAAATAAGGAGAATTTCTGCCTTTTTGTCACAAAATAAAGAAAATTACTGTATTTTTTACCCCAAAATTAGGTGAATTTCTGCAATTTTGCTCCAAAATACGGAGACTTAGTGCCATATTCGCCGAGAATAAGGGAAATTTCTGCCATTTTGCCGCGAAATTACTGAAATTTCTGCAGTTTTAACCCAAAATAAGGGGAATTTCTGCCTTTTGCCCCAAAATAAGGAGAATTTCTGCCTTTTTGTCACAAAATAAAGAAAATTACTGTACTTTTTACCCCAAAATTAGGTAAATTTCTGCAGTTTTGCTCCAAAATACGGAGACTTAGTGGCATATTCGCCGAGAATAAGGGAAATTTCTGCCATTTTGCCGCGAAATTACTGAAATTTCTGCAGTTTTAACCCAAAATAAGGGGAATTTCTGCCTTTTTGCCCCAAAATTAGGGGAATTTCTGCAATTTTGCTCCAAAATACGGGGAATTTCTGCCTTTTTGCACGAAAATAAAGGGAATGTATAGCTTTTTCCATAAAAAAGAGAAATTTCTTTATTTTTGCCCCAAAATAAGGGGATTTTCGCCTTTTTAACTCAAAATGAGTGCAATTTCTGCCTTTTCCCCAAAAATAAACCAAATTTCTGTCTTTTTGCCCCAATATAAGATGAATTTCTGACTTTTTGTCCGAAAATAAGGGGAATTTCAGCCTTTTTACCTCAAAATAAAGGGAATTTCTGCCTTTTTGCCCCTAAATATGGGGAATTTCTGCCTTTTTCCCCAAAATAAGAAAAATTTCTGCAATTTCGTACCAAAATAAAAGAAATTTCTGCCTTTTTGCCCCAAAATAAGAAAATTTCTGCATTTTTTCTGAAATAAGTGAAATTTCTGCAATTTTGCCCCAAAATAAGGGAAATTTCTGCAATTTTGCCCCAAAGTAAAATAAATTTCTGGAATTTTGTCCCAAAATAAGTGGAATTTCTGACTTTTGCCCTAAAATAAAGAGAATTTCTGTCTTTTTGCCCCAACATATAGAGAATTTCTGCATTTTTGCCCCACAATTAAGGGAATTTCTGCAATTTTGCTCCAAAATACGGGGAATTTCTGCCTTTTTGCCCAAAAATAAAAGGAATGCATACCTTTTTGCAATAAAAATGGGAAATTTCTTCATTTTTGCTCCAAAATAAGGGGAATTTCTCTATTTTTGCCTCTAAATAAGTGGAATTTCTGTCTTTTTCCCCAAAAACAAAGGGAATTTCTGTCTATTTTGCCCCAAAATATAGAAAATTTCTGATTTATTACCCTGAAATAAGTGAAATTTTTGCAATTTTGCCCCAAAATAAGGGAAATTTCTGCCTTTTTGCCCAAATATAAAAAAAATTTTTGCTTTTTTTCTCTGAAATAAGTAAAATTTCTGCAATTTTGCCCTAAAATAAGGAAAATTTCTGCAATTTTTCCCCATAATAAGGGAAATTTCTGCAATTTTGCCCCAAAATAAGGGAAATTTCTGTATTTTGCCCCCAAATAAAAGAAATTTCTGCAATTTTCCCCTAAAATAAGGGGAATTTCTGCATTTTACCCCGAAATAAGAAGAATTTCTGCCTTTTTAACCCAAAATAAAGAAAATTACTGTATTTTTTACCCCAAAATTAGGTGAATTTCTGCAATTTTGCTCCAAAATACGGGGATTTTCTGCTTTTTCGCCGAAAATAAGGGGAATTTCTGCCATTTTGCCACAAAATAAGTGAAATTTCTGCAGTTTTACCCCAAAATACGGGGAATTTCTGCATTTTTGCCCCAAAATTAGGGGAATTTCTGCAATTTTGCTCCAAAATACGGGGAATTTCTGCCTTTTTGCCTGATAATAAAGGGAATGTATACCTTTTTGCCATAAAAAAGGGAAATTTCTTTATTTTTGCTCCAAAATAAGGGGATTTTCCGCCATTTTGACTCAAAATAAGTGCAATTTCTGCCTTTTCCCCAAAAATGAACGAAATTTCTGATTTTTGCCTCAAAATAAGGGAAATTTCTGACTTTTTGCCCGAAAATAAGGGAAATTTCAGCCTTTTTACCTCAAAATAAGGGGAATTTCTGCCTTTTTGCCCCAAAATATGGGTAATTTCTGCCTTTTTGCCCCAAAATAAGAAAAATTTCTGCAATTTTGTACCAAAATAAAAGAAATTTCTGCCTTTTTGCCCCAAAATAAGAAAATTTCTGCCTTTTTTCTGAAATAAGTGAAATTTCTGCAATTTTGCCCCAAAATAAGGGAAATTTCTGCAATTTTGCCCCAATGTAAAGGAAATTTCTGCAATTTTGCCCCAAAATAAAAGGAATTTCTGACTTTTTGCTCCCGAAAAAAGGAGATTTTCTGTCTTTTGCCCCAAAATAAAGAGAATTTCTGCCTTTTTGCCCGAAAATTATGAGAATTTCTGCAATTTTGCTTCAAAATACGGGGAATTTCTGCCTTTTAGCCCCAAAATAAGGGTATTTTCTGCCTTTTGCCCCAAAATATGGGTAATTTCAGCATTTTACCTCAAAATAAGGGGAATTTCAGCCTTTTTGCACCAAAATATAGAGAATTTCTGCCTTTTTGCCCAAAAATAAAGGGAATTTCTGCATTTTTGCACCAATATTAGGGGAATTTCTGCAATTTTGCTCCAAAATACGGGTCATTTCTGCCTTTTTGCCCGAAATTAAGTGGAATTTCTGCCTTTTTGTCCCGAAATAAGTGAAATTTCTTCAATTTTAGCCAAAAATTAGGGATTTCATCTTTTTGCCCCAAAATAAGGAAAATTTCTGCTATTTTCCCCTGAAATATTTGAAATTTCTGCAATTTTACCCGAAAATAAGGGGAATTTCTGCCTTTTTGCCCCAAAATAAGGGGAATTTCAGCCTTATTACCTCAAAATAAGGGAAATTTCTGCTTTTTGCCACAAAATATAAGGAATTTCTGACTTTTTACCCTGAAATAAATGAAATTTCTGCAATTTTGCCCGAAAATAAGGGAAATTTGTGCCTTTTTGCCTCAAAATGAGGGGAATTTCTGCCTTTTGCCCCAAAATATAGGGAATTTCAGCATTTTACCCCAAAATAAGGTGAATTTTTTCCTTTTTGCCCCAAAATAATGGGAATTTCTGCCTTTTTGCCCCAAAATAAGAAAAATTTTTGCTTTTTTTCTCTGAAATAAGTGAAATTTCTGCAATTTTGCCCTAAAATAAGGGAAATTTCTGCAATTTTTCCCCATAATAAGGGAAATTTCTGCAATTTTTCTTCAAAATAAAAGGAATTTCTGTTTTTTGCCCCCAAATAAGGGAAATTTCTGCAATTTTGCCCTAAAATAAGGGGAATTTCTGCCTTTTGCCCCAAAATAAGGAGAATTTCTGCCTTTTTGTCACAAAATAAAGAAAATTACTGTATTTTTTACCCCAAAATTAGGTGAATTTCTGCAATTTTGCTCCAAAATACGGAGACTTAGTGCTATATTCGCCGAGAATAAGGGAAATTTCTGCCATTTTGCCGCGAAATTACTGAAATTTCTGCAGTTTTAACCCAAAATAAGGGGAATTTCTGCCTTTTTGCCCCAAAATTAGGGGAATTTCTGCAATTTTGCTCTAAAATACGGGGAATTTCTGCCTTTTTGCACGAAAATAAAGGGAATGTATAGCTTTTTCCATAAAAAAGAGAAATTTCTTTATTTTTGCCCCAAACTAAGAGGATTTTCCGCCTTTTTAACTCAAAATGAGTGCAATTTCTGCCTTTTCCCCCAAAATAAACCAAATTTCTGTTTTTTGCCCCAATATAAGATGAATTTCTGACTTTTTGTCCGAAAATAAGGGGAATTTCAGCCTTTTTACCTCAAAATAAGGGGAATTTCTGCCTTTTTGCCCCAAAATATGGGGAATTTCTGCCTTTTTGCCCCAAAATAAGAAAAATTTCTGCAATTTTGTACCAAAATAAAAGAAATTTCTGCCTTTTTGCCCCAAAATAAGAAAATTTCTGCCTTTTTTCTGAAATAAGTGAAATTTCTGCAATTTTGCCCCAAAATAAGGGAAATTTCTGCAATTTTGCCCAAATGTAAAGGAAATTTCTGCAATTTTGCCCCAAAATAAAAGGAATTTCTGACTTTTTGCTCCCGAAAAAAGGAGATTTTCTGTCTTTTTGCCCCAAAATAAAGAGAATTTCTGCCTTTTTGCCCGAAAATTATGAGAATTTCTGCAATTTTGCTTCAAAATACGGGGAATTTCTGCCTTTTAGCCCCAAAATAAGGGGATTTTCTGCCTTTTGCCCCAAAATATGGGTAATTTCAGCATTTTACCTCAAAATAAGGGGAATTTCAGCCTTTTTGCACCAAAATATAGAGAATTTCTGCCTTTTTGCCCAAAAATAAAGGGAATTTCTGCATTTTTGCACCAATATTAGGGGAATTTCTGCAATTTTGCTCCAAAATACGGGTCATTTCTGCCTTTTTGCCCGAAATTAAGTGGAATTTCTGCCTTTTTGTCCCGAAATAAGTGAAATTTCTTCAATTTTAGCCAAAAATTAGGGATTTCATCTTTTTGCCCCAAAATAAGGAAAATTTCTGCTATTTTCCCCTGAAATATTTGAAATTTCTGCAATTTTACCCGAAAATAAGGGGAATTTCTGCCTTTTTGCCCCAAAATAAGGGGAATTTCAGCCTTATTACCTCAAAATAAGGGAAATTTCTGCTTTTTGCCACAAAATATAAGGAATTTCTGACTTTTTACCCTGAAATAAATGAAATTTCTGCAATTTTGCCCGAAAATAAGGGAAATTTGTGCCTTTTTGCCTCAAAATGAGGGGAATTTCTGCCTTTTGCCCCAAAATATAGGGAATTTCAGCATTTTACCCCAAAATAAGGTGAATTTTTTCTTTTTTGCCCCAAAATAATGGGAATTTCTGCCTTTTTGCCCCAAAATAAGAAAAATTTTTGCTTTTTTTCTCTGAAATAAGTGAAATTTCTGCAATTTTGCCCTAAAATAAGGGAAATTTCTGCAATTTTTCCCCATAATAAGGGAAATTTCTGCAATTTTTCTTCAAAATAAAAGGAATTTCTGTTTTTTGCCCCCAAATAAGGGAAATTTCTGCAATTTTGCCCTAAAATAAGGGGAATTTCTGCCTTTTGCCCCAAAATAAGGAGAATTTCTGCCTTTTTGTCACAAAATAAAGAAAATTACTGTATTTTTTACCCCAAAATTAGGTGAATTTCTGCAATTTTGCTCCAAAATACGGAGACTTAGTGCTATATTCGCCGAGAATAAGGGAAATTTCTGCCATTTTGCCGCGAAATTACTGAAATTTCTGCAGTTTTAACCCAAAATAAGGGGAATTTCTGCCTTTTTGCCCCAAAATTAGGGGAATTTCTGCAATTTTGCTCTAAAATACGGGGAATTTCTGCCTTTTTGCACGAAAATAAAGGGAATGTATAGCTTTTTCCATAAAAAAGAGAAATTTCTTTATTTTTGCCCCAAACTAAGAGGATTTTCCGCCTTTTTAACTCAAAATGAGTGCAATTTCTGCCTTTTCCCCCAAAATAAACCAAATTTCTGTTTTTTGCCCCAATATAAGATGAATTTCTGACTTTTTGTCCGAAAATAAGGGGAATTTCAGCCTTTTTACCTCAAAATAAGGGGAATTTCTGCCTTTTTGCCCCAAAATATGGGGAATTTCTGCCTTTTTGCCCCAAAATAAGAAAAATTTCTGCAATTTTGTACCAAAATAAAAGGAATTTCTGCCTTTTTGCCCCAAAATAAGAAAATTTCTGCCTTTTTTCTGAAATAAGTGAAATTTCTGCAATTTTGCCCCAAAATAAGGGAAATTTCTGCAATTTTGCCCAAATGTAAAGGAAATTTCTGCAATTTTGCCCCAAAATAAAAGGAATTTCTGACTTTTTGCTCCCGAAAAAAGGAGATTTTCTGTCTTTTTGCCCCAAAATAAAGAGAATTTCTGCCTTTTTGCCCGAAAATTATGAGAATTTCTGCAATTTTGCTTCAAAATACGGGGAATTTCTGCCTTTTAGCCCCAAAATAAGGGGATTTTCTGCCTTTTGCCCCAAAATATGGGTAATTTCAGCATTTTACCTCAAAATAAGGGGAATTTCAGCCTTTTTGCACCAAAATATAGAGAATTTCTGCCTTTTTGCCCAAAAATAAAGGGAATTTCTGCATTTTTGCACCAATATTAGGGGAATTTCTGCAATTTTGCTCCAAAATACGGGTCATTTCTGCCTTTTTGCCCGAAATTAAGTGGAATTTCTGCCTTTTTGTCCCGAAATAAGTGAAATTTCTTCAATTTTAGCCAAAAATTAGGGATTTTATCTTTTTGCCCCAAAATAAGGAAAATTTCTGCTATTTTCCCCTGAAATATTTGAAATTTCTGCAATTTTACCCGAAAATAAGGGGAATTTCTGCCTTTTTGCCCCAAAATAAGGGGAATTTCAGCCTTATTACCTCAAAATAAGGGAAATTTCTGCTTTTTGCCACAAAATATAAGGAATTTCTGACTTTTTACCCTGAAATAAATGAAATTTCTGCAATTTTGCCCGAAAATAAGGGAAATTTGTGCCTTTTTGCCTCAAAATGAGGGGAATTTCTGCCTTTTGCCCCAAAATATAGGGAATTTCAGCATTTTACCCCAAAATAAGGTGAATTTTTTCCTTTTTGCCCCAAAATAATGGGAATTTCTGCCTTTTTGCCCCAAAATAAGAAAAATTTTTGCTTTTTTTCTCTGAAATAAGTGAAATTTCTGCAATTTTGCCCTAAAATAAGGGAAATTTCTGCAATTTTTCCCCATAATAAGGGAAATTTCTGCAATTTTTCTTCAAAATAAAAGGAATTTCTGTTTTTTGCCCCCAAATAAGGGAAATTTCTGCAATTTTGCCCTAAAATAAGGGGAATTTCTGCCTTTTGCCCCAAAATAAAGAGAATTTCTGCCTTTTTGTCACAAAATAAAGAAAATTACTGTATTTTTTACCCCAAAATTAGGTGAATTTCTGCAATTTTGCTCCAAAATACGGAGACTTAGTGGCATATTCGCCGAGAATAAGGGAAATTTCTGCCATTTTGCCGCGAAATTACTGAAATTTCTGCAGTTTTAACCCAAAATAAGGGGAATTTCTGCCTTTTTGACCCAAAATTAGGGGAATTTCTGCAATTTTGCTCCAAAATACGGGGAATTTCTGCCTTTTTGCACGAAAATAAAGGGAATGTATAGCTTTTTCCATAAAATAGAGAAATTTCTTTATTTTTGCCCCAAAATAAGGGGATTTTCCACCTTTTTAACTCAAAATAAGTGCAATTTCTGCCTTTTCCCCAAAAATAAACCAAATTTCTGTCTTTTTGCCCCAATATAAGATGAATTTCTGACTTTTTGTCCGAAAATAAGGGGAATTTCAGACTTTTTACCTCAAAATAAAGGGAATTTCTGCCTTTTTGCCCCTAAATATGGGGAATTCCTGCCTTTTTCCCCAAAATAAGAAAAATTTCTGCAATTTCGTACCAAAATAAAAGAAATTTCTGCCTTTTTGCACCAAAATAAGAAAATTTCTGCATTTTTTCTGAAATAAGTGAAATTTCTGCAATTTTGCCCCAAAATAAGGGAAATTTCTGCAATTTTGCCCAAATGTAAAAAAAATTTCTGCAATTTTGACCCAAAATACTGGGAATTTCTGACATTTTGCCCCCGAAAAAAGGAGATTTTCTGTCTTTTTGCCCCAAAATAAGGAGAATTTCTGTATTTTTGCCCCACAATTAGGGGAATTTCTGCAATTTTGCTTCAAAATACGGGGAATTTCTGCCTTTTAGCCCCAAAATAAAGGGAATTTCTGCATTTTCCCCCAATATTTGGGGAATTTCTGCATTTTACCTCTAAATAAGAGGAATTTCTGCATTTTACTTCAAAATAAGAAGAATTTCTGCCTTTTGCCCCAAAATATGGGGAATTTCTGCCTTTATGTTCCAAAATAAGGAAAATTTCTTCAATTTTGTACCATAATAAAAAAAATTTCTGCTTTTTGCCCCAAAATAAGGGGAATTTCTGACTTTTTACCCTGAAATAAATGAAATTTCTGCAATTTTGCCCAAATATAAGTGAAATTTGTGCCTTTTTGACCCAAAATGAGGGGAATTTCTGCCTTTTGCCCCAAAATATGGGGAATTTCAGGATTTTACCTCAAAATAAGGGGAATTTCAGCCTTTTTGCACCAAAATATGGAGAATTTCTGCATTTTTCCCCAAAATAAAGGAAATTTCTACATTTTTGCACCAATATTATGGGAATTTCTGCAATTCTGCTCCAAAATTCGGGTCATTTCTGCCTTTTTGCCCGAAATTAAATGGAATTTCTGCCTTTTTGTCCCGAAATAAGTGAAATTTCTTCAATTTTAGCCAAAAATTAGGGATTTCATCTTTTTGCCCCAAAATAAGGAGAATTTCTGCCATTTTGCCCTGAAATATTTGAAATTTCTGTAATTTTACCCCAAAATAAGGGGAATTTCTGCCTTTTTGCCCCAAAATAAGAATTTCAGCCTTATTACCTCAAAATAAGGGGAATTTCTGACTTTTTGCCCCAAAATATAAGGAATTTCTGCCTTTTTGCCCCAAAATAAGAAAAATTTCTGCAAGTTTTGCCCCAAAATAAGGGGTATTTCTCCCTTTTTGCCCCAAAATAAAAAAAATTTCAGCCTTTTTTTTGAAAATAAGTGAAATTTCTGCAATTTTGCCCCAAATAAGAGAAATTTCTGCAATTTTGCCAGAAAATAAGGTAAATTCCTGCAATTTTGCCCTAAAATAAAGGAAATTTCTGGAATTTTGCCCCAAAATAAGGGGAATTTCTGATTTTTGCCCCAAAATAAAGGGAATTACTGCTTTTTGCCCCAAAATTATGGGAATTTCTGCAATTTTGCTTCAAAATACGGGGAATTTCTGCATTTTTGCCCGAAAATAAGGGGAATGCATAACTTTTTGCCATAAAAAAGGGAAATTTTTACATTTTTGCTCCAAAATAAGGGAAATTTCTGCCTTTTTGCCTCTAAATAAGTGGAATTTCTGTCTTTTTCCCCCAAAACAAAGGGAACTTCTGTCTTTTTTGCCCCAAAATAAGGATAATTTCTGACTTATTACCCTGAAATAAGTGAAATTTCTGCAATTTTGCCCCAAATAAAGGAAATTTCTGCCTTTTTGCCCCCAAATAAGGGAAATTTCAGCCTTTTTACCTCAAAATAAGGGGAATTTCTGCATTTTTGCCACAAAATATTAGGAATTTCTGCTTTTTTGCCCCAAAATAAGGAAAATTTCTGCCTTTTTTCCCTGAAATAAGTGAAATTTCTGCAATTTTGTCCCAAAATAAGTGAAATTTCTGCAATTTTGCCCCTAAATATGGGAAATTTCTGGAATTTTGCCCCAAAATAAGTGGAATTTCTGAGTTTTGCACCAAAATAAGGAGAATTTCTGTTTTTTTGTCCCTACATATAGAGAATTTTTGCCTTTTTGCCCCACCATTAGGGAAATTTCTGCAATTTTGCTCCAAAATACAGGGAATTTCTGCCTTTTTGCCCGAAAATAAGGGGAATGCATAACTTTTTGTCATAAAAAAGGGAAATTTCTTCATTTTTGCTCCAAAATAAGGGGAATTTCTGCCTTTTTGCCTCTAAATAAGTGGAATTTCTGTCTTTCCCCCAAAACAAAGAGAATTTTTTTTTTTTTTGCTCCAAAATGAGAAAAATTTCTGACTTATTACCCTGAAAAGTGAAATTTCTCCACTTTTGCCCCAAAATAAGGGAAATTTCTGCCTTTTTGCCCTGAAATATGAGAAATTTCTGCAATTTTAGCCCAAAATAAAGTGAATTTCTGCATTTTTGCCCCAAAATAATGAAAATTTCTGTCTTTTTCCCCCAAAACAAAGGGAATTTCTGTTTTTTTGCCCCAAAATGAGGAAAATTTCTGACTTATTACCTTAAAAATAGTGAAATTTCTGCAATTTTGCCCCAAAATAAGGAAAATTTCTGCCTTTTTGCCCTTACATAAGGAAAATTTCAGCCTTTTTACCTCAAAATAAGGGGAATTTCTGCATTTTTGCCACAAAATATTAGGAATTTCTGCCTTTTGCCTCAAAATAAAGAAAATTTCTGCCTTTTTTCCTGAAATAAGTGAAATTTCTGCAATTTTGCCTCAAAATAAGTGAAATTTCTGCAATTTTGCCCCAAAATAAGAAAAATTTCTGCAATTTTGTTCCATATTAAGAGGAATTTCTCCCTTTTTGCCCCAAAATAAAGGAAATTTCAGCCTCTTTACCTGAAAATAAGTGAAATTTCTGCAATTTTGCCCCTACTAAAGGGAATTTCTGACTTTTTACCCGGAAATAAATGAAATTTCTGCAATTTTGCCCAAAATAAGGGGAATTTCTGCCTTTTTGCCCAAAATATGGGGAATTTCAGCATTTTACCTCCAAATAAGGGGAATTTCTGCCTTTTTGCCACAAAATATGGGGAATGTCTGCCTTATTGCCCTCAAATGAGGGAAATTTCTTCTTTTCTGCCCCAATTAACGAGACTTTCTGCCTTTTTTGCCACAAAGTAAAGGAAATTTCTGCCTTTTTGCCCCAAAATAAAAGGAATTTCAGCCTTTTTACCTCCAAATAAAGGGAATTTCTGCCTTTTGCCCCAAAATATAGGGAATTTCTATCTTTTTGTTCAAAAATAAGGAAAATTTCTTCAATTTTGTGCCAAAATAATAGAAATTTCTGCTTTTTGCCCCAAAATAAAAGGAATTTCTGACTTTGCCCTGAAATAAATGAAATTTCTGCAATTTTGCCCGAAAATAAGAAAAATCTGTGCCTTTTTGCCACAAAATGAGGGGAATTTCTGCCTATTTGCCACAAAATAAGAAAAATTTCTGCAATTCTATAACAAAATAAAAGAAATTTCTACAATTTTGCTTCAAAATAAAAAAAAATTCTGCAATTTTGCCCCAAAATAAGGTAAATTCCTGCAATTTTGCCCCAAAATAAAGGAAATTTCTGGAATTTTGCCCCAAAGTAAGGGGAATTTCTGATTTTTGCCCCAAAATGAAGGGAATTTCTGCCTTTTGTCCCAAAATTAGGGGAATTTCTGCAATTTTGCTTCAAAATACGGGAAATTTCTGCCTTTTTGCCCGAAAATAAGGGGAATGCATACCTTTTTGCAATAAAAAAGGAAAATTTCTTCATTTTTGCTCCAAAATAAGGAAAATTTCTGCCTTTTTGCCTCTAAATAAGTGGAATTTCTGTCTTTTTCCACCAAAACAAAGGGAATTTCTGTCTTTTTTGGCCCAAAATAAGGGGAATTTCTGACTTATTACCCTGAAATAAGTGAAATTTCTGCAATTTTGCCCCAAAATAAGGGAAATTTCTGCCTTTTTGCCCCCAAAAAAGGGAAATTTCAGCCTTTTTACCTCAAAATAAGGGGAATTTCTGCATTTTTTCCACAAATTATTAGGAATTTCTGCCTTTTTGCCCCAAAATAAGGAAAATTTCTGCCTTTTTTCCCTGAAATAAGTGAAATTTCTTCAATTTTGCCCCAAAATAAGTGAAATTTCTGCAATTTTGCCCCAAAATAAGTGGAATTTCTGAGTTTTGTCCCAAAATAAGGAGAATTTCTGTCTTTTTGCCCCAACATATAGGGAATTTCTGCCTTTTTGCACCAAGATTAGGAAAGTTTCTGCAATTTTGCTTCAAAATACAGGAAATTTCTGCCTCTTTTCCCGAAAATAAGTGAAACTTCAGCCTTTTTGCCCCAAATGAAGAAAATTTCTACATTTTTGCCCCAATATTAGGGGAATTTCTGCAATTTTGCTTCAAAATAGGGGAATTTCTTATTTTTTCCGTGAAATTTAGGGGATTTTCTGCCTTTTTCCCCCAAACAAAGGAAATTTCTGCAATTTTATCCCAAAATAAGGGGAATTTCTGCCTTTTTGCCTTAAAATAAGGGGAATTTCTGCCTTTTTGCCCTAAAATATGTGAAATTTCTGCAATTTTACCCCAAAATAAGGTGAATTTCTGCCTCTTTGCCCCCAAATAATGGGAATTTCTGCCTTTTTGCCCCAAAATAAGAAAAATTCTTGCCTTTTTTTCTCTGAAATAAGTGAAATTTCTGCAATTTTGCCCGAAAATAAGGGGAATTTCTGTTTTTTGCTTTTAAATAATGGAAATTTCTGCAATTTTGCTCTAAAATAAGATGAATTTCTGCCTTTTGCCCCAAATTAAGGGCAATTTCTGCCATTTTGCCCAAAAATAAAGAAAATTACTGCATTTTATACCCCAAAAATTAGGTGAATTACTGCAATTTTGCTCCAAAATACGGGGATTTTTTGCCTTTTTCGCCGAAAAGAAGGGGAATTTCTGCTATTTTGCCTCGAAATAAGTGAAATTTCTGCAGTTTTACCCAAAAATAAGAAGAATTTCTACCTTTTTGCCCCAAAATTAGGGGAATTTCTGCAATTTTGCTCCAAAATACGGGGAAATTCTGCCTTTTAGCCCGAAAATAATGGGAATGTATACCTTTTTGCCATAAAAAAGGGAAATTTCTTCACTTTTGCCCCAAAATAAGGGGATTTTTTGCCTTTTTGACTCCAAATAAGTGCAATTTCTGCCTTTTCCCCAAAAATAAATGGAATTTCTGTCTTTTTGCCCCAATATAAGATGAATTTCTGACTTTTTGTCCGAAAATAAGGGGAATTTCAGACTTTTTACCTCAAAATAAAGGGAATTTCTGCCTTTTTGCCCCTAAATATGGGGAATTCCTGCCTTTTTCCCCAAAATAAGAAAAATTTCTGCAATTTCGTACCAAAATAAAAGAAATTTCTGCCTTTTTGCACCAAAATAAGAAAATTTCTGCATTTTTTCTGAAATAAGTGAAATTTCTGCAATTTTGCCCCAAAATAAGGGAAATTTCTGCAATTTTGCCCAAATGTAAAAAAAATTTCTGCAATTTTGACCCAAAATACTGGGAATTTCTGACATTTTGCCCCCGAAAAAAGGAGATTTTCTGTCTTTTTGCCCCAAAATAAGGAGAATTTCTGTATTTTTGCCCCACAATTAGGGGAATTTCTGCAATTTTGCTTCAAAATACGGGGAATTTCTGCCTTTTAGCCCCAAAATAAAGGGAATTTCTGCATTTTCCCCCAATATTTGGGGAATTTCTGCATTTTACCTCTAAATAAGAGGAATTTCTGCATTTTACTTCAAAATAAGAAGAATTTCTGCCTTTTGCCCCAAAATATGGGGAATTTCTGCCTTTATGTTCCAAAATAAGGAAAATTTCTTCAATTTTGTACCATAATAAAAAAAATTTCTGCTTTTTGCCCCAAAATAAGGGGAATTTCTGACTTTTTACCCTGAAATAAATGAAATTTCTGCAATTTTGCCCAAATATAAGTGAAATTTGTGCCTTTTTGACCCAAAATGAGGGGAATTTCTGCCTTTTGCCCCAAAATATGGGGAATTTCAGGATTTTACCTCAAAATAAGGGGAATTTCAGCCTTTTTGCACCAAAATATGGAGAATTTCTGCATTTTTCCCCAAAATAAAGGAAATTTCTACATTTTTGCACCAATATTATGGGAATTTCTGCAATTCTGCTCCAAAATACGGGTCATTTCTGCCTTTTTGCCCGAAATTAAGTGGAATTTCTTCCTTTTTGTTTCGAAATAAGTGAAATTTCTTCAATTTTAGCCAAAAATTAGGGATTTCATCTTTTTGCCCCAAAATAAGGGGAATTTTTGCCGTTTTGTCCTGAAATATTTGAAATTTCTGCAATTTTACCCCAAAATAAAAGGAATTTCTGCTTTTTTGCCCCAAAATAAGGGGAATTTCAGCCTTATTACCACAAAATAAGGGAAATATCTGCCTCTTTGACACAAAATATAAAGAATTTCTGCCTTTTTGCCCCAAAATAAAAAAAATTTCTGCAATTTTGCCCCAAAATAAGGGGAATTTGTCTCTGTTTGCCCCAAAATAAAAGAAATTTCAGATTTTTACCTGAAAATAAGTGAAATTTCTGCAATTTTGCCCCAAATAAAGGAAATTTCTGCAATTTTGCCCCAAAATAAGGTAAATTTCTGCAATTTTGCCCCAAAATAAAAAAAATTTCTGCCTTTTTACCCCCAAATAAAGGGAATTTCAGCTTTTTTACCTCAAAATAAGGGGAATTTCTGCATTTTTGCCACAAAATATTAGGAATTACTACCTTTTTGCGCCAAATAAAGAAAATTTCTGCCTTTTTTCCCTGAAATAAGTGAAATTTCTGCAATTTTGCCCCAAAATAAGTGAAATTTCTGCAATTTTGCCCCAAAATAAGTAAAATTTCTGGAATTTTGCCCCATAATAAGTGGAATTTCTGAGTTTTGCCCTAAAATAAGGAGAATTTCTGTCTTTTTGCCCCAACATATAGAGAATTTCTGCCTTTTTGCCACACAATTAGGGAAATTTCTGCAATTTTGCTCCAAAATACGGGGAATTTCTGCCTTTTTGCCCGAAAATAAGGGGAATGCATACCTTTTTGCCATAAAAAAGAACAATTTCTTCATTTTTGCTCCAAAATACGGGGAATTTCTGCCTTTTTACCCGAAAATAATGGGAATGCATACCTTTTTGCCATAAAAAAAGGGAAATTTCTTCATTTTTGCTCCAAAACAAAGAGAATTTCTGTCTTTTTTGCCCCAAAATAAAAAAAAATTTCTGACTTATTACCCTGAAATAAGCGAAATTTCTGCAATTTTGCCCCAAAATAAGGGAAATTTCTGCCTTTTTGCCTTGAAATATGTAAAATTTCTGCAATTTTAGCCCAAAATAAGGTGAATTTCTGCCTTTTTGCGCCAAAATAATCAAATTTCTGCATTTGCCCAAAAATAAGAAAAATTTATGCTTTTTTCTCTGAAATTAGTGAAATTTCTGCAATTTTGCCCTAAAATAAAGGAAATTTCTGCAATTTTTCCCCATAATAAAGGAAATTTCTTCAATTTTGCCCCAAAATAAGGAAAATTTCTGTGTTTTGCCCCCAAATAAGGGAAATTTCTGCAATTTTGCCATAAAATAAAGGGAATTTCTGCCTTTTGCCCCAAAATAAGTAGAACTTCTGCCTTTTTGCCCCAAAATAAAGAAAATTACTGTATTTTTTACCCGAAAATTAGGTGAATTACTGCAATTTTGCTCCAAAATATGGGGATTTTCTACCTTTTTGTTCGAAAATAAAGGGAATGTATATCTTTTTGCCATAAAAAAAGGGAAATTTTTTCACTTTTGCCTCAAAATAAGGGGATTTTCCGCCTTTTTGACTCAAAATAAGTGCAATTTCTGCCTTTTCCCCAAAAATAAATGAAATTTCTGTCTTTTTGTCTCAAAATAAGGGGAATTTCTGACTCTTTGCCCGAAAATAAGGGGAATTTCAGCCTTTTTACCTCAAAATAAGGTAAATTTCTGCATTTTTGCCTCAAAATATGGGGAATTTCTGCCTTTTTGCCCCAAAATACAAAAAATTTCTGCAATTTTGTACCAAAATAAAAGAAATTTCTGCCTTTTTGCCCCAAATAAGAAAATTTCTGCCTTTTTTCTGAAATAAGTGAAATTTCTGAAATTTTGCCCCAAAATAAGTGAAATTTCTGTAGTTTTGCACCAAAATAAGAGGATTTTCTGGAATTTTACCCCAAAATAAGGGGAATTTCTGAGTTTTGCCCCAAAATAAGGAGAATTTCTGTCTTTTTGCCCCAACATATAGGGAATTTCAGCTTTTTTGCCCCAAGATTAGGGGAGTTTCTGCAATTTTGCTTCAAAATACAGGGAATTTCGGCCTCTTTTCCCGAAAATAAGGGGAACTTCTGCCTTTTTGTGCATTTTTGCCCCAATATTAGGGGAATTTCTGCAATTTTGCTCCAAAATACGGGGAATTTCTGCCTTTTTGCCTGAAATTAAGGGAATTTTCTGCCCTTTTGCCCCCAAACAAAAGAAATTTCTGCAATTTTATCCCAAAATAAGAGGAATTTCTGCCTTTTTGCCTTAAAATAAGGGGAATTTCTGCCTTTTTGCCCTGAAATATGTGAAATTTCTGCAATTTTACCCCAAAATAAGGTGAATTTCTACCTCTTTGCCCCAAAATAATGGGAATTTCTTCCTTTTTGCCCCAAAATAAGAAAAATTTTTGCTTTTTTTTCTCTAAAATAAGTGAAATTTCTGCAATTTTGCCCTAAAATAAGGGAAATTTCTGCAATTTTTCTTCATAATAAGGGAAATTTCTGCAATTTTGCCCGAAAATAAGGGGAATTTCTGTTTTTTGCTTCCAAATAAGGGAAATTTCTGCACTTTTGCTCTAAAATAAGGGGAATTTCTGCCTTTTGCTTCGAATTAAGAGAAATTTCTGCCATTTTGACCAAAAATAAAGAAAATTACTGCATTTTATACTTCAAAAATTAGGTGAATTACTGCAATTTTGCTCCAAAATACGGGGATTTTCTGCCTTTTTCGCAGAAAATAAAGGGAATTTCTGCCATTTTGCCGCGAAATAAGTGAAATTTCTGCAGTTTTACCCGAAAATAAGAAGAATTTCTCCCTTTTTGCCCCTAAATTAGGGGAATTTCTGCAATTTTGCTCCAAAATACAGGGAATTTCTGCCTTTTTGCCCGAAAATAAAGAGAATGTATACCTTTTTGCCATAAAAAAAGGAAATTTCTTCACTTTTGCCCCAAAAAAAGGGGATTTTCCGCCTTTTTGAATCCAAAAAAGTGCAATTTCTGCCTTTTCCCCAAAAATAAATGGAATTTCTGTCTTTTTGCTCCAAAATAAGAGAAATTTCTGACTTTTTGCCCTGAAATAAGTGAAATTTCTAAAATTTTTTCCCAAAATAAGGGAAATGTCTGCTTTTTGCCCCAAAATAAAAGGAATTTCTGCCTTTTTGCCCCAAAATAAAGAGAATTTCAGCCTTTTTCCCTCAAAATAAGGGGAATTTCTGCCTTTTTGCCCCAAAATATGGGGAATTTCTGCTTTTTTGCCCCAAAATAAAGAAAATTATTGTATTTTTACCCCAAAATTTGGTGAATTTCTGCAATTTTGCTCCAAAATACGGAGATTTTCTGCCTTTTTCGCCGAAAATAAGGGGAATTTCTGCCATTTTGCCGCGTAATAAGTGAAATTTCTGCAGTTTTACTCCAAAATAAGGGGAATGTCTGCCTTTTTGCCCCAAAATTAAAGGAATTTCTGCAATTTTGCCCAAAAATTAGGGGAATTTCTGTCTATTTGCCCGAACATTAAAGGAATGTATACCTTTTGCCTTAAAAAGGGATATTTCTTCATTTTTGACCCAAAACAAGGAGATTTTCCGCCTTTTTGACTCAAAATAAGTGCAATTTCTGCCTTTTCCCCAAAAATAAACGAAATTTCTGTCTTTTTGCCCCAAAATAAGGGGAATTTCTGACTTTTTGCCCCAAAATAAGGGGAATTTCAGCCTTTTTAACCTCAAAATAAGGGGAATTTCTGCCTTTTTGCCCCAAAATATAAGGAATTTCTGACTTGTTGCTTCAAAATAAGAAAAATTTCTGCAATTTTGTACCAAAATAAAAGAAATTTCTGCCTTTTTGCCCCAAAATAAGAAAATTTTTGCCTGTTTTCCCTGAAATAAGTAAAATTTCTGCAATTTTGCCCCAAAATAAGGGAAATTTCAGCAATTTTGTCCCAATGTATAGGAAATTTCTGCAATTTTGACCCAAAATAAGGGGAATTTCTGACTGTTTGCTCCCGAAAATAGGAGGTTTTCTGTCTTTTTGCCCCAAAATAAGTAGAATTTCTGCCTTTTTTCCCCAAGATAAGGAAAATTTCTTCCTTTTTTCACTGAAATAAGTGAAATTTCTGCAATTTTGCCCCAAAAGAAGGGAAATTTCTGGAATTTTGCCCCAAAATAAGTGGAATTTCTGAGTTTTGCCCTAAAATAAGGAGAATTTCTGTCTTTTTGCCCCAACATATAGAGAATATCTGCCTTTTTGCCCCACAATTAGGGGAATTTCTGCAATTTTGCTCCAAAATACGGGGAATTTCTTCCTTTTTGTCCAAAAATAAGGGGAATGCATACCTTTTTGCCATAAAAAGGGGAAATTTCTTCATTTTTGCTCCAAAATAAAAGGAATTTCTGCATTTTTGCCTCTAAATAAGTGGAATTTCTGATTTTAACCCAAAACAAAGGGAATTTCTTTCTTTTTTGCCCCAAAATAAAGAAAATTTCTGACT
Source organism: Micromys minutus (assembly GCF_963924665.1). NCBI lineage: Eukaryota > Metazoa > Chordata > Mammalia > Rodentia > Muridae > Micromys > Micromys minutus. The sequence goes on from NW_027667604.1 coordinate 567,374, forward strand.
TTTTACCCTGAAATATATGAAATTTCTGCAATTTTGCCTTAAAATAAGGGAAATTTCTGCTTTTTTGCCCTGAAATATGTGAAATTTCTGCAATTTAAGCCCAAATTAAGGTGAATTTCTTTCTTTTTGCCCCAAAATAAAAAAAATTTTTGCTTTTTTTCTCTGAAATAAGTGAAATTTCTGCAATTTTGCCCTAAAATAAGGGAAATTTCTGCAATTTTTCCCCATAATAAGGGAAATTTCTGCAATTTTGCCCTAAAATAAGGGGAATTTCTGACTTTTGCCCCAAAATAAGGAGAATTTCTGTCTTTTTGCCGTAAAATATAAGGAATTTATGCCTTTTTGCCCCACAATTAGGGGAATTTCTGCAATTTTGCTCCAAAACACGAAGAATTTCTGCCTTTTTGCCTGAAAATAAAGTAAATGTATACCTTTTTGCCTTAAAACAGGAAATTTCTTTATTTTTGCCCCAAAATAAGGGGATTTTCTGCCTTTTTGACTCAAAATAAGTGCAATTTCTGCCTTTTCCCCAAAAATAAACATAATTTTTGTATTTTGCCCCAAAATAAAGGGAATTTTTGACTTTTTGCCCGAAAATAAGGGGAATTTCAGCCTTTTTACCTCAAAATAAGGGGAATTTCTGCCTTTTTGCCACAAAATATGGGGAATTTCTGTCTTTTTGCCCCAAAATAAGAAAAATTTCTGCAATTTTGTAACAAAATAAAAGAAATTTCTGCCTTTTTGCCCCAAAATAAGAAAATTTCTGCCTTTTTTCTGAAATAAGTGAAATTTCTGCAATTTTGCCCCAAAATAAGGGAAATTTCTGCAATTTTGCCCAAATGTAAAGGAAATTTCTGCAATTTTGACCCATAATAAGGGGAATTTCTGACTTTTTGCTCCCGAAAAAAAGGAGATTTTCTGTCTTTTTGCCCCAAAATAAGGAGAATTTCTGCCTTTTTGCCCGAAAATTATGAGAATTTCTGCAATTTTGCTTCAAAATACAAGGAATTTCTGCCTTTTAGCCCCAAAATAAAGGGAATTTCTGCATTTTCTTCCAATATTTGGTGAATTTCTGCATTTTACCTCAAAATAAGAAGAATTTCTTCCTTTTGCCACAAAATATGGGGAATTTCTGCCTTTTTGTTCCAAAATAAGGAAAATTTCTTCCATTTTGTACCATAATAAAAGAAATTTCTGCTTTTTGCCCCAAAATATGGGGAATTGCTGACTTTTGCCCTGAAATAAATGAAATTTCTGCAATTTTGCCTGAAAATAAGAGAAATTTGGGCTTTTTGCCCCAAAATAAGGGGAATTCTGCTTTTTGCCCCAAAATATGGGGAATTTCAGCATTTTACCTTAAAGTAAGGGGAATTTCAGCCTTTTTGCACCAAAATATGGAGAATTTCTGCCTTTTTTCCCTAAAATAAAAAGAATATCTGCATTTTTGCACCAATATTAGGGGAATTTCTGCAATTTTGCTCCAAAATACTGGTCATTTCTGCCTTTTTGCCCGAAATTAAGTGGAATTTCTGCCTTTTTGTCCCGAAATAAGTGAAATTTCTTCAATTTTAGCCAAAAATTAGGGATTTCGTCTTTTTGCCCCAAAATAAGGGGAATTTCTGCCATTTTGCCCTGAAATATTTGAAATTTCTGCAATTTTACCCCAAAATAAAGGGAATTTCTGCCTTTTTGCCCCAAAATAAGGAGAATTTCAGCCTTATTACCTCAAAATATGTGAAATTTCTGCTTTTTGCCACAAAATATAAGGAATTTCTGACTTTTTACCCTGAAATAAATGAAATTTCTGCAATTTTGCCCGAAATAAGGGAAACTTGTGCCTTTTTGCCCCAAAATGAGGGGATTTTCGGCCTTTTGCCCCAAAATATGGGGAATTTCAGCATTTTACCCCAAAATAAAGTGAATTTCTGCCTTTTTGCCCCAAAATAATGGGAATTTCTGCCTTTTTGCCCCAAAATAAGAAAAATTTTTGCTTTTTGTTCTCTGAAATAAGTGAAATTTCTGCAATTTTGCCCTAAAATTAGGGAAATTTCTGCAATTTTTCCCCATAATAAGGGAAATTTCTGCAATTTTCCCCAAAATAATAAGAATTTCTGTTTTTTGCCCCCATAAAGGGAAATTACTGCAATTTTGCCCTAAAATAAGGGGAATTTCTGCCTTTTGCCCCAAAATAAGGAGCATTTCTGCCTTTTTGTCACAAAATAAAGAAAATTACTGTATTTTTTTCCCAAAATTAGGTGAATTTTTGCAATTTTGCTCCAAAATACGGATATTTTCTGCCATTTTCGCCGAGAATAAGGGGAATTTCTGCCATTTTGCCGAGAAATTAGTGAAATTTCTGCAGTTTTACCTCAAAATAAGGGGAATTTCTGCCTTTTTCTTCAAGATTAGGGGAATTTCTGCAATTTTGCTCCAAAATACGGGGAATTTCTGCCTTTTTGCCTGAAAATAAAGGGAACGTATACCTTTTTGCCATAAAAAAGGGAAACTTCTTCATTTTTGCCCCAAAATAAGGGGATTTTTCGCCTTTTTGACTCAAAATAAGTGCAATTTCTGCCTTTTCCCCAAAAATAAACCAAATTTCTGTCTTTTTGCCCCAACATAAGAGGAATTTCTGACTTTTTGCCCGAAAATAAGGGGAATTTCAGCCTTTTTACCTCAAAATAACGAGAATTTCTGCATTTTTGCCCCAAAATATGGGGAATATCTGCCTTTTTCCCCAAAATAAGAAAAATTTCTGCAATTTTATACCAAAATAAAAGAAATTTCTGCCTTTTTGCCCCAAAATAAGAAAATTTCTGCTTTTTTTCTGAAATAAGTGAAATTTCTGCAATTTTGCCCCAAAATAAGGGAAATTTCTGCAATTTTGACCCAAAATAAGGGGAATTTCTGACTCTTTGCTCCCAAAAAAAAGGAGATTTTCTGTCTTTTTGCCCCAAAATAAGGAGAATTTCTGCCTTTTTGCCCGAAAATTATGAGAATTTCTGCAATTTTGCTTCAAAATACGGGGAATTTCTGCCTTTAAGCCCCAAAATAAAGGGAATTTCTTCATTTTCCCCCAATATTTGGGGAATTTCTGCATTTTACCTCTAAATAAGAGGAATTTCTGCATTTTACCTCAAAATAAGAAGAATTTCTGCCTTTTGGCCCAAAATATGAGGAATTTCGGCCTTTTTGTTCCAAAATAAGGAAAATTTCTTCAATTTTGTACCATAATAAAGGAAATTTCTGCTTTTTGCCCCAAAATATGGGGAATTTCTGACTTTTTACCCTGAAATAAATGAAATTTCTGCAATTTTGCCCAAAAATAAGGGAAATTTGTGCCTTTTTACCCCAAATTTTGGGAATTTCTGCCTTTTGCCCCAAAATATGGGGAATTTCAGCATTTTACCTCAAAATAAGGGGAATTTCAGCCTTTTTACACCAAAATATGGAGAATTTCTGCATTTTTTCCCAAAATAAATGGAATTTCTGCATTTTTCACCAATATTATAGGAATTTCTGCAATTTTGCTCCAAAATACGGGTCATTTCTGCCTTTTTGCCCGAAATTAAGTGGAATTTCTGCCTTTTTGTCCCGAAATAAGTGAAATTTCTTCAATTTTAGCCAAAAATTAGGGATTTCATCTTTTTGCCCCAAAATAAGGAGAATTTCTGCCATTTTGCCCTGAAATATTTGAAATTTCTGCAATTTTACCTCAAAATAAGAGGAATTTCTGCCTTTTTGCCCCAAAATAAGGGGAATTTCAGCCTTATTAACTCAAAATAAGGGGAATTTCTGCCTTTTTGCCCCAAAATATAAGGAATTTCTGCCTTTTTGCCCCAAAATAAGAAAAATTTCTGCAATTTTGCCCCAAAATAAGGGGTATTTCTCCCTTTTTGCCCCAAAATAAAGTAAATTTCATTTGTTTTCCTTGAAAATAAGTGAAATTTCTGCAATTTTGCCCCAAATAAGGGAAATTTCGGCAATTTTGCACCAAAATAAGGTAAATTCCGGCAATTTTGCCCCAAAATAAGGGAATTTTCTGGATTTTTGCCCCAAAATAAGGGGAATTTCTGATTTTTGCCCCAAAATAAAGGGAATTTCTGCCTTTTGCCCCAAAATTAGAAGAATTTCTGCAATTTTGCTTCAAAATACGGGGAATTTTTGCATTTTTGCCCGAAAATAAGGGGAATGCATAACTTTTTGCCATAAAAAAATGGAAATTTCTTTATTTTTGCTCCAAAATAAGGGGAATTTCTGCCTTTTTGCCCCTAAATAAGTGAAATTTCTGTCTTTTTCCCCCAAAACAAAGGGAATTTCTGTCTTTTTTGCCCCAAAATAAGGGGAATTTCTGACTTATTACACTGAAATAAGTGAAATTTCTAAATTTTGCCCCAAAATAAGGGAAATTTCTGCCTTTTTGCCCCCAAATAAGGGGAATTTCAGCCTTTTTACCTCAAAATAAGGAGAATTTCTGCATTTTTGCCACAAAATATTAGGAATTTCTGCCTTTTTGCCCCAAAATAAGGAAAATTTTTTTCTTTTTTCCCTGAAATAAGTGAAATTTCTGCAATTTTGCCCCAAAATAAGAGAAATTTCTGCAATTTTGCCTAAATGTAAAGAAAATTTCTGCAATTTTGCCCCAAAATAAGGGGAATCTCTGACTTTTTGCTCCCGAAAAAAGGAGATTTTCTGTCTTTTTGCCCCAAAATAAGGAGAATTTTTGCCTTTTTGCCCGAAAATTATGAGAATTTCTGCAATTTTGCTTCAAAATACGGGGAATTTCTGCCTTTTAGCCCCAAAATAAAGGGAATTTCTGCATTTTCCCCCAATATTTGGGGAATTTCTGCATTTTACCTCAAAATAAGAAGAATTTCTCCCTTTTGCTCCAAAATATGGGGAATTTCTGCCTTTTTGTTCCAAAATAAGGAAAATTTCTTCAATTTTGTACCATAATAAAAGAAATTTCTGCTTTTTGCCCCAAAATATGGGGAATTGCTGACTTTTTGCCCTGAAATAAATGAAATTTCTGCAATTTTGCCCGAAAATAAGGGAAATTTGTGCCTTTTTACCCCAAATTTTGGGAATTTCTGCCTTTTGCCCCAAAATATGGGGAATTTTAGCATTTTACATCAAAATAAGGGGAATTTAGCCTTTTTGCACCAAAATATGGAGAATTTCTGCCTTTTTGCCCCAAAATAAAGAGAATTTCTGCATTTTTCACCAATATTAAAGAATTTCTGCAATTTTGCTTCAAAATACAGGTCATTTCTGCCTTTTTGCCCGAAATTAAGTGGAATTTCTGCCTTTTTGTCCCAACATAAGTGAAATTTCTTCAATTTTAGCCAAAAATTAGGGATTTCATCTTTTTGCCCCAAAATAAAAGGAATTTCTGCCATTTTGCCCTGAAATATTTGAAATTTCTGCAATTTTACCACAAAATAAGGGGAATTTCTGTCTTTTTGCCCCAAAATAAGGGGAATTTCAGCCTTATTACCTCAAAATAAGGGAATTTTCTGCTTTTTGCCACAAAATATAAGGAATTTCTGACTTTTTACCCTAAAATAAATGAAATTTCTGCAATTTTTCCCGAAAATAAAGGACATTTGTGCCTTTTTGCCCCAAAATGAAAGGAATTTCTGCCTTTTGCCCCAATATATGGGGAATTTCAGCATTTTACCCCAAAATAAGGTGAATTTCTGCCTTTTTGCCTTAAAATAATGGGTATTTCTGCCTTTTTGCCCCAAAATAAGAAAAATTTTTGCTTTTTTTTCTCTGAAATAAGTGAAATTTCTGCAATTTTGCCCTAAAATAAGGAAAATTTCTGCAATTTTTCCCCATAATAAGGGAAATTTCTGTAATTTTTCCCCAAAATAAGGGGAATTTCTGTTTTTCCCCCAAATAAGGGAGATTTCTGCAATTTTGCCCTAAAATAAGGGGAATTTCTGCCTTTTGCCCCAAAATAAGGGGAATTTCTGCCTTTTTGTCACAAAATAAAGAAAATTACTGTATTTTTTACCCCAAAATTAGGTGAATTTCTGCAATTTTGCTCCAAAATACGGAGATTTTTTGCCATTTTCGCCGAGAATAAGGAGAATTTCTGCCATTTTGCCGCAAAATTAGTGAAATTTCTGCAGTTTTACCCCAAAATAAGGGAATTTCTGCCTTTTTGCCCCAAAATTAGAAGAATTTATGCAATTTTGCTTTGAAATATTTGAAATTTCTGCAATTTTACCACAAAATAAGGGGAATTTCTGCCGTTTTGCCTCAAAATAAGCGGAATTTCAGACTTATTACCTCAAAATAAGGGAAATTTCTGCTTTTTGCCACAAAATAAGAAAAATTTTTGCTTTTTTTCTCTGAAATAAGTGAAATTTCTGCAATTTTGCCCTAAAATAAGGGAAATTTCTGCAATTTTTCCCCATAATAAGGGAAATTTCTGCAATTTTTCCCTAAAATAAGGGGAATTTCTGTTTTTTCCCCCAAATAAGGGAAATTTCTGCAATTTTGCCCTAAAATAAGGGGAATTTCTGCCTTTTGCCCCAAAATAAGGAGAATTTCTGCCTTTTTGTCACAAAATAAAGAAAATTACTGTATTTTTTTTCCTAAAATTAGGTGAATTTCTGCAATTTTGCTCCAAAATACGGAGATTTTCTGCCATTTTCACCGAGACTAAGGGGAATTTCTGCCTTTTTGCCCCAAAATAATGGGAATTTCAAACTTTTTACCTCAAAATAAGGGGAATTTCTGTCTTTTGCCCAAAATATGGGGAATTTCTGACTTTTTGTTCCAAAATAAGGAAAATTTCTTCAATTTGTACCAAAATAAAAGAAATTTCTGCTTTTTGCCCCAAAATAAAAGTAATTTCTGACTTTTGCCCTGAAATAAATGAAATTCATGCAATTTGGCCCGAAAATAAGGAAAATTTGTGCCTTTTTGCCCCAAAATGAGGGGAATTTCAGCATTTTACCTCAAAAAAAGGGAAATTTCAGCCTTTTTGCACCAAAATATAGAAAATTTCTGCCTTTTTGCCCCAAAATATGGGGAATTTCAGCATTTTACCTCAAAAAAAGGGAAATTTCAGCCTTTTTGCACCAAAATATAGAAAATTTCTGCCTTTTTGCCACAAAATAAGAAAAATTTCTGCAATTCTGTACCAAAATAAAAGAAATTATTAAAATTTTGTCCCAAAAATAGGGAAATTTCTAATTTTTGCCCAGAAATAAGGAGAATTTCTGTATTTTTGCCCCAAAATAAAGGGAATTTCTGCCTTTTTGCCCCAAAATTAGGGGAGTTTCTGTAATTTTACTTCAAAATACAGGGAATTTCTGCCTCTTTTCCTGAAAATAAGGGGAACTTCTGCCGATTTGCGCAAATAAAGGGAATTTCTGCATTTTTGCCCCAACATTAGGGGAATTTCTGCAATTTTGCTCTAAAATACTGGGAATTTCTGCCTTTTTGCCCAAAATTAAGGGGATTTTCTGCCTTTTTGCCCCCAAACAAGGAAATTTCTGCAATTTTATCCCAAAATAAGGGGAATTTCTGCCTTTTTGCCCCCAAATAAGGGGAATTTCTACATTTTTGCCCTGAAATATGTGAAATGTCTGCAATTTTACCCCTAAATAAGGTGAATTTCTGCCTTTTTGCCCCAAAATAATGGGAATTTCTGCATTTTGCCCTAAAATAACAAAAATTTTTGCTTTTTTCTCTGAAATAAGTGAAATTTCTGCAATTTTGCCTTAAAATAAAAGAAATTTCTGCAATTTTTTCCCAAAATAAAGGAATTTTCTGCAATTTTGCCCCAAAATATAGGGAATTTCTGTTTTTTGTCCCCAAATAAGGGAAATTTCTGCAATTTTGCCCTGAAATAAGGGGAATTTCTGCTTTTTGCCCAAAAAAACGAAGAATTTCTGCCCTTTTGCCCCAAAATAAAGAAAATTACTACATGTTTTACCCCAAAATTAGGTGAATTTCTGCAATTTTGCTCCAATATACGGGGATTTTCGGCCTTTTTCGCCGAAAATAAAGGGAATTTCTTTTATTTTACCGCGAAATAAGTGAAATTTCTGCAGTTTTACCCTAAAATAAGGGGAAGTTCTGCGTTTTGGTCCCAAAATTAGGGGAATTTCTACAATTTTACTCCAAAATACGGGGAATTTCTGCCTTTTTGCCCGAAAATAAAGAGAATGTATATTTTTTTGCCATAAAAAAAGGAAATTTCTTCATTTTTACCCCAAAATAAGGTGATTTTTCGCCTTTTGGCTCAAAATAAGTGCAATTTCTGACTTTTCCCCAAAAATAAAAGGAAATTCTGTCTTTTTGCCCCAAAATAAGGGAAATTTCTGACTTTTTGCCCTGAAATAAGTTAAATTTCTAAAATTTTTCCCCAACATAAGGGAAATGTCTGCTTTTTGCCCCAAAATAAGGGGAATTTCTGCCTTTTTGCCCCCAAATAAGGGGAATTTCAGCCTTTTTACCTCAAAATAAAAGGAATTTCTGCATTTTTGCCCCAAAATATGGGAAATTTCTGTTTTTTTACCCAAAATAAGAAAAATTTCTGCAATTTTGTACCAAAATAAAATAAATTTCTGCTTTTTTGCCCCAAAATAAGAAAATTTCTGCTTTTTTTCCCTGAAATAAGTGAAATTTCTGCAATTTTGCCACAAAATAAGTGAAATTTCTGAGTTTTGCCTCAAAATAAGGAAAATTTCTGTATTTTTGTCCTAACATATAGGGAATTTCTGCCTTTTTGCCCCACAATTAGGGGAATTTCTGCAATTTTGCTCCAAAATATAAGGAATTTCTGCCTTTTTGCCCGAAAATAAGAAGAATGCATACCATTTTGCCATAAAAAAGGGAAATTTCTTCATTTTTGCTCCAAAATAAGGGGAATTTCTACATTTTTGCCTCTAAATAAGTGGAATTTCTGTCTTTTTCCCCCAAAACAAAGGGAAATTCTGTATTTTTGCCCCAAAATAAGGAAAATTTCTGACTTATTACCCTGAAGTAAGTGAAATTTCTGCAATTTTGCCCCAAAATAAGGGAAATTTCTGCCTTTTTGCCCCCAAATAAGAAGAATTTCAGCCTTTTTACCTCAAAATAAGGGGAATTTCTGCATTTTTGCCCCAAAATATGGAAAAATTCTGCCTTTTTGCCACAAAATAAGAAAAATTTCTGGAATTTTGTACCAAAGTAAAAGAAATTTCTGACTTTTTGCGCAAAAATAAGAAAATTTCTGCTTTTCTTTTTTCTTAAATAAGTGAAATTTCTTCAATTTTGCCCCAAAATAAGAGAAATTTCTGAGTTTTCCCTCAAAATGAGGGAAATTTCTAAAATTTTGCCCCAAAATATGTGGAATCTCTGAGTTTTGCCCCAAAATAAGGAGAATTTCTGTCTTTTTGCCCTAACATATAGGGAATTTCTGCCTTTTTGTTCCACAATTAGGGGAATTTCTGCAATTTTGCTCCTAAATACGGGGAATTTCTGCCTTTTTGCCCAAAAATAAAAAGAATGCATACCTTTTTGCCATAAAAAAGGGAAATTTCTTCATTTTTGCTCCAAAATAAGGGGAATTTCTGCTTTTTGCCTCTAAATAAGTGGAATTTCTGCCTTTTTCCCCCAAAACAAAGGGAATTTCTGTCTTTTTTGCCCCAAAATAATGAAAATTTCTGACTTATTACCCTGAAATATGTGAAATTTCTGCAATTTTGCCCCAAATTATGGGAAATTTCTGCCTTTTTGCCCCCAAATAAGGGGAATTTCAGCTTTTTTACCTCAAAATAAGGGGAATTTCTGCATTTTTGCCACAAAATATTAGGAATTTCTGCCTTTTTGCACAAAAATAAAAAAATTTCTGCTTTTTTTCCCTTAAATAAGTGAAATATCTGCAATTTTGCCCCAAAATAAGTGAAATTTCTGCAATTCTGCCCCAAAATAAGGGAAATTTCTGGAATTTTGCCCCAAAATAAGTGGAATTTCTGAGTTTTGCCCCAAAATAAGGAGAATTTCTGTTTTTTGCCCAAACATATAGGGAATTTCTGCAGTTTTGCCCCACAATTAGGGGAATTTCTGCAATTTTGCTTCAAAATATGGGGAATTTCTGCCTTTTTCCCCGAAAATAAGAAGAATGCATACCTTTTTGCCATAAAAAAGGGAAATTTCTTCATTTTTGCTCAAAAATAAGGGGAATTTCTGCATTTTTGTCTCTAAATAAGTGGAATTTCTGTCTTTTTCCCCCAAAACAAAGGGAATTTCTGTCTTTTTGCCCCAAAATTAGGAAAATTTCTGACTTATTACCCTGAAATAAGTGAAATTTCTGCAAATTTGCCTTAAAATAAAAGAAATTTCTGCAATTTTTCTCCATAATAAAGGAATTTTCTGCAATTTTGCCCCAAAATAAAGGGAATTCCTGTTTTTTGTCCCCAAATAAGGGAAATTTCTGCAATTTTGTCCTAAAATAAGGGGAATTTCTGCCTTTTGCCTCAAAATAAGGGGAATTTCTGCCTTTTTGCCCCAAAATAAAGAAAATTACTGCCTGTTTTACCCCATAATTAGGTGAATTTCTGCAATTTTGCTCCAAAATACGGGGATTTTTTGCCTTTTTCGCCGATAATAAAGGGAATTTCTGCCTTTTTGCCGCGAAATAAGTGAAATTTCTGCAGCTTTACCCCAAAATAAGGGGAAGTTCTGCGTTTTTGCCCCAAAATTAGGGGAATTTCTGCAATATTGCTCCAAAATACGGGTAATTTCTGCCTTTTTGCCCGAAAATAAAGGGAATGTATACCTTTTTGCCATAAAAAAGAAAAATTTCTTCATTTTTGCTCCAAAATAAGGGGAATTTCTGACTTATTACCCTAAAATCAGTGAAATTTCTGCAATTTTGCCCCAAAATAAGGGAAATTTCTGCCTTTTTGCCACAAAATAAGGGGAATTTCTGTCTTTTTGCCCCAAAAAAGGGGAATTTCAGCCTTTTTACCTCATAATAAGGGGAATTTCTGCCTTTTTGCCCTAAAATATGGGGAATTTCTGTATTTTTGCCCCAAAATCAAGAAAATTTCTGCAATTTTGTACCAAAATAAAAGTAATTTCTGCCTTTTTGCCCCAAAATAAAAAAAATTTCTGCGTTTTTTCCTTGAAATAAGTGAAATTTCTGCAATTTTGCTCCAAAATAAGAGAGATTTCTGCAATTGTGCCCCCAAAAAAAGGAAATTTTTGGAATTTTGCCCCAAAATAAGGGGAATTTCTGACATTTTTCCACAAAATATGGGGAATTTCTGCCTTATTGCCCCCAAATAAGGAAAATTTTTGCTTTTCTGCCCCAATTAACGGGAATTTCTGCCTTTTTGCCACAAAGTAAAGGGAATTTACGCCTTTTTGCCCCAAAATAACGGGAATTTCAGCCTTTTTACCTCAAAATAAGGGGTATTTCTGCCTTTTGCCCAAAATATGGGGAATTTCTGACTTTTTGTTCCAAAATAAGGAAAATTTCTTCAATTTGTAACAAAATAAAAGAAATTTCTGCTTTTTGCCCCAAAATAAAAGTAATTTCTGACTATTTGCCCTGAAATAAATGAAATTTCTGCAATTTGGCCCGAAAATAAGCGAAATTTGTGCCTTTTTGCCCCAAAATGAGAAGAATTTCTGCCTTTTTGCCCCAAAATATGGGGAATTTCAGCATTTTACCTCAAAAAAAGAAGAATTTCAGCCTTTTTGCACCAAAATATAGAAAATTTCTGCCTTTTTGCCACAAAATAAGAAAAATTTCTGCAATTCTGTACCAAAATAAAAGAAATTTCTAAAATTTTGCCCCAAAATTAGGGAAATTTCTGATTTTTGCCCCGAAATAAGGAGAATTTCTGTATTTTTGCCCTAAAATAAAGGGAATTTCTGCCTTTTTGCCCCAATATTAGGGGAATTTCTGCAATTTTGCTCTAAAATACAGGGAATATCTGCCTTTTTGCCCGAAATTAAGGGGATTTTCTGCCTTTTTGCCGCCAAACAAGGGAATTTTCTGCACTTTTATCTCAAAATAAGGGGAATTTCTGCATTTTTGCCCCCAAATAAGGCGAATTTCTGCCTTTTTGCCCTGAAATATGTGAAATGTCTGCAATTTTACCCCAGAATAAGGTGAATTTCTGCCTTTTTGCCCCAAAATAAGGGGAATTTTTGCCTTTTAGCCACAAAATAAGGAAAGTTTCTGCCTTTTTTCCCTAAAATAAGTGAAATTTCTGCAATTTTGCCCCAAAATAAGTGAAATTTCTGCAATTTTGCCCAAATATAAGAGAAATTTCTGGAATTTTGCCCCAAAATAAGTTGCATTACTGAATTTTGCCCCGAAATAAAGAGAATTTCTGTCTTTTTGCCCTAACATATAGGGAATTTCTGCCTTTTTGCCCCACAATTAGGGGAATTTCTGCAATTTTGCTCCAAAATACGGGGAATTTCTGCTTTTTAGCCCGAAAATAAGGGGAATGTATACCATTTGCCACAAAAAAAAGAAATTTCTTCATTTTTGCTCCAAAATAAGGGGAATTTCTGCATTTTTGCCTCTAAATAAGTGGAATTTCTGTATTTTTCCCCCAAAACAAAGGGAATTTCTGTCTTTTTTGTCCCAAAATAAGAAAAATTTCTGACTTATTACCCTGAAATAAGTGAAATTTCTGCAAGTGTGCCCCAAAATAAGGGAAATTTCTGCCTTTTTGCCACAAAATAAGGGGAATTTCTGTCTTTTTACCTCAAAATAAAATGAATTTCTGCATTTTTGCCCCAAAATATGGGATTTTCTGCCTTTTTGCCACAAAATAAGAAAAATTTCTGCAATTTTGTACCAAAATAAAAGAAATTTCTGCCTTTTTGCCCCGAAATAAAAAAATTTCTGCTTTTTTTTCTGAAATAAGTGAAATTTCTGCAATTTTGCCCCAAAATAAGTGAAATTTCTGCAATTTTACCCCAAAATAAGGGAAATTTCTGGAACTTTGCCCCAATATAAGTGGAATTTCTGAGTTTTGCCCCAAAATAAGGAGAATTTCTGTTTTTTGCCCCAACATATAGGGAATTTCTGCATTTTGCCCCACAATTAGGGGAATTTCTGCAATTTTGCTTCAAAATACTGGGAATTTCTGCCTTTTTGCCCGAAAATAAGAAGAATGCATACCTTTTTGCCATAAAAAAGGGAAATTTCTTCATTTTTGCTCAAAAATAAGGGGAATTTCTGCTTTTTTGCCTCTAAATAAGTGGAATTTTTGTCTTTTTCCCCCAAAACAAAGGGAATTTCTGGTTTTTTTGCCCCAAAATAATGAAAATTTCTGACTTATTACCCTGAAATAAGTGAAATTTCTGCAATTTTGCCCCAAATTAAGGGAAATTTCTGCCTTTTTGCTCCCAAATAAGGGGAATTTCAGTTTTTTACCTCAAAATAAGGGAATTTCTGCATTTTTGCCACAAAATATTAGGAATTTCTGCCTTTTTGCTCCAAAATTAAAAAATTTCTGCTTTTTTTCACTTAAATAATTGAAATATCTGCAATTTTGCCCCAAAATAAGTGAAATTTCTGCAATTTTGCCTTAATATAAGGGAAATTTCTGGAATTTGGCCCCAAAAAAAGTGGAATTTCTGAGTTTTGCCCCAAGAAAAGGAGAATTTCTGTCTTTTTGCCCGAACATATAGGGAATTTCTATATTTTTGCCCAACAATTACGGGAATTTCTGCAATTTTGCTTCAAAACACGGGGAATTTCTGCCTTTTTGCCCGAAAAAAAGAAGAATGCATACCTTTTTGCCATAAAAAAGGAAAATTTCTTCATTTTTGCTCAAAAATAATGGGAATTTCTGCTTTTTTGCCTCTAAATAGGTGGAATTTCTCTCTTTTTCCCCCAAAACAGAGGAAATTTCTGTCTTTTTTGCCCCAAAATAAGGAAAATTTCTGACTTATTACCCTGAAATAAGTGAAATTTCTGCAATTTTGCCCCAAATAAAGGAAATTTCTGCCTTTTTGCCCCCAAATAAAAGGAATTTCAGCCTTTTTACCTCAAAATAAGGAGAATTTCTGCATTTTTGCAACAAAATATTAGGTATTTCTGCCTTTTTGCCCCAAAATAAGAAAAATTTCTGCCTTTTTTTCCTGAAATAAGTGAAATTTCTGCAATTTTGCCCCAAAATAAGGGAAATTTCTGGAATTTTGCCCCAAAATAAGTGGAATTTCTGAGTTTTGCCCCAAAATAAGGAGAATTTCTGTCTTTTTGCTCTAACATATACAGAATTTCTGCCTTTTTGCCCCACAATTAGGGGAATTTCTGCAATTTTGCTCCAAAATACAGGGAATTTTTGCTTTTTAGCCCGAAAATAAGGAGAATGTATACCTTTTGCCACAAAAAAGGGAAATTTCTTCATTTTTGCTCCAAAATAAGGGGAATTTCTGTTTTTGGCCTCTAAATAAGTGGAATTTCTGTCTTTTTCCCCCAAAACAAAGGAAATTTCTGTCTTTTTTGCCCCAAAATAAGGAAAATTTCTGACTTCTTACCCTGAAATAAGTGAAATTTCTGCAATTTTGCCCCAAAATAAGGGAAATTTCTGCCTTTTTGCCCCCAAATAAGGTGAATTTTATACTTTTTACCTCAAAATAAGGGGAATTACTGCATTTTTGCCCCAAAATATGGAAAATTTCTTCCTTTTTGCCCCAAAATAAGAAAAATTTCTGAAGTTTTGTATAAAATAAAATAAATTTCTGCCTTTTAGCCCCAAAATAAGAAAATTTCTGCTTTTTTTTCCGAAATAAGTTAAATTTCTGCAATTTTGCCCCAAAATATGTGAAATTTCTGCAAATTTGCCCCAAAATAAGGGAAATTTCTGGTATTTTGCCCCAAAACAAGGGGAATTTCTGAGTTGTGCCTCAAAATAAGAAGAATTTCTGTCTTTTTGCTTCATAATAATGTGAATTTCTGCATTTTCCTTCAAAATTAGGGGAATATGTGCAATTTTGCTTCAAAATACCGGGAATTTCTGCCTTATTGAACCAAAATAAAGGGAATTTCTGCATTTTTTCACCAATATAAGGGGAATTTCTGAAATTTCGCTCCAAAATACAGGGAATTTCTGCCTTATTGCCCGAAATAATGTGGAATTTCTGCCTTTTTGCCCTGAAATATTTGAAATTTCCACAATTTTACCCCAAAATAAGGAGAATTTCTGTTTTTGGCCCCAAAATTAGGAGAATTTCTGCTTTTGCCCCAAAATAAGGCAATTTTCTGACTTTTTGCCCTGAAATAAGTGAAATTTCTGCAATTTTGCCCCAAATTAAGGGGAATTTCTGCTTTTTTGCCAAAATAAGGGGAATTTCAGCATTTTACCTCTAAATAAGGGGAATTTCTGCCTTTTTGCCACAAAATATGGGGAATTTCTGCTTTATTGCCCCCAAATAAGGAAAATTTTTGCTTTTCTGCCCGAATTAACGGGAATTTCTCCATTTTTGCCACAAAGTAAAGGGAAATTCTGCCTTTTTGCCCCAAAATAACGGGAATTTCAGTCTTTTTACCTCAAAATAGTGGGAATTTCTTCCTTTTGCCCAAAATATGGGGAATTTCTGACTTTTTGTTCCAAAATAAGAAAAAATTCTTCAATTTTGTACCAAAATAAAAGAAATTTCTGCTTTTTGTCCCAAAATAAAAGTAATTTCTGAATTTTTGCCCTGAAATAAATGAAATTTTGGCAATTTTGCCCGAAAATAAGGGAAATTTGTGCCTTTTTGCCCCAAAATGAGGGGAATTTCTGCCTTTTTGCCCCACAATTAGGGGAATTTCTGCAATTTTGCTCCAAAATACGGGGAATTTCTGCCTTTTTGACCGAAAATAAGAAGAATGCATACCTTTTTGCCATAAAAAGAGAAATTTTTTAATTTTTTCTCAAAAATAAGGGGAATTTCTATTTTTTGTCTCTAAATAAGTGGAATTTCTGTCTTTTTTCCCCAAAACAAAGGGAATTTCTGTCTTTTTTTGCCCCAAAATAAGGAAAATTTCTGACTTATTATCTTGAAATAAGTGAAATTTCTGCAATTTTGCCCCAAAATAAGGGAAATTTCTGCCTATTTGCCCCCAAATAAGGGGAATTTAAGCCTTTATACCTCAAAATAAGGAAAATTTCTGCATTTTTGCCACAAAATATTAGGAATTTCTGCCTTTTTGCCCCAAAATAAGGAAAATTACTTACTTTTTTCCCTGAAATAAGTGAAATTTCTGCAATTTTGCTCCAAAATAAGTGAAATTTTTGCCTTTTTGCCCCCAAATAAAGGGAATTTCAACCTTTTTACATCAAAATAAAGGGAAATACTGCATTTTTGCCCCAAAATAAGGGAAATTTCTGCCTTTTTGCCCCAAAATAAGAAAAATTTCTGCAATTTTGTACCAAAATAAAAGAAATTTCTGACTTTTTGCCCTTAAATAAGAAAATTTCTGCTTTTTTTCTGAAATAAGTGAAATTTCTGCAATTTTGCCCTAAAATAAAAGAAATTTCGGCAATCTTGCCCCAAAATAAGTGAAATTTCTGGAATTTTGCCACAAAATAAGTGGAATTTATGAGTTTTGCCCAAAAATAAGGAGAATTTCTATCTTTTTGCACCAACATATAGGGAATTTCTTCCTTTTTGCCCCACAATTAGGGGAATATCTGCAATTTTGCTCCAAAATACGGGGAATTTCTGCTTTTTAGCCCGAAAATAAAAAGAATGTATAACTTTAGCCACAGAAAAGGGAAATTTCTTCATTTTTGCCCCAAATAAGAAAAATTTCTGTTTTTTTACCTCAAAATAAGTGAGATTTCTGCCTTTTAACCCAAAAATAAACGGAATTTCTGACTTTTTGCCCCAAAATAAAAGGAATTTTTTAATTATGCCCTGAAATTAATGAAATTTCTGCAATTTTGCCCCAAAATAAAAGAAATTTCTGCCTTTTTGCCACAAAATAAGGGGAATTTCTGTCTTTCTGCCCCAAAATAAGGGAAATTTCTGCCTTTTTGCCCCCAAATAAGGGGAATTTCAGCCTTTTTACCTCACAATAAGGGGAATTTCTGCATTTTTGCCACAAAATAGTAAGAATTTCTGCCATTGTGCTCCAAAATACGGAAAATTTCTGCCTTTTTTCCCTGAAATAAGTGAAATTTCTGCAATTTTGCCCCAAAATTAGTGAAATTTCTGCAATTTTACCTCACAATAAGGAAAATTTCTGCAATTTTGCCCCAAAATAAGAGAAATTTATGGAATTTTGCCCAAAAATAAGTGGAATTTCTGAGTTTTGCCCCAAAATAAGGAGAATTTCTGTCTTTTTGCCCCAACATATAGGGAATTTCTGCCTTTTTGCCCCACAATTAGGGGAATTTCTGCAATTTTGCTTCAAAATATGGGGAATTTCTGCCTTTTTGCCTGAAAATAAGAAGAATGCATACCTTTTTGGCATAAAAAAAGTGAAATTTCTTCATTTTTGCTCCAAAATAAGGGGAATTTCTGTTTTTTGACTCTAAATAAGTGGAATTTCTGTCTTTTCCCCCCAAAACAAAAGGAATTTATGTCTTTTTTGCCCCAAAATAAAGAAAATTTCTGACTTATTACCCTGAAATAAGTGAAATTTCTGCAATTTTGCCCTAAAATAAGGAAAATTTCTGCGTTTTTGCCCCCAAATAAGGGGAATTTCCGCCTTTTTACCTCAAAATAAAAGGAATTTCTGCATTTTTGCCACAAAATATTAAGAATTTCTACCTTTTTGCCCCAAAATAAGGAAAATTTCTGCCTTTTTTTCCTGAAATAAGTGAAATTTTTGCAATTTTGCTCTTAAATAAGTGAAATTTTGCCTTTTGATCCCAAATAAGGGGAATTTCAGCCTTTTTACCTCAAAATAAAGGGAATTTCTGCATTTTTGCCCCAAAATATGGGAAATTTCTGCCTTTATGCCCCAAAATAAGAAAATTTTCTGCAATTTTTTACCAAAATAAAGGAAATTGCTGCCTTTTTACCCCCAATTAAGAAAATTTCTGCCTTTTTTTCTGAAAGAAGTGAAATTTCTGCAATTTTGCCCCAAAATAAGTGAAATTTCTCCAATTTTGCTCAAAAATAATTGAAATTTCTGGAATTTTGCCACAAAATAAGTGGAATTTATAAGTTTTGCCCCAAAATAAAAAGAATTTTGTCTTTTTTTCCCAACATATAGGAAATTTCTGCCTTTTTGCCCCACAATTAGGGGAATTTCTGCAATTTTGCTCTAAAATACGGGAAATTTCTTATTTTTAGCCCGAAAATAAGGGGAATGTATACCTTTTGCCACAAAAAAGGGAAATTTCTGTCTTTTTGCCCCAAAATAAAAGGAATTTTTGAATTATTCCCTGAAGTAAGTGAAATTTCTGCAATTTTGCCCCCCAAAAAAAGAAATTTCTGCCTTTTTGCCACAAAATAAGGGGAATTTCTGTCTTATTGCCCCAAAATAAGGGGAATTTCTGCATTTTTGCCACAAAATATTAAGAATTTCTGCCATTGTGCTCCAAAATACAAAAAATTTCTGCCTTTTTTCCCTGAAATAAGTGAAATTTCTGCAATTTTTCCACAAAATAAGTGAAATTTCTGCAATTTTGCCCCAAAATAAAAGAAATTTCTGGAATTTTGCCCCAAAATAAGTGGAATTTCTAAGTTTTGCCCCAAAATAACGAGAATTTCTGTCTTTTTGCCCCAAAATAATGTGAATTTCTGCATTTTCCCTCAAAATTAGGGGAATATGTGCAATTTTGCTTCAAAATACGGGGAATTTCTGCCTTATTGAACCAAAATAAAGGGAATTTCTGCAATTTTGCACCAATATAAGGGGAATTTCTGAAATTTTGCTCCAAAATACAGGGAATTTCTGCCTTATTGCCCGAAATAATGTGGAATTTCTGCGTTTTTGCCCTGAAATATTTGAAATTTCCACAATTTTACCCCAAAATAAGAGGAATTTCTGTTTTTGGCCTCAAAATTAAAAGAATTTCTGCTTTTTGCCCTAAAATAAGGCAATTTTTTGACTTTTTGCCCTGAAATAAGTGAAATTTCTGCAATTTTGCCCCAAAATAAGGGGAATTTCTGGCTTTTTGCCAAAATAAGGGGAATTTCAGCATTTTCCCTCCAAATAAGGGGAATTTCTGCTTTTTTGCCACAAAATATGGGGAATTTCTGCCTTATTGCCCCCAAATAAGGAAAATTTTTGCTTTTCTGCCCCAATTAATGGGAATATCTGCCTTTTGCCACAAAGTAAAGGGAATTTCTGCCTTTTTGCCCCAAAATAACGAGAATTTCAGCCTTTTTAGCTCAAAATAATGGGAATTTCTGCCTTTTGCCCAAAATATGGGGAATTTCTGACTTTTTGTTCCAAAAATAAGGAAAATTTCTTCATTTTTATACCAAAATAAAAGAAATTTCTGCTTTTTGCCCCAAAATAAAAGTAATTTCTGAATTTTTGCCCTGAAATAAATAAAATTTCGGAAATTTTGCCCGAAAATAAGGGAAATTTGTGCCTTTTTGCCCCAAAATGTGGGTAATTTCTGCCTTTTTACCCCACAATTAGGGGAATTTCTGCAATTTTAGACCAAAATTCAAGGAATTTCTGCCTTTTTGCCCGAAAATAAGAAGAATGCATACCTTTTTGCCATAAAAAGGGGAAATTTCTTCATTTTTGCTTCAAAATAAGGGGAAATTCTGCTTTTTTGCCTCTAAATAAGTGGAATTTCTGTTTTTTCCCCCAAAACAAAGGGAATTTCTGTCTTTTTTGCCCCAAAATAAGGAAAATTTCTGACTTATTACCCTGAAATAAGTGAAATTTCTGCAATTTTGCCCTAAAATAAGGGAAATTTCTGCCTTTTTGCCTCCAAATAATGGGAATTTCAGCCTTTTACCTCAAAATAAGGGGAATTTCTGCATTTTTGCCCCAAAATATGGGAAATTTCTGCCTTTTTGCCCCAAAATAAGAAAAATTTCTGCAATTTTGTACCAAAATAAAAAAAATTTCTGCCTTTTTGCCTCAAAATAAAAAAAATTCTGCTTTTTTTTTCTGAAATAAGTGAAATTTCTGCAATTTTGCCCCAAAATAAGTGAAATTTCTGCAATTTTGCCCCCAAATAAGGGATATTTCTGGAATTTTGCCCCAAAATAAGTGGAATTTCTGAGTTTGGCCCCAAAATAAGGAGAATTTCTGTCTTTTGCCTCAAAATAATGTGAATTTCTGCATTTTCCCTCAAAATAAGGGGAATATGTGCAATTTTGCTTCAAAATACGGGGAATTTCTGCCTTATTGAACCAAAATAAAGGGAATTTCTGCATTTTTGCACCAATATAAGGGGAATTTCTGAAATTTTGCTCCAAAATACAGGGAATTTCTCCTTATTGCCCGAAATAATGTGGAATTTCTGCCTTTTTGCCCTGAAATATTTGAAATTTCCACAATTTTATCCCAAAATAAGGGGAATTTCTGTTTTTGGCCTCAAAATTAGGAGAATTTCTGATTTTGCCCCAAAATAAGGCAATTTTCTGACTTTTTGCCCTGAAATAAGTGAAATTTCTGCAATTTTGCCCCAAAATAAGGGGAATTTCTGCCTCTTTGCCACAAAATATGGGAAATTTCTGCCTTATTGCCCCCAAATAAGGAAAATTTTTGCTTTTCTGCCCCAATTAATGGGAATTTCTGCTTTTTTGCCACAAAGTAAAGGGAATTTCTGCCTTTTTGCCCCAAAATAACGGGAATTTCAGACTTTTTACCTCAAAATAAGGGGAATTTCTGCCTTTTGCCCGAAATATGGGGAATTTCTGACTTTTTGTTCCAAAATAAGGAAAATTTCTACAATTTTGTACCAAAATAAAAGAAATTTCTGCTTTTTGCCCCAAAATAAAAGTAATTTCTGACTTTTTGCCCTGAAATAAATGAAATTTCTGCAATTTTTCCAGAAAATAAGGGAAATTTGTGCCTTTTTACCCAAAAATGAGAAGAATTTCTGTTTTTTTGCCCCAAAATATGGGGTATTTCAGCATTTTACCTCAAAATAAGGGGAATTTCAGTTTTTTGCACCAAAATATGGAAAATCACTGCCTGTTTGCCACAAAATAAGAAATACTTCTGCAATTCTGTACCAATATAAAAGAAATTTCTAAAATTTTGCCCCAAAATAAGGAGAATTTTTGATTTTTGCCCCAAAATTAGAAGAATTTCTGCAATTTTGCTCCAAAATACGGGGAATTTCTGACTTTTTGCCCGAAAATAAAGGGAATGTATACCTTTTTGCAATAAAAAAGAGAAATTTCTTCATTTTTGCTCCTAAATAAGGGGAATTTCTGCTTTTTTGCCTCTAAATAAGTGGAATTTCTGTCTTTTTCCCACAAAACAAAAGGAAGTTCTGTCTTTTTTGCCCCAAAATAAAGAAAATTTCTGACTTATTACCCTGAAGTAAGTGAAATTTCTGCAATTTTGCCCGAAAATGAGAGAAACTTCTGCCTTTTTGCCCCCAAATAATGGGAATTTCAACCTTTTTTCCCTCAAAATAAGGGGAATTTCTGCATTTTTGCCACAAAATATTAGTAATTTCTGCCATTTTGCCCCAAAATGAGGAAAATTTCTGCCTTTTTTCCATGAAATAAGTGAAATTTCTTCAATTGTGCCCCAAAATAAGTGAAATTTCTGCAATTTTGCCCCAAAATAAGTGAAATTTCTGCAATTTTGCCCCAAAATAAGTGAAATTTCTGCAATTTTGACCCAAAATAAATAGAATTTCTGCAATTTTGCCCCAAAATAAGGGGAATTTCTGCCTTTTTGCCCTTACATATAGGGAATTTCTGCTTTTTGCCTCACAATTAGGGGAATTTCTGCAAATTTGCTCCAAAATACGGGGAATTTCTGCTTTTTAGCCCGAAAATAAGGGGAATGTATACCTTCTGCCACAAAAAAGGGAAATTTCTTCATTTTTGCCCCAAAATAAGAAGAATTTCTGCCTTTTTACCTTAAAAAAGTGAAATTTCTGCTTTTTTACCCAAAAATAAACGGAATTTCTGTCTTTTTGCAACAAAATAAAAAGAATTTTTGAATTATGCCTTGAAATAAGTGAAATTTCTGCAATTTTGCCCCAAAATAAAAGAAATTTCTGCATTTTTGCCACAAAATAAGGGGAATTTCTGTATTTTTGCCCCAAAATAAGGGAAATTTCTGCCTTTTTGCCCTGAAATAAGAGGAATTTCAGCATTTTTACCTCAAAATAAGCAGAATTTCTGCATTTTTGCCAAGAAATATTAGTAATTTCTGCCTTTTTGCCCCAAAATAAGGAAAATTTCTGCCTTTTTTCCCTGAAATAAGTGAAATTTCTGCAATTTTGCCCCAAAATAAGGGAAATTTCTGCCTTTTTGCCCTCAAATAAGGGGGATTTCAGCCTTTTTACCTCAAAATAAAGGGAATTTCTGCATTTTTGCCACAAAATATTAGGAATTTCTGCCTTTTTGCCCCAAAATAGGAAAATTTCTGCTTTATTTTCCTGAAATACGTGAAATTTCTGCAATTTTGCCCCAAAATAAGTGAAATTTCTGCAATTTTGCCCCAAAATAAGAGAAATTTCTGGAATTTTGCCCCAAAATAAGTGGAATTTCTGAGTTTTGCCCCAAAATAAGGAGAATTTCTGTCTTTTTGCCCCAACATATAGGGAATTTCTGCCTTTTTGCCCCACAATTAGGGGAATTTCTGCAATTTTGCTCTAAAATACAGGGAATTTCTGCCTTTTTGCCTGAAAATAAGAAGAATGCATACCTTTTTGCCATAAAAAAGGGAAATTTCTTCATTTTTGCTCCAAAATAAGGGGAATTTCTGCTTTTTTGCGTCTAAATAAGTGGAATTTTTGCCTTTTTTCCCCAAAACAAAGGGAATTTCTGTCTTTTTTGCCCCAAAAAGGAAAAATTCTGACTTATTACCCTGAAGTAAGTGAAATTTATGCAATTTTGTTCCAAAATAAGGGAAATTTCTGCCTTTTTGCCCCCAAATAAGAGGAATTTCAGCCTTTTTACCTCAAAAAAAAGGAATTTCTGCATTTTTGCTACAAAATATTAGGAATTTCTAACTTTTTGCCCCAAAATAAGGAAAATTTCTGCTTTTTTCTCTGAAATAAGTGAAATTTCTGCAATTTTGCAACAAAATAAGTGAAATTTTTGAAATTTTGCCCCAAAATAAGTGAAATTTCTGGAATTTTGCCCCAAAATAAGTGGTATTTCTGAGTTTTGCCCCAAAATAAGGAGAATTTCTGTCTTTTTGCCCCAACATATAAGGAATTTCTGACTTTTTGACCCACAATTAAGGGAATTTCTGAAATTTTGCTCCAAAATAAGGGGAATTTCTGATTTTTTGCCTCTAAATAAGTGGAATATCTTTTTTTTTCCCCCAAAACAAAGGGAATTTCTGTTTTTTTGCCCCAAAATAAAGAAAATTTCTGACTTATTACCATGAAATAAGTGAAATTTCTGCAATTTTGCCCCAAAATAAGGGAAATTTCTGCTTTTTTGTCCCAAAATAATAGGAATTTCAGTCTTTTTACCTCAAAATAAGTGGAATTTCTGCATTTTTGCCCCAAAATAAGGGAAATTTCTGCCTTTTTGCCCCAAAATACGAAAAATTTCTGCAATTTTGTACCAAAATAAAAGAATTTTCTGCCTTTTTGCCCCAATATAAGAAAATTTCTGCTTTTTTTTCTGAAATAAGTGAAATTTCTGGAATTTTGCCCCAAAATAATGGAAATTTCTGGAATTTTGCCCCAAAATAAGTGGACTTTCTGAGTTTTGCCCCAAAATAAGGAGAATTTCTGTCTTTTTGCCACAACATATAGGGAATTTTTGCCTTTTTGCCCCACAATTAGGGGAATTTCTGAAATTTTTCTCCAAAATACAGGGAATTTCTGCCTTTTTGCCCGAAAATAAGAAGAATGCATAGCTATTTGCCATAAAAAAGGGAAATTTCTTCATTTTTGCTTCAAAATAAGGGGAATTTCTTTTTTTTTTTTTTTTGCCTCTAAATAAGTGGAATTTCTGTCTTTTTCCCCCAAAACAAAGGGAATTTCTGTATTTTTGCCCCCAAATAAGGAAAATTTCTGACTTATTACCCTGAAATAAGTGAAATTTCTGCAATTTTGCCCCAAAATAAGGGAAATTTCTGCCTTTTTGCCCTCAAATAAGGGGAATTTCAGCATTTTTCCCTCAAAATAAGGGGAATTTCTGCATTTTTGCCCAAAATATGGGAAATTTCTTCCTTTTTGCCCTAAAATAAGGAAAATTTCTGCAATTTTGTACCAAAATAAAAGAAATTTCTGCCTTTTTGCCCCAAAATAAGAAAATTTCTGCTTTTTTTTTGAAATAAGTTAAATTTCTGCAATTTTGCCTGAAAATAAGTCAAATTTCTGCAATTTTGCCCAAAAATAAGGGAAATTTCTGGAATTTTGCCCCAAAATAAGTGGAATTTCTGAGTTTTGCCCCAAACAAAGGAGAATTTCTATCTTTTTGCCCCAACATATAGGTAATTTCTGCCTTTTTGCCCCACAATTAGGGGAATTTCTGCATTTTTGCTCCAAAATACGGGGAATTTCTGCCTTTTTGCCCGAAAATAAGAAGAATGCATACCTTTTTGCCATAAAAAAGGGAAATTTCTTCATTTTTGCTCCAAAATAAGGGGAATTTCTGCTTTTTTGCCTCTAAATAAGTGGAATTTCTGTCTTTTTCCCCCAAAACAAAGGGAATTTCTGTCTTTTTTGCCCCAAAAAAGGAAAAATTCTGACTTATTACCCTGAAGTAAGTGAAATTTTTGCAATTTTGTTCCAAAATAAGGGAAATTTCTGCCTTTTTGCCCCCAAATAATGGGAATTTCAGCCATTTTACCTCAAAATAAAAGGAATTTCTGCATTTTTGCCCCAAAATAAGGGAAATTTTGGCGTTTTAACCCCAAAATAAGGAAAATTTCTGCCTTTTTACCCTGAAATAAGTGAAATTTCTGCATTTTGGCCCCAAAATAAGTGAAATTTCTGGAATTTTGCCCCAAAATAAGTGGGATTTTTGAGTTTTGCCCCAAAATAAGGAGAATTTCTGTCTTTTTGCCCTAACATATAAAAATTTCTGCCTTTTTGCCCCACAATTAGGGGAATTTCTGCAATTTTGCTCCAAAAAACAAGGAATTTCTGCCTTTTTGCCCAAAAATAGGAAGAATGCATACCTTTTTGCCATAAAAAAGGGAAATTTCTTCATTTTTGCTCCAAAATAAGGGGAATTTCTGCATTTTTGCCTCTAAATAAGTGGAATTTCTGTCTTTTTCCCCCAAAACATAAAGAATTTCTGTCTTTTTTGCCCCAAAATAAGAAAAATTTCTGACTTATTACCCTGAAATAAGTGAAATTTCTGCAATTTTGCCCCAAAATAAGGGAAATTTCTGCCTTTTTGCCCCCAAATACGAAGAATTTCAGCCATTTTACCACAAAATAAGGGGAATTTCTGCATTTTTGCCCCAAAACAAGGGAAATTTTGGCCTTTTTGCCCCAAAATAAGGAAAATATCTGCCTTTTTTTCCTGAAATAAGTGAAATTTTTCCAATTTTGCCCCAAAATAATGGAAATTTCTGGAGTTTTGCCCCAAAATAAAAAGAATTTCTGTCTTTTTGCCCCAACATATAGGGAATTTCTGCCTTTTTGCCCCACAATTAGGGGAATTTCTGCAATTTTGCTCCAAAATACAGGGAATTTCTGCCTTTTTGCCCGAAAATAAGAAGAATGCATACCTTTTTGCCATAAAAAAGGGAAATTTCTTCATTTTTGCTCCAAAATAAGGGGAATTTCTGCTTTTTTGCCTCTAAATAAGTGGAATTTTTGCCTTTTTCCCCCAAACAAAGGGAATTTCTGTCTTTTTTGCCCCAAAAAAGGAAAAATTCTGACTTATTACCCTGAAGTAAGTGAAATTTTTGCAATTTTGTTGCAAAATAAGGGAAATTTCTGCCTTTTTGCCCCCAAATAAGGGAAATTTCAGCCTTTTTACCTCAAAATAAAAGGAATTTCTGCATTTTTGCCACAAAATATTAGGAATTTCTAATTTTTGCCCCAAAATAAGGAAAATTTCTGCCTTTTTTCTCTGAAATAAGTGAAATTTCTGCAATTTTGCCACAAAATAAGTGAAATTTCTGCAATTTTGCCCCAAAATAAGTGAAATTTCTGGAATTTTGCCCCAAAATAAGTGGAATTTCTGAGTTTTGCCCCAAAATAAGGAGAATTTCTGTCTTTTTGCCCCAACATATAGGGAATTTCTGCCTTATTGACCCACAATTAGGGGAATTTCTGAAATTTTGCTCCAAAATAAGGGGAATTTCTGCTTTTTTGCCTCTAAATAAGTGGAATTTCTGTATTTTTCCCCCAAAACAAAGGGAATTTCTGGTTTTTTTGCCCCAAAATAAAGAAAATTTCTGTCTTATTACCATGAAATAAGTGAAATTTCTGCAATTTTGCCCCAAAATGAGGGAATTTCTGAGTTTTGCCCCAAAATAAGGAGAATTTCTGTCTTTTTGCCCCAACATATAGGGAATTTCTGACTTTTTGCCCCACAATTAGGGGAATTTCTGCAATTTTGCTCCAAAATACAGGGAATTTCTGCCTTTTTGCCCGAAAATAAGAAGAAAGCATACCTTTTTGTCATAAAAATGGGAAATTTCTTCATTTTTGCTCCAAAATAAGGGGAATTTCTGTTTTTGCCTCTAAATAAGTGGAATTTTTGCCTTTTTCCCCAAAACAAAGGGAATTTCTGTCTTTTTTGCCCCAAAAAATGAAAAATTCTGACTTATTACCCTGAAGTAAGTGAAATTTATGCAATTTTGTTCCAAAATAAGAAAAATTTCTGCCTTTTTGCCCCCAAATAAGGGGAATTTCAGCCTTTTTACCTCAAAATAAAAGGAATTTCTGCATTTTTGCCACAAAATATTAGGAATTTCTAACTTTTTGCCCCAAAATAAGGAAAATTTCTGCCTTTTTTCTCTGAAATAAGTGAAATTTCTGCAATTTTGCCACAAAATAAGTGAAATTTCTGCAATTTTGCCCCAAAATAAGTGAAATTTCTGGAATTTTGCCCGAAAATAAGTGGAATTTCTGAGTTTTGCCCCAAAATAAAAAGAATTTCTGTCTTTTTGCCCCAACATATAGGGAATTTCTGCCTTTTTGACCCACAATTAGGGGAATTTCTGAAATTTTGCTCCAAAATAAAAGGAATTTCTGCTTTTTTGCCTCTAAATATGTGAAATTTCTGTCTTTTTCCCCCAAAACAAAGGGAATTTCTGTTTTTTTTACCCCAAAATAAAGAAAATTTCTGTCTTATTACCATGAAATAAGTGAAATTTCTACAATTTTGCCCGAAAATAAGGGAAATTTTCTGCTTTTTTGTTTCCAAATAATGGGAATTTCAGCCTTTTTACCTCAAAATAAGTGGAATTTCTGCATTTTTGCCCCAAAATAAGGGAAATTTCTGCCTTTTTGCCCCAAAATAAGAAAAATTTCTGCAATTTTGTACCAAAATAAAAGAAATTTCTGCCTTTTTGCCCCAAAATAAGAAAATTTCTGCTTTTTTTTGAAATAAGAGAAATTTTTGCAATTTTGCCCGAAAATAAGTAAAATTTCTGCAATTTTGCCCCAAAATAAGAAAAATTTCTGGAATTTTGCCCCAAAATAAGTGGAATTTCTGAGTTTTGCCCCAAAATAAGGAGAATTTCTGTCTTTTTGCCCAAACATATAGGGAATTTCTGCCTTTTTGCCCCACAATGAGGGGAATTTCTGCAATTTTGCTCCAAAATACGGGGAATTTCTGTCTTTTTGCCCGACAATTAGAAGAATGCATAACTTTTTGCCATAAAAAAGGGAAATTTCTTCATTTTTGCTCCAAAATAAAGGGAATTTCTGCTTTTTTGCCTCTAAATAAGTGGAATTTCTGTCTTTTTCCCACAAAACAAAAGGAAGTTCTGTCTTTTTTGCCCCAAAATAAGGAAAATTTCTGACTTATTACCCTGAAGTAAGTGAAATTTCTGCAATTTTGCCCGAAAATGAGAGAAACTTCTGCCTTTTTGCCCCCAAATAATGGGAATTTCAGCCTTTTTTCCCTCAAAATAAGGGGAATTTCTGCATTTTTGCCACAAAATATTAGGAATTTCTGCCTTTTTGCCTCAAAATAAGGAAAATTTCTGCCTATTTTCCTG
Source organism: Micromys minutus (assembly GCF_963924665.1). Classification (NCBI taxonomy): domain Eukaryota; kingdom Metazoa; phylum Chordata; class Mammalia; order Rodentia; family Muridae; genus Micromys; species Micromys minutus. Next base: position 595,599 of record NW_027667604.1, read on the forward strand.
AAATAATTGAAATTTCTGCAATTTTGCCCCAAAATAATTGAAATTTATGCAATTTTGCCCCAAAATAAGTGAAATTTCTGGAATTTTGCCCCAAAATAAGTGGAATTTCTGAGATTTGCCCCAAAATAAGGAGAATTTCTGTCTTTTTGCCCCAAGATATAGGGAATTTCTGCCTTTTTGACCCACAATTAGGGGAATTTCTGCAATTTTGCTCCAAAATACGGTGAATTTCTGCCTTTTTCCCCGAAAATAAGAAGAATGCATACCTTTTTGCCATAAAAATGGAAATTTCTTCATTTTTGCTCCATAATAAGGGGAATTTCTGCTTTTTTGCCTCTAAATAATTGGAATTTCTGTATTTTTCCCCCAAAACAAAGGGAATTTTTGTCTTTTTTGCCCCAAAATAAGGAAAATTTCTGACTTATTACCCTGAAATAAGTGAAATTTCTGCAATTTTGCCCGAAAATAAAGGAAATTTCTGCCTTTTTGCCCCCAAATAAAAGGAATTTCAGCCTTTTTACCTCAAAATAAGGGGAATTTCTGCCTTTTTGCTCCAAAATATGGGAAATTTCTGCCTTTTTGCCCGAAAATAAGAAAAATTTCTGCAATTATATACCAAAATAAATGAAATTTCTGCCTTTTTGACCCAAAATAAGAAAGATTCTGCTTTTTTTTGAAATAAGTGAAATTTCTGCTATTTTGCCCCAAAATAAGTGAAATTTCTGCAATTTTGCCCCAAAATAAGGGAAATTTCTGGAATTTTGCCCCAAAATAAGTGGAATTTCTGAGTTTTGCCCCAAAATAAGAAGAATTTCTGTCTTTTTGCCCCAACATATAGGGAATTTCTGCCTTTTTGCCCCACAATTAGGGGAATTTCTGCAATTTTGCTCCAAAATACGGGGAATTTCTGCCTTTTTGCCACAAAATAAGGAATATTTCTGACTTTTTTCTCTGAAATAAGTGAAATTTCTTCAATTTTACCACAAAATAAGTGAAATTTCCTCAATTTTGCCTCAAAATAAGTGAAATTTCTGGAATTTTGCCCCAAAATAAGTGGAATTTCTGAGTTTTGCCCCAAAATAAGGAGAATTTCTGTCTTTTTGCCCCAACATATAGGGAATTTCTGCCTTTTTGACCCACAATTAGGGGAATTTCTGAAATGTTGCTCCAAAATAAGAGGAATTTCTGCTTTTTTGCCTCCAAATAAGTAGAATTTCTGTTTTTTTCCCCCAAAACAAAGGGAATTTCTGGTTTTTTTGCCCCAAAATAAAGAAAATTTCTGTCTTATTACCATGAAATAAGTGAAATTATTGCAATTTTGCCCAAAAATAAGGAAAATTTCTGCTTTTTTGTCCCCAAATAATGGGAATTTCAGCCTTTTTACCTCAAAATAAGTGGAATTTCTGCATTTTTGCCCCAAAATAAGGGAAATTTCTGCCTTTTGCCCCAAAATAAGAAAAATTTCTGCAATTTTGTACCAAAATAAAAGAAATTGCTGCCTTTTTGCCCCAAAATAAGAAAATTTCTGCTTTTTTTTTAAATAAGTGAAATTTCGGCAATTTTGCCCGAAAATAAGTAAAATTTCTGCAATTTTGCCCCAAAATAAGGGAAATTTCTGGGATTTTGGCCCAAAATAAGTGGAATTTCTGAGTTTTGCCCCAAAAATAAGGAAAATTTCTGCTTTTTTGTCCCCAAATAATGGGAATTTGAGCCTTTTTTCCTTCAAAATAAGGGGAATTTCTGCATTTTTGCCACAAAATATTAGGAATTTCTGCCTTTTTGCCCCAAAATAAGGAAAATTTCTGCCTTTTTTCCCTGAAATAAGTGAAATTTCTGCAATTTTGCCCCAAAATAATTGAAATTTATGCAATTTTGCCCCAAAATAAGTGAAATTTCTGGAATTTTGCCCCAAAATAAGTGGAATTTCTGAGATTTGCCCCAAAATAAGGAGAATTTCTGTCTTTTTGCCCCAAGATATAGGGAATTTCTGCCTTTTTGACCCACAATTAGAAGAATTTCTGCAATTTTGCTCCAAAATACAGGTAATTTCTGCTTTTTTGCCCGAAAATAAGAAGAATGCATACCTTTTTGCCATAAAAAAGGGAAATTTCTTCATTTTTGCTCCAAAATAAGGGGAATTTCTGCTTTTTTGCCTCTAAATAAGTGGAATTTCTGTATTTTTCCCCCAAAACAAAGGGAATTTCTGTCTTTTTTGCCCCAAAAAAGGAAAAATTCTGACTTATTACCCTGAAGTAAGTGAAATTTTTGCAATTTTGTTGCAAAATAAGGGAAATTTCTGCCTTTTTGCCCCCAAATAAGGGGAATTTCAGCCTTTTTACCTCAAAATAAAAGGAATTTCTGCATTTTTGCCACAAAATATTAGGAATTTATAATTTTTGCCCCAAAATAAGGAAAATTTCTGCCTTTTTTCTCTGAAATAAGTGAAATTTCTGCAATTTTGCCACAAAATAAGTGAAATTTCTGCAATTTTGCCCCAAAATAAGTGAAATTTCTGGAATTTTGCCCCAAAATAAGTGGAATTTCTGAGTTTTGCCCCAAAATAAGGAGAATTTCTGTCTTTTTGCCCCAACATATAGGGAATTTCTGCCTTATTGACCCACAATTAGGGGAATTTCTGAAATTTTGCTCCAAAATAAGGGGAATTTCTGCTTTTTTGCCTCTAAATAAGTGGAATTTCTGTATTTTTCCCCCAAAACAAAGGGAATTTCTGGTTTTTTTGCCCCAAAATAAAGAAAATTTCTGTCTTATTACCATGAAATAAGTGAAATTTCTGCAATTTTGCCCCAAAATGAGGGAATTTCTGAGTTTTGCCCCAAAATAAGGAGAATTTCTGTCTTTTTGCCCCAACATATAGGGAATTTCTGACTTTTTGCCCCACAATTAGGGGAATTTCTGCAATTTTGCTCCAAAATACAGGGAATTTCTGCCTTTTTGCCCGAAAATTAGAAGAATGCATACCTTTTTGTCATAAAAATGGGAAATTTCTTCAATTTTGCTCCAAAATAAGGGGATTTTCTGTTTTTGCCTCTAAATAAGTGGAATTTTTGCCTTTTTCCCCAAAACAAAGGGAATTTCTGTCTTTTTTGCCCCAGAAAAAGAAAAATTCTGACTTATTACCCTGAAGTAAGTGAAATTTATGCAATTTTGTTCCAAAATAAGAAAAATTTCTGCCTTTTTGCCCCCAAATAAGGGGAATTTCAGCCTTTTTACCTCAAAATAAAAGGAATTTCTGCATTTTTGCCACAAAATATTAGGAATTTCTAACTTTTTGCCCCAAAATAAGGAAAATTTCTGCCTTTTTTCTCTGAAATAAGTGAAATTTCTGCAATTTTGCCACAAAATAAGTGAAATTTCTGCAATTTTGCCCCAAAATAAGTGAAATTTCTGGAATTTTGCCCGAAAATAAGTAGAATTTCTGAATTTTGCCCCAAAATAAAAAGAATTTCTGTCTTTTTGCCCCAACATATAGGGAATTTCTGCCTTTTTGACCCACAATTAGGGGAATTTCTGAAATTTTGCTCCAAAATAAAAGGAATTTCTGCTTTTTTGCCTCTAAATAAGTGAAATTTCTGTCTTTTTCCCCCAAAACAAAGGGAATTTCTGTTTTTTTTACCCCAAAATAAAGAAAATTTCTGTCTCATTACCATGAAATAAGTGAAATTTCTACAATTTTGCCCCAAAATAAGGGAAATTTCTGCTTTTTTGTTTCCAAATAATGGGAATTTCAGCCTTTTTACCTCAAAATAAGTGGAATTTCTGCATTTTTGCCCCAAAATAAAGGAAATTTCTGCCTTTTTGCCCCAAAATAAGAAAAATTTCTGCAATTTTGTACCAAAATAAAAGAAATTTCTGCCTTTTTGCCCCAAAATAAGAAAATTTCTGCTTTTTTTGAAATAAGTGAAATTTTTGCAATTTTGCCCGAAAATAAGTAAAATTTCTGCAATTTTGCCCCAAAATAAGAAAAATTTCTGGAATTTTGCCCCAAAATAAGTGGAATTTCTGAGTTTTGCCCCACAATAAGGAGAATTTCTGTCTTTTTGCCCAAACATATAGGGAATTTCTGCCTTTTTGCCCCACAATGAGGGGAATTTCTGCAATTTTGCTCCAAAATACGGGGAATTTCTGTCTTTTTGCCCGACAATTAGAAGAATGCATACCTTTTTGCCATAAAAAAGGGAAATTTCTTCATTTTTGCTCCAAAATAAAGGGAATTTCTGCTTTTTTGCCTCTAAATAAGTGGAATTTCTGTCTTTTTCCCACAAAACAAAAGGAAGTTCTGTCTTTTTTGCCCCAAAATAAGGAAAATTTCTGACTTATTACCCTGAAGTAAGTGAAATTTCTGCAATTTTGCCCAAAAATGAGAGAAACTTCTGCCTTTTTGCCCCCAAATAATGGGAATTTCAGCCTTTTTCCCCTCAAAATAAGGGGAATTTCTGCATTTTTGCCACAAAATATTAGGAATTTCTGCCTTTTTGCCTCAAAATAAGGAAAATTTCTGCCTATTTTCCTGAAATAAGTGAAATTTCTGCAATTTTGCCCCAAAATAACTGAAATTTATGCAATTTTGCCCCAAAATAAGTGAAATTTCTGGAATTTTGCCCCAAAATAAGTGGAATTTCTGAGATTTGCCCCAAAATAAGGAGAATTTCTGTCTTTTTGCCCCAAGATATAGGGAATTTCTGCCTTTTTGACCCACAATTAGGGGAATTTCTGCAATTTTGCTCCAAAATACGGTGAATTTCTGCCTTTTTCCCCGAAAATAAGAAGAATGCATACCTTTTTGCCATAAAAATGGAAATTTCTTCATTTTTGCTCCATAATAAGGGGAATTTCTGCTTTTTGGCCTCTAAATAATTGGAATTTCTGTATTTTCCCCCAAAACAAAGGGAATTTTTGTCTTTTTTGCCCCAAAATAAGGAAAATTTCTTACTTATTACCCTGAAATAAGTGAAATTTCTGCAATTTTGCCCGAAAATAAAGGAAATTTCTGCCTTTTTGCCCCCAAATAAAAGGAATTTCAGCCTTTTTACCTCAAAATAAGGGGAATTTCTGCCTTTTTGCTCCAAAATATGGGAAATTTCTGCCTTTTTGCCCGAAAATAAGAAAAATTTCTGCAATTATATACCAAAATAAATGAAATTTCTGCCTTTTTGACCCAAAATAAGAAAGATTCTGCTTTTTTTTGAAATAAGTGAAATTTCTGCTATTTTGCCCCAAAATAAGTGAAATTTCTGCAATTTTGCCCCAAAATAAGGGAAATTTCTGGAATTTTGCCCCAAAATAAGTGGAATTTCTGAGTTTTGCCCCAAAATAAGGAGAATTTCTGTCTTTTTGCCCCAACATATAGGGAATTTCTGCCTTTTTGCCCCACAATTAGGGGAATTTCTGCAATTTTGCTCCAAAATACGGGGAATTTCTGCCTTTTTGCCCCAAAATAAGGAAAATTTCTGACTTTTTTCTCTGAAATAAGTGAAATTTCTGCAATTTTACCACAAAATAAGTGAAATTTCCTCAATTTTGCCCCAAAATAAGTGAAATTTCTGGAATTTTGCCCCAAAATAAGTGGAATTTCTGAGTTTTGCCCCAAAATAAGGAGAATTTCTGTCTTTTTGCCCCAACATATAGGGAATTTCTGCCTTTTTGACCCACAATTAGGGAAATTTCTGAAATGTTGCTTTAAAATAAGAGGAATTTCTGCTTTTTTGCCTCCAAATAAGTAGAATTTCAGTCTTTTTTCCCCCAAAACAAAGGGAATTTCTGTGTTTTTTTTGCCCCAAAATAAAGAAAATTTCTGTCTTATTACCATGAAATAAGTGAAATTATTGCAATTTTGCCCAAAAATAAGGAAAATTTCTGCTTTTTTGTCCCCAAATAATGGGAATTTCAGCCTTTTTACCTCAAAATAAGTGGAATTTCTGCATTTTTGCCCCAAAATAAGGGAAATTTCTGTCTTTTTGCCCCAAAATAAGAAAAATTTCTGCAATTTTGTACCAAAATAAAAGAAATTGCTGCCTTTTTGCCCCAAAATAAGAAAATTTCTGCTTTTTTTTGAAATAAGTGAAATTTCGGCAATTTTGCCCGAAAATAAGTAAAATTTCTGCAATTTTGCCCCAAAATAAGGGAAATTTCTGGAATTTTGCCCCAAAATAAGTGGAATTTCTGAGTTTTGCCCCAAAATAAGGAAAATTTCTGCTTTTTTGTCCCCAAATAATGGGAATTTCAGCCTTTTTTCCCTCAAAATAAGGGGAATTTCTGCATTTTTGCCACAAAATATTAGGAATTTCTGCCTTTTTGCCCCAAAATAAGGAAAATTTCTGCCTTTTTTCCCTGAAATAAGTGAAATTTCTGCAATTTTGCCCCAAAATAATTGAAATTTATGCAATTTTGCCCCAAAATAAGTGAAATTTCTGGAATTTTGCCCCAAAATAAGTGGAATTTCTGAGATTTGCCCAAAATAAGGAGAATTTCTGTCTTTTTGCCCCAAGATATAGGGAATTTCTGCCTTTTTGACCCACAATTAGGGGAATTTCTGCAATTTTGCTCCAAAATACGGTGAATTTCTGCCTTTTTGCCCGAAAATAAGAAGAATGCATACCTTTTTGCCATAAAAATGGAAATTTCTTCATTTTTGCTCCATAATAAGGGGAATTTCTGCTTTTTTGCCTCTAAATAATTGGAATTTCTGTAATTTTCCCCCAAAACAAAGGGAATTTTTGTCTTTTTTGCCCCAAAATAAGGAAAATTTCTGACTTATTACACTGAAATAAGTGAAATTTCTGCAATTTTGCCCGAAAATAAAGGAAATTTCTGCCTTTTGCCCCCAAATAAAAGGAATTTCAGCCTTTTTACCTCAAAATAAGGGGAATTTCTGCCTTTTTGCTCCAAAATAAGAAAAATTTCTGCAATTATATACCAAAATAAATGAAATTTCTGCCTTTTTGACCCAAAATAAGAAAGATTCTGCTTTTTTTTGAAATAAGTGATATTTCTGCTATTTTGCCCCAAAATAAGTGAAATTTCTGCAATTTTGCCCCAAAATAAGGGAAATATCTGGAATTTTGCCCCAAAATAAGTGGAATTTCTGAGTTTTGCCCCAAAATAAGAAGAATTTCTGTCTTTTTGCCCCAACATATAGGGAATTTCTGCCTTTTTGCCCCACAATTAGGGGAATTTCTGCAATTTTGCTCCAAAATACGGGGAATTTCTGCCTTTTTGCCACAAAATAAGGAAAATTTCTGACTTTTTTCTCTGAAATAAGTGAAATTTCTGCAATTTTACCACAAAATAAGTGAAATTTCCTCAATTTTGCCTCAAAATAAGTGAAATTTCTGGAATTTTGCCCCAAAATAAGTGGAATTTCTGAGATTTGCCCAAAATAAGGAGAATTTCTGTCTTTTTGCCCCAAGATATAGGGAATTTCTGCCTTTTTGACCCACAATTAGGGGAATTTCTGCAATTTTGCTCCAAAATACGGTGAATTTCTGCCTTTTTGCCCGAAAATAAGAAGAATGCATACCTTTTTGCCATAAAAATGGAAATTTCTTCATTTTTGCTCCATAATAAGGGGAATTTCTGCTTTTTTGCCTCTAAATAATTGGAATTTCTGTATTTTTCCCCCAAAACAAAGGGAATTTTTGTCTTTTTTGCCCCAAAATAAGGAAAATTTCTGACTTATTACCCTGAAATAAGTGAAATTTCTGCAATTTTGCCCGAAAATAAAGGAAATTTCTGCCTTTTGCCCCCAAATAAAAGGAATTTCAGCCTTTTTACCTCAAAATAAGGGGAATTTCTGCCTTTTTGCTCCAAAATAAGAAAAATTTCTGCAATTATATACCAAAATAAATGAAATTTCTGCCTTTTTGACCCAAAATAAGAAAGATTCTGCTTTTTTTTGAAATAAGTGAAATTTCTGCTATTTTGCCCCAAAATAAGTGAAATTTCTGCAATTTTGCCCCAAAATAAGGGAAATTTCTGGAATTTTGCCCCAATATAAGTGGAATTTCTGAGTTTTGCCCCAAAATAAGAAGAATTTCTGTCTTTTTGCCCCAACATATAGGGAATTTCTGCCTTTTCCCCACAATTAGGGGAATTTCTGCAATTTTGCTCCAAAATACGGGGAATTTCTGCCTTTTTGCCACAAAATAAGGAAAATTTCTGACTTTTTTCTCTGAAATAAGTGAAATTTCTGCAATTTTACCACAAAATAAGTGAAATTTCCTCAATTTTGCCTCAAAATAAGTGAAATTTCTGGAATTTTGCCCCAAAATAAGTGGAATTTCTGAGTTTTGCCCCAAAATAAGGAGAATTTCTGTCTTTTTGCCCCAACATATAGGGAATTTCTGCCTTTTTGACCCACAATTAGGGGAATTTCTGAAATTTTGCTCCAAAATAAGAGGAATTTCTGCTTTTTTGCCTCCAAATAAGTAGAATTTCTGTTTTTTTCCCCCAAAACAAAGGGAATTTCTGTTTTTTTTGCCCCAAAATAAAGAAAATTTCTGTCTTATTACCATGAAATAAGTGAAATTATTGCAATTTTGCCCAAAAATAAGGAAAATTTCTGCTTTTTTGTCCCCAAATAATGGGAATTTCAGCCTTTTTACCTCAAAATAAGTGGAATTTCTGCATTTTTGCCCCAAAATAAGGGAAATTTCTGCCTTTTTGCCCCAAAATAAGAAAAATTTCTGCAATTTTGTACCAAAATAAAAGAAATTGCTGCCTTTTTGCCCCAAAATAAGAAAATTTCTGCTTTTTTTTCAAATAAGTGAAATTTCGGCAATTTTGCCCGAAAATAAGTAAAATTTCTGCAATTTTGCCCCAAAATAAGGGAAATTTCTGGGATTTTGCCCCAAAACAAGTGGAATTTCTGAGTTTTGCCCCAAAAATAAGGAAAATTTCTGCTTTTTTGTCCCCAAATAATGGGAATTTCAGCCTTTTTTCCTTCAAAATAAGGGGAATTTCTGCATTTTTGCCACAAAATATTAGGAATTTCTGCCTATTTGCCCCAAAATAAGGAAAATTTCTGCCTTTTTTCCCTGAAATAAGTGAAATTTCTGCAATTTTGCCCCAAAATAATTGAAATTTATGCAATTTTGCCCCAAAATAAGTGAAATTTCTGGAATTTTGCCCCAAAATAAGTGGAATTTCTGAGATTTGCCCCAAAATAAGGAGAATTTCTGTCTTTTTGCCCCAAGATATAGGGAATTTCTGCCTTTTTGACCCACAATTAGGGGAATTTCTGCAATTTTGCTCTAAAATACGGTGAATTTCTGCCTTTTTGCCCGAAAATAAGAAGAATGCATACCTTTTTGCCATAAAAAAGGGAAATTTCTTCATTTTTGCTCCAAAATAAGGGGAATTTCTGCTTTTTTGCCTCTAAATAAGTGGAATTTCTGTATTTTTCCCCCAAAACAAAGGGAATTTCTGTCTTTTTTGCCCCAAAAAAAGAAAAATTCTGACTTATTACCCTGAAGTAAGTGAAATTTTTGCAATTTTGTTCCAAAATAAGGGAAATTTCTGCCTTTTTGCCCCCAAATAAGGGGAATTTCAGCCTTTTTACCTCAAAATAAAAGGAATTTCTGCATTTTTGCCACAAAATATTAGGAATTTGTAATTTTTGCCCCAAAATAAGGAAAATTTCTGCCTTTTTTCTCTGAAATAAGTGAAATTTCTGCAATTTTGCCACAAAATAAGTGAAATTTCTGCAATTTTGCCCCAAAATAAGTGAAATTTCTGGAATTTTGCCCCAAAATAAGTGGAATTTCTGAGTTTTGCCCCAAAATAAGGAGAATTTCTGTCTTTTTGCCCCAACATATAGGAAATTTCTGCCTTATTGACCCATAATTAGGGGAATTTCTGAAATTTTGCTCCAAAATAAGGGGAATTTCTGCTTTTTTGCCTCTAAATAAGTGGAATTTCTGTATTTTTCCCCAAAAACAAAGGGAATTTCTGGTTTTTTTGCCCCAAAATAAAGAAAATTTCTGTCTTATTACCATGAAATAAGTGAAATTTCTGCAATTTTGCCCCAAAATGAGGGAATTTCTGAGTTTTGCCCCAAAATAAGGAGAATTTCTGTCTTTTTGCCCCAACATATAGGGAATTTCTGACTTTTTGCCCCACAATTAGGGGAATTTCTGCAATTTTGCTCCAAAATACAGGGAATTTCTGCCTTTTTGCCCGAAAATAAGAAGAATGCATACCTTTTTGTCATAAAAATGGGAAATTTCTTCATTTTTGCTCCAAAATAAGGGGAATTTCTGTTTTTGCCTCTAAATAAGTGGAATTTTTGCCTTTTTCCCCTAAACAAAGGGAATTTCTGTCTTTTTTGCCCCCAAAAAAGAAAAATTCTGACATATTACCCTGAAGTAAGTGAAATTTATGCAATTTTGTTCCAAAATAAGAAAAATTTCTGCCTTTTTGCCCCCAAATAAGGGGAATTTCAGCCTTTTTACCTCAAAATAAAAGGAATTTCTGCATTTTTGCCACAAAATATTAGGAATTTCTAACTTTTTGCCCCAAAATAAGGAAAATTTCTGCCTTTTTTCTCTGAAATAAGTGAAATTTCTGCAATTTTGCCACAAAATAAGTGAAATTTCTGCAATTTTGCCCCAAAATAAGTGAAATTTCTGGAATTTTGCCCGAAAATAAGTGGAATTTCTGAATTTTGCCCCAAAATAAAAAGAATTTCTGTCTTTTTGCCCCAACATATAGGGAATTTCTGCCTCTTTGACCCACAATTAGGGGAATTTCTGAAATTTTGCTCCAAAATAAAAGGAATTTCTGCTTTTTTGCCTCTAAATAAGTGAAATTTCTGTCTTTTTCCCCCAAAACAAAGGGAATTTCTGTTTTTTTTTACCCCAAAATAAAGAAAATTTCTGTCTTATTACCATGAAATAAGTGAAATTTCTACAATTTTGCCCCAAAATAAGGGAAATTTCTGCTTTTTTGTTTCCAAATAATGGGAATTTCAGCCTTTTTACCTCAAAATAAGTGGAATTTCTGCATTTTTGCCCCAAAATAAGGGAAATTTCTGCCTTTTTGCCCCAAAATAAGAAAAATTTCTGCAATTTTGTACCAAAATAAAAGAAATTTCTGCCTTTTTGCCCCAAAATAAGAAAATTTCTGCTTTTTTTTGAAATAAGTGAAATTTTTGCAATTTTGCCCGAAAATAAGTAAAATTTCTGCAATTTTGCCCCAAAATAAGAAAAATTTCTGGAATTTTGCCCGAAAATAAGTGGAATTTCTGAGTTTTGCCCCACAATAAGGAGAATTTCTGTCTTTTTGCCCAAACATATAGGGAATTTCTGCCTTTTTACCCCACAAAGAGGGGAATTTCTGCAATTTTGCTCCAAAATACGGGGAATTTCTGTCTTTTTGCCCGACAATTAGAAGAATGCATACCTTTTTGCCATAAAAAAGGGAAATTTCTTCATTTTTGCTCCAAAATAAAGGGAATTTCTGCTTTTTTGCCTCTAAATAAGTGGAATTTCTGTCTTTTTCCCACAAAACAAAAGGAAGTTCTGTATTTTTTGCCCCAAAATAAGGAAAATTTCTGACTTATTACCCTGAAGTAAGTGAAATTTCTGCAATTTTGCCCGAAAATGAGAGAAACTTCTGCCTTTTTGCCCCCAAATAATGGGAAATTCAGCCTTTTTTCCCTCAAAATAAGGGGAATTTCTGCATTTTTGCCACAAAATATTAGGAATTTCTGCCTTTTTGCCTCAAAATAAGGAAAATTTCCGCCTATTTTCCTGAAATAAGTGAAATTTCTGCAATTTTGCCCCAAAATAATTGAAATTTATGCAATTTTGCCCCAAAATAAGTGAAATTTCTGGAATTTTGCCCCAAAATAAGTGGAATTTCTGAGATTTGCCCCAAAATAAGGAGAATTTCTGTCTTTTTGCCCCAAGATATAGGGAATTTCTGCCTTTTTGACCCACAATTAGGGGAATTTCTGCAATTTTGTTCCAAAATACGGTGAATTTCTGCCTTTTTGCCCGAAAATAAGAAGAATGCATACCTTTTTGCCATAAAAATGGAAATTTCTTCATTTTTGCTCCATAATAAGGGGAATTTCTGCTTTTTTGCCTCTAAATAATTGGAATTTCTGTATTTTTTTCCCAAAACAAAGGGAATTTTTGTCTTTTTTGCCCCAAAATAAGGAAAATTTCTGACTTATTACCCTTAAATAAGTGAAATTTCTGCAATTTTGCCCGAAAATAAAGGAAATTTCTGCCTTTTTGCCCCCAAATAAAAGGAATTTCAGCCTCTTTACCTCAAAATAAGGGGAATTTCTGCCTTTTTGCTCCAAAATATGGGAAATTTCTCCCTTTTTGCCCCAAAATAAGAAAAATTTCTGCAATTATATACCAAAATAAATGAAATTTCTGCCTTTTTGACCCAAAATAAGAAAGATTCTGCTTTTTTTTGAAATAAGTGAAATTTCTGCTATTTTGCCCCAAAATAAGTGAAATTTCTGCAATTTTTCCCCAAAATAAGGGAAATTTCTGGAATTTTGCCCCAAAATAAGTGGAATTTCTGAGTTTTGCCCCAAAATAAGGAGAATTTCTGTCTTTTTGCCCCAACATATAGGGAATTTCTGCCTTTTTGCCCCACAATTAGGGGAATTTCTGCAATTTTGCTCCAAAATACGGGGAATTTCTGCCTTTTTGCCCCAAAATAAGGAAAATTTCTGACTTTTTTCTCTGAAATAAGTGAAATTTCTGCAATTTTACCACAAAATAAGTGAAATTTCCTCAATTTTGCCCCAAAATAAGTGAAATTTCTGGAATTTTGCCCCAAAATAAGTGGAATTTCTGAGTTTTGCCCCAAAATAAGGAGAATTTCTGTCTTTTTGCCCCAACATATAGGGAATTTCTGCCTTTTTGACCCACAATTAGGGAAATTTCTGAAATGTTGCTCCAAAATAAGAGGAATTTCTGCTTTTTTGCCTCCAAATAAGTAGAATTTCTGTCTTTTTCCCCCAAAACAAAGGGAATTTCTGTTTTTTTTTTTTTGCCCCAAAATAAAGAAAATTTCTGTCTTATTACCATGAAATAAGTGAAATTATTGCAATTTTGCCCAAAAATAAGGAAAATTTCTGCTTTTTTGTCCCCAAATAATGGGAATTTCAGCCTTTTTACCTCAAAATAAGTGGAATTTCTGCATTTTTGCCCCAAAATAAGGGAAATTTCTGCCTTTTTGCCCCAAAATAAGAAAAATTTCTGCAATTTTGTACCAAAATAAAAGAAATTGCTGCCTTTTTGCCCCAAAATAAGAAAATTTCTGCTTTTTTTTTAAATAAGTGAAATTTCGGCAATTTTGCCCGAAAATAAGTAAAATTTCTGCAATTTTGCCCCAAAATAAGTGGAATTTCTGAGTTTTGCCCCAAAATAAGGAAAATTTCTGCTTTTTTGTCCCCAAATAATGGGAATTTCAGCCTTTTTTCCCTCAAAATAAGGGGAATTTCTGCATTTTTGCCACAAAATATTAGGAATTTCTGCCTTTTTGCCCCAAAATAAGGAAAATTTCTGCCTTTTTTCCCTGAAATAAGTGAAATTTCTGCAATTTTGCCCCAAAATAATTGAAATTTATGCAATTTTGCCCCAAAATAAGTGAAATTTCTGGAATTTTGCCCCAAAATAAGTGGAATTTCTGAGATTTGCCCAAAATAAGGAGAATTTCTGTCTTTTTGCCACAAGATATAGGGAATTTCTGCCTTTTTGACCCACAATTAGAGGAATTTCTGCAATTTTGCTCCAAAATACGGTGAATTTCTGCCTTTTTGCCCGAAAATAAGAAGAATGCATATCTTTTTGCCATAAAAAAGGGAAATTTCTTCATTTTTGCTCCAAAATAAGGGGAATTTCTGATTTTTTGCCTCTAAATAAGTGGATTTTTTGCCTTTTTTCCCAAAACAAAGTAAATTTCTGTCTTTTTTGTCCCAAAAAAAGAAAAATTCTGACTTATTACCCTGAAGTAACTGAAATTTATGCAATTTTGTTCCAAAATAAGGGAAATTTCTGCCTTTTTGCCCCCAAATAAGGGGAATTTCAGCCTTTTAACCTCAAAATAAAAGGAATTTCTGCATTTTTGCCACAAAATATTAGGAATTTCTAACTTTTTGCCCCAAAATAAGGAAAATTTCTGCCTTTTTTCTCTGAAATAAGTGAAATTTCTGCAATTTTGCCACAAAATAAGTGAAATTTCTGCAATTTTGCCCCAAAATAAGTGAAATTTCTGGAATTTTGCCCGAAAATAAGTGGAATTTCTGAGTTTTGCCCCAAAATAAAAAGAATTTCTGTCTTTTTGCCCCAACATATAGGGAATTTCTGCCTTTTTTACCCACAATTAGGGGAATTTCTGTAATTTTGCTCCAAAATAAAAGGAATTTCTGCTTTTTTGCCTCTAAATAAGTGAAATTTCTGTCTTTTTGCCCCAAAACAAAGGGAATTTCTGTTTTTTTACCCCAAAATAAAGAAAATTTCTGTCTTATTACCATGAAATAAGTGAAATTTCTACAATTTTGCCCCAAAATAAGGGAAATTTCTGCTTTTTTGTCCCCAAATAATGGGAATTTCAGCCTTTTTACCTCAAAATAAGTGGAATTTCTGCATTTTTGCCCCAAAATAAGGGAAATTTCTGCCTTTTTGCCCCAAAATAAGAAAAATTTCTGCAATTTTGTACCAAAATAAAAGAAATTTCTGCCTTTTTGCCCCAAAATAAGAAAATTTCTGCTTTTTTTTGAAATAAGTGAAATTTTTGCAATTTTGCCCGAAAATAAGTAAAATTTCTGCAATTTTGCCCCAAAATAAGAAAAATTTCTGGAATTTTGCCCCAAAATAAGTGGAATTTCTGAGTTTTGCCCCACAATAAGGAGAATTTCTGTCTTTTTGCCCAAACATATAGGGAATTTCTGCCTTTTTGCCCCACAATGAGGGGAATTTCTGCAATTTTGCTCCAAAATACGGGGAATTTCTGTCTTTTTGCCCGACAATTAGAAGAATGCATACCTTTTTGCCATAAAAAAGGGAAATTTCTTCATTTTTGCTCCAAAATAAAGGGAATTTCTGCTTTTTTGCCTCTAAATAAGTGGAATTTCTGTCTTTTTCCCACAAAACAAAAGGAAGTTCTGTATTTTTTGCCCCAAAATAAGGAAAATTTCTGACTTATTACCCTGAAGTAAGTGAAATTTCTGCAATTTTGCCCGAAAATGAGAGAAACTTCTGCCTTTTTGTCCCCAAATAATGGGAATTTCAGCCTTTTTTCCCTCAAAATAAGGGGAATTTCTGCATTTTTGCCACAAAATATTAGGAATTTCTGCCTTTTTGCCTCAAAATAAGGAAAATTTCTGCCTATTTTCCTGAAATAAGTGAAATTTCTGCAATTTTGCCCCAAAATAATTGAAATTTATGCAATTTTGCCCCAAAATAAGTGAAATTTCTGGAATTTTGCCCCAAAATAAGTGGAATTTCTGAGATTTGCCCCAAAATAAGGAGAATTTCTGTCTTTTTGCCCCAAGATATAGGGAATTTCTGCCTTTTTGACCCACAATTAGGGGAATTTCTGCAATTTTGTTCCAAAATACGGTGAATTTCTGCCTTTTTGCCCGAAAATAAGAAGAATGCATACCTTTTTGCCATAAAAATGGAAATTTCTTCATTTTTGCTCCATAATAAGGGGAATTTCTGCTTTTTTGCCTCTAAATAATTGGAATTTCTGTATTTTTCCCCCAAAACAAAGGGAATTTTTGTCTTTTTTGCCCCAAAATAAGGAAAATTTCTGACTTATTACCCTGAAATAAGTGAAATTTCTGCAATTTTGCCCGAAAATAAAGGAAATTTCTGCCTTTTTGCCCCCAAATAAAAGGAATTTCAGCCTTTTTACCTCAAAATAAGGGGAATTTCTGCCTTTTTGCTCCAAAATATGGGAAATTTCTGCCTTTTTGCCCCAAAATAAGAAAAATTTCTGCAATTATATACCAAAATAAATGAAATTTCTGCCTTTTTGACCCAAAATAAGAAAGATTCTGCTTTTTTTTGAAATAAGTGAAATTTCTGCTATTTTGCCCCAAAATAAGTGAAATTTCTGCAATTTTGCCCCAAAATAAGGGAAATTTCTGGAATTTTGCCCCAAAATAAGTGGAATTTCTGAGTTTTGCCCCAAAATAAGAAGAATTTCTGTCTTTTTGCCCCAACATATAGGGAATTTCTGCCTTTTTGCCCCACAATTAGGGGAATTTCTGCAATTTTGCTCCAAAATACGGGGAATTTCTGCCTTTTTGCCACAAAATAAGGAAAATTTCTGACTTTTTTCTCTGAAATAAGTGAAATTTCTGCAATTTTACCACAAAATAAGTGAAATTTCCTCAATTTTGCCTCAAAATAAGTGAAATTTCTGGAATTTTGCCCCAAAATAAGTGGAATTTCTGAGTTTTGCCCCAAAATAAGGAGAATTTCTGTCTTTTTGCCCCAACATATAGGGAATTTCTGCCTTTTTGACCCACAATTAGGGGAATTTCTGAAATTTTGCTCCAAAATAAGAGGAATTTCTGCTTTTTTGCCTCCAAATAAGTAGAATTTCTGTTTTTTTCCCCCAAAACAAAGGGAATTTCTGTTTTTTTTGCCCCAAAATAAAGAAAATTTCTGTCTTATTACCATGAAATAAGTGAAATTATTGCAATTTTGCCCAAAAATAAGGAAAATTTCTGCTTTTTTGTCCCCAAATAATGGGAATTTCAGCCTTTTTACCTCAAAATAAGTGGAATTTCTGCATTTTTGCCCCAAAATTAGGGAAATTTCTGCCTTTTTGCCCCAAAATAAGAAAAATTTCTGCAATTTTGTACCAAAATAAAAGAAATTGCTGCCTTTTTGCCCCAAAATAAGAAAATTTCTGCTTTTTTTTGAAATAAGTGAAATTTCGGCAATTTTGCCAGAAAATAAGTAAAATTTCTGCAATTTTGCCCCAAAATAAGGGAAATTTCTGGAATTTTGCCCCAAAATAAGTGGAATTTCTGAGTTTTGCCCCAAAAATAAGGAAAATTTCTGCTTTTTTGTCCCCAAATAATGGGAATTTCAGCCTTTTTTCCTTCAAAATAAGGGGAATTTCTGCATTTTTCCACAAAATATTAGGAATTTCTGCCTATTTGCCCCAAAATAAGGAAAATTTCTGCCTTTTTTCCCTGAAATAAGTGAAATTTCTGCAATTTTGCCCCAAAATAATTGAAATTTATGCAATTTTGCCCCAAAATAAGTGAAATTTCTGGAATTTTGCCCCAAAATAAGTGGAATTTCTGAGATTTGCCCCAAAATAAGGAGAATTTCTGTCTTTTTGCCCCAAGATATAGGGAATTTTTGCCTTTTTGACCCACAATTAGGGGAATTTCTGCAATTTTGCTCCAAAATACGGTGAATTTCTGCCTTTTTGCCCGAAAATAAGAAGAATGCATACCTTTTTGCCATAAAAAAGGGAAATTTCTTCATTTTTGCTCCAAAATAAGGGGAATTTCTGCTTTTTTGCCTCTAAATAAGTGGAATTTCTGTATTTTTCCCCCAAAACAAAGGGAATTTCTGTCTTTTTTGCCCCAAAAAAGGAAAAATTCTGACTTATTACCCTGAAATAAGTGAAATTTTTGCAATTTTGTTCCAAAATAAGGGAAATTTCTGCCTTTTTGCCCCCAAATAAAGGGGAATTTCAGCCTTTTTACCTCAAAATAAAAGGAATTTCTGCATTTTTGCCACAAAATATTAGGAATTTCTAACTTTTTGCCCCAAAATAAGGAAAATTTCTGCCTTTTTTCTCTGAAATAAGTGAAATTTCTGCAATTTTGCCACAAAATAAGTGAAATTTCTGCAATTTTGCCCCAAAATAAGTGAAATTTCTGGAATTTTGCCCGAAAATAAGTGGAATTTCTGAGTTTTGCCCCAAAATAAAAAGAATTTCTGTCTTTTTGCCCCAACATATAGGGAATTTCTGCCTTTTTTACCCACAATTAGGGGAATTTCTGTAATTTTGCTCCAAAATAAAAGGAATTTCTGCTTTTTTGCCTCTAAATAAGTGAAATTTCTGTCTTTTTGCCCCAAAACAAAGGGAATTTCTGTTTTTTTACCCCAAAATAAAGAAAATTTCTGTCTTATTACCATGAAATAAGTGAAATTTCTACAATTTTGCCCCAAAATAAGGGAAATTTCTGCTTTTTTGTCCCCAAATAATGGGAATTTCAGCCTTTTTACCTCAAAATAAGTGGAATTTCTGCATTTTTGCCCCAAAATAAGGGAAATTTCTGCCTTTTTGCCCCAAAATAAGAAAAATTTCTGCAATTTTGTACCAAAATAAAAGAAATTTCTGCCTTTTTGCCCCAAAATAAGAAAATTTCTGCTTTTTTTTGAAATAAGTGAAATTTTTGCAATTTTGCCCGAAAATAAGTAAAATTTCTGCAATTTTGCCCCAAAATAAGAAAAATTTCTGGAATTTTGCCCCAAAATAAGTGGAATTTCTGAGTTTTGCCCCACAATAAGGAGAATTTCTGTCTTTTTGCCCAAACATATAGGGAATTTCTGCCTTTTTGCCCCACAATGAGGGGAATTTCTGCAATTTTGCTCCAAAATACGGGGAATTTCTGTCTTTTTGCCCGACAATTAGAAGAATGCATACCTTTTTGCCATAAAAAAGGGAAATTTCTTCATTTTTGCTCCAAAATAAAGGGAATTTCTGCTTTTTTGCCTCTAAATAAGTGGAATTTCTGTCTTTTTCCCACAAAACAAAAGGAAGTTCTGTATTTTTTGCCCCAAAATAAGGAAAATTTCTGACTTATTACCCTGAAGTAAGTGAAATTTCTGCAATTTTGCCCGAAAATGAGAGAAACTTCTGCCTTTTTGTCCCCAAATAATGGGAATTTCAGCCTTTTTTCCC
Source organism: Micromys minutus (assembly GCF_963924665.1). Lineage (NCBI taxonomy): Eukaryota > Metazoa > Chordata > Mammalia > Rodentia > Muridae > Micromys > Micromys minutus. Next base: position 614,526 of record NW_027667604.1, read on the forward strand.
TCAAAATAAGGGGAATTTCTGCATTTTTGCCACAAAATATTAGGAATTTCTGCCTTTTTGCCTCAAAATAAGGAAAATTTCTGCCTATTTTCCTGAAATAAGTGAAATTTCTGCAATTTTGCCCCAAAATAATTGAAATTTATGCAATTTTGCCCCAAAATAAGTGAAATTTCTGGAATTTTGCCCCAAAATAAGTGGAATTTCTGAGATTTGCCCCAAAATAAGGAGAATTTCTGTCTTTTTGCCCCAAGATATAGGGAATTTCTGCCTTTTTGACCCACAATTAGGGGAATTTCTGCAATTTTGTTCCAAAATACGGTGAATTTCTGCCTTTTTGCCCGAAAATAAGAAGAATGCATACCTTTTTGCCATAAAAATGGAAATTTCTTCATTTTTGCTCCATAATAAGGGGAATTTCTGCTTTTTTGCCTCTAAATAATTGGAATTTCTGTATTTTTCCCCCAAAACAAAGGGAATTTTTGTCTTTTTTGCCCCAAAATAAGGAAAATTTCTGACTTATTACCCTGAAATAAGTGAAATTTCTGCAATTTTGCCCGAAAATAAAGGAAATTTCTGCCTTTTTGCCCCCAAATAAAAGGAATTTCAGCCTTTTTACCTCAAAATAAGGGGAATTTCTGCCTTTTTGCTCCAAAATATGGGAAATTTCTGCCTTTTTGCCCCAAAATAAGAAAAATTTCTGCAATTATATACCAAAATAAATGAAATTTCTGCCTTTTTGACCCAAAATAAGAAAGATTCTGCTTTTTTTTGAAATAAGTGAAATTTCTGCTATTTTGCCCCAAAATAAGTGAAATTTCTGCAATTTTGCCCCAAAATAAGGGAAATTTCTGGAATTTTGCCCCAAAATAAGTGGAATTTCTGAGTTTTGCCCCAAAATAAGAAGAATTTCTGTCTTTTTGCCCCAACATATAGGGAATTTCTGCCTTTTTGCCCCACAATTAGGGGAATTTCTGCAATTTTGCTCCAAAATACGGGGAATTTCTGCCTTTTTGCCACAAAATAAGGAAAATTTCTGACTTTTTTCTCTGAAATAAGTGAAATTTCTGCAATTTTACCACAAAATAAGTGAAATTTCCTCAATTTTGCCTCAAAATAAGTGAAATTTCTGGAATTTTGCCCCAAAATAAGTGGAATTTCTGAGTTTTGCCCCAAAATAAGGAGAATTTCTGTCTTTTTGCCCCAACATATAGGGAATTTCTGCCTTTTTGACCCACAATTAGGGGAATTTCTGAAATTTTGCTCCAAAATAAGAGGAATTTCTGCTTTTTTGCCTCCAAATAAGTAGAATTTCTGTTTTTTTCCCCCAAAACAAAGGGAATTTCTGTTTTTTTTGCCCCAAAATAAAGAAAATTTCTGTCTTATTACCATGAAATAAGTGAAATTATTGCAATTTTGCCCAAAAATAAGGAAAATTTCTGCTTTTTTGTCCCCAAATAATGGGAATTTCAGCCTTTTTACCTCAAAATAAGTGGAATTTCTGCATTTTTGCCCCAAAATTAGGGAAATTTCTGCCTTTTTGCCCCAAAATAAGAAAAATTTCTGCAATTTTGTACCAAAATAAAAGAAATTGCTGCCTTTTTGCCCCAAAATAAGAAAATTTCTGCTTTTTTTTGAAATAAGTGAAATTTCGGCAATTTTGCCAGAAAATAAGTAAAATTTCTGCAATTTTGCCCCAAAATAAGGGAAATTTCTGGAATTTTGCCCCAAAATAAGTGGAATTTCTGAGTTTTGCCCCAAAAATAAGGAAAATTTCTGCTTTTTTGTCCCCAAATAATGGGAATTTCAGCCTTTTTTCCTTCAAAATAAGGGGAATTTCTGCATTTTTCCACAAAATATTAGGAATTTCTGCCTATTTGCCCCAAAATAAGGAAAATTTCTGCCTTTTTTCCCTGAAATAAGTGAAATTTCTGCAATTTTGCCCCAAAATAATTGAAATTTATGCAATTTTGCCCCAAAATAAGTGAAATTTCTGGAATTTTGCCCCAAAATAAGTGGAATTTCTGAGATTTGCCCCAAAATAAGGAGAATTTCTGTCTTTTTGCCCCAAGATATAGGGAATTTTTGCCTTTTTGACCCACAATTAGGGGAATTTCTGCAATTTTGCTCCAAAATACGGTGAATTTCTGCCTTTTTGCCCGAAAATAAGAAGAATGCATACCTTTTTGCCATAAAAAAGGGAAATTTCTTCATTTTTGCTCCAAAATAAGGGGAATTTCTGCTTTTTTGCCTCTAAATAAGTGGAATTTCTGTATTTTTCCCCCAAAACAAAGGGAATTTCTGTCTTTTTTGCCCCAAAAAAGGAAAAATTCTGACTTATTACCCTGAAATAAGTGAAATTTTTGCAATTTTGTTCCAAAATAAGGGAAATTTCTGCCTTTTTGCCCCCAAATAAAGGGGAATTTCAGCCTTTTTACCTCAAAATAAAAGGAATTTCTGCATTTTTGCCACAAAATATTAGGAATTTCTAATTTTTGCCCCAAAATAAGGAAAATTTCTGCCTTTTTTCTCTGAAATAAGTGAAATTTCTGCAATTTTGCCACAAAATAAGTGAAATTTCTGCAATTTTGCCCCAAAATAAGTGAAATTTCTGGAATTTTGCCCCAAAATAAGTTGAATTTCTGAGTTTTGCCCCAAAATAAGGAGAATTTCTGTCTTTTTGCCCCAACATATAGGAAATTTCTGCCTTATTGACCCATAATTAGGGGAATTTCTGAAATTTTGCTCCAAAATAAGGGGAATTTCTGCTTTTTTGCCTCTAAATAAGTGGAATTTCTGTATTTTTCCCCCAAAACAAAGGGAATTTCTGGTTTTTTTGCCCCAAAATAAAGAAAATTTCTGTCTTATTACCATGAAATAAGTGAAATTTCTGCAATTTTGCCCCAAAATGAGGGAATTTCTGAGTTTTGCCCCAAAATAAGGAGAATTTCTGTCTTTTTGCCCCAACATATAGGGAATTTCTGACTTTTTGCCCCACAATTAGGGGAATTTCTGCAATTTTGCTCCAAAATACAGGGAATTTCTGCCTTTTTGCCCGAAAATAAGAAGAATGCATACCTTTTTGTCATAAAAATGGGAAATTTCTTCATTTTTGCTCCAAAATAAGGGGAATTTCTGTTTTTGCCTCTAAATAAGTGGAATTTTTGCCTTTTTCCCCAAAACAAAGGGAATTTCTGTCTTTTTTGCCCCAAAAAAAGAAAAATTCTGACTTATTACCCTGAAGTAAGTGAAATTTAGGCAATTTTGTTCCAAAATAAGAAAAATTTCTGCCTTTTTGCCCCCAAATAAGGGGAATTTCAGCCTTTTTACCTCAAAATAAAAGGAATTTCTGCATTTTTGCCACAAAATATTAGGAATTTCTAACTTTTTGCCCCAAAATAAGGAAAATTTTTGCCTTTTTTCTCTGAAATAAGTGAAATTTCTGCAATTTTGCCACAAAATAAGTGAAATTTCTGCAATTTTGCCCCAAAATAAGTGAAATTTCTGGAATTTTGCCCGAAAATAAGTGGAATTTCTGAATTTTGCCCCAAAATAAAAAGAATTTCTGTCTTTTTGCCCCAACATATAGGGAATTTCTGCCTTTTAAACCCACAATTAGGGGAATTTCTGAAATTTTGCTCCAAAATAAAAGGAATTTCTGCTTTTTTGCCTCTATATAAGTGAAATTTCTGTCTTTTTCCCCCAAAACAAAGGGAATTTCTGTTTTTTTTTACCCCAAAATAAAGAAAATTTCTGTCTTATTACCATGAAATAAGTGAAATTTCTACAATTTTGCCCCAAAATAAGGGAAATTTCTGCTTTTTTGTTTCCAAATAATGGGAATTTCAGCCTTTTTACCACAAAATAAGTGGAATTTCTGCATTTTTGCCCCAAAATAAGGGAAATTTCTGCCTTTTTGCCCCAAAATAAGAAAAATTTCTGCAATTTTGTACCAAAATAAAAGAAATTTCTGCCTTTTTGCCCCAAAATAAGAAAATTTCTGCTTTTTTTTGAAATAAGTGAAATTTTTGCAATTTTGCCCGAAAATAAGTAAAATTTCTGCAATTTTGCCCCAAAATAAGAAAAATTTCTGGAATTTTGCCCCAAAATAAGTGGAATTTCTGAGTTTTGCCCCACAATAAGGAGAATTTCTGTCTTTTTGCCCAAACATATAGGGAATTTCTGCCTTTTTGCCCCACAATGAGGGGAATTTCTGCAATTTTGCTCCAAAATACGGGGAATTTCTGTCTTTTTGCCCGACAATTAGAAGAATGCATACCTTTTTGCCATAAAAAAGGGAAATTTCTTCATTTTTGCTCCAAAATAAAGGGAATTTCTGCTTTTTTGCCTCTAAATAAGTGGAATTTCTGTCTTTTTCCCACAAAACAAAAGGAAGTTCTGTATTTTTTGCCCCAAAATAAGGAAAATTTCTGACTTATTACCCTGAAGTAAGTGAAATTTCTGCAATTTTGCCCGAAAATGAGAGAAACTTCTGCCTTTTTGTCCCCAAATAATGGGAATTTCAGCCTTTTTTCCCTCAAAATAAGGGGAATTTCTGCATTTTTGCCACAAAATATTAGGAATTTCTGCCTTTTTGCCTCAAAATAAGGAAAATTTCTGCCTATTTTCCTGAAATAAGTGAAATTTCTGCAATTTTGCCCCAAAATAATTGAAATTTATGCAATTTTGCCCCAAAATAAGTGAAATTTCTGGAATTTTGCCCCAAAATAAGTGGAATTTCTGAGATTTGCCCCAAAATAAGGAGAATTTCTGTCTTTTTGCCCCAAGATATAGGGAATTTCTGCCTTTTTGACCCACAATTAGGGGAATTTCTGCAATTTTGTTCCAAAATACGGTGAATTTCTGCCTTTTTGCCCGAAAATAAGAAGAATGCATACCTTTTTGCCATAAAAATGGAAATTTCTTCATTTTTGCTCCATAATAAGGGGAATTTCTGCTTTTTTGCCTCTAAATAATTGGAATTTCTGTATTTTTCCCCCAAAACAAAGGGAATTTTTGTCTTTTTTGCCCCAAAATAAGGAAAATTTCTGACTTATTACCCTGAAATAAGTGAAATTTCTGCAATTTTGCCCGAAAATAAAGGAAATTTCTGCCTTTTTGCCCCCAAATAAAAGGAATTTCAGCCTTTTTACCTCAAAATAAGGGGAATTTCTGCCTTTTTGCTCCAAAATATGGGAAATTTCTGCCTTTTTGCCCCAAAATAAGAAAAATTTCTGCAATTATATACCAAAATAAATGAAATTTCTGCCTTTTTGACCCAAAATAAGAAAGATTCTGCTTTTTTTTTGAAATAAGTGAAATTTCTACTATTTTGCCCCAAAATAAGTGAAATTTCTGCAATTTTGCCCCAAAATAAGGGAAATTTCTGGAATTTTGCCCCAAAATAAGTGGAATTTCTGAGTTTTGCCCCAAAATAAGGAGAATTTCTGTCTTTTTGCCCCAACATATAGGGAATTTCTGCCTTTTTGCCCCACAATTAGGGGAATTTCTGCAATTTTGCTCCAAAATACGGGGAATTTCTGCCTTTTTGCCCCAAAATAAGGAAAATTTCTGACTTTTTTCTCTGAAATAAGTGAAATTTCTGCAATTTTACCACAAAATAAGTGAAATTTCCTCAATTTTGCCCCAAAATAAGTGAAATTTCTGGAATTTTGCCCCAAAATAAGTGGAATTTCTGAGTTTTGCCCCAAAATAAGGAGAATTTCTGTCTTTTTGCCCCAACATATAGGGAATTTCTGCCTTTTTGACCCACAATTAGGGAAATTTCTGAAATGTTGCTCCAAAATAAGAGGAATTTCTGCTTTTTTGCCTCCAAATAAGTAGAATTTCTGTCTTTTTCCCCCAAAACAAAGGGAATTTCTGTTTTTTTTTTTTTTTTGCCCCAAAATAAAGAAAATTTCTGTCTTATTACCATGAAATAAGTGAAATTATTGCAATTTTGCCCAAAAATAAGGAAAATTTCTGCTTTTTTGTCCCCAAATAATGGGAATTTCAGCCTTTTTACCTCAAAATAAGTGGAATTTCTGCATTTTTGCCCCAAAATAAGGGAAATTTCTGCCTTTTTGCCCCAAAATAAGAAAAATTTCTGCAATTTTGTACCAAAATAAAAGAAATTGCTGCCTTTTTTCCCCAAAATAAGAAAATTTCTGCTTTTTTTTTAAATAAGTGAAATTTCGGCAATTTTGCCCGAAAATAAGTAAAATTTCTGCAATTTTGCCCCAAAATAAGTGGAATTTCTGAGTTTTGCCCCAAAATAAGGAAAATTTCTGCTTTTTTGTCCCCAAATAATGGGAATTTCAGCCTTTTTTCCCTCAAAATAAGGGGAATTTCTGCATTTTTGCCACAAAATATTAGGAATTTCTGCCTTTTTGCCCCAAAATAAGGAAAATTTCTGCCTTTTTTCCCTGAAATAAGTGAAATTTCTGCAATTTTGCCCCAAAATAATTGAAATTTATGCAATTTTGCCCCAAAATAAGTGAAATTTCTGGAATTTTGCCTCAAAATAAGTGGAATTTCTGAGATTTGCCCAAAATAAGGAGAATTTCTGTCTTTTTGCCACAAGATATTAGGAATTTCTGCCTTTTTGACCCACAATTAGAGGAATTTCTGCAATTTTGCTCCAAAATACGGTGAATATCTGCCTTTTTGCCCGAAAATAAGAAGAATGCATATCTTTTTGCCATAAAAAAGGGAAATTTCTTCATTTTTGCTCCAAAATAAGGGGAATTTCTGATTTTTTGCCTCTAAATAAGTGGAATTTTTGCCGTTTTCCCCAAAACAAAGTAAATTTCTGTCTTTTTTGTCCCAAAAAAAGAAAAATTCTGACTTATTACCCTGAAGTAACTGAAATTTATGCAATTTTGTTCCAAAATAAGGGAAATTTCTGCCTTTTTGCCCCCAAATAAGGGGAATTTCAGCCTTTTAACCTCAAAATAAAAGGAATTTCTGCATTTTTGCCACAAAATATTAGGAATTTCTAACTTTTTGCCCCAAAATAAGGAAAATTTCTGCCTTTTTTCTCTGAAATAAGTGAAATTTCTGCAATTTTGCCACAAAATAAGTGAAATTTCTGCAATTTTGCCCCAAAATAAGTGAAATTTCTGGAATTTTGCCCGAAAATAAGTGGAATTTCTGAGTTTTGCCCCAAAATAAGGAGAATTTCTGTCTTTTTGCCCCAACATATAGGGAATTTCTGCCTTTTTGACCCACAATTAGGGGAATTTCTGAAATTTTGCTCCAAAATAAAAGGAATTTCTGCTTTTTTGCCTCTAAATAAGTGAAATTTCTGTCTTTTTCCCCCAAAACAAAGGGAATTTCTGTTTTTTTACCCCAAAATAAAGAAAATTTCTGTCTTATTACCATGAAATAAGTGAAATTTCTACAATTTTGCCCCAAAATAAGGGAAATTTCTGCTTTTTTGTCCCCAAATAATGGGAATTTCAGCCTTTTTACCTCAAAATAAGTGGAATTTCTGCATTTTTGCCCCAAAAAAGGGAAATTTCTGCCTTTTTGCCCCAAAATAAGAAAAATTTCTGCAATTTTGTACCAAAATAAAAGAAATTTCTGCCTTTTTGCCCCAAAATAAGAAAATTTCTGCTTTTTTTTGAAATAAGAGAAATTTTTGCAATTTTGCCCGAAAATAAGTAAAATTTCTGCAATTTTGCCCCAAAATAAGAAAAATTTCTGGAATTTTGCCCCAAAATAAGTGGAATTTCTGAGTTTTGCCCCACAATAAGGAGAATATCTGTCTTTTTGCCCAAACATATAGGGAATTTCTGCCCTTTTGCCCCACAATGAGGGGAATTTCTGCAATTTTGCTCCAAAATACGGGGAATTTCTGTCTTTTTGCCCGACAATTAGAAGAATGCATACCTTTTTGCCATAAAAAAGGGAAATTTCTTCATTTTTGCTCCAAAATAAAGGGAATTTCTGCTTTTTTGCCTCTAAATAAGTGGAATTTCTGTCTTTTTCCCACAAAACAAAAGGAAGTTCTGTCTTTTTTGCCCCAAAATAAGAAAAATTTCTGACTTATTACCCTGAAGTAAGTGAAATTTCTGCAATTTTGCCCGAAAATGAGAGAAACTTCTGCCTTTTTGCCCCCAAATAATGGGAATTTCAGCCTTTTTTCCCTCAAAATAAGGGGAATTTCTGCATTTTTGCCACAAAATATTAGGAATTTCTGCCTTTTTGCCTCAAAATAAGGAAAATTTCTGCCTATTTTCCTGAAATAAGTGAAATTTCTGCAATTTTGCTCCAAAATAATTGAAATTTATGCAATTTTGCCCCAAAATAAGTGAAATTTCTGGAATTTTGCCCCAAAATAAGTGGAATTTCTGAGATTTGCCCCAAAATAAGGAGAATTTCTGTCTTTTTGCCCCAAGATATAGGGAATTTCTGCCTTTTTGACCCACAATTAGGGGAATTTCTGCAATTTTGCTCCAAAATACGGTGAATTTCTGCCTTTTTGCCCGAAAATAAGAAGAATGCATACCTTTTTGCCATAAAAATGGAAATTTCTTCATTTTTGCTCCATAATAAGTGAAATTTCTGGAATTTTGCCTCTAAATAAGTGGAATTTCTGTATTTTTCCCCCAAAACAAAGGGAATTTCTGTCTTTTTTGCCCCAAAAAAAGAAAAATTCTGACTTATTACCCTGAAGTAAGTGAAATTTTTGCAAATTTGTTCCAAAATAAGGGAAAATTCTGCCTTTTTGCCCCCAAATAAGGGGAATTTCAGCCTTTTTACCTCAAAATAAAAGGAATTTCTTCATTTTTGCCACAAAATATTAGGAATTTCTAATTTTTGCCCCAAAATAATAAAAATTTCTGCCTTTTTTCTCTGAAATAAGTGAAATTTCTGCAATTTTGCCACAAAATAAGTGAAATTTCTGCAATTTTGCCCCAAAATAAGTGAAATTTCTGGAATTTTGCCCCAAAATAAGTGGAATTTCTGAGTTTTGCCCCAAAATAAGGAGAATTTCTGTCTTTTTGCCCCAACATATAGGGAATTTCTGCCTTATTGACCCACAATTAGGGGAATTTCTGAAATTTTGCTCCAAAATAAGGGGAATTTCTGCTTTTTTGCCTCTAAATAAGTGGAATTTTTGTATTTTTCCCCCAGAACAAAGGGAATTTCTGGTTTTTTTGCCCCAAAATAAAGAAAATTTCTGTCTTATTTCCATGAAATAAGTGAAATTTCTGCAATTTTGCCCCAAAAGGAGGGAATTTCTGAGTTTTGCCCCAAAATAAGGAGAATTTCTGTCTTTTTTCCCCAACATATAGGGAATTTCTGACTTTTTGCCCCACAATTAGGGGAATTTCTGCAATTTTGCTCCAAAATACAGGGAATTTCTGCCTTTTTGCCCGAAAATAAGAAGAATGCATACCTTTTTGTCATAAGAATGGGAAATTTCTTTATTTTTGCTCCAAAATAAGGGGAATTTCTGTTTTTGCCTCTAAATAAGTGGAATTTTTGCCTTTTTCCCCAAAACAAAGGTAATTTCTGTCTTTTTTGCCCCAAAAAAAGAAAAATTCTGACTTATTACCCTGAAGTAAGTGAAATTTATGCAATTTTGTTCCAAAATAAGAAAAATTTCTTCCTTTTTGCCCCCAAATAAGGGGAATTTCAGCCTTTTTACCTCAAAATAAAAGGAATTTCTGCATTTTTGCCACAAAATATTAGGAATTTCTAACTTTTTGCCCCAAAATAAGGAAAATTTCTGCCTTTTTTCTCTGAAATAAGTGAAATTTCTGCAATTTTGCCACAAAATAAGTGAAATTTCTGCAATTTTGCCCCAAAATAAGTGAAATTTCTGGAATTTTGCCCGAAAATAAGTGGAATTTCTGAATTTTGCCCCAAAATAAAAAGAATTTCTGTCTTTTTGCCCCAACATATAGGGAATTTCTGCCTTTTTGACCCACAATTAGGGGAATTTCTGAAATTTTGCTCCAAAATAAGGGGAATTTCTGCTTTTTTGCCTCTAAATAAGTGAAATTTCTGTCTTTTTCCCCCAAAACGAAGGGAATTTCTGTTTTTTTTACCCCAAAATAAAGAAAATTTCTGTCTTATTACCATGAAATAAGTAAAATTTCTACAATTTTGTGCCAAAATAAGGGAAATTTCTGCTTTTTTGTTTCCAAATAATGGGAATTTCAGCCTTTTTACCTCAAAATAAGTGGAATTTCTGCATTTTTGCCCCAAAATAAGGGAAATTTCTGCCTTTTTGCCCCAAAATAAGAAAAATTTCTGCAATTTGTACCAAAATAAAAGAAATTTCTGCCTTTTTGCCCCAAAATAAGAAAATTTCTGCTTTTTTTTGAAATAAGTGAAATTTTTGCAATTTTGCTCGAAAATAAGTAAAATTTCTGCAATTTTGCCCCAAAATAAGAAAAATTTCTGGAATTTTGCCCCAAAATAAGTGGAATTTCTGAGTTTTGCCCCAAAATAAGGAGAATTTCTGTCTTTTTGCCCAAACATATAGGGAATTTCTGCCTTTTTGCCCCACAATGAGGGGAATTTCTGCAATTTTGCTCCAAAATACGGGGAATTTCTGTCTTTTTGCCCGACAATTAGAAGAATGCATACCTTTTTGCCATAAAAAAGGGAAATTTCTTCATTTTTGCTCCAAAATAAAGGGAATTTCTGCTTTTTTGCCTCTAAATAAGTGGAATTTCTGTCTTTTTCCCACAAAACAAAAGGAAGTTCTGTCTTTTTTGCCCCAAAATAAGGAAAATTTCTGACTTATTACCCTGAAGTAAGTGAAATTTCTGCAATTTTGCCCGAAAATGAGAGAAACTTCTGCCTTTTTGCCCCCAAATAATGGGAATTTCAGCCTTTTTTCCCTCAAAATAAGGGGAATTTCTGCATTTTTGCCACAAAATATTAGGAATTTCTGCCTTTTTGCCTCAAAATAAGGAAAATTTCTGCCTATTTTCCTGAAATAAGTGAAATTTCTGCAATTTTGCCCCAAAATAATTGAAATTTATGCAATTTTGCCCCAAAATAAGTGAAATTTCTGGAATTTTGCCCCAAAATAAGTGGAATTTCTGAGATTTGCCCCAAAATAAGGAGAATTTCTGTCTTTTTGCCCCAAGATATAGGGAATTTCTGCCTTTTTGACCCACAATTAGGGGAATTTCTGCAATTTTGCTCCAAAATACGGTGAATTTCTGCCTTTTTGCCCGAAAATAAGAAGAATGCATACCTTTTTGTCATAAGAATGGGAAATTTCTTTATTTTTGCTCCAAAATAAGGGGAATTTCTGTTTTTGCCTCTAAATAAGTGGAATTTTTGCCTTTTTCCCCAAAACAAAGGGAATTTCTGTCTTTTTTGCCCCAAAAAAAGAAAAATTCTGACTTATTACCCTGAAGTAAGTGAAATTTATGCAATTTTGTTCCAAAATAAGAAAAATTTCTTCCTTTTTGCCCCCAAATAAGGGGAATTTCAGCCTTTTTACCTCAAAATAAAAGGAATTTCTGCATTTTTGCCACAAAATATTAGGAATTTCTAACTTTTTGCCCCAAAATAAGGAAAATTTCTGCCTTTTTTCTCTGAAATAAGTGAAATTTCTGCAATTTTGCCACAAAATAAGTGAAATTTCTGCAATTTTGCCCCAAAATAAGTGAAATTTCTGGAATTTTGCCCGAAAATAAGTGGAATTTCTGAATTTTGCCCCAAAATAAAAAGAATTTCTGTCTTTTTGCCCCAACATATAGGGAATTTCTGCCTTTTTGACCCACAATTAGGGGAATTTCTGAAATTTTGCTCCAAAATAAGGGGAATTTCTGCTTTTTTGCCTCTAAATAAGTGAAATTTCTGTCTTTTTCCCCCAAAACGAAGGGAATTTTTGTCTTTTTTACCCCAAAATAAAGAAAATTTCTGTCTTATTACCATGAAATAAGTAAAATTTCTACAATTTTGCGCCAAAATAAGGGAAATTTCTGCTTTTTTGTTTCCAAATAATGGGAATTTCAGCCTTTTTACCTCAAAATAAGTGGAATTTCTGCATTTTTGCCCCAAAATAAGGGAAATTTCTGCCTTTTTGCCCCAAAATAAGAAAAATTTCTGCAATTTGTACCAAAATAAAAGAAATTTCTGCCTTTTTGCCCCAAAATAAGAAAATTTCTGCTTTTTTTTGAAATAAGTGAAATTTTTGCAATTTTGCTCGAAAATAAGTAAAATTTCTGCAATTTTGCCCCAAAATAAGAAAAATTTCTGGAATTTTGCCCCAAAATAAGTGGAATTTCTGAGTTTTGCCCCAAAATAAGGAGAATTTCTGTCTTTTTGCCCAAACATATAGGGAATTTCTGCCTTTTTGCCCCACAATGAGGGGAATTTCTGCAATTTTGCTCCAAAATACGGGGAATTTCTGTCTTTTTGCCCGACAATTAGAAGAATGCATACCTTTTTGCCATAAAAAAGGGAAATTTCTTCATTTTTGCTCCAAAATAAAGGGAATTTCTGCTTTTTTGCCTCTAAATAAGTGGAATTTCTGTCTTTTTCCCACAAAACAAAAGGAAGTTCTGTCTTTTTTGCCCCAAAATAAGGAAAATTTCTGACTTATTACCCTGAAGTAAGTGAAATTTCTGCAATTTTGCCCGAAAATGAGAGAAACTTCTGCCTTTTTGCCCCCAAATAATGGGAATTTCAGCCTTTTTTCCCTCAAAATAAGGGGAATTTCTGCATTTTTGCCACAAAATATTAGGAATTTCTGCCTTTTTGCCTCAAAATAAGGAAAATTTCTGCCTATTTTCCTGAAATAAGTGAAATTTCTGCAATTTTGCCCCAAAATAATTGAAATTTATGCAATTTTGCCCCAAAATAAGTGAAATTTCTGGAATTTTGCCCCAAAATAAGTGGAATTTCTGAGATTTGCCCCAAAATAAGGAGAATTTCTGTCTTTTTGCCCCAAGATATAGGGAATTTCTGCCTTTTTGACCCACAATTAGGGGAATTTCTGCAATTTTGCTCCAAATACGGTGAATTTCTGCCTTTTTGCCCGAAAATAAGAAGAATGCATACCTTTTTGCCATAAAAATGGAAATTTCTTCATTTTTGCTCCATAATAAGGGGAATTTCTGCTTTTTTGCCTCTAAATAATTGGAATTTCTGTATTTTTCCCCCAAAACAAAGGGAATTTTTGTCTTTTTTGCCCCAAAATAAGGAAAATTTCTGACTTATTACCCTGAAATAAGTGAAATTTCTGCAATTTTGCCCGAAAATAAAGAAAATTTCTGCCTTTTTGCCCCCAAATAAAAGGAATTTCAGCCTTTTTACCTCAAAATAAGGGGAATTTCTGCCTTTTTGCTCCAAAATATGAGAAATTTCTGCCTTTTTGCCCCAAAATAAGAAAAATTTCTGCAATTATATACCAAAATAAATGAAATTTCTGCCTTTTTGACCCAAAATAAGAAAGATTCTGCTTTTTTTTGAAATAAGTGAAATTTCTGCTATTTTGCCCCAAAATAAGTGAAATTTCTGCAATTTTGCCCCAAAATAAGGGAAATTTCTGGAATTTTGCCCCAAAATAAGTGGAATTTCTGAGTTTTGCCCCAAAATAAGGAGAATTTCTGTCTTTTTGCCCCAACATATAGGGAATTTCTGCCTTTTTGCCCCACAATTAGGGGAATTTCTGCAATTTTGCTCCAAAATACGGGGAATTTCTGCCTTTTTGCCCCAAAATAAGGAAAATTTCTGACTTTTTTCTCTGAAATAAGTGAAATTTCTGCAATTTTACCACAAAATAAGTGAAATTTCCTCAATTTTGCCCCAAAATAAGTGAAATTTCTGGAATTTTGCCCCAAAATAAGTGGAATTTCTGAGTTTTGCCCCAAAATAAGGAGAATTTCTGTCTTTTTGCCCCAACATATAGGGAATTTCTGCCTTTTTGACCCACAATTAGGGAAATTTCTGAAATTTTGCTCCAAAATAAGAGGAATTTCTGCTTTTTTGCCTCCAAATAAGTAGAATTTCTGTCTTTTTCCCCCAAAACAAAGGGAATTTCTGGGTTTTTTTTGCCCCAAAATAAAGAAAATTTCTGTCTTATTACGATGAAATAAGTGAAATTATTGCAATTTTGCCCAAAAATAAGGAAAATTTCTGCTTTTTTGTCCCCAAATAAAGGGAATTTCAGCCTTTTTACCTCAAAATAAGTGGAATTTCTGCATTTTTGCCCCAAAATAAGGGACATTTCTGCCTTTTTGCCCCAAAATAAGAAAAATTTCTGCAATTTTGTACCAAAATAAAAGAAATTGCTGCCTTTTTGCCCCAAAATAAGAAAATTTCTGCTTTTTTTTGAAATAAGTGAAATTTCGGCAATTTTGCCCGAAAATAAGTAAAATTTCTGCAATTTTGCCCCAAAATAAGGGAAATTTCTGGAATTTTGCCCCAAAATAAGTGGAATTTCTGAGTTTTGCCCCAAAATAAGGAAAATTTCTGCTTTTTTGTCCCCAAATAATGGGAATTTCAGCCTTTTTTCCCTCAAAATAAGGGGAATTTCTGCATTTGTGCCACAAAATATTAGGAATTTCTGCCTTTTTGCCCCAAAATAAGGAAAATTTCTGCCTTTTTTCCCTGAAATAAGTGAAATTTCTGCAATTTTGCCCCAAAATAATTGAAATTTATGCAATTTTGCCCCAAAATAAGTGAAATTTCTGGAATTTTGCCCCAAAATAAGTGGAATTTCTGAGATTTGCCCAAAATAAGGAGAATTTCTGTCTTTTTGCCACAAGATATAGGGAATTTCTGCCTTTTTGACCCACAATTAGAGGAATTTCTGCAATTTTGCTCCAAAATACGGTGAATTTCTGCCTTTTTGCCCGAAAATAAGAAGAATGCATATCTTTTTGCCATAAAAAAGGGAAATTTCTTCATTTTTGCTCCAAAATAAGGGGAATTTCTGATTTTTTGCCTCTAAATAAGTGGAATTTTTGCCTTTTTCCCCAAAACAAAGTAAATTTCTGTCTTTTTTGTCCCAAAAAAAGAAAAATTCTGACTTATTACCCTGAAGTAACTGAAATTTATGCAATTTTGTTCCAAAATAAGGGAAATTTCTGCATTTTTGCCCCCAAATAAGGGGAATTTCAGCCTTTTTACCTCAAAATAAAAGGAATTTCTGCTTTTTTGCCACAAAATATTAGGAATTTCTAACTTTTTGCCCCAAAATAAGGAAAATTTCTGCCTTTTTTCTCTGAAATAAGTGAAATTTCTGCAATTTTGCCACAAAATAAGTGAAATTTCTGCAATTTTGCCCCAAAATAAGTGAAATTTCTGGAATTTTGCCCGAAAATAAGTGGAATTTCTGAGTTTTGCCCCAAAATAAGGAGAATTTCTGTCTTTTTGCCCCAACATATAGGGAATTTCTGCCTTTTTGACCCACAATTAGGGGAATTTCTGAAATTTTGCTCCAAAATAAAAGGAATTTCTGCTTTTTTGCCTCTAAATAAGTGAAATTTCTGTCTTTTTCCCCCAAAACAAAGGGAATTTCTGTTTTTTTTACCCCAAAATAAAGAAAATTTCTGTCTTATTACCATGAAATAAGTGAAATTTCTACAATTTTGCCCCAAAATAAGGGAAATTTCTGCTTTTTTGTCCCCAAATAATGGGAATTTCAGCCTTTTTACCTCAAAATAAGTGGAATTTCTGCATTTTTGCCCCAAAATAAGGGAAATTTCTGCCTTTTTGCCCCAAAATAAGAAAAATTTCTGCAATTTTGTACCAAAATAAAAGAAATTTCTGCCTTTTTGCCCCAAAATAAGAAAATTTCTGCTTTTTTTTGAAATAAGTGAAATTTTTGCAATTTTGCCCGAAAATAAGTAAAATTTCTGCAATTTTGCCCCAAAATAAGAAAAATTTTCTGGAATTTTGCCCCAAAATAAGTGGAATTTCTGAGTTTTGCCCCAAAATAAGGAGAATTTCTGTCTTTTTGCCCAAACATATAGGGAATTTCTGCCTTTTTGCCCCACAAGGAGGGGAATTTCTGCAATTTTGCTCCAAAATACGGGGAATTTCTGTCTTTTTGCACGACAATTAGAAGAATGCATACCTTTTTGCCATAAAAAAGGGAAATTTCTTCATTTTTGCTCCAAAATAAAGGGAATTTCTGCTTTTTTGCCTCTAAATAAGTGGAATTTCTGTCTTTTTCCCACAAAACAAAAGGAAGTTCTGTCTTTTTTGCCCCAAACTAAAGAAAATTTCTGACTTATTACCCTGAAGTAAGTGAAATTTCTGCAATTTTGCCCGAAAATGAGAGAAACTTCTGCCTTTTTGCCCCCAAATAATGGGAATTTCAGCCTTTTTTCCCTCAAAATAAGGGGAATTTCTGCATTTTTGCCACAAAATATTAGGAATTTCTGCCTTTTTGCCCCAAAATAAGGAAAATTTCTGCCTTTTTTCCTGAAATCAGTGAAATTTCTGCAATTTTGCCACAAAATAAGTGAAATTTCTGCAATTTTGCCCCAAAATAAGTGAAATTTCTGGAATTTTGCCCCAAAATAAGTGGAATTTCTGAGTTTTGCCCCAAAATAAGGAGAATTTCTGTCTTTTTGCCCCAACATATAGGGAATTTCTGCCTTTTTGACCCACAATTAGGGAAATTTCTGAAATTTTGCTCCAAAATAAGAGGAATTTCTGCTTTTTTGCCTCCAAATAAGTAGAATTTCTGTCTTTTTCCCCCAAAACAAAGGGAATTTCTGTTTTTTTTTTTTGCCCCAAAATAAAGAAAATTTCTGTCTTATTAGGATGAAATAAGTGAAATTATTGCAATTTTGCCCAAAAATAAGGAAAATTTCTGCTTTTTTGTCCCCAAATAATGGGAATTTCAGCCTTTTTACCTCAAAATAAGTGGAATTTCTGCATTTTTGCCCCAAAATAAGGGACATTTCTGCCTTTTTGCCCCAAAATAAGAAAAATTTCTGCAATTTTGTACCAAAATAAAAGAAATTGCTGCCTTTTTGCCCCAAAATAAGAAAATTTCTGCTTTTTTTTGAAATAAGTGAAATTTCGGCAATTTTGCCCGAAAATAAGTAAAATTTCTGCAATTTTGCCCCAAAATAAGGGAAATTTCTGGAATTTTGGCCCAAAATAAGTGGAATTTCTGAGTTTTGCCCCAAAATAAGGAAAATTTCTGCTTTTTTGTCCCCAAATAATGAGAATTTCAGCCTTTTTTCCCTCAAAATAAGGGGAATTTCTGCATTTGTGCCACAAAATATTAGGAATTTCTGCCTTTTTGCCCCAAAATAAGGAAAATTTCTGCCTTTTTTCCCTGAAATAAGTGAAATTTCTGCAATTTTGCCCCAAAATAATTGAAATTTATGCAATTTTGCCCCAAAATAAGTGAAATTTCTGGAATTTTGCCCCAAAATAAGTGGAATTTCTGAGATTTGCCCAAAATAAGGAGAATTTCTGTCTTTTTGCCACAAGATATAGGGAATTTCTGCCTTTTTGACCCACAATTAGAGGAATTTCTGCAATTTTGCTCCAAAATACGGTGAATTTCTGCCTTTTTGCCCGAAAATAAGAAGAATGCATATCTTTTTGCCATAAAAAAGGGAAATTTCTTCATTTTTGCTCCAAAATAAGGGGAATTTCTGATTTTTTGCCTCTAAATAAGTGGAATTTTTGCCTTTTTCCCCAAAACAAAGTAAATTTCTGTCTTTTTTGTCCCAAAAAAAGAAAAATTCTGACTTATTACCCTGAAGTAACTGAAATTTATGCAATTTTGTTCCAAAATAAGGGAAATTTCTGCATTTTTGCCCCCAAATAAGGGGAATTTCAGCCTTTTTACCTCAAAATAAAAGGAATTTCTGCTTTTTTGCCACAAAATATTAGGAATTTCTAACTTTTTGCCCCAAAATAAGGAAAATTTCTGCCTTTTTTCTCTGAAATAAGTGAAATTTCTGCAATTTTGCCACAAAATAAGTGAAATTTCTGCAATTTTGCCCCAAAATAAGTGAAATTTCTGGATTTTGCCCGAAAATAAGTGGAATTTCTGAGTTTTGCCCCAAAATAAGGAGAATTTCTGTCTTTTTGCCCCAACATATAGGGAATTTCTGCCTTTTTGACCCACAATTAGGGGAATTTCTGAAATTTTGCTCCAAAATAAAAGGAATTTCTGCTTTTTTGCCTCTAAATAAGTGAAATTTCTGTCTTTTTCCCCCAAAACAAAGGGAATTTCTGTTTTTTTTACCCCAAAATAAAGAAAATTTCCGTCTTATTACCATGAAATAAGTGAAATTTCTACAATTTTGCCCCAAAATAAGGGAAATTTCTGCTTTTTTGTCCCCAAATAATGGGAATTTTAGCCTTTTTACCTCAAAATAAGTGGAATTTCTGCATTTTTGCCCCAAAATAAGGGAAATTTCTGCCTTTTTGCCCCAAAATAAGAAAAATTTCTGCAATTTTGTACCAAAATAAAAGAAATTTCTGCCTTTTTGCCCCAAAATAAGAAAATTTCTGCTTTTTTTTGAAATAAGTGAAATTTTTGCAATTTTGCCCGAAAATAAGTAAAATTTCTGCAATTTTGCCCCAAAATAAGAAAAATTTCTGGAATTTTGCCCCAAAATAAGTGGAATTTCTGAGTTTTGCCCCAAAATAAGGAGAATTTCTGTCTTTTTGCCCAAACATATAGGGAATTTCTGCCTTTTTGCCCCACAATGAGGGGAATTTCTGCAATTTTGCTCCAAAATACGGGGAATTTCTGTCTTTTTGCACGACAATTAGAAGAATGCATACCTTTTTGCCATAAAAAAGGGAAATTTCTTCATTTTTGCTAAAAATAAAGGGAATTTCTGCTTTTTTGCCTCTAAATAAGTGGAATTTCTGTCTTTTTCCCACAAAACAAAAGGAAGTTCTGTCTTTTTTGCCCCAAACTAAAGAAAATTTCTGACTTATTACCCTGAAGTAAGTGAAATTTCTGCAATTTTGCCCGAAAATGAGAGAAACTTCTGCCTTTTTGCCCCCAAATAATGGGAATTTCAGCCTTTTTTCCCTCAAAATAAGGGGAATTTCTGCATTTTTGCCACAAAATATTAGGAATTTCTGCCTTTTTGCCCCAAAATAAGGAAAATTTCTGCCTTTTTTCCTGAAATCAGTGAAATTTCTGCAATTTTGCCCCAAAATAATTGAAATTTATGCAATTTTGCCCCAAAATAAGTGAAATTTCTGGAATTTTGCCCCAAAATAAGTGGAATTTCTGAGATTTGCCCCAAAATAAGGAGAATTTCTGTCTTTTTGCCCCAAGATATAGGGAATTTCTGCCTTTTTGACCCACAATTAGGGGAATTTCTGCAATTTTGCTCCAAAATACGGTGAATTTCTGCCTTTTTGCCCGAAAATAAGAAGAATGCATACCTTTTTGCCATAAAAATGGAAATTTCTTCATTTTTGCTCCATAATAAGGAGAATTTCTGCTTTTTTGCCTGTAAATAATTGGAATTTCTGTATTTTTCCCCCAAAACAAAGGGAATTTTTGTCTTTTTTGCCCCAAAATAAGGAAAATTTCTGACTTATTACCCTTAAATAAGTGAAATTTCTGCAATTTTGCCCGAAAATAAAGGAAATTTCTGCCTTTTTGCCCCCAAATAAAAGGAATTTCAGCCTTTTTACCTCAAAATAAGGGGAATTTCTGCCTTTTTGCTCCAAAATATGGGAAATTTCTGCCTTTTTGCCTTAAAATAAGAAAAATTTCTGCAATTATATACCAAAATAAATGAAATTTCTGCCTTTTTGACCCAAAATAAGAAAGATTCTGCTTTTTTTTGAAATAAGTGAAATTTCTGCTATTTTGCCCCAAAATAAGTGAAATTTCTGCAATTTTGCCCCAAAATAAGGGAAATTTCTGGAATTTTGCCCCAAAATAAGTGGAATTTCTGAGTTTTGCCCCAAAATAAGGAGAATTTCTGTCTTTTTGCCCCAACATATAGGGAATTTCTGCCTTTTTGCCCCACAATTAGGGGAATTTCTGCAATTTTGCTCCAAAATACAAGGAATTTCTGCCTTTTTGCCCCAAAATAAGGAAAATTTCTGACTTTTTTCTCTGAAATAAGTGAAATTTCTGCAATTTTACCACAAAATAAGTGAAATTTCCTCAATTTTGCCCCAAAATAAGTGAAATTTCTGGAATTTTGCCCCAAAATAAGTGGAATTTCTGAGTTTTGCCCCAAAATAAGGAGAATTTCTGTCTTTTTGCCCCAACATATAGGGAATTTCTGCCTTTTTGACCCACAATTAGGGAAATTTCTGAAATTTTGCTCCAAAATAAGAGGAATTTCTGCTTTTTTGCCTCCAAATAAGTAGAATTTCTGTCTTTTTCCCCCAAAACAAAGGGAATTTCTGGTTTTTTTTGCCCCAAAATAAAGAAAATTTCTGTCTTATTACCATGAAATAAGTGAAATTATTGCAATTTTGCCCAAAAATAAGGAAAATTTCTGCTTTTTTGTCCCCAAATAATGAGAATTTCAGCCTTTTTACCTCAAAATAAGTGGAATTTCTGCATTTTTGCCCCAAAATAAGGGAAATTTCTGCCTTTTTGCCTCAAAATAAAAAAAATTTCTGCAATTTTGTACCAAAATAAAAGAAATTGCTGCCTTTTTGCTTCAAAATAAGAAAATTTCTGCTTTTTTTTGAAATAAGTGAAATTTCGGCAATTTTGCCCGAAAATAAGTAAAATTTCTGCAATTTTGCCCCAAAATAAGGGAAATTTCTGGAATTTTGCCCCAAAATAAGTGGAATTTCTGAGTTTTGCCCCAAAATAAGGAAAATTTCTGCTTTTTTGTCCCCAAATAATGGGAATTTCAGCATTTTTGACACAAAATATTAGGAATTTCTGCCTTTTTGCCCCAAAATAAGGAAAATTTCTGCCTTTTCTCCCTGAAATAAGTGAAATTTCTACAATTTTGCCCCAAAGTAATTGAAATTTATGCAATTTTGCCCCAAAATAAGTGAAATTTCTGGAATTTTGCCCCAAAATAAGTGGAATTTTTGAGATTTGCCCCAAAATAAGGAGAATTTCTGTCTTTTTGCCCCAAGATATAGGGAATTTCTGCCTTTTTGACCCACAATTAGGGGAATTTCTGCAATTTTGCTCCAAAATACGGTGAATTTCTGCCTTTTTGCCCGAAAATAAGAAGAATGCATATCTTTTTGCCATAAAAAAGGGAAATTTCTTCATTTTTGCTCCAAAATAAGGGGAATTTCTGATTTTTTGCCTCTAAATAAGTGGAATTTTTGCCTTTTTCCCCAAAACAAAGTAAATTTCTGTCTTTTTTGTCCCAAAAAAAGAAAAATTCTGACTTATTACCCTGAAGTAACTGAAATTTATGCAATTTTGTTCCAAAATAAGGGAAATTTCTGCATTTTTGCCCCCAAATAAGGGGAATTTCAGCCTTTTTACCTCAAAATAAAAGGAATTTCTGCTTTTTTGCCACAAAATATTAGGAATTTCTAACTTTTTGCCCCAAAATAAGGAAAATTTCTGCCTTTTTTCTCTGAAATAAGTGAAATTTCTGCAATTTTGCCACAAAATAAGTGAAATTTCTGCAATTTTGCCCCAAAATAAGTGAAATTTCTGGAATTTTGCCCGAAAATAAGTGGAATTTCTGAGTTTTGCCCCAAAATAAGGAGAATTTCTGTCTTTTTGCCCCAACATATAGGGAATTTCTGCCTTTTTGACCCACAATTAGGGGAATTTCTGAAATTTTGCTCCAAAATAAAAGGAATTTCTGCTTTTTTGCCTCTAAATAAGTGAAATTTCTGTCTTTTTCCCCCAAAACAAAGGGAATTTCTGTTTTTTTTACCCCAAAATAAAGAAAATTTCTGTCTTATTACCATGAAATAAGTGAAATTTCTACAATTTTGCCCCAAAATAAGGGAAATTTCTGCTTTTTTGTCCCCAAATAATGGGAATTTTAGCCTTTTTACCTCAAAATAAGTGGAATTTCTGCATTTTTGCCCCAAAATAAGGGAAATTTCTGCCTTTTTGCCCCAAAATAAGAAAAATTTCTGCAATTTTGTACCAAAATAAAAGAAATTTCTGCCTTTTTGCCCCAAAATAAGAAAATTTCTGCTTTTTTTTGAAATAAGTGAAATTTTTGCAATTTTGCCCGAAAATAAGTAAAATTTCTGCAATTTTGCCCCAAAATAAGAAAAATTTCTGGAATTTTGCCCCAAAATAAGTGGAATTTCTGAGTTTTGCCCCAAAATAAGGAGAATTTCTGTCTTTTTGCCCAAACATATAGGGAATTTCTGCCTTTTTGCCCCACAATGAGGGGAATTTCTGCAATTTTGCTCCAAAATACGGGGAATTTCTGTCTTTTTGCACGACAATTAGAAGAATGCATACCTTTTTGCCATAAAAAAGGGAAATTTCTTCATTTTTGCTCCAAAATAAAGGGAATTTCTGCTTTTTTGCCTCTAAATAAGTGGAATTTCTGTCTTTTTCCCACAAAACAAAAGGAAGTTCTGTCTTTTTTGCCCCAAACTAAAGAAAATTTCTGACTTATTACCCTGAAGTAAGTGAAATTTCTGCAATTTTGCCCGAAAATGAGAGAAACTTCTGCCTTTTTGCCCCCAAATAATGGGAATTTCAGCCTTTTTTCCCTCAAAATAAGGGGAATTTCTGCATTTTTGCCACAAAATATTAGGAATTTCTGCCTTTTTGCCCCAAAATAAGGAAAATTTCTGCCTTTTTTCCTGAAATCAGTGAAATTTCTGCAATTTTGCCCCAAAATAATTGAAATTTATGCAATTTTGCCCCAAAATAAGTGAAATTTCTGGAATTTTGCCCCAAAATAAGTGGAATTTCTGAGATTTGCCCCAAAATAAGGAGAATTTCTGTCTTTTTGCCCCAAGATATAGGGAATTTCTGCCTTTTTGACCCACAATTAGGGGAATTTCTGCAATTTTGCTCCAAAATACGGTGAATTTCTGCCTTTTTGCCCGAAAATAAGAAGAATGCATACCTTTTTGCCATAAAAATGGAAATTTCTTCATTTTTGCTCCATAATAAGGAGAATTTCTGCTTTTTTGCCTCTAAATAATTGGAATTTCTGTATTTTTCCCCCAAAACAAAGGGAATTTTTGTCTTTTTTGCCCCAAAATAAGGAAAATTTCTGACTTATTACCCTGAAATAAGTGAAATTTCTGCAATTTTGCCCGAAAATAAAGGAAATTTCTGCCTTTTTGCCCCCAAATAAAAGGAATTTCAGCCTTTTTACCTCAAAATAAGGGGAATTTCTGCCTTTTTGCTCCAAAATATGGGAAATTTCTGCCTTTTTGCCCCAAAATAAGAAAAATTTCTGCAATTATATACCAAAATAAATGAAATTTCTGCCTTTTTGACCCAAAATAAGAAAGATTCTGCTTTTTTTTGAAATAAGTGAAATTTCTGCTATTTTGCCCCAAAATAAGTGAAATTTCTGCAATTTTGCCCCAAAATAAGGGAAATTTCTGGAATTTTGCCCCAAAATAAGTGGAATTTCTGAGTTTTGCCCCAAAATAAGGAGAATTTCTGTCTTTTTGCCCCAACATATAGGGAATTTCTGCCTTTTTGCCCCACAATTAGGGAAATTTCTGCAATTTTGCTCCAAAATACAAGGAATTTCTGCCTTTTTGCCCCAAAATAAGGAAAATTTCTGACTTTTTTCTCTGAAATAAGTGAAATTTCTGCAATTTTACCACAAAATAAGTGAAATTTCCTCAATTTTGCCCCAAAATAAGTGAAATTTCTGGAATTTTGCCCCAAAATAAGTGGAATTTCTGAGTTTTGCCCCAAAATAAGGAGAATTTCTGTCTTTTTGCCCCAACATATAGGGAATTTCTGCCTCTTTGACCCACAATTAGGGAAATTTCTGAAATGTTGCTCCAAAATAAGAGGAATTTCTGCTTTTTTGCCTCCAAATAAGTAGAATTTCTGTCTTTTTCCCCGAAAACAAAGGGAATTTCTGGTTTTTTTTGCCCCAAAATAAAGAAAATTTCTGTCTTATTACCATGAAATAAGTGAAATTATTGCAATTTTGCCCAAAAATAAGGAAAATTTCTGCTTTTTTGTCCCCAAATAATGAGAATTTCAGCCTTTTTACCTCAAAATAAGTGGAATTTCTGCATTTTTGCCCCAAAATAAGGGAAATTTCTGCCTTTTTGCCCCAAAATAAGAAAAATTTCTGCAATTTTGTACCAAAATAAAAGAAATTGCTGCCTTTTTGCTTCAAAATAAGAAAATTTCTGCTTTTTTTTGAAATAAGTGAAATTTTTGCAATTTTGCCCGAAAATAAGTAAAATTTCTGCAATTTTGCCCCAAAATAAGGGAAATTTCTGGAATTTTGCCCCAAAATAAGTGGAATTTCTGAGTTTTGCCCCAAAATAAGGAAAATTTCTGCTTTTTTGTCCCCAAATAATGGGAATTTCAGCCTTTTTTCCCTCAAAATAAGGGGAATTTCTGCATTTTTGACACAAAATATTAGGAATTTCTGCCTTTTTGCCCCAAAATAAGGAAAATTTCTGCCTTTTCTCCCTGAAATAAGTGAAATTTCTACAATTTTGCCCCAAAGTAATTGAAATTTATGCAATTTTGCCCCAAAATAAGTGAAATTTCTGGAATTTTGCCCCAAAATAAGTGGAATTTTTGAGATTTGCCCCAAAATAAGGAGAATTTCTGTCTTTTTGCCCCAAGATATAGGGAATTTCTGCCTTTTTGACCCACAATTAGGGGAATTTCTGCAATTTTGCTCCAAAATACGGTGAATTTCTGCCTTTTTGCCCGAAAATAAGAAGAATGCATATCTTTTTGCCATAAAAAAGGGAAATTTCTTCATTTTTGCTCCAAAATAAGGGGAATTTCTGATTTTTTGCCTCTAAATAAGTGGAATTTTTGCCTTTTTCCCCAAAACAAAGTAAATTTCTGTCTTTTTTGTCCCAAAAAAAGAAAAATTCTGACTTATTACCCTGAAGTAACTGAAATTTATGCAATTTTGTTCCAAAATAAGGGAAATTTCTGCCTTTTTGCCCCCAAATAAGGGGAATTTCAGCCTTTTTACCTCAAAATAAAAGGAATTTCTGCATTTTTGCCACAAAATATTAGGAATTTCTAACTTTTTGCCCCAAAATAAGGAAAATTTCTGCCTTTTTTCTCTGAAATAAGTGAAATTTCTGCAATTTTGCCACAAAATAAGTGAAATTTCTGCAATTTTGCCCCAAAATAAGTGAAATTTCTGGAATTTTGCCCGAAAATAAGTGGAATTTCTGAGTTTTGCCCCAAAATAAGGAGAATTTCTGTCTTTTTGCCCCAACATATAGGGAATTTCTGCCTTTTTGACCCACAATTAGGGGAATTTCTGAAATTTTGCTCCAAAATAAGTGGAATTTCTGCTTTTTTGCCTCTAAATTAGTGGAATTTCTGTCTTTTGCCCCCAAAACAAAGAGAATTTCTGTTTTTTTTTACCCCAAAATAAAGAAAATTTCTGTCTTATTACCATGAAATAAGTGAAATTTCTACAATTTTGCCCCAAAATAAGGGAAATTTCTGCTTTTTTGTCCCCAAATAATGGGAATTTCAGACTTTTTATCTCAAAATAAGTGGAATTTCTGCATTTTGCCCCAAAATAAGGGAAATTTCTGCCTTTTTGCCCCATAATAAGAAAAATTTCTGCAATTTTGTACCAAAATAAAAGAAATTTCTGCCTTTTGCCCCAAAATAAGAAAATTTCTGCTTTTTTTTGAAATAAGTGAAATTTTTGCAATTTTGCCCGAAATAAGTAAAATTTCTGCAATTTTGCCCCAAAATAAAAGAAATTTCTGGAATTTTGCCCCAAAATAAGTGGAATTTCTGAGTTTTGCCCCAAAATAAGGAGAATTTCTGTCTTTTTGCCCAAACATATAGGGAATTTCTGCCTTTTTGCCCCACAATGAGGGGAATTTCTGCAATTTTGCTCCAAAATACAGGGAATTTCTGTCTTTTTGCCCGACAATTAGAAGAATGCATACCTTTTTGCCATATAAAAGGGAAATTTCTTCATTTTTGCTCCAAAATAAAGGGAATTTCTGCTTTTTTGCCTCTAAATAAGTGGAATTTCTGTATTTTTCCCACAAAACAAAAGGAAGTTCTGTCTTTTTTGCCCCAAAATAAAGAAAATTTCTGACTTATTACCCTGAAGTAAGTGAAATTTCTGCAATTTTGCCCGAAAATGAGAGAAACTTCTGCCTTTTTGCCCCCAAATAATGGGAATTTCAGCCTTTTTTCCCTCAAAATAAGGGGAATTTCTGCATTTTTGCCACAAAATATTAGGAATTTCTGCCTTTTTGACCCAAAATAAGGAAAATTTCTGCCTTTTTTCCTGAAATAAGTGAAATTTCTGCAATTTTGCCCCAAAATAATTGAAATTTATGCAATTTTGCCCCAAAATAAGTGAAATTTCTGGAATTTTGCCCCAAAATAAGGAGAATTTCTGTCTTTTTGCCCCAAGATATAGGGAATTTCTGCCTTTTTGACCCACAATTAGGGGAATTTCTGCAATTTTGCTCCAAAATACGGTGAATTTCTGCCTTTTTGCCCGAAAATAAGAAGAATGCATACCTTTTTGCCATAAAAATGGAAATTTCTTCATTTTTGCTCCATAATAATGGGTATTTCTGCTTTTTTGCCTCTAAATAATTGGAATTTCTGTATCTTTCCCCCAAAACAAAGAGAATTTTTGTCTTTTTTGCCCCAAAATAAGGAAAATTTGTGACTTATTACCCTGAAATATGAAATTTCTGCAATTTTGCCCGAAAATAAAGGAAATTTCTGCCTTTTTGCCCCCAAATAAAAGGAATTTCAGCCTTTTTACCTCAAAATTAGGGGAATTACTGCCTTTTTGCTCCAAAATATGGGAAATTTCTGCCTTTTTGCCCCAAAATAAGAAAAATTTCTGCAATTTTGTACCAAAATAAGTGAAATTTCTGCCTTTTTGCCACAAAATAAAAAAGATTCTGCTTTTTTTTTTTAAATAAGTGAAATTTCTGCAATTTTGCCCCAAAATAAGTGAAATTTCTGCAATTTTGCCCCAAAATAAGAAAAATTTCTGCAATTTTGTACCAAAATAAAAGAAATTGCTGCCTTTTTGCCCCAAAATAAGAAAATTTCTGCTTTTTTTTTGAAATAAGTGAAATTTCGGCAATTTTGCCCGAAAATAAGTAAAATTTCTGCAATTTTGCCCCAAAATAAGGGAAATTTCTGGAATTTTGCCCCAAAATAAGTGGAATTTCTGAGTTTTGCCCCAAAATAAGGAAAATTTATGCTTTTTTGTCCCCAAATAATGGGAATTTCAGCCTTTTTTCCCTCAAAATAAGGGGAATTTCTGCATTTTTGCCAAAAAATATTAGGAATTTCTGCCTTTTTGCCCCAAAATAAGGAAAATTTCTGCCTTTTTTCCGTGAAATAAGTGAAATTTCTGCAATTTTGCCCCAAAATAATTGAAATTTATGCAATTTTGCCCCAAAATAAGTGAAATTTCTGGAATTTTGCCCCAAAATAAGTGGAATTTCTGAGATTTGCCCCAAAATAAGGAGAATTTCTGTCTTTTTGCCCCAAGATATAGGGAATTTCTGCCTTTTGGACCCACAATTAGGGGAATTTTTGCAATTTTGCTCCAAAATACGGTGAATTTCTGCCTTTTTGCCCGAAAATAAGAAGAATGCATATCTTTTTGCCATAAAAAAGAGAAAGTTCTTCATTTTTGCTCCAAAATAAGGGGAATTTCTGCTTTTTTGCCTCTAAATAAGTGGAATTTTTGCCTTTTCCCCAACACAAAGGGAATTTCTGTCTTTTATGTCCCAAAAAATAAAAAATTCTGACTTATTATCCTAAAGTAACTGAAATTTATGCAATTTTGTTCCAAAATAAGGGAAATTTCTGCCTTTTTGCCCCCAAAGAAGGGGAATTTCAGCCTTTTTACCTCAAAATAAAAGGAATTTCTGCATTTTTGCCACAAAAGATTAGGAATTTCTAACTTTTTGCCCCAAAATAAGGAAAATTTCTGCCTTTTTTCTCTGAAATAAGTGAAATTTCTGCAAATTTGCCACAAAATAAGTGAAATTTCTGCAATTTTGCCCCAAAATAAGGGAAATTTCTGGAATTTTGCCCGAAAATAAGTGGAATTTCTGAGTTTTGCCCCAAAATAAGGAGAATTTCTGTCTTTTTGCCCCAACATATAGGGAATTTCTGCCTTTTTGACCCACAATTAGGGGAATTTCTGAAATTTTGCTCCAAAATAAAAGGAATTTCTGCTTTTTTGCCTCTAAATAAGTGAAATTTCTGCCTTTTCCTCCAAAACAAAGGGAATTTCTGTTTTTTTACCCCAAAATAAAGAAAATTTTTGTCTTATTACCATGAAATAAGTGAAATTTCTACAATTTTGCCCCAAAATAAGGGAAATTTCTGCTTTTTTGTCCCCAAATAATGGGAATTTCAGCCTTTTTACCTCAAAATAAGTGGAATTTCTGCATTTTTGCCCCAAAATAAGGGAAATTTCTGCCTTTTTGCCCCAAAATAAGAAAAATTTCTGCAATTTTTTACCAAAATAAAAGAAATTTCAGCCTTTTTCCTTCAAAATAAGAAAATTTCTGCTTTTTTTTTGAAATAAGTGAAATTTCTGCAATTTTGCCCGAAAATAAGTAAAATTTCTGCAATTTTGCCCCAAAATAAGAGAAATTTCTGGAATTTTGCGCCAAAATAAGTGGAATTTCTTAGTTTTGCCCCAAAATAAGGAGAATTTCTGTCTTTTTGCCCCAACATATAGGGAATTTCTGCCTTTTAGACCCACAATTAGGGGAATTTCTGCAATTTTGCTCCAAAATACGGTGAATTTCTGCCTTTTTGCCCGAAAATAAGAAGAATGCATACCTTTTTGCCATAAAAATGGAAATTTCTTCATTTTTGCTCCATAATAAGGGGAATTTCTGCTTTTTTGCCTCTAAATAATTGGAATTTCTGTATTTTTCCCCCAAAACAAAGGGAATTTTTGTCTTTTTTGCCCCAAAATAAGGAAAATTTCTGACTTATTACTCTGAAATAAGTGAAATTTCTGCAATTTTGCCCGAAAATAAAGGAAATTTCTGCGTTTTTGCCCCCAAATAAAAGGAATTTCAGCCTTTTTACCTCAAAATAAGGGGAATTTCTGCCTTTTTTCTCCAAAATATGAGAAATTTCTGCCTTTTTGCCCCAAAATAAGAAAAATTTCTGCAATTATGTACCAAAATAAATGAAATTTCTGTCTTTTTGACCCAAAATAAGAAAGATTCTGCTTTTTTTGAAATAAGTGAAATTTCTGCAATTTTGCCCCAAAATAAGTGAAATTTCTGCAATTTTGCCCCAAAATAAGGAAAATTTCTGGAATTTTGCCCCAAAATAAGTGGAATTTCTGAGTTTTGCCCCAAAATAAGGAGAATTTCTGTCTTTTTGCCCCAACATATAGGGAATTTCTGCCTTTTTGACCCACAATTAGGGAATTTCTGAAATTTTGCTCCAAAATAAAAGGAATTTCTGCTTTTTTGCCTCTAAATAAGTGAAATTTCTGCCTTTTCCTCCAAAACAAAGGGAATTTCTGTTTTTTTACCCCAAAATAAAGAAAATTTTTGTCTTATTACCATGAAATAAGTGAAATTTCTACAATTTTGCCCCAAAATAAGGGAAATTTCTGCTTTTTTGTCCCCAAATAATGGGAATTTCAGCCTTTTTACCTCAAAATAAGTGGAATTTCTGCATTTTTGCCCCAAAATAAGGGAAATTTCTGCCTTTTTGCCCCAAAATAAGAAAAATTTCTGCAATTTTGTACCAAAATAAAAGAAATTTCAGCCTTTTTGCCCCAAAATAAGAAAATTTCTGCTTTTTTTTTGAAATAAGTGAAATTTCTGCAATTTTGCCCGAAAATAAGTAAAATTTCTGCAATTTTGCCCCAAAATAAGAGAAATTTCTGGAATTTTGCGCCAAAATAAGTGGAATTTCTGAGTTTTGCCCCAAAATAAGGAGAATTTCTGTCTTTTTGCCCCAAGATATAGGAAATTTCTGCATTTTTGACCCACAATTAGGGGAATTTCTGCAATTTTGCTCCAAAATACAGGGAATTTCTGTCTTTTTGCCCGACAATTAGAAGAATGCATACCTTTTTGCCATAAAAAAGGAAAATTTCTTCATTTTTGCTCCAAAATAAAGGGAATTTCTGCTTTTTTGCCTCTAAATAAGTGGAATTTCTGTCTTTTTCCCGCAAAACAAAAGGAAGTTCTGTCTTTTTTGCTTCAAAATAAAGAAAATTTCTGACTTATTACTCTGAAGTAAGTGAAATTTCTGCAATTTTGCACGAAAATTAGAGAAATTTCTGCCTTTTTGCCCCCAAATAATGGGAATTTCAGCCTTTTTTCCCTCAAAATAAGGGGAATTTCTGCATTTTTGCCACAAAATATTAGGAATTTCTGCCTTTTTGACCCAAAATAAGGAAAATTTCTGCCTTTTTTCCCTGAAATAAGTGAAATTTCTGCAATTTTGCCCCAAAATAATTGAAATTTATGCAATTTTGCCCCAAAATAAGAGAAATTTCTGGAATTTTGCCCCAAAATAAGTGGAATTTCTGAGATTTGCCCCAAAATAAGGAGAATTTCTGTCTTTTTGCCCCAAGATATAGGAAATTTCTGCATTTTTGACCCACAATTAGGGGAATTTCTGCAATTTTGCTCCAAAATACAGGGAATTTCTGCCTTTTTGCCCGAAAATAAGAAGAATGCATACCTTTTTGCCATAAAAATGGAAATTTCTTCATTTTTGCTCCATAATAAGGGGAATTTCTGCTTTTTTCCTCTAAATAATTGGAATTTCTGTATTTTTTTCCCAAAACAAAAGGAATTTTTGTCTTTTTTGCCCCAAAATAAGAAAATTTCTGACTTATTACCCTGAAATAAGTGAAATTTCTGCAATTTTGCCCGAAAATAAAGGAAATTTCTGCCTTTTTGCCCCCAAATAAAAGGAATTTCAGCCTTTTTACCTCAAAATAAGGGGAATTTCTGCCTTTTTGCTCCAAAATATGGGAAATTTCTGCCTTTTTGCCCCAAAATAAGAAAAATTTCTGCAATTATGTACCAAAATAAATGAAATTTCTGCCTTTTTGACCCAAAATAAGAAAGATTCTGCTTTTTTTTTGAAATAAGTGAATATTCTGCTATTTTGCCCCAAAATAAGGGAAATTTCTGGAATTTTGCCCCAAAATAAGTGGAATTTCTGAGTTTTGCCCCAAAATAAGGAGAATTTCTGCCTTTTTGCCCCAAAATAAGGAAAATTTCTGCAATTTTGTACCAAAATAAAAGAAATTTCTGCCTTTTTGCCCCAAAATAAGAAAATTTCTGCTTTTTTTTGAAATAAGTGAAATTTCTGCAATTTTGCCCGAAAATAAGTAAAATTTCTGAAATTTTGCCCTAAAATAAGAGAAATTTCTGGAATTTTGCCCCAAAATAAGTGGAATTTCTGAATTTTGCCCCAAAATAAGAAGAATTTCTATCTTTTTGCCCCAACATATAGGGAATTTCTGTCTTTTTGCCCCACAATTAGGGAAATTTCTGCAATTTTGCTCCAAAATACGGGGAATTTCTGCTTTTTTGCCCGAAAATAAGAAGAATGCATAACTTTTTGCCATAAAAAAGGGAAATTTCTTCATTTTTGCTCCAAAATAAGGGGAATTTCTGCATTTTTGCCTCTAAATAAGTGGAATTTCTGTCTTTTTCCCCAAAAACAAAGGGAACTTCTGTCTTTTTTGCCCCAAAATAAAGAAAAAATTTTGACTTATTATCCTGAAATAAGTGAAATTTCTGCAATTTTGCCCCAATATAAGGGAAATTTCAGCATTTTTGCCCCCAAATAAGGGGAATTTCAGCCATTTTACCTCAAAATAAGGGGAATTTCTGAATTTTTGCCCCAAAATAAGGAAAATTTTGGCGTTTTTGCCCCAAATAAGGAAAATTTCTGCGTTTTTACCCTGAAATAAGTGAAATTTCTGCATTTTGGCCAAAAATAAGGGAAATTTCAGGAATTTTGACCTAAATAAGTGGGATTTCTGAGTTTTGCCCCAAAATAAGGAGAATTTCTGTCTTTTTGCCCTAAGATATAGGAAATTTCTGCCTTTTTGCCCCACAATTAAAGGAATTTCTGCAATTTTGCTCCAATATACGAGGAATTTCTGCCTTTTTGCCAAAAAATAGGAAGAATGCATACCTTTTTGCCATAAAAAATGGAAATTTCTTCATTTTTGCTCCAAAATAAGGGGAATTTCTGCATTTTTGCCTCTAAATAAGTGGAATTTCTGTCTTTTTCCCCCAAAACAAAGGGAATTTCTGTCTTTTTTGTCCCAAAATAAGAAAAATTTCTGATTTATAACCCTGAAATAAGTGAAATTTCTGCAATTTTGCCCCAAAATAAGTGAAATTTCTGCCTTTTTGCCCCCAAATAAAAGGAATTTCAGCTTTTTTACCTCAAAATAACGGGAATTTCTGCCTTTTTGCTCCAAAATACGGGAAATTTCTGCCTTTTTGCCCCAAATAAGAAAAATTTCTGCAATTTTGTACCAAAATAAACGAATTTTCTGCCTTTTTGCCCCAAAATAAGAAAGATTCTGCTTTTTTTTGAAATAAGTGAAATTTCTGCAATTTTGCCCCAAAATAAGTGAAATTTCTGCAATTTTGCCCCAAAATGAGGGAATTTCTGAGTTTTGCCCCAAAATAAGGAGAATTTCTGTCTGTTTGCCCCAACATATAGGGAATTTCTGACTTTTTGCCCCACAATTAGGGGAATTTCTGCAATTTTGCTCCAAAATACAGGGAATTTCTGCCTTTTTGCCCGAAAATAAGAAGAAAGCATACCTTTTTGTCATAAAAATGGGAAATTTCTTCATTTTTGCTCCAAAATAAGGGGAATTTCTGTTTTTGCCTCTAAATAAGTGGAATTTTTGCCTTTTTCCCCAAAACAAAGGGAATTTCTGTCTTTTTTGCCCCAAAAAAAGAAAAATTCTGACTTATTACCCTGAAGTAAGTGAAATTTATGCAATTTTGTTCCAAAATAAGGGAAATTTCTGCCTTTTTGCCCCCAAATAAGGGGAATTTCAGCCTTTTTACCTCAAAATAAAAGGAATTTCTGCATTTTTGCCACAAAATATTAGGAATTTCTAACTTTTTGCCCCAAAATATGGAAAATTTCTACCTTTTTTCTCTGAAATAAGTGAAATTTCTGCAATTTTGCCACAAAATAAGTGAAATTTCTGCAATTTTGCCCCAAAATAAGTGAAATTTCTGGAATTTTGCCCCAAAATAAGTGGAATTTCTGAGATTTGCCCCAAAATAATGAGAATTTCTGTCTTTTTGCCCCAACATATAGGGAATTTCTGCCTTTTTGACCCACAATTAGGGGAATTTCTGAAATTTTGCTCCAAAATAAGGGGAATTTCTGCTTTTTTGCTTCTAAATAAGTGGAATTTCTGTCTTTTTCCCCCAAAACAAAGGGAATTTCTGGGATTTTTTGCCCCAAAATAAAGAAAATTTCTGTCTTATTACCCTGAAATAAGTGAAATTTCTGCAATTTGCCCCAAAATAAGGGAAATTTCTGCTTTTTTCCCCAAATAATGGGAATTTCAGCCTTTTTACCTCAAAATAAGTGGAATTTCTGCATTTTTGCCCCAAAATAAGGGAAATTTCTGCCTTTTTGCCCCAAAATAAGAAAAATTTCTGCAATTTTTTACCAAAATAAAAGAAATTTCAGCCTTTTTCCTTCAAAATAAGAAAATTTCTGCTTTTTTTTTGAAATAAGTGAAATTTCTGCAATTTTGCCCGAAAATAAGTAAAATTTCTGCAATTTTGCCCCAAAATAAGAGAAATTTCTGGAATTTTGCGCCAAAATAAGTGGAATTTCTTAGTTTTGCCCCAAAATAAGGAGAATTTCTGTCTTTTTGCCCCAACATATAGGGAATTTCTGCCTTTTAGACCCACAATTAGGGGAATTTCTGCAATTTTGCTCCAAAATACGGTGAATTTCTGCCTTTTTGCCCGAAAATAAGAAGAATGCATACCTTTTTGCCATAAAAATGGAAATTTCTTCATTTTTGCTCCATAATAAGGGGAATTTCTGCTTTTTTGCCTCTAAATAATTGGAATTTCTGTATTTTTCCCCCAAAACAAAGGGAATTTTTGTCTTTTTTGCCCCAAAATAAGGAAAATTTCTGACTTATTACTCTGAAATAAGTGAAATTTCTGCAATTTTGCCCGAAAATAAAGGAAATTTCTGCGTTTTTGCCCCCAAATAAAAGGAATTTCAGCCTTTTTACCTCAAAATAAGGGGAATTTCTGCCTTTTTTCTCCAAAATATGAGAAATTTCTGCCTTTTTGCCCCAAAATAAGAAAAATTTCTGCAATTATGTACCAAAATAAATGAAATTTCTGTCTTTTTGACCCAAAATAAGAAAGATTCTGCTTTTTTTGAAATAAGTGAAATTTCTGCAATTTTGCCCCAAAATAAGTGAAATTTCTGCAATTTTGCCCCAAAATAAGGAAAATTTCTGGAATTTTGCCCCAAAATAAGTGGAATTTCTGAGTTTTGCCCCAAAATAAGGAGAATTTCTGTCTTTTTGCCCCAACATATAGGGAATTTCTGCCTTTTTGACCCACAATTAGGGAATTTCTGAAATTTTGCTCCAAAATAAAAGGAATTTCTGCTTTTTTGCCTCTAAATAAGTGAAATTTCTGCCTTTTCCTCCAAAACAAAGGGAATTTCTGTTTTTTTACCCCAAAATAAAGAAAATTTTTGTCTTATTACCATGAAATAAGTGAAATTTCTACAATTTTGCCCCAAAATAAGGGAAATTTCTGCTTTTTTGTCCCCAAATAATGGGAATTTCAGCCTTTTTACCTCAAAATAAGTGGAATTTCTGCATTTTTGCCCCAAAATAAGGGAAATTTCTGCCTTTTTGCCCCAAAATAAGAAAAATTTCTGCAATTTTGTACCAAAATAAAAGAAATTTCAGCCTTTTTGCCCCAAAATAAGAAAATTTCTGCTTTTTTTTTGAAATAAGTGAAATTTCTGCAATTTTGCCCGAAAATAAGTAAAATTTCTGCAATTTTGCCCCAAAATAAGAGAAATTTCTGGAATTTTGCGCCAAAATAAGTGGAATTTCTGAGTTTTGCCCCAAAATAAGGAGAATTTCTGTCTTTTTGCCCCAACATATAGGGAATTTCTGCCTTTTTGACCCACAATTAGGGGAATTTCTGCAATTTTGCTCCAAAATAAGTGGAATTTCTGCCTTTTTGCCCGAAAATAAGAAGAATGCATACCTTTTTGCCATAAAAATGGAAATTTCTTCATTTTTGCTCCATAATAAGGGGAATTTCTGCTTTTTTGCCTCTAAATAATTGGAATTTCTGTATTTTTCCCCCAAAACAAAGGGAATTTTTGTCTTTTTTGCCCCAAAATAAGGAAAATTTCTGACTTATTACCATGAAATAAGTGAAATTTCTGCAATTTTGCCCGAAAATAAAGGAAATTTCTGCCTTTTTGCCCCCAAATAAAAGGAATTTCAGCCTTTTTACCTCAAAATAAGGGGAATTTCTGCCTTTTTTCTCCAAAATATGGGAAATTTCTGCCTTTTTGCCCCAAAATAAGAAAAATTTCTGCAATTATGTACCAAAATAAATGAAATTTCTGCCTTTTTGACCCAAAATAAGAAAGATTCTGCTTTTTTTGAAATAAGTGAAATTTCTGCAATTTTGCCCCAAAATAAGTGAAATTTCTGCAATTTTGCCCCAAAATAAGGGAAATTTCTGGAATTTTGCCCCAAAATAAGTGGAATTTCTGAGTTTTGCCCCAAAATAAGGAGAATTTCTGTCTTTTTGGCCCAACATACAGGGAATTTCTGCCTTTTTGCCCCACAATTAGGGGAAATTCTGCAATTTTGCTCCAAAATACGGAGAATTTCTGTCTTTTTGCCCGACAATTAGAAGAATGCATACCTTTTTGCCATAAAAAAGGAAAATTTCTTCATTTTTGCTCCAAAATAAAGGGAATTTCTGCTTTTTTGCCTCTAAATAAGTGGAATTTCTGTCTTTTTCCCGCAAAACAAAAGGAAGTTCTGTCTTTTTTGCTTCAAAATAAAGAAAATTTCTGACTTATTACTCTGAAGTAAGTGAAATTTCTGCAATTTTGCACGA
This sequence comes from Micromys minutus, assembly GCF_963924665.1. Classification (NCBI taxonomy): domain Eukaryota; kingdom Metazoa; phylum Chordata; class Mammalia; order Rodentia; family Muridae; genus Micromys; species Micromys minutus. The sequence continues at coordinate 650,739 of NW_027667604.1, forward strand.
AAATTAGAGAAATTTCTGCCTTTTTGCCCCCAAATAATGGGAATTTCAGCCTTTTTTCCCTCAAAATAAGGGGAATTTCTGCATTTTTGCCACAAAATATTAGGAATTTCTGCCTTTTTGACCCAAAATAAGGAAAATTTCTGCCTTTTTTCCCTGAAATAAGTGAAATTTCTGCAATTTTGCCCCAAAATAATTGAAATTTATGCAATTTTGCCCCAAAATAAGAGAAATTTCTGGAATTTTGCCCCAAAATAAGTGGAATTTCTGAGATTTGCCCCAAAATAAGGAGAATTTCTGTCTTTTTGCCCCAAGATATAGGAAATTTCTGCATTTTTGACCCACAATTAGGGGAATTTCTGCAATTTTGCTCCAAAATACAGGGAATTTCTGCCTTTTTGCCCGAAAATAAGAAGAATGCATACCTTTTTGCCATAAAAATGGAAATTTCTTCATTTTTGCTCCATAATAAGGGGAATTTCTGCTTTTTTCCTCTAAATAATTGGAATTTCTGTATTTTTTTCCCAAAACAAAAGGAATTTTTGTCTTTTTTGCCCCAAAATAAGAAAATTTCTGACTTATTACCCTGAAATAAGTGAAATTTCTGCAATTTTGCCCGAAAATAAAGGAAATTTCTGCCTTTTTGCCCCCAAATAAAAGGAATTTCAGCCTTTTTACCTCAAAATAAGGGGAATTTCTGCCTTTTTGCTCCAAAATATGGGAAATTTCTGCCTTTTTGCCCCAAAATAAGAAAAATTTCTGCAATTATGTACCAAAATAAATGAAATTTCTGCCTTTTTGACCCAAAATAAGAAAGATTCTGCTTTTTTTTGAAATAAGTGAATATTCTGCTATTTTGCCCCAAAATAAGGGAAATTTCTGGAATTTTGCCCCAAAATAAGTGGAATTTCTGAGTTTTGCCCCAAAATAAGGAGAATTTCTGCCTTTTTGCCCCAAAATAAGGAAAATTTCTGCAATTTTGTACCAAAATAAAAGAAATTTCTGCCTTTTTGCCCCAAAATAAGAAAATTTCTGCTTTTTTTTGAAATAAGTGAAATTTCTGCAATTTTGCCCGAAAATAAGTAAAATTTCTGAAATTTTGCCCTAAAATAAGAGAAATTTCTGGAATTTTGCCCCAAAATAAGTGGAATTTCTGAATTTTGCCCCAAAATAAGAAGAATTTCTATCTTTTTGCCCCAACATATAGGGAATTTCTGTCTTTTTGCCCCACAATTAGGGAAATTTCTGCAATTTTGCTCCAAAATACGGGGAATTTCTGCTTTTTTGCCCGAAAATAAGAAGAATGCATAACTTTTTGCCATAAAAAAGGGAAATTTCTTCATTTTTGCTCCAAAATAAGGGGAATTTCTGCATTTTTGCCTCTAAATAAGTGGAATTTCTGTCTTTTTCCCCAAAAACAAAGGGAACTTCTGTCTTTTTTGCCCCAAAATAAAGAAAAAATTTTGACTTATTATCCTGAAATAAGTGAAATTTCTGCAATTTTGCCCCAATATAAGGGAAATTTCAGCATTTTTGCCCCCAAATAAGGGGAATTTCAGCCATTTTACCTCAAAATAAGGGGAATTTCTGAATTTTTGCCCCAAAATAAGGAAAATTTTGGCGTTTTTGCCCCAAATAAGGAAAATTTCTGCGTTTTTACCCTGAAATAAGTGAAATTTCTGCATTTTGGCCAAAAATAAGGGAAATTTCAGGAATTTTGACCTAAATAAGTGGGATTTCTGAGTTTTGCCCCAAAATAAGGAGAATTTCTGTCTTTTTGCCCTAAGATATAGGAAATTTCTGCCTTTTTGCCCCACAATTAAAGGAATTTCTGCAATTTTGCTCCAATATACGAGGAATTTCTGCCTTTTTGCCAAAAAATAGGAAGAATGCATACCTTTTTGCCATAAAAAATGGAAATTTCTTCATTTTTGCTCCAAAATAAGGGGAATTTCTGCATTTTTGCCTCTAAATAAGTGGAATTTCTGTCTTTTTCCCCCAAAACAAAGGGAATTTCTGTCTTTTTTGTCCCAAAATAAGAAAAATTTCTGATTTATAACCCTGAAATAAGTGAAATTTCTGCAATTTTGCCCCAAAATAAGTGAAATTTCTGCCTTTTTGCCCCCAAATAAAAGGAATTTCAGCTTTTTTACCTCAAAATAACGGGAATTTCTGCCTTTTTGCTCCAAAATACGGGAAATTTCTGCCTTTTTGCCCCAAATAAGAAAAATTTCTGCAATTTTGTACCAAAATAAACGAAATTTCTGCCTTTTTGCCCCAAAATAAGAAAGATTCTGCTTTTTTTTGAAATAAGTGAAATTTCTGCAATTTTGCCCCAAAATAAGTGAAATTTCTGCAATTTTGCCCCAAAATGAGGGAATTTCTGAGTTTTGCCCCAAAATAAGGAGAATTTCTGTCTGTTTGCCCCAACATATAGGGAATTTCTGACTTTTTGCCCCACAATTAGGGGAATTTCTGCAATTTTGCTCCAAAATACAGGGAATTTCTGCCTTTTTGCCCGAAAATAAGAAGAAAGCAGACCTTTTTGTCATAAAAATGGGAAATTTCTTCATTTTTGCTCCAAAATAAGGGGAATTTCTGTTTTTGCCTCTAAATAAGTGGAATTTTTGCCTTTTTCCCCAAAACAAAGGGAATTTCTGTCTTTTTTGCCCCAAAAAAAGAAAAATTCTGACTTATTACCCTGAAGTAAGTGAAATTTATGCAATTTTGTTCCAAAATAAGGGAAATTTCTGCCTTTTTGCCCCCAAATAAGGGGAATTTCAGCCTTTTTACCTCAAAATAAAAGGAATTTCTGCATTTTTGCCACAAAATATTAGGAATTTCTAACTTTTTGCCCCAAAATATGGAAAATTTCTACCTTTTTTCTCTGAAATAAGTGAAATTTCTGCAATTTTGCCACAAAATAAGTGAAATTTCTGCAATTTTGCCCCAAAATAAGTGAAATTTCTGGAATTTTGCCCCAAAATAAGTGGAATTTCTGAGATTTGCCCCAAAATAATGAGAATTTCTGTCTTTTTGCCCCAACATATAGGGAATTTCTGCCTTTTTGACCCACAATTAGGGGAATTTCTGAAATTTTGCTCCAAAATAAGGGGAATTTCTGCTTTTTTGCTTCTAAATAAGTGGAATTTCTGTCTTTTTCCCCCAAAACAAAGGGAATTTCTGGGATTTTTTGCCCCAAAATAAAGAAAATTTCTGTCTTATTACCCTGAAATAAGTGAAATTTCTGCAATTTGCCCCAAAATAAGGGAAATTTCTGCTTTTTTCCCCAAATAATGGGAATTTCAGCCTTTTTACCTCAAAATAAGTGGAATTTCTGCATTTTTGCCCCAAAATAAGGGAAATTTCTGCCTTTTTGCCCCAAAATAAGAAAAATTTCTGCAATTTTGTACCAAAATAAAAGAAATTTCTGCCTTTTTGCCCCAATATAAGAAAATTTCTGCTTTTTTTTCTGAAATAAGTGAAATTTCCGGAATTTTGCCCCAAAATAAGAGAAATTTCTGGAATTTTGCCCCAAAATAAGTGGACTTTCTGAATTTTGCCCCAAAATAAGGAGAATTTCTGTCTTTTTGCCACACATATAGGGAATTTTTGCCTTTTTGCCCCACAATTAGGGGAATTTCTGGAAGTTTTCTCCAAAATACGGGGAATTTCTGCCTTTTTGCCCGAAAATAAGAAGAATGCATACCTTTTTGCCATAAAAAAGGGAAATTTCTTCATTTTTGCTCCAAAATAAAGGGAATTTCTGCCTTTTTTTTTTGCCTCCAAATAAGTGGAATTTCTGTCTTTTTCCCCCAAAACAAAGGGAATTTCTGTCTTTTTTGCCCCAAAATAAGGAAAATTTCTGACTTATTACCTTGAAATAAGTGAAATTTCTGCAATTTTGCCCCAAAATAATGGAAATTTCTGCCTTTTGCCCCCAAATAATGGGAATTTCAGCCTTTTTACCTCAAAATAAGGGGAATTTCTGCATTTTTACCCCAAAATATGGAAAATTTCTGCCTTTTTGCTTCAAAATAAGGAAAATTTCTGCAATTTTGTAGCAAAATAAAAGAAATTTCTGCCTTTTTGCCCCAAAATAAGAAAATTTCTGCTTTTTTTTGAAATAAGTGAAATTTCTGCAATTTTGCCCGAAAATAAGTAAAATTTCTGCAATTTTGCCCTAAAATAAGGGAAATTTCTGGATTTTACCCCAAAATAATTGGAATTTCTGAATTTTGCCCCAAAATAAGGAGAATTTCTATCTTTTTGCCCCAACATATAGGGAATTTCTGCCTTTTTGCCCCACAATTAAAGGAATTTCTGCAATTTTGCTCCAAAATATGGGGAATTTCTGACTTTTTGCCCGAAAATAAGAAGAATGCATACCTTTTTGCCATAAAAAAGGGAAATTTCTTCATTTTTGCTCCAAAATAAGGGGAATTTCTGCATTTTTGCCTCTAAATAAGTGGAATTTCTGTCTTTTTCCCCCAAAACAAAGGGAATTTCTGTCTTATTTGCCCCAAAATAAAGAAAAAATTTTGACTTATTACCCTGAAATAAGTGAAATTTCTGCCTTTTTGCCCCAAAATAAGGGAAATTTCTGCATTTTTGCCCCCAAATAAGGGGAATTTCAGCCATTTTACCTCAAAATAAAAGGAATTTCTGAATTTTTGCCCCAAAATAAGGGAAATTTTGGCGTTTTTGCCCCAAATAATAAAAATTTCTGCGTTTTTACCCTGAAATAAGTGAAATTTCTGCATTTTGGCCCAAAAATAAGGGAAATTTCAGGAATTTTGACCTAAATAAGTGGGATTTCTGAGTTTTGCCCCCAAAATAAGGAGAATTTCTGCCTTTTGGCCCTAAAATAGAGGAAATTTCTGCCTTTTTGCCCCACAATTAAAGGAATTTCTGCAATATTGCTCCAAAATACGAGGAATTTCTGCCTTTTTGCCCGAAAATAAGAAGAATGCATACCTTTTTGCCATAAAAAAGGGAAATTTCATTTTTGCTCCAAAATAAAGGGAATTTCTGCATTTTTGACTCTAAATAAGTAGAATTTCTGTCTTTTTCCCCCAAAACAAAGGGAATTTCTGCCTTTTTTGCCCCAAAATAAGAAAAATTTCTGACTTATTACCCTGAAATAAGTGAAATTTCTGCAATTTTGCCCCAAAATAAGGGAAATTTCTGCCTTTTTGCCCCCAAATATGGGGAATTTCAGCCATTTTACCACAAAATAAGGGGAATTTCTGCATTTTTGCCACCAAATAAAGAAAATTTCGGCCTTTTTGCCCCAAAATAAGAAAAATTTCTGTGTTTTTTCTCTTAAATAAGTGAAATTTTTCCAATTTTGCCCCAAAATAATGAAAATTTCTGGAATTTTGCCCCAAAACACGTGGAATTTCTGCCTTTTTGCCCCACAATTAGGGGAATTTCTGCAATTTTGCTCCAAAATACGGGGAATTTCTGCCTTTTTGCCCGAAAATAAAAAAAAATGCATACCTTTTTGCCATAAAAAAGGGAAATTTCTTCATTTTTTCTCCAAAATAAGGGGAATTTCTGCTTTTTTGCCTCTAAATAAGTGAAATTTCTGTCTTTTTCCCCCAAAACAAAGGGAATTCCTGTCTTTTTTGCCGCAAAATAAGGAAAATTTCTGACTTATTACCCTAAAATAAGTGAAATTTCTGCAATTTTGCCCCAAAATAAGGGAAATTTTTGACTTTTTGCCCTCAAATAAGGTGAATTTCAGATTTTTTACCTCAAAATAAAGGGAATTTCTGCACTTTTGCCACAAAATATTAGGAATTTCTCTTTTTTTGCCCCAAAATAAGAAAATTTCTGTTTTTTTTCCCCTGAAATAAGTGAAATTTCTGAAATTTTGCTTCAAAATAAGTGAAATTTCTACAATTTTGCCCCAAAATAAAGGAAATTTCTGGAATTTTGCCCCAAAATAAGTGGAATTTCTGAGTTTTGCCCCAAAATAAAGCGAATTTCTGTCTTTTTGCCCCAACATATAGGGAATTTCTGCCTTTTTGCCCCACAATTAGGGGAATTTCTGCAATTTTGCTCCAAAATACAGGGAATTTCTGTCTTTTTGCCCGAAAATTAGAAGAATGTATACCTTTTTGCCATAAAAAAGGGAAATTTCTTCATTTTTGCACCAAAATAAAGGTAATTTCTGCTTTTATGCCTCTAAATAAGTGGAATTTCTGTATTTTTCCCGCAAAACAAAAGGAAGTTCTGTCTTTTTTGCCCCAAAATAAGGAAAATTTCTGACTTATTACCCTGAATTAAGTGAAATTTCTGCAATTTTGCACGAAAATTAGGGAAATTTCTGCTTTTTTGCCCCCAAATAATGGGTATTTCAGCCTTTTTACCTAAAAATAAGGGGAATTTCTGCATTTTTGCCACAAAATATTAGGAATTTCTGCCTTTTTGCCCCAAAATAAGGAAAATTTCTCCCTTTTTTCCCTAAAATAAGTGAAATTTCTGCAATTTTACCCCAAAATAATTGAAATTTATGCAATTTTGCCCCAAAATAAGTGAAATTTCTGGAATTTTGCCCCAAAATAAGTGGAATTTCTGAGATTTGCCCCAAAATAAGGAGAATTTCTGTTTTTTTGCCCCAAGATATAGGGAATTTTTCGTTTTTTTGACCGAAAATTAGGGGGATTTCTGCAATTTTGCTCCAAAATACGGTGAATTTCTGCCTTTTTGCCCGAAAATAAGAAGAATGCATACCTTTTTGCCATAAAAATGGAAATTTCTTCATTTTTGCTCCAAAATAAGGGGAATTTCTGCTTTTTTGCCTCTAAATAATTGGAATTTCTGTATTTTTCCCCCAAAAGAAAGGGAATTTCTGTCTCTTTTGCCCCAAAATAAGGAAAATTTCTGACTTATTACCCTGAAATAAGTGAAATTTTAGCAATTTTGCCCGAAAATAAGGGAAATTTCTGCCTTTTAGCCCCAAAATAAAAGGAATTTCAGCCTTTTTACCTCAAAATAAGGGGAATTTCTGCCTTTTTGCTCCAAAATATGGGAAATTTTGCCTTTTTGCCCCAAAATAAGAAAAATTTCTGCAATTTTGTACCAAAATAAAAGAAATTTCTGCCTTTTTGCCCCAAAATAAGAAAGATTCTGCTTTTTTTGGAAATAAGTAAAATTTCTGCAATTTTGCCCCAAAATAAGTCAAATTTCTGCAATTTTGCCCTAAAATTAGGGAAATTGCTGGAATTTTGCCCCAAAATAAGTGGAATTTATGAGTTTTGCCCCAAACTAAGCAGAATTTCTATCTTTTTGCCCCAACATATAGGATATTTCTCCCTTTTTGCCCCACAATTAGGGGAATTTCTGCTATTTTGCTCCAAAATACGGGGAATTTCTGCCATTTTGCCTGAAAATAAGAAGAATGCATACCTTTTTGCCATAAAAAAGAGAAATTTCTTCATTTTTGCTCCAAATTAAGGGGAATTTCTGCATTTTTGCCTCTAAATAAGTGGAATTTCTGTCTTTTTCCCTCAAAACAAAGAGAATTTCTGTCTTTTTTGCCCCAAAATAAAGAAAAAATTCTGACTTATTACACTGAAATGAGTGAAATTTCTGCAATTTTGCCCCAAAATAAGGGAAATTTCTGCATTTTTGCCCCCAAATAAGGGGAATTTCAGCCATTTTACCTCAAAATAAGGGAAATTTCTGCATTTTTGCCCCAAAATAAGGGAAATTTTGGCGTTTTTGCCCCAAAATAAGGAAAATTTCTGCCTTTTTACCCTGAAATAAGTGAAATTTCTGCATTTTTGCCCCAAAATAAGGGAAATTTCTGGAATTTTGTCCCAAAATAAGTGGGATTTCTGAGTTTTGCCCCTAAATAAGGAGAATTTCTGTATTTTTGCCCTAACATATAGGAAATTTCTGCCTTTTTGCCCCACAATTACGGGAATTTCTGAAATTTTGCTTCAAAATACGAGGAATTTCTGCTTTTTTTGCCCGAAAATAAGAAGAATGCATACCTTTTGGCCATAAAAAAGGGAAATTTCTTCATTTTTGCTCCAAAATAAGGGGAATTTCTGCATTTTTGCCTCTAAATAAGTGGAATTTCTGTCTTTTTCCCCCAAAACAAAAGGAATTTCTGTCTTTTTTGCCCCAAAATAAGAAAAATTTCTGACTTATTACCCTGAAATAAGTGAAATTTCTGCAATTTTGCCCCAAAATAAGGGAAATTTCTGCCTTTTTGCCCCCAAATATGGGGAATTTCAGCCATTTTACCACAAAATAACAGGAATTTCTGCATTTTTGCCCCAAAATAAGGGAAATTTCGGCCTTTTTGCCCCAAAAAGAGGAAAATTTCTGCCTTTTTTCCCTGAAAGAATTGAAATTTTTCAATTTGCCCCAAAATAATGGAAATTTCTGGAATTTTATCCCAAAACAAGTGGAATTTCTGAGTTTTGCCCCAAAATAAGGAGAATTTCTGTCTTTTTGCCCAAACATATAGGGAATTTCTGCCTTTTTGCCCCACAATTAGGGGAATTTCTGCAATTTTGCTCCAAAATACGGGGAACTTCTGCCTTTTTGTCGAAAATAAGAAGAATGCATACCTTTTTGCCATAAAAAAGGGAAATTTCTTCATTTTTGCTACAAAATAAGGGGAATTTCTGCTTTTCTGCCTCTAAGTAAGTGGAATTTCTGTCTTTTTCCCACAAAACAAAGGGATTCCTGTCTTTTTTGCTCCAAAATAAGGAAAATTTCTGACTTATTACCCTGAAATAAGTGAAATTTCTGCAATTTTGCCCCAAATTAAGGGAAATTTCTGCCTTTTTGCCCCCAAATAAGGGGAATTTCAGACTTTTTACCAAAATAAGGAGAATTTCTGCATTTTTGTCACAAAATATTAGGAATTTCTTCCTTTTTGCCCCAAAATAAAAAAATTTCTGCCTTCTTTCCCTGAAATAAGTGAAATTTCTGAAATTTTGCCCCAAAATAAGTGAAATTTCTACAATTTTGCCCCAAAATAAGGGAAATTTCTGGAATTTTGCCCCAAAATAAGTGGAATTTCTGAGTTTTGCCCCAAAATAAGGAAAATTTCTATCTTTTTGCCCTAACATATTGGAAATTTCTGCCTTTTTGCCCCACAATTAGGGGATTTTCTGCAATTTTGCTCCAAAATACGAGGAATTTCTGCCTTTTTGCCCGAAAATAAGAAGAATGCATACCTTTTTGCCATAAAAAGGGGAAATTTCTTCATTTTTGCTCCAAAATAAGGGGAATTTCTGCATTTTTGCCTCTAAATAAGTGGAATTTTTGTCTTTTTCCCCCAAAACAAAGGGAATTTCTGTCTTTATTGCCCCAAAATAAGAAAAATTTCTGACTTATTACTCTGAAATAAGTGAAATTTCTGCAATTTTGCCCCAAAATATGGGAAATTTCTGCCTTTTTGCCCCCAAATAAGGAGAATTTCAGACTTTTTACCTCAAAATAAGAAGAATTTCTGCATTTTTGCCACAAAATATAAAAAATTTCTGCCTTTTTGCACCAAAATGAAAAAAATTTTTGCCTTTTTTCCCTGAAATAAGTGAAATTTCTGCAAGTTTTCCTAAAATAAGTCAACTTTCTGCAATTTTGCCCCAAAATAAGGAAAATTTTTGGAATTATGCCCCAAAATAAGTGGAATTTCTGAGTTTTGCCCCAAAATAAAGAGAATTTCTGTCTTTTTGCCCTAACATATAGGGAATTTCTGCCTTTTTGCCCTACAATTAAAGAATTTCTGCAATTTTGCTCCAAAATACGGGTAATTTCTGCTTTTTTGCCCGAAAATAAGAAGAATGCATAGCTTTTTGCCATAAAAAAGGGAAATTTCTTCATTTTTGCTCCAAAATAAGGGGAATTTCTGCTTTTTTGCCTCTAAATAAGTGGAATTTCTGTCTTTTTCCCCCAAAACAAAGGGAATTTCTGTCTTTTTGCCCCAAAATAAGGAAAATTTCTGACTTATTACCCTGAAATTACTGAAATTTCTGCAATTTTTCCCCAAAATAATGTAAATTTCTGCCTTTTTGCACCCAAAAAAGGGGAATTTCAGCCTTTTTACCTCAAAATAACGGGAATTTCTGCATTTTTTCCCCATAATATGGGAAATTTCTGCCTTTTTGCCCAAAAATAAGAAATATTTCTGCAATTTGTACCAAAATAAATAATATTTCTGCCTTTTGGCCCCAAAATAAGAGAATTTCGGCTTTTTTTCAGAAATAAGTAAAATTTCTGCAATTTTGCTCTAAAATAAGTCAAATTTCTGCAATTTTGCCCCAAAATAAGTGGAGTTTCTGAGTTTTGCCCCAAAATAAGGAGAATTTCTGTCTTTTTGCCCCAACATATAGGGAATTTCTGCCTTTTGCACCACAATTAGGGTTAATTTCTGCAATTTTGCTCCAAAATACGGGGAATTTCTTCCTTTTTGCCGGAAAATAAGAAGAATGCATACTTTTTTGCCATAAAAAAGGGAAATTTCTTAATTTTTGTTCCAAAATGAAAGGAATTTCTGCTTTTTTGCCTCTAAATATGTGGAATTTCTGTCTTTTTCCCCCAAAACAAAGGGAATTTCTGTCTCTTTTGCCCCAAAATAAGGAATATTTCTGACTTATTACCCTGAAGTAAGTGAAATTTCTGCAATTTTGCCCCAAAATAAGGGAAATTTCTGCCTTTTTGCCCCCAAATAAGGGGAATTTCAGCCTTTTTACCTCAAAATAAGGGGAATTTCTGCATTTTTGCCTCAAACTATGGGAAATTTCTGTCTTTTTGTCCCAAAATATGAAAAATTCTTGCAATTTTGTACCAAAATAAAAAATAATTTCTGCCTTTTTGCCCTAAAATAAGAAAATTTCTGCTTTTTTCTGAAATAAGTCAAATTTCTTCAATTTTGCCCCCAAATAAGAGAAATTTCTGGAATTTTTCCCCAAAATAAGTGGAATTTCTGAGTTTTGCCCCAAAATAAGGAGAATTTCTGTCTTTTTGCCCAAATATAGGGAATTTCTGCCTTTTTGCCCCACAATTGGGGGAATTTCTGCAATTTTGCTTCAAAATACAAGGAATTTCTGCCTTTTTGCTCGAAAATAAGAAGAATGCATAACTTTTTGCCATAAAAAAAAAATTTCTTCATTTTTGCTCCAAAATATGGTGAATTCCTGCATTTTTGCTTCTAAATAAGTGGAATATCTGTCTTTTTCCCCCAAAACCAAGGGAATTTCTGTCTTTTTGCACCAAAATAAAGAAAATTTTTGACTTATTACCCTAAAGTAAGTGAAATTTCTGCAATTTTGCCCCAAAATAAGGGAAATTTCTGCCTTTTGCCCCAAATAATGGGAATTTCAGCCTTTTTACCTCAAAATAAGGGGAATTTCTGCATTTTTGCCTTAAAATATTAGAAATTTCTGCCTTTTTGCCCTAAAATGAGAAAAATTTTTGCAATTTTGTACCAAAATAAAAGAAATATCTGCCTTTTTACCCCAAAAGAAGAAAATTTCTGCTTTTTTTTCTGAAATAAGTGAATTTTCTGCAATTTTGCCAAAGAATAAGGGAAATTTCTGAGTTTTGCCCCAAAATAAGTAGAATTTCTGTCTTTTTGCCCCAACATATAGGGAATTTCTGCCTTTTGCCCCACAATTAGGTGTATTTCTGCAATTTTGCTCAAAAGTATGGGAAATTTCTGCTTTTTTGCCCAAAAATAAAAAGAATGCATACCTGTTTGCCATAAAAAGAAATTTCTTCATTTTTGCTCCAAAATAAGGGGAATTTCTGCTTTTTTGCCTCTAAATAAGTGGAATTTCTGTCTTTTTCCCCCAAAACAAAGGGAATTTCTGTCTTTTTTGCCCCAAAATAAGGAAAATTTCTAACTTATTACCCTAAAATAAGTGATATTTTTGCAATTTTGCCCCAAAATAAGGGAAATTTCTGCATTTTTGTCCACAAATAAGGGGAATTTCAGCCTTTTTACCTCAAAATAAGGGGAATTTCTGGAATTTTCTCCAAAATATGGGAAATTTCTACCTTTGTGCCCCAAAATAAGAAAAATTTCTGCAATTTTGTACCAAAATAAAAGAAATTTCTGCCTTTTTGTTCCAAAATAAAAAAAATTCTGCTTTTTTTCTGAAATAAGTCAAATTTCTGCAATTTTGCCCCAAAATAAGGGAAATTTCTGGAATTTTGCCCCAGAATAAGTGAAATTTCTTAGTTTTGCCCCAAAATAAAAAGAATTTCTGTCTTTTTGCCCCAACATAGAGGGAATTTCTGCCTTTTTGCCCAACAATTAGAGGAATTTCTGCAATTTTGCTCCAAAATACGGGGAATTTCTGCCTTTTTGCCCGAAAATAAGAAGAATGCATACCTTTTTGCCATAAAAAGGGGAAATTTCTTCATTTTTGCTCCAAAATAAGGGGAATTTCTGCTTTTTTGCCTCTAAATAAGTGGAATTTCTGACTTTTTCCCCCAAAACAAAGGGAATTTCTGTCTTTTTAGCCCCAAAATAAGGAAAATTTCTGACTTATTACCCTGAAATAAGTGAAATTTCTGCAATTTTGCCCCAAAATAAGGGAAATTTCTGCCTTTTTGCCCCCAAATAAGGGGAATTTCAGCCTTTTTACCTCAAAATAAGAGGAATTTCTGCATTTTTGCCACAAAATATAAAAAATTTCTGCCTTTTTGCCCTAAAATAAGGAAAATTTCTGCCTTTTTTCTCTGAAATAAGTGAAATTTCTGCAATTTTGCCCCAAAATAAGTGAAGTTTCTGCAATTTTGCCCCAAAATAAAGAAAATTTTTGAAATTTTGCTCCAAAATAAGGGAAATGTATACCTTTTGCCACAAAAAAGGGAAATTTCTTCATTTTTGCTCCAATATAAGGGGAATTTCTGCATTTTTGCCTCTAAATAAGTGGAATTTCTGTCTTTTTGTCCCAAAACAAAGAAAATTTCTGTCTTTTTTGCCCCAAAATAAGGAAAATTTCTGACTTATTTCCCCAAAATAAGTGAAATTTCTGCAATTTTGCCCCCAAATAAGGGAAATTTCTGCCTTTTTGCCCCCAAATAAGGGGAATTTCAGCCTTTTTACCTCAAAATAAGGGGAATTTCTGCATTTTTCCCCCAAAATATGGGAAATTTCTCCGTTATTGCCCCAAAATAAGAAAAATTTGTGCAATTTTGTACCAAAGTAAAAGAAATTTCTACCTTTTTGCCCCAAAATAATAAAATTTCTGCTTTTTTTCTGAAATAAGTGAAATTTCTGCAATTTAGCACCAAAATAAGTGGAATTTCTGAGTTTTGCCCCAAAATAAGGAGAATTTCTGTTTTTTTGCTCCAACATATAGGGAATTTCTGCTTTTGCCCCACAATTAGGGGAATTTCTGCAATTTTGCTGCAAAATACGGGGAATTTCTGCTTTTTTGCCAGAAAATAAGAAGAATGCATAGCTTTTTGCCATAAAAAAGGGAAATTTCTTCATTTTTGCTCCAAATAAGGGGAATTTCTGCTTTTTTGCCTCTAAATAAGTGGAATTTCTGTCTTTTTTTCCCAAAACAAGGGGAATTTCTCTCTTTTTTGCCCCAAAATAAGGAAAATATCTGACTTATTACCTTGAAATAAGTGAAATTTCTGCAATTTTGCCCCAAAATAAGAGAAATTTCTGTCTTTTTGCCCCCAAATAAGGGAAATTTTAACCTTTTTACCTCAAAATAAGGGGGATTTCTGCATTTTTGCCCCAAAATATATGAAAATTCTGCCTTTTTGCCCTAAAATAGGAATAATTTTTGCAATTTGTACCAAAATAAAAGAAATTTCTGCCTTTTTGCCCCAAAATAAGAGAATTTCTGCTTTTTTTCAGAAATAAGTGAAATTTCTGCAATTTTGCTCTAAAATAAGTCAAATTTCTGAATTTTGCCCCAAAATAAGTGGAATTTCTGAGTTTTGTCCCAAAATAAAAAAAATTTCTGTCTTTTTGCCCCAACATATAGAGATTTTCTGCCTTTTTGCCACACAATTACGGGAATTTCTGCAATTTTGCTCTAAAATAAGAGGAATTTCTGCCTTTTTGCCCGAAAATAAGAGGAATGCATATTTTTTTGCCATAAAAAAGGGAAATTTCTTCATTTTTGCTCCAAAATAAAGGGAATTTCTGCCTTTTTGCCTCTAAATAAGTGAAATATCTGTCTTTTTCCCCCAAAACAAAGGGAATTTCTGTCTTTTTGCCCCAAAATAAGGAAAATTTCTGACTTATTACCATGAAGTAAGTGAAATTTCTGCAATTTTGCCCGAAATAAGGGAAATTTCTGCCTTTTGCCCCCAAATAATGGGAATTTCAGCCTTTTTACCTCAAAATAAGGGGAATTTCTGCATTTTTGCCCCAAAATATGAGAAATTTCTGCCTTTTTGCCCGAAAATAAGAAAAATTTCTGCAATTTTGTACCAAAATAAAAGAAATTTCTGCCTTTTTGCCCCAAAATAAGAAAATTTTTGCTTTTTTTTGAAATAAGTGAAATTTCTGCAATTTTGCCCGAAAATAAGTAAAATTTCTGCAATTTTGCCCTAAAATAAGGGAAATTTCTGGAATTTTGCCCAAAATAAGTGGAATTTCTGAATTTTGCCCCAAAATAAGGAGAATTTCTGTCTTTTTGCCCCAACATATAGGGAATTTCTGCCTTTTTGCCCCACAATTAGGGGATTTTCTGCAATTTTGCTCTAAAATACGGGGAATTTCTGCCTTTTTGCCCGAAAATAAGAAGAATGCATACCTTTTTGCCATAAGAGGGAAATTTCTTCATTTTTGCTCCAAAATAAGGGGAATTTCTGCTTTTTTGCCTCTAAATAAGTGGAATTTCTGTCTTTTTCCCCCAAAACAAAGGGAATTTCTGTCTTTTTTGCCCCAAAATAAGGAAAATTTCTGACTTATTACCCTGAAATAAGTGAAATTTCTGCAATTTTGCCCCAAAATAAAGGAAATTTCTGCATTTTTGCCCCCAAATAAGGGAAATTTCAGCCATTTTACCTCAAAATAAAAGGAATTTCTGAATTTTTGCCTCAAAATAAGGAAAATTTTGGCGTTTTTGCCCCAAATAAGGAAAATTTCTGCGTTTTTACCCTGAAATAAGTAAAATTTCTGCATTTTGGCCCAAAAATAAGGAAAATTTCAGGAATTTTGACCTAAATAAGTGGGATTTCTGAGTTTTGCCCCAAAATAAGGAGAATTTCTGTCTTTTTGCCCTAAGATATAGGAAATTTCTGCCTTTTTGCCCCACAATTAAAGGAATTTCTGCAATTTTGCTCCAAAATACGAGGAATTTCTGCCTTTTTGCCCGAAAATAAGAAGAATGCATACCTGTTTGCCATAAAAAAGGGAAATTTCATTTTTGCTCCAAAATAAGGGGAATTTCTGCATTTTTGACTCTAAATAAGTGGAATTTCTGTCTTTTTCCCCCAAAACAAAGGGAATTTCTGTCTTTTTTGCCCGAAAATAAGAAAAATTTCTGACTTATTACCCTGAAATAAGTGAAATTTCTGCAATTTTGCCCCAAAATAAGGGAAATTTCTGCCTTTTTGCCCCCAAATATAGGGAATTTCAGCCATTTTACCACAAAATAAGGGGAATTTCTGCATTTTTGAACCAAATAAGGGAAATTTCGGCCTTTTTGCCCCAAATTAAGAAAAATTTCTGCCTTTTTTCCCTTAAATAAGTGAAATTTTTCCAATTTTGCCACAAAATAATGAAAATTTCTGGAATTTTGCCCCAAAACACGTGGAATTTCTGCCTTTTTGCCCCACAATTAGGGGAATTTCTGCAATTTTGCTGCAAAATATGGGGAATTTCTGCCTTTTTGCCCGAAAATAAAAAGAATGCATACCTTTTTGCCATAAAAAAGGGAAATTTCTTCATTTTTTCTCCAAAATAAGGGAAATTTTTGCTTTTTTGCCTCTAAATAAGTGGAATTTCTCTCTTTTTTCCCCAAGACAAAGGGAATTCCTGTCTTTTTTGCCTCAAAATAAGGAAAATTTCTGACTTATTACCCTAAAATATGTGAAATTTCTGCAATTTTGCCACAAAATAAGGGAAATTTTTGACTTTTTGCCCCCAAATAAGGTGAATTTCAGATTTTTTACCTCAAAATAAAGGGAATTTCTGCACTTTTGCCACAAAATATTAGGAATTTCTGCCTTTTTTCCCCAAAATAAGAAAATTTCTGTTTTTTTTCCCTGAAATAAGTGAAATTTCTGAAATTTTGCCCCAAAATAAGTGAAATTTCTACAATTTTGCCCCAAAATAAGAGAAATTTCTGGAATTTTGCCCCAAAATAAGTGGAATTTCTGAGTTTTGCCCCAAAATAAGGAGAATTTCTGTCTTTTTGCCCCAAGATATAGGGAATTTCTGAATTTTGGCCCCACAATTAGGGGAATTTCTGAAATTTTGCTCCAAAATACAGGGAATTTCTGTCTTTTTGCCCGATAATTAGAATAATGCATACCTTTTTGCCATAAAAAAGAAAAATTTCTTCCTTTTTGATCCAAAATAAAGGGAATTTCTGCATTTTTGCCTCTAAATAAGTGGAATTTCTGTCTTTTTCCCGCAAAACAAAAGGAAGTTCTGTCTTTTTTGCCCCAAAATAAGGAAAATTTCTGACTTATTACCATGAAGTAAGTGAAATTTCTGCAATTATGCACGAAAATTAGGGAAATTTCTGCCTTTTTGCCCCCAAATAATGGGAATTTCAGCCTTTTTACCTCAAAATAAGGGGAATTTCTGCCTTTTTGCCCCAAAATAAGGAAAATTTCTGCCTTTTTTCCCTGAAATAAGTGAAATTTCTGCAATTTTGCCCCAAAATAATTGAAATTTATGCAATTTTGCCCCAAAAAAGTGAAATTTCTGGAATTTTGCCCCAAAATAAGTGGAATTTCTAAGATTTGTCCCAAAATAAGGAGAATTTCTGTCTTTTTGCCCCAAGATATAGGGAATTTCTGTTTTTTTGACCGACAATTAGGGGGATTTCGGCAATTTTGCTCCAAAATACGGTGAATTTCTGCCTTTTTGCCCGAAAATAAGAAGAATGCATACCTTTTTGCCATAAAAATGGAAATTTCTTCATTTTTGCTCCAAAATAAGGGGAATTTTTGCTTTTTTGCCTCTAAATAATTGGAATTTCTGTATTTTTCCCCCAAAACAAAGGGAATTTCTGTCTCTTTTGCCCCAAAATAAGGAAAATTTCTGACTTATTACCCTGAAATAAGTGAAATTTTAGCAATTTTGCCCGAAAATAAGGAAAATTTCTGCCTTTTAGCCCCCAAATAAAAGGAATTTCAGCCTTTTTACCTCAAAATAAGGGGAATTTCTGCCTTTTTGCTCCAAAATATGGGAAATTTCTGTCTTTTATCCCCAAAATAAGAAAAATTTCTGCAATTTTGTACCAAAATAAAAGAAATTTCTGCCTTTTTGCCCCAAAATAAGAAAGATTCTGCTTTTTTTGGAAATAAGTGAAATTTCTGAAATTTTGCCCCAAAATAAGTCAAATTTCTGCAATTTTGCCCTAAAATTAGGGAAATTTCTGGAATTTTGCCCCAAAATAAGTGGAATTTCTGAGTTTTGCCCCAAACTAAGGAGAATTTCTATCTTTTTGCCCCAACATATAGGGAATTTCTGCCTTTTTGCCCCACAATTAGGGGAATTTCTGCAATTTTGCTCCAAAATACGGGGAATTTCTGCCTTTTTGCCCGAAAATAAGAAGAATGCATACCTTTTTGCCATAAAAAAGAGAAATTACTTCATTTTTGCTCCAAATTAAAGGGAATTTCTGCATTTTTGCCTCAAAATAAGTGGAATTTCTGTCTTTTTCACTCAAAACAAAGGGAATTTCTGTCTTTTTTGCCCCAAAATAAAAAAAAATTCTGACTTATTACCCTGAAATAAGTGAAATTTCTGCAATTTTGCCCCAAAATAAGGGGAATTTCTGCATTTTTGCCCCCAAATAAGGGGAATTTCAGACTTTTTACCACAAAATAAGGAGAATTTCTGCATTTTTTCCACAAATTTAGGAATTTCATCCTTTTGCCCCAAAATAAAATAATTTCTGCCTTTTTTCCCTGAAATAAGTGAAATTTCTGAAATTTTGCCCCAAAATAAGTGAAATTTCTGCAATTTTGCCCCAAAATAAGGGAAATTTCTGGAATTTTGCCCCAAAATAAGTGGAATTTCTGAGTTTTGCCCCAAAATAAAGAGAATTTCTGTCTTTTTGTCCTAACATATAGGGAATTTCTGCCTTTTTGCCCCACAATTAGGGGAATTTCTGCAATTTTGCTCCAAAATACGGGTAATTTCTGCTTTTTTGCCCGAAAATAAGAAGAATGCATAGCTTTTTGCCATAAAAAAGAGAAATTTCTTCATTTTTGCTCCAAAATAATGGGAATTTCTGCTTTTTTGCCTCTAAATAAGTCGAATTTCTGACTTTTTCCCCCAAAACAAAGGGAATTTCTGTCTTTTTTGCCCCAAAATAAGGAAAATTTCTGAATTATTACCCTGAAATTACTGAAATTTCTGCAATTTTTCCCCAAAATAATGGAAATTTCTGCCTTTTTGCACCCAAAAAAGGGGAATTTCAGCCTTTTAACCTCAAAATAACGGGAATTTCTGCATTTTTGCCCCATAATATGGGAAATTTCTGCCTTTTTGCCCCAAAATAAGAAAAATATCTGCAATTTTGTACCAAAATAAACGAAATTTCTTCCTTTTGGCCCCAAAATAAGAGAATTTCTGCTTTTTTTCAGAAATAAGTGAAATTTCTGCAATTTTGCTCTAAAATAAGTCAAATTTCTGCAATTTTGCCCCAAAATAAGTGGAATTTCTGAGTTTTGCCCCAAAATAAGAAGAATTTCTGTCTTTTTGCCCCAACTTATAGGAAATTTCCGCCTTTTTGCCCCACAATTAGGGGAATTTCTGCAATTTTGCTCCAAAATAAAAGGAATTTCTGCTTTTTTGCCTCTAAATAAGTGGAATTTCTGTCTTTTTCCCCCAAAACAAAGGGAATTTCTGTCTCTTTTGCCCGAAAATAAGAAAAATTTCTGACTTATTACCCTGAAGTAAGTGAAATTTCTGCAATTTTGCCCCAAAATAAGGGAAATTTCTGCCTTTTTGCTCCCAAATAAGGGAAAGTCAGCCTTTTTACCTCAAAATAAGGGGAATTTCTGCATTTTTGCCCCAAACTATGGGAAATTTCTGCCTTTTTGTCCCAAAATAAGAAAAATTTTTGCAATTTTGTACCAAAATAGAAAATAATTTCTGCCTTTTTGCCCTAAAATAAGAAAATTTCTGCTTTTTTCTGAAATAAGTCAAATTTCTTCAATTTTGCCCCAAAATAAGAGAAATTTCTGGAATTTTGCCCCAAAATAAGTGGAATTTCTGAGTTTTGCCCCAAAATAAGGAGAATTTCTGTCTTTTTGCCCAAATATAGGGAATTTCTGCCTTTTTTGCCCCACAATTGGGGGAATTTCTGCAATTTTGCTTCAAAATACAAGGAATTTCTGCCTTTTTGCTCGAAAATAAAAAGAATGCATACCTTTTTGCCATAAAAAAAGGGAAATTTCTTCCTTTTTTCTCCAAAATAATGGGAATTTCTGCATTTTTGCCTCTAAATAAGTGGAATATCTGTCTTTTTCCCCCAAAACAAAGATAATTTCTGTCTTTTTGCCCCAAAATAAAGAAAATTTCTGACTTATTACCCTAAAGTAAGTGAAATTTCTGCAATTTTGCCCCAAATTAATGGAAATTTCTGCCTTTTGCCCCCAAATAATGGGAATTTCAGCCTTTTTACCTCAAAATAAGGGGAATTTCTGCATTTTTGTCCCAAAATATGAGAAATTTCTGCTTTTTGCCCCAAAATAAGAAAAATTTGTGCAATTTTGTACCAAAATAAAAGAAATTTCTGCCTTTTTGCCCCAAAATAAGAAAATTTCTGCTTTTTTTCTGAAATAAGTGAATTTTCTGCAATTTTGCCCAAGAATAAGTGAAATTTCTGAGTTTTGCCCCAAAATAAGTAGAATTTCTGTCTTTTTGCCCAAACATATAGGGAATTTCTGCCTTTTTGTCTCACAATTAGGGGAATTTCTACAATTTTGCTCTAAAATATGGGAAATTTCTGCTTTTTTGCCCGAAAATAAAAAGAATGCATACCTGTTTGCCATAGAAAAGGAAAATTTCTTCATTTTTGCTCCAAAATAAGGGGAATTTCTGCTTTTTTGCCTTTAAATAAGTGGAATTTCTGTCTTTTTCCCCCAAAACAAAGGGAATTTCTGTCTTTTTTGCCCCAAAATAAGAAAAATTTCTAACTTATTACGCTGAAATAAGTGAAATTTCTGCAATTTCGCCCCAAAATAACTGAAATTTCTGCATTTTTATCCCCAAATAAGGGGAATTTCAGCCTGTTTACCTCAAAATAAAAGGAATTTCTCCATTTTCCCCAAAATATGGGAAATTTCTGCCTTTGTGCCCCAAGATAAGAAAAATTTCTGCAATTTTGTACCAAAATAAAAGAAATTTCTGCCTTTTTGTTCCAAAATAAAAAAATTTCTGCTTTTTTTCTGAAATACGTCAAATTTCTGCAATTTTGCCCCAAAATAAGGGAAATTTCTGGAATTTTGCCCCAGAATAAGTGAAATTTCTTAGTTTTGCCCCAAAATAAAAAGAATTTCTGTCTTTTTGCCCCAACATAGAGGGAATTTCTGCATTTTTGCCCCACAATTAGAGGAATTTCTGCAATTTTGCTCCAAAATACGGGGAATTTCTGCCTTTTTGCCCAAAAATAAGAAGAATGCATACCTTTTTGCCATAAAAAAGGGAAATTTCTTCATTTTTTCTTCAAAATAAGGGGAATTTCTGCGTTTTTGCCTCTAAATAAGTGGAATTTCTGTCTTTTTCCCCCAAAACAAAGGGAATTTCTGTCTTTTTAGCCCCAAAATAAAAAAAATTTTTGACTTATTACCCTGAATTAAGTGAAATTTCTGCAATTTTGCCCCAAAATAAGGGGAATTTCAGCCTTTTTACCTCAAAATAAGAGGAATTTCTGCATTTTTGCCACAAAATATAAAAAATTTCTGCCTTTTTGCCCCAAAATAAGGAAAATTTCTGCCTTTTTTTCTCTGAAACAAGTGAAATTTCTGCAATTTTGCCCCAAAATAAGTGAAGTTTCTGAAATTTTGTCCCAAAATAAGGAACATTTTTGGAATTTTGCCCCAAAATAAGGGGATTGTATACCTTTTGCCACAAAAAAGGGAAATTTCTTCATTTTTGCTCCAATATAAGGGGATTTTCTGCTTTTTTGCCTCTAAATAAGTGGAATTTCTGTCTTTTTCCCCCAAAACAAAGGGAATTTCTGTCTTTTTTGCCCCAAAATAAGGAAAATTTCTGACTTATTTCCCTGAAATAAGTGAAATTTCTGCAATTTTGCCCCAAAATAAGGGGAATTTCAGCCTTTTTACCTCAAAATAAGAGGAATTTCTACATTTTTGCTACAAAATATAAAAAATTTCTGCCTTTTTGCCCCAAAATAAGGAAAATTTCTGCCTTTTTTTCTCTGAAATAAGTGAAATTTCTGCAATTTTGCCCCAAAATAAGGAAAATTTTTGGAATTTTGCCCCAAAATAAGGGGAATGTATACCTTTTGCCACAAAAAAGGGAAATTTCTTCATTTTTGCCCCAAAATAAGGGAATTTTTGCTTTTTTGCCTCTAAATAAGTGGAATTTCTGTCTTTTTCCCCCCAAACAAAGGGAATTTCTGTCTTTTTTGCCCCAAAATAAGGAAAATTTCTGACTTATTTCCCTGAAATAAGTGAAATTTCTGCAATTTTGCCCCCAAATAAGGGAAATTTCTGTCTTTTTGCCCCTAAATAAGGGGAATTTCAGCCTTTTTACCTCAAAATAAGGGGAATTTCTGCATTTTTCCCCCAAAATATGGGAAATTTCACCCTTATTGCCCCAAAATAAAAAAAATTTCTGCAATTTTGTACCAAAGTAAAAGAAATTTCTACCTTTTTGCCCCAAAATAAGAAAATTTCTGCTTTTTTTCTGAAATAAGTAAAATTTCTGCAATTTTGCACCAAAATAAGTGGAATTTCTGAGTTTTACCCCAAAATAAAGAGAATTTCTGTTTTTTTGCTCCAACATATAGGGAATTTCTGCCTTTTTGCCCCACAATTAGGGGAATTTCTGCAATTTTGCTGCAAAATACGGGGAATTTCTGCTTTTTTCAGGAAAATAAGAAGAATGCATCGCTTTTTGCCATAAAAAAGGGAAATTTCTTCATTTTTGCTCCAAATAAGGGGAATTTCTGCTTTTTTTCCTTTAAATAAGTGGAATTTCTGCCTTTTTCCCCCAAAACAAAGGGAATTTCTCTCTTTTTTGCCCCAAAATAAGGAAAATATCTGACTTATTACCCTGAAATAAGTGAAATTTCTGCAATTTTGCCCCAAAATAAGAGAAATTTCTGTCTTTTTGCCCCCAAATAAGGGGAATTTCAGAATTTTTACCACAAAATAAGGAGAATTTCTGAATTTTTGCCACAAAATATTAGGAATTTCATCCTTTTTGCCCCAAAATAAAAAAATTTCTGCCTTTTTTCCCTGAAATAAGTGAAATTTCTGAAATTTTGCCCCAAAATAAGTGAAATTTCTGCAATTTTGCCCCAAAATAAGGGAAATTTCTGGAATTTTGCCCCAAAATAAGTGGAATTTCTGAGTTTTGCCCCAAAATAAGGAGAATTTCTGTCTTTTTGCCTTAACATATAGGGAATTTCTGGCTTTTTGCCCCACAATTAGGGGAATTTCTGCAATTTTGCTCCAAAATACGGGTAATTTCTGCTTTTTTGCCCGAAAATAAGAAGAATGCATAGCTTTTTGCCATAAAAAAGGGAAATTTCTTTAATTTGCTCCAAAATAAGGGGAATTTCTGCTTTTTTGCCCTTAAATAAGTGGAATTTCTGTCTTTTTCCCCCAAAACAAAAAGAATTTCTGTCTTTTTTGCCCCAAAATAAGGAAAATTTTTGACTTATTACCCTGAAATTACTGAAATTTCTGCAATTTTTCCCCAAAATAATGGAAATTTCTGCCTTTTTGCACCCAAAAAAGGGGAATTTCAGCCTTTTTACCTCAAAATAATGGGAATTTCTGCATTTTTGCCCCATAATATGGGAAATTTCTGCCTTTTTGCCCCAAAATAAGAAAAATATCTGCAATTTTGTACCAAAATAAACGAAATTTCTGCCTTTTGGCCCCAAAATAAGAGAATTTCTGCTTTTTTTCAGAAATAAGTGAAATTTCTGCAATTTTGCTCTAAAATAAGTCAAATTTCTGCAATTTTGCCCCAAAATAAGTGGAATTTCTGAGTTTTGCCCCAAAATAAGGAGAATTTCTGTCTTTTTGCCCCAACATATAGAAAATTTCCGACTTTTTGCCCCACAATTAGGGGAATTTCTGCAATTTTGCTCCAAAATACGGGGAATTTCTTTTTTTTGCCGGAAATGAGAAGAATGCATACCTTTTGCCATAAAAAAGGGAAATTTCTTCATTTTTGCTCCAAAATAAAAGGAATTTCTGCTTTTTTGCCTCTAAATAAGTGGAATTTCTGTCTTTTTCCCCCAAAACAAAGGGAATTTCTGTCTCTTTTGCCCCAAAATAAGGAAAATTTCTGACTTATTACCCTGAAGTAAGTGAAATTTCTGCAATTTTGCCCCAAAATAAGGCAAATTTCTGCCTTTTTGCCCCTAAATAAGGGGAATTTCAGCCTTTTTACCTCAAAATAAGGGGAATTTCTGCATTTTTGCCCCAAACTATGGGAAATTTCTGCCTTTTTGTCCCAAAATAAGAAAAATTTTTGCAATTTTGTACCAAAATAAAAAATAATTTCTGCCTTTTTGCCCTAAAATAAGAAAATTTCTGCTTTTTTCTGAAATAAGTCAAATTTCTTCAATTTTGCCCCCAAATAAGAGAAATTTCTGGAATTTTGCCCCAAAATAAGTGGAATTTCTGAGTTTTGCCCCAAAATAAGGAGAATTTCTGTCTTTTTGCCCAAATATAGGGAATTTCTGCCTTTTTGCCCCACAATTGGGGGAATTTCTGCAATTTTGCTTCAAAATACAAGGAATGTCTGCCTTTTTGCTCGAAAATAAAAAGAATGCATACCTTTTTGCCATAAAAAAGGGAAATTTCTTCATTTTTTCTCCAAAATAAGGGGAATTTCTGCTTTTTTGCCTCTAAATAAGTGGAATTTCTGTCTTTTTCCCCCAAAACAAAGGGAATTTCTGTATTTTGCCGCAAAATGAGGAAAATTTCTGACTTATTACCCTAAAATAAGTGAAATTTCTGCAATTTTGCCCCAAAATAAGGGAAATTTTTGACTTTTTGCCCCCAAATAAGGTGAATTTCAGATTTATTACCTCAAAATAAAGGGAATTTCTGCACTTTTGCCACAAAATATTAGGAATTTCTGCCTTTTTGCCCCAAAATAAGAAAATTTCTGTTTTTTTCCCTGAAATAAGTGAAATTTCTGAAATTTTGCCCCAAAATAAGTGAAATTTCTACAATTTTGCCCCAAAATAAGGGAAATTTCTGGAATTTTGCCCCAAAATAAGTGGAATTTCTGAGTTTTGCCCAAAAATAAGGAGAATTTCTGTTTGTTTGCCCCAACATATAGGGAATTTCTGCCTTTTTGCCCTACAATTAGGGGAATTTCTGCAATTTTGCTCCAAAATACAGGGAATTTCTGTCTTTTTGCCCGAAAATTAGAAGAATGCATACCTTTTTGCCATAATAAAGAAAAATTTCTTCATTTTTGCTCCAAAATAAAGGGAATTTCTGCATTTTTGCCTCTAAATAAGTGGAATTTCTGTCTTTTTCCCGCAAAACAAAAGGAAGTTCTGTCTTTTTTGCCCCAAAATAAGGAAAATTTCTGACTTATTACCCTGAAGTAAGTGAAATTTCTCCAATTTTGCACAAAAATTAGGGAAATTTCTGCCTTTTGGCCCCCAAATAATGGGAATTTCAGCCTTTTTACCTCAAAATAAGGGGAATTTCTGCATTTTTGCCACAAAATATTAGAAATTTCTGCCTTTTTGCCCCAAAATAAGGAAAATTTCTGCCTTTTTTCCCTGAAATAAGTGAAATTTCTGCAATTTTGCCCCAAAATAATTGAAATTTATGCAATTTTGCCCCAAAATAAGTGAAATTTCTGGAATTTTGCCACAAAATAAGTGGAATTTCTGAGATTTGCCCCAAAATAAGGAGAATTTCTGTCTTTTTGCCCCAAGATATAGGGAATTTCTGCTTTTTTGACCCACAATTAGGGGGATTTCTGCAATTTTGCTCCAAAACACGGTGAATTTCTGCCTTTTTGCCCGAAAATAAGAAGAATGCATACCTTTTTGCCATAAAAAAGGGAAATTTCTTCATTTTTGCTCCAAAATAAAAGGAATTTCTGCTTTTTTGCCTCTAAATAATTGGAATTTCTGTATTTTTCCCCCAAAAGAAAGGGAATTTCTGTCTCTTTTGCCCCAAAATAAGGAAAATTTCTGACTTATTACCCTGAAATAAGTGAAATTTTAGCAATTTTCCCCGAAAATAAGGGAAATTTCTGCCTTTTAGCCCCCAAATAAAAGGAATATCAGCCTTTTTACCTCAAAATAAGGGGAATTTCTGCCTTTTTGCTCCAAAATATGGGAAATTTCTGCCTTTTTGCCCCAAAATAAGAAAAATTTCTGCAATTTTGTACCAAAATAAAAGAAATTTCTGCCTTTTTGCCCCAAAATAAGAAAGATTCTGCTTTTTTTGGAAATAAGTGAAATTTCTGCAATTTTGCCCCACAATAAGTCAAATTTCTGCAATTTTGCCCCAAAATTAGGGAAATTTCTGGAATTTTGCCCCAAAATAATTGGAATTTCTGAGTTTTGCCCCAAACAAAGGAGAATTTCTATCTTTTTGCCCCAACATATATGGAATTTCTGCCTTTTTGCCCCACAATTAGGGGAATTTCTGCAATTTTGCTCCAAAATACGGGGAATTTCTGCCATTTTACCCGAAAATAAGAAGAATGCATACCTTTTTGCCATAAAAAAGAGAAATTTCTTCATTTTTGCTCCAAATTAAGGGGAATTTCTGCATTTTTGCCTCTAAATAAGTGGAATTTCTGTCTTTTTCCCTCAAAACAAAGGGAATTTCTGTCTTTTTTGCCCCAAAATAAAGAAAAAATTCTGACTTATTACCCTGAAATAAGTGAAATTTCTGCAATTTTGCCACAAAATAAGGGAAATTTCTGCATTTTTGCCCCCAAATAAGGGGAATTTCAGCCATTTTACCTCAAAATAAGGGAAATTTCTGCATTTTTGCCCCAAAATAAGGGAAATTTTGGCGTTTTTGCCCCAAAATAAAGAAAATTTCTGCATTTTTACCCTAAAATAAGTGAAATTTCTGAATTTTTGCCCCAAAATAAGGGAAACTTCTGGAATTTTGCCCCAAAATAAGTAGGATTTCTGTGTTTTGCCCCAAAATAAGGAGAATTTCTGTCTTTTTGCCCTAACATATAGGAAATTTCTGCCTTTTTGCCCCACAATTAGGGGAATTTCTGCAATTTTGCTCCAAAATACAAGGAATTTCTGCTTTTTTTGCCCGAAAATAAGAAGAATGCATACCTTTTTGCCATAAAAAAGGGAAATTTCCTCATTTTTGCTCAAAAATAAGGGGAATTTCTACATTTTTGCCTCTAAATAAGTGGAATTTCTGTCTTTTTCCCCCAAAACAAAGGGAATTTCTGTCTTTTTTGCCCCAAAATAAGAAAAATTTCTGACTTATTACCCTGAAATAAGTGAAATTTCTGCAATTTTGCCCCAAAATAAGGGAAATTTCTGCCTTTTTGCCCCCAAATATGGGGAATTTCAGCCATTTTACCACAAAATAAGGGGAATTTCTGCATTTTTGCCCCAAAATAAGGGAAATTTCGGCCTTTTTGCCCCAAAAAGAGGAAAATTTCTGCCTTTTTTCCCTGAAAGAATTGAAATTTTTCCAATTTTGCCCCAAAATAATGGAAATTTCTGGAATTTTATACCAAAACAAGTGGAATTTCTGAGTTTTGCCTCAAAATAAGGAGAATTTCTGTCTTTTTGCCCTAACATATAGGGAATTTCTGCCTTTTTGCCCCACAATTAGGGGAATTTCTGCAATTTTGCTCCAAAATACGGGGAATTTCTGCCTTTTTCCCCGAAAATAAGAAGAATGCATACCTTTTTGCCATAAAAAAGGGAAATTTCTTCATTTTTGCTCCAAAATAAGGGGAATTTCTGCTTTTCTGCCTCTAAATAAGTGGAATTTCTGTCTTTTTCCCACAAAACAAAGGGATTCCTGTCTTTTTTGCTCCAAAATAAGGAAAATTTCTGACTTATTACCCTGAAATAAGTGAAATTTCTGCAATTTTGCCCCAAATTAAGGGAAATTTCTGCCTTTTTGCCCCCAAATAAGGGGAATTTCAGACTTTTTACCACAAAATAAGGAGAATTTCTGCATTTTTGCCACAACATATTAGGAATTTCTTCCTTTTTGCCCCAAAATAAAAAAATTTCTGCCTTCTTTCCCTGAAATAAGTGAAATTTCTGAAATTTTTCCCCAAAATAAGTGAAATTTTTGCAATTTTGCCCCAAAATAAGAGAAATTTCTGGAATTTTGCCCCAAAATAAGTGGAATTTCTGAGTTTTGCCCCAAAATAAAAAGAATTTCTGTCTTTTTGCCCTAACATATAGGAAATTTCTGCCTTTTTGCCCCACAATTAGGGGAATTTCTGCAATTTTGCTCCAAAATATGAGGAATTTCTGCCTTTTTGCCCGAAAATAAAAAGAATGCATACCTTTTTGCCATAAAAAAAGGAAATTTCTTCACTTTTGCTCCAAAATAAGGGGAATTTCTGCATTTTTGCCCCTAAATAAGTGGAATTTCTGTCTTTTTCCCCCAAAACAAAGGGAATTTCTGTTTTATTGCCCCAAAATAAGGAAAATTTCTGACTTCTTACCCTGAAATAAGTGAAATTTCTGCAATTTTGCCCCAAAATAAGGAAAATTTCTGCATTTTTGCCCCCAAATAAGAAGAATTTCAGACTTTTTACCTCAAAATAAGAAAAATTTCTGCATTTTTCCACAAAATATGAAAATTTTCTGCCTTTTTGCCCCAAAATGAGGAAAATTTCTGCCTTTTTTCCCTGAAATAAGTGAAATTTCTGCAATTTTTTCCCAAAATAAGTCAACTTTCTGCAATTTTGCCCCAAAATAAGGAAAATTTTTGGAATTTTGCCCCAAAATAAGTGGAATTTCTGAGTTTTGCCCCAAAATAAGGAGAATTTCTGTCTTTTTGCCCTAACATATAGGGAATTTCTGCCTTTTTGCCCCACAATGAGGGGAATTTCTGCAATTTTGCTCCAAAATACGGGTAATTTCTGATTTTTTGCCCGAAAATAAGAAGAATGCATATCGTTTTGCCATAAAAAAGGGAAATTTCTTCATTTTTGCTCAAAAATAAGGGGAATTTCTGCTTTTTTGCCTCTAAATAAGTGGAATTTCTGTCTTTTTCCCCAAAAACAAAGGGAATTTCTGTCTCTTTTGCCCCAAAATAAGGAAAATTTCTGACTTATTATCCTGAAGTAAGTGAAATTTCTGCAATTTTGCCCCAAAATAAGGCAAATTTCTGCCTTTTTGCCCCCAAATAAGAATTTCAGCCTTTTTACCTCAAAATAAGGGGAATTTCTGCATTTTTGCCCCAAACTATGGGAAATTTCTGCCTTTTTGTCCCAAAATAAGAAAAATTTTTGCAATTTTGTACCAAAATAAAAAATAATTTCTGCCTTTTTGCCCTAAAATAAGAAAATTTCTGCTTTTTTCTGAAATAAGTCAAATTTCTTCAATTTTGCCCCAAAAAAAGAGAAATTTCTGGAATTTTGCCCCAAAATAAGTGGAATTTCTGAGTTTTGCCCCAAAATAAGGAGAATTTCTGTCTTTTTGCCCAAATATAGGGAATTTCTGCCTTTTTGCCCCACAATTGGGGGAATTTCTGCAATTTTGCTTCAAAATACAAGGAATTTCTGCCTTTTTGCTCGAAAATAAGAAGAATGCATACCTTTTTGCCATAAAAAAGGGAAATTTCTTCATTTTTGCTCCAAAATGAGGGGAATTTCTGCATTTTTGCCTCTAAATAAGTGGAATATCTGTCTTTTTCCCACAAAACAAAGGGAATTTCTGTCTTTTTGCCCCAAAATAAAGAAAATTTCTGACTTATTACCCTAAAGTAAGTGAAATTTCTGCAATTTTGCCCCAAAATAAGGGAAATTTCTGCCTTTTGCCCCCAAATAATGGGAATTTCAGCCTTTTTACCTCAAAATAAGGGGAATTTCTGCATTTTTGCGCCAAAATATGAGAAATTTCTGCCTTTTTGCCCCAAAATAAGAAAAATTTCTGCAATTTTGTACCAAAATAAAAGAAATTTCTGCCTTTTTGCCCCAAAATAAGAAAATTTCTGCTTTTTTTTTGAAAGAAGTGAATTTTCTGCAATTTTGCCCAAGAATAAGTGAAATTTCTGAGTTTTGCCCCAAAATAAGTAGAATTTCTGTCTTTTTGCCCCAACATATAGGGAATTTCTGCCTTTTTGCCCCACAATTAGGGGAATTTCTGAAATTTTGCTCAAAAATATGGGAAATTTCTGCTTTTTAGCCCGAAAATAAAAAGAATGAATATCTGTTTGCCATAAAAAAGGGAAATTTCTTCATTTTTGCTCCAAAATAAGGGGAATTTCTGCATTTTTGCCTCTAAATAAGTGGAATTTCTGTCTTTTTCCCCCAAAACAAAGGGAATTTCTGTCTTTTTTGCCCCAAAATAAGGAAAATTTCTAAATTATTACCCTGAAATAAGTGAAATTTCTGCAATTTCGCCCCAAAATAAAAGAAATTTCTGCATTTTTGTCCCCAAATAAGGGGAATTAAAGCCTGTTTACCTCAAAATAAGGGGAATTTCTCCATTTTTCCCCAAAATATGGGAAATTTCTGCCTTTGTGCCTCAAAATAAGAAAAATTTCTGCAATTTTGTACCAAAATAAAAGAAATTTCTGCCTTTTTGTTCCAAAATAAAAAAATTTCTGCTTTTTTTCTGAAATAAGTCAAATTTCTGCAATTTTGCCCCAAAATAATGGAAATTTCTGGAATTTTTCCCCAGAATAAGTGAAATTTCTTAGTTTTGCCCCAAAATAAAAAGAATTTCTGTCTTTTTGCCCCAACATAAAGGGAATTTCTGCCTTTTTACCCCACAATTAGAGGAATTTCTGCAATTTTGCTCCAAAATACGGGGAATTTCTGCCTTTTTTCCCGAAAATAAGAAGAATGCATACCTTTTTGCAATAAAAAAAAGAAATTTCTTCATTTTTGCTCCAAAATAAGGGGAATTTCTGCGTTTTTGCCTCTAAATAAGTGGAATTTCTGACTTTTTCCCCCAAAACAAAGGGAATTTCTGTCTTTTTTGCCCCAAAATAAGGAAAATTTCTGACTTATTACCCTGAAATAAGTGAAATTTCTGCAATTTTGCCCCAAAATAAGTGAAGTTTCTGCAATTTTCCCCCAAAATAAGGAAAATTTTTGGAATTTTGCCTCAAAATAAGAGGAATGTATACCTTTTGCCACAAAAAAGGGAAATTTCTTCATTTTTGCTCCAATATAAGGGGAATTTCTGCTTTTTTGCCTCTAAATAAGTGGAATTTCTGTCTTTTTCTTTCAAAACAAAGGGAATTTCTGTCTTTTTTGCCCCAAAATAAGGAAAATTTCTGACTTATTTCCCTGAAATAAGTGAAATTTCTGCAATTTTGCCCCCAAATATGGGAAATTAATGTCTTTTTGCCCCCAAATAAGGGGAATTTCAGCCTTTTTACCTCAAAAAGAGGGAATTTCTGCATTTTTCCCCCAAAATATGGGAAATTTCTCCCTTATTGCCCCAAAATAAGAAAAATTTCTGCAATTTTGTACCACAGTAAAAGAAATTTCTACCTTTTTGCCCCAAAATAAGAAAATTTCTGCTTTTTTTCTGAAATAAGTGAAATTTCTGCAATTTTGCACCAAAATAAGTGGAATTTCTGAGTTTTGCCCCAAAATAAGGAGAATTTCTGTCTTTTTGCCCTAACATATAGGGAATTTCTGCCTTTTTGCCCCACAATTAGGGGAATTTCTGCAATTTTGCTCCAAAATACGGGTAATATCTGCTTTTTTGCCCGAAAATAAGAAGAATGCATAGCGTTTTGCCATAAAAAAGGGAAATTTCTTCATTTTTGCTCAAAAATAAGGGGAATTTCTGCTTTTTTTCCTTTAAATAAGTGGAATTTCTGTCTTTTTCCCCCAAAACAAAGGGAATTTCTGTCTTTTTTGCCCCAAAATAAGGAAAATATCTGACTTATTACCCTGAAATTACTGAAATTTCTGCAATTTTTTTCCAAAATAATGGAAATTTCTTTCTTTTTGCACCAAAAAAAGGGGAATTTCAGCCTTTTTACCTCAAAATAACGGGAATTTCTGCATTTTTGCCCCATAATATGGGAAATTTCTGCCTTTTTTCCCCAAAATAAGAAAAATTTATGCAATTTTGTACCAAAATAAACGAAATTTCTGCCTTTTGTCCCCAAAATAAGAGAATTTCTGCTTTTTTTCAGAAATAAGTGAAATTTCTGCAATTTTGCTCTAAAATAAGTCAAATTTCTGCAATTTTGCCCCAAAATAAGTGGAATTTCTGAGTTTTGCCCCAAAATAAGGAGAATTTCTGTCTTTTTGCAACAACATATAGGGAATTTCTGCCTTTTTGATCCACAATTAGGGGAATTTCTGCAATTTTGCTCCAAAATACGGGAAATTTCTTCCTTTTTGCCGGAAAATAAGAAGAATGCATACCTTTTTGCCATAAAAAAGGGAAATTTCTTCATTTTTGCTCCAAAATAAAAGGAATTTCTGCTTTTTTGCCTCTAAATAAGTGGAATTTCTGTCTTTTTCCCCCAAAACAAAGGGAATTTCTGTCCCTTTTGCCCCAAAATAAGGAAAATTTCTGACTTATTATCCTGAAGTAAGTGAAATTTCTGCAATTTTGCCCCAAAATACGGGAAATTTCTGCCTTTTTGCCCCCAAATAAGAATTTCAGCCTTTTTACCGCAAAATAACGGGAATTTCTGCCTTTTTGCTCCAAAATATGGGAAATTTCTGCCTTTTTGCCCCAAATAAGAAAAATTTCTGCAATTTTGTACCAAAATAAACGAAATTTCTGCCTTTTTGCCCCAAAATAAGAAAGATTCTGCTTTTTTTTGAAATAAGTGAAATTTCTGCAATTTTGCCCCAAAATAAGTGGAATTTCTGAGTTTTGCCCCAAAATCAGGAGAATTTCTGTCTTTTTGCCCAAATATAGGGAATTTCTGCCTTTTTGCCCCACAATTGGGGGAATTTCTGCAATTTTGCTTCAAAATACAAGGAATTTCTGCCTTTTTGCTCGAAAATAAGAAGAATGCATACCTTTTTGCCATAAAAAGGAAAATTTCTTCATTTTTGCTCCAAAATAAGATGAATTTCTGCATTTTTGCCTCTAAATAAGTGGAATATCTGTCTTTTTCCCACAAAACAAAGGGAATTTCTGTCTTTTTGCCCCAAAATAAAGAAAATTTCTGACTTATTACCCTAAAGTAAGTGAAATTTCTGCAATTTTGCCCCAAAATAAAAGAAATTTCTGCCTTTTGCCCCCAAATAATGGGAATTTCAGCCTTTTTACCTCAAAATAAGGGGAATTTCTGCATTTTTGCCACAAAATATGAGAAATTTCTGCCTTTTTGCCCCAAAATAAAAAAAATTTCTGCAATTTTGTACCAAAATAAAAGAAATTTCTGCCTTTTTGTTCCAAAATAAGAAAATTTGGGCTTTTCTTTCTGAAATAAGTGAATTTTCTGCAATTTTGCCCAAGAATAAGTGAAATTTCTGAGTTTTGCCCCAAAATAAGTAGAATTTCTGTCTTTTTGCCCCAACATATAGGGAATTTCTGCCTTTTTGCCCCACAATTAGAGGAATTTCTGCAATTTTGCTCCAAAATACGGGGAATTTCTGCCTTTTTGCCTGAAAATAAGAAGAATGCATACCTTTTTGCAATAAAAAAGGGAAATTTCTTCATTTTGTTTCCAAAATAAGGGCAATTTCTGCGTTTTTGCCTCTAAATAAGTGGAATTTCTGACTTTTTCCCCCAAAACAAAGGGAATTTCTGTCTTTTTTGCCCCAAAATAAGTAAAATTTCTGACTTATTACCCTGAAATAAGTGAAATTTCTGCAATTTTGCCCCAATATAAGGGGAATTTCAGCCTTTTTACCTCAAAATAAGAGGAATTTCTGCATTTTTGCCACAAAATATAAAAAATTTCTGCCTTTTTGCCCCAAAATAAGAAAAATTTCTGCCTTTTTTTCTCTGAAATAAGTGAAATTTCTGCAATTTTGCCCCAAAATAAGTGAAGTTTCTGCAATTTTCCCCCAAAATAAGGAAAATTTTTGGAATTTTGCCTCAAAATAAGAGGAATGTATACATTTTGCCACAAAAAAAGGAAAATTTCTTCATTTTTGCTCCAATATAAGGGGAATTTCTGCTTTTTTGCCTCTAAATAAGTGGAATTTCTGTCTTTTTCTCCCAAAACAAAGGGAATTTCTGTCTTTTTTGCCCCAAAATAAGGAAAATTTCTGACTTATTTCCCTGAAATAAGTGAAATTTCTGCAATTTTGCCCCCAAATATGGGAAATTTCTGTCGTTTTGCCCCCAAATAAGGGGAATTTCAGCCTTTTTACCTCAAAATAAGGGGAATTTCTGCATTTTTTCCCTCAAAATATGGGAAATTTCTCCCTTATTGCCCCAAAATCAGAAAAATTTCTGCAATTTTGTACAACAGTAAAAGAAATTTCTACCTTTTTGCCCCAAAATAAGAAAATTTCTGCTTTTTTTCTGAAATAAGTGAAATTTCTGCAATTTTCCACCAAAATAAGTGGAATTTCTGAGTTTTGCCCCAAAATAAGGAGAATTTCTGTTTTTTTGCTCCAACATATAGGGAATATCTGCCTTTTTGCTACACAATTAGGGAAATTTCTGCAATTTTGCTGCAAAATACGGGGAATTTCTGCTTTTTTGCCCGAAAATAAGAAGAATGCATAGCTTTTTGCCATAAAAAAGGGAAATTTCTTCATTTTTGCTCCAAATAAGGGGAATTTCTGCTTTTTTGCCTCTAAATAAGTGGAATTTCTGTCTTTTTCCCCCAAAACAAAGGGAATTTCTGTCTTTATGGCCCCAAAATAAGAAAAATTTCTGACTTATTACCCTGAAATAAGTGAAATTTCTGCAATTTTGCCCCAAAATAAGGAAAATTTCTGCCTTTTTGCCCCCAAATAAGGAGAATTTCAGACTTTTTACCTCAAAATAAGAGGAATTTCTGCATTTTTGCCACAAAATATAAAAAATTTCTGCCTTTTTGCCCCAAAATGAGGAAAATTTCTGCCTTTTTTCCCTGAAATAAGTGAAATTTCTGCAATTTTTCCCCAAAATAAGTCAACTTTCTGCAATTTTGCCCCAAAATAAGGAAAATTTTTGGAATTTTGCCCCAAAATAAGTGGAATTTCTGAGTTTTGCCCCAAAATAAGGAGAATTTCTGTCTTTTTGCCCTAACATATAGGGAATTTCTGCATTTTTGCCCCACAATTAGGGGAATTTCTGCAATTTTGCTCCAAAATACGGGTAATTTCTGCTTTTTTGCCCGAAAATAAGAAGAATGCATAGCTTTTTGCCATAAAAAAGGGAAATTTCTGTGGGGCGCCGCCCACACATTCCCACGCATTCACCATTACAAGATGGCGCTGATTTCTGGCTGGAGTTAGCAGTAAACAAGCCATGTGCGCACAGGCTGGGTAACTTCCGCTTCATGAGTTCCGCCTCTCCAGTGGCGTCATAGGGCCTGGAGAGTTTCAACCAATCAGGGGGCTCCGCGTCCAAGGCAAGGACTGATCCCTTTATAAGGGGGCGAGCTGGATAGCTCTCTCTCTCTTCCTCTCTTCTTCCTCTCTTTCTCCCGTTGGTTTTCGGCCGTCTCGTGGAGCTTGTTCGTCCTGTTCCTCTCCTTGGATCTCTTGGTTTTCTCCGTCTTTTCGTTACGTGAAGCAAGTACCGGTTTTTCCAGATTAATAAAGTTTACCGCAGAAGGATTCTATTTTGCGTGCCACGTTGTTCTTGCAGGCGAGACGGTTGCGCGGGAGAAATTTCTTCATTTTTGCTCCAAAATAAGGGGAATTTCTGCTTTTTTGCCTCTAAATAAGTGGAATTTCTGTCTTTTTCCCCCAAAACAAAGGGAATTTCTGTCTTTTTTACCCCAAAATAAGGAAAATTTCTGACTTATTACCCTGAAATTACTGAAATTTCTGCAATTTTTCCCCAAAATAATGGAAATTTCTGCCTTTTTGCACCCAAAAAAGAGGAATTTCAGCCTTTTTACCTCAAAATAACGGGAATTTCTGCATTTTTGCCCCATAATATGGGAAATTTCTGCCTTTTTTCCCCAAAATAAGAAAAATTTCTGCAATTTTGTACCAAAATAAACGAAATTTCTGCCTTTTGGCCCCAAAATAAGAGAATTTCTACTTTTTTTCAGAAATAAGTGAAATTTCTGCAATTTTGCTCTAAAATAAGTCAAATTTCTGCAATTTTGCCCCAAAATAAGTGGAATTTCTGAGTTTTGCCCCAAAATAAGGAGAATTTCGGTCTTTTTGCCCCAACATATAGGGAATTTCTGCCTTTTTGCCCCACAATTAGAGGAATTTCTGCAATTTTGCTCCAAAATACGGGGAATTTCTTCCTTTTTGCCGAAAAATAAGAAGAATGCATACCTTTTTGCCATAAAAAAGAGAAATTTCTTCATTTTTGCTCCAAAATAAAAGGAATTTCTGCTTTTTTGCCTCTAAATAAGTGGAATTTCTGACATTTTCCCCCAAAACAAAGGGAATTTCTGTCTCTTTTGCCCCAAAATAAGGAAAATTTCTGACTTATTATCCTGAAGTAAGTGAAATTTCTGCAATTTTGCCCCAAAATAAGGGAAATTTCTGCCTTTTTGCCCCCAAATAAGAATTTCAGCCTTTTTACCTCAAAATAAGGGGAATTTCTGCATTTTTGCCCCAAACTATGGGAAATTTCTGCCTTTTTGTTCCAAAATAAGAAAAATTTTTGCAATTTTGTACCAAAATAAAAAATAATTTCTGCCTTTTTGCCCTAAAATAAGAAAATTTCTGCTTTTTTCTGAAATAAGTCAAATTTCTTCAATTTTGCCCCAAAATAAGAGAAATTTCTGGAATTTTGCCCCAAAATAAGTGGAATTTCTGAGTTTTGCCCCAAAATAAGGAGAATTTCTGTCGTTTTGCCCAAATATAGGGAATTTCTGCCTTTTTGCCCCACAATTGGGGGAATTTCTGCAATTTTGCTTCAAAATACAAGGAATTTCTGCCTTTTTGCTCGAAAATAAGAAGAATGCATACCTTTTTGCCATAAAAAAGGAAAATTTCTTCATTTTTGCTCCAAAATAAGGGGAATTTCTGCATTTTTGCCTCTAAATAAGTGGAATATCTGTCTTTTTCCCACAAAACAAAGGGAATTTCTGTCTTTTTGCCCCACAATAAAGAAAATTTCTGACTTATTACCCTAAAGTAAGTGAAATTTTTGCAATTTTGCCCCAAAATAAGGGAAATTTCTGCCTTTTGCCCCCAAATAATGGGAATTTCAGCCTTTTTACCTCAAAATAAGGGGAATTTCTGCATTTTTGCCCCAAAATATGAGAAATTTCCGCCTTTTTGCCCCAAAATAAGAAAAATTTCTGCAATTTTGTACCAAAATAAAAGAAATTTCTGCCTTTTTGCCCCAAAATAAGAAAATTTCTGCTTTTTTTTCTGAAATAAGTGAATTTTCTGCAATTTTGCCCAAGAATAAGTGAAATTTCTGAGTTTTGCCCCAAAATAAGTAGAATTTCTGTTTTTTTGCCCCAACATATAGGGAATTTCTGCCTTTTTGCCCCACAATTAGGGGAATTTCTGCAATTTTGCTCAAAAATATGGGAAATTTCTGCTTTTTTGCCCGAAAATAAAAAGAATGCATACCTGTTTGCCATGAAAAAGAGAAATTTCTTCATTTTTGCTCCAAAATAAGGGGAATTTCTGCATTTTAGCCTCTAAATAAGTGGAATTTCTGTCTTTTTCCCCCAAAACAAAGGGAATTTCTGTCTTTTTTGCCCCAAAATAAGGAAAATTTCTAACTTATTACCCTGAAATAAGTGAAATTTCTGCAATTTCGTACCAAAATAAGGGAAATTTCTGCATTTTTGTCTCCAAATAAGGGGAATTTCAGCCTGTTTACCTCAAAATAAGGGGAATTTCTCCATTTTTCCCAAAATATGGGAAATTTCTGCCTTTGTGCCCCAAAATAAGAAAAATTTCTGCAATTTTGTACCAAAATAAAACAAATTTCTGCCTTTTTGTTCCAAAATAAAAAAATTTCTGCTTTTTTTCTGAAATAAGTCAAATTTCTGCAATTTTGCCCCAAAATAAGGGAAATTTCTGGAATTTTGCCCCAGAATAAGTGAAATTTCTTAGTTTTGCCCCAAAATAAAAAGAATTTCTGTCTTTTTGCCCCAACATAGAGGGAATTTCTGCCTTTTTGCCCCACAATTAGAGGAATTTCTCCAATTTTGCTCCAAAATACGGGGAATTTCTGCCTTTTTGCCCGAAAATAAGAAGAATGCATAACTTTTTG
The DNA here is from genome assembly GCF_963924665.1 of Micromys minutus. Classification (NCBI taxonomy): domain Eukaryota; kingdom Metazoa; phylum Chordata; class Mammalia; order Rodentia; family Muridae; genus Micromys; species Micromys minutus. The sequence continues at coordinate 688,583 of NW_027667604.1, forward strand.
CAATAAAAAAGGGAAATTTCTTCATTTTTGCTCCAAAATAAGGGCAATTTCTGCGTTTTTGCCTCTAAATAAGTGGAATTTCTGACTTTTTCCCCCAAAACAAAGGGAATTTCTGTCTTTTTTGCCCCAAAATAAGGAAAATTTCTGACTTATTACCCTGAAATAAGTGAAATTTCTGCAATTTTGCCCCAAATTATGGGGAATTTCAGCCTTTTTACCTCAAAATAAGAGGAATTTCTGCATTTTTGCCACAAAATATAAAAAATTTCTGCCTTTTTGCCCCAAAATAAGAAAAATTTCTGCCTTTTTTTCTCTGAAATTAGTGAAATTTCTTCAATTTTGCCCCAAAATAAGTGAAGTTTCTGCAATTTTCCCCCAAAATAAGGAAAATTTTTGGAATTTTGCCTCAAAATAAGAGGAATGTATACCTTTTGCCAAAAAAAGGGAAATTTCTTCATTTTTGCTCCAATATAAGGGGAATTTCTGCTTTTTTGCCTCTAAATAAGTGGAATTTCTGTCTTTTTCTCCCAAAACAAAGGGAATTTCTGTCTTTTTGCCACAAAATAAGGAAAATTTCTGACTTATTTCCCTGAAATAAGTGAAATTTCTGCAATTTTGCCCCCAAATATGGGAAATTTCTGTCTTTTGGCCCCCAAATAAGGGGAATATCAGCCTTTTTACCTCAAAATAAGGGGAATTTCTGCATTTTTCCCCCAAAATATGGGAAATTTCTCCCTTATTGCCCCAAAATAAGAAAAATTTCTGCAATTTTGTACCACAGTAAAAGAAATTTCTACCTTTTTGCCCCAAAATAAGAAAATTTCTGCTTTTTTTCTGAAATAAGTGAAATTTCTGCAATTTTCCACCAAAATAAGTGGAATTTCTGAGTTTTGCCCCAAAATAAGGAGAATTTCTGTTTTTTTGCTCCAACATATAGGGAATATCTGCCTTTTTGCTCCACAATTAGGGGAATTTCTGCAATTTTGCTGCAAAATACGGGGAATTTCTGCTTTTTTGCCCGAAAATAAGAAGAATGCATAGCTTTTTGCCATAAAAAAGGGAAATTTCTTCATTTTTGCTCCAAATAAGGGGAATTTCTGCTTTTTTGCCTCTAAATAAGTGGAATTTCTGTCTTTTTCCCCCAAAACAAAGGGAATTTCTGTCTTTATTGCCCCAAAATAAGAAAAATTTCTGACTTATTACCCTGAAATAAGTGAAATTTCTGCAATTTTGCCCCAAAATAAGGAAAATTTCTGCCTTTTTGCCCCCAAATAAGGAGAATTTCAGACTTTTTACCTCAAAATAAGAGGAATTTCTGCATTTTTGCCACAAAATATAAAAAATTTCTGCCTTTTTGCCCCAAAATGAGGAAAATTTCTGCCTTTTTTCCCTGAAATAAGTGAAATTTCTGCAATTTTTCCCCAAAATAAGTCAACTTTCTGCAATTTTGCCCCAAAATAAGGAAAATTTTTGGAATTTTGCCCCAAAATAAGTGGAATTTCTGAGTTTTGCCCCAAAATAAGGAGAATTTCTGTCTTTTTGCCCTAACATATAGGGAATTTCTGCCTTTTTGCCCCACAATTAGGGGAATTTCTGCAATTTTGCTCCAAAATACGGGTAATTTCTGCTTTTTTGCCCGAAAATAAGAAGAATGCATAGCTTTTTGCCATAAAAAAGGGAAATTTCTGTGGGGCGCCGCCCACACATTCCCACGCATTCGCCATTACAAGATGGCGCTGATTTCTGGCTGGAGTTAGCAGTAAACAAGCCATGTGCGCACAGGCTGGGTAACTTCCGCTTCATGAGTTCCGCCTCTCCCGTGGCTTCATAGGGCCTGGTGAGTTTCAACCAATCAGGGGGCTCCGCGTCCAAGGCAAGGACTGATCCCTTTATAAGGGGGCGAGCTGGATAGCTCTCTCTCTCTTCCTCTCTTCTTCCTCTCTTTCTCCCGTTGGTTTTCGGCCGTCTCGTGGAGCTTGTTCGTCCTGTTCGTCTCCTTGGATCTCTTGGTTTTCTCCGTATTTCGTTACGTGAAGCAAGTACCGGTTTTTCCAGATTAATAAAGTTTACCACAGAAGGATTCTATTTTGCGTGCCGCATCGTTCTTGCAGGCGAGACGGTTGCGCGGGAGAAATTTCTTCATTTTTGCTCCAAAATAAAAGGAATTTCTGCTTTTTTGCCTCTAAATAAGTGGAATTTCTGTCTTTTTCCCCCAAAACAAAGATAATTTCTGTCTTTTATGCCCCAAAATAAGGAAAATTTCTGACTTATTACCCTGAAATTACTGAAATTTCTGCAATTTTTCCCCAAAATAATGGAAATTTCTGCCTTTTTGCACCCAAAAAAGGGGAATTTCAGCCTTTTTACCTCAAAATAACGGGAATTTCTGCATTTTTGCCCCATAATATGGGAAATTTCTGCCTTTTTTCCCCAAAATAAGAAAAATTTCTGCAATTTTGTACCAAAATAAACGAAATTTCTGCCTTTTGGCCCCAAAATAAGAGAATTTCTGCTTTTTTTCAGAAATAAGTGAAATTTCTGCAATTTTGCTCTAAAATAAGTCAAATTTCTGCAATTTTGCCCCAAAATAAGTGGAATTTCTGAGTTTTGCCCCAAAATAAGGAGAATTTCTGTCTTTTTGCCCCAACATATAGGGAATTTCTGCCTTTTTGCCCCACAATTAGGGGAATTTCTGCAATTTTGCTCCAAAATACGGGGAATTTCTTCCTTTTTGCCGGAAAATAAGAAGAATGCATACCTTTTTACCATAAAAAAAAGAAATTTCTTCATTTTTGCTCCAAAATAAAAGGAATTTCTGCTTTTTTGCCTCTAAATATGTGGAATTTCTGTCTTATTCCCCCAAAACAAAGGGAATTTCTGTCTTTTTTGCCCCAAAATAAGGAAAATTTCTGACTTATTATCCTGAAGTACGTGAAATTTCTGCAATTTTGCCCCAAAATAAGGGAAATTTCTGCCTTTTTGCCCCCAAATAAGGGGAATTTCAGCCTTTTTACCTCAAATAAGGGGAATTTCTGCATTTTTGCCCCAAACTATGGGAAATTTCTGCCTTTTTGTCCCAAAATAAGAAAAATTTTTGCAATTTTGTACCAAAATAAAAAATAATTTCTGCCTTTTTGCCCTAAAATAAGAAAATTTCTGCTTTTTTCTGAAATAAGTCAAATTTCTTCAATTTTGCCCCAAAATAAGAGAAATTTCTGGAATTTTGCCCCAAAATAAGTGGAATTTCTGAGTTTTGCCCCAAAATAAGGAGAATTTCTGTCTTTTTGCCCAAATATAGGGAATTTCTGCCTTTTTGCCCCACAATTGGGGGAATTTCTGCAATTTTGCTTCAAAATACAAAAAATTTCTGCCTTTTTGCTCGAAAATAAGAAGAATGCATACCTTTTTGCCATAAAAAAGGGAAATTTCTTCATTTTTGTTTCAAAATAAAAGGAATTTATGCATTTTTGCCTCTAAATAAGTGGAATATCTGTCTTTTTCCCACAAAACAAAGGGAATTTCTGTCTTTTTGCCCCAAAATAAAGAAAATTTCTGACTTATTACCCTAAAGTAAGTGAAATTTCTGCAATTTTGCCCCAAAATAAGGGAAATTTCTGCCTTTTGCCCCCAAATAATGGGAATTTCAGCCTTTTTACCTCAAAATAAGGGGAATTTCTGCATTTTTGCCCCAAAATATGAGAAATTTCTGCCTTTTTGCCCCAAAATAAGAAAAATTTCTGCAATTTTGTACCAAAATAAAAGAAATTTCTGCCTTTTTGCCCCAAAATAAGAAAATTTCTGTTTTTTTTTTCTGAAATAAGTGAATTTTCTGCAATTTTGCCCAAGAATAAGTGAAATTTCTGAGTTTTGCCCCAAAATAAGTAGAATTTCTGTCTTTTTGCCCCAACATATAGGGAATTTCTGCCTTTTTGCCCCACAATTAGGGGAATTTCTGCAATTTTGCTCAAAAATATGGGAAATTTCTGCTTTTTTGCCCGAAAATAAAAAGAATGCATACCTGTTTGCCATAAAAAAGGGAAATTTCTTCATTTTTGCTCCAAAATAAGGGGAATTTCTGCTTTTTTGCCTCTAAATAAGTGGACTTTCTGTCTTTTTCTCCCAAAACAAAGGGAATTTCTGTCTTTTTTGCCCCAAAATAAGGAAAATTTCTAAATTATTACCCTGAAATAAGTGAAATTTCTGCAATTTCGCCCCAAAATAAGGGAAATTTCTGCATTTTTGTCCCCAAATAAGGGGAATTTCAGCCTTTTTACCTCAAAATAAGGGGAATTTCTCCATTTTTCCCCAAAATATGGGAAATTTCTGCCTTTGTGCCCCAAAATAAGAAAAATTTCTGCAATTTTGTACCAAAATAAAAGAAATTTCTGCCTTTTTGTTCCAAAATAAAAAAATTTCTGCTTTTTTTCTGAAATAAGTCAAATTTCTGCAATTTTGCCCCAAAATAAGGGAAATTTCTGGAATTTTGCCCCAGAATAAGTGAAATTTCTTAGTTTTGCCCCAAAATAAAAAGAATTTCTGTCTTTTTGCCCCAACATAGAGGGAATTTCTGCCTTTTTGCCCCACAATTAGAGGAATTTCTGCAATTTTGCTCCAAAATACGGGGAATTTCTGCCTTTTTTCCTGAAAATAAGAAGAATGCATACCTTTTTGCCATAAAAAAGGGAAATTTCTTCATTTTTGCTCCAAAATAAGGGGAATTTCTGCGTTTTTGCCTCTAAATAAGTGGAATTTCTGACTTTTTCCCCCAAAACAAAGGGAATTTCTGTCTTTTTTGCCCCAAAATAAGGAAAATTTCTGACTTCTTATTCTGAAATAAGTGAAATTTCTGCAATTTTGCCCCAAAATAAGGGAAATTACTGCCTTTCTGCCCCCAAATAAGGGGAATTTCAGCCTTTTTACCTCAAAATAAGAGGAATTTCTGCATTTTTGCCACAAAATATAAAAAATTTCTGCCTTTTTGCCCCAAAATAAAAAAAATTTCTGCCTGTTTTTCTCTGAAATAAGTGAAATTTCTGCAATTTTGCCTCAAAATAAGTGAAGTTTCTGCAATTTTGCCCCAAAATAAGGAACATTTTTGGAATTTTGCCCCAAAATATGGGGAATGTATACCTTTTGCCACAAAAAAGGAAAATTTCTTCATTTTTGCTCCAATATAAGGGGAATTTCTGTCTTTTTTGCCCCAAAATACGGAAAATTTCTGACTTATTTCCCTGAAATAAGTGAAATTTCTGCAATTTTGCCCCCAAATAAGGGAAATTTCTGTCTTTTTGCCCCCAAATAAGGGGAATTTCAGCCTTTTTACCTCAAAATAAGGGGAATTTCTGCGTTTTCCCCCAAAATATGGGAAATTTCTCCCTTATTGCCCCAAAATAAGAAAAATTTCTGCAATTTTGTATCAAAGTAAAAGAAATTTCTACCTTTTTGCCCCAAAATAAGAAAATTTCTGCTTTTTTCTGAAATAAGTGAAATTTCTGCAATTTTGCACCAAAATAAGTGGAATTTCTGAGTTTTGCCCCAAAATAAGAGGAATTTCTGAGTTTTGCCCCAAAATAAAAAAAATTTCTGTCTTTTTGCCCCAACATATAGAGATTTTCTGCCTTTTTGCCACACAATTACGGGAATTTCTGCAATTTTGCTCTAAAATACGAGGAATTTCTGCCTTTTTGCCCGAAAATAAAGGGAATGCATAACTTTTTGCCATAAAAAAGGAAAATTTCTTCATTTTTGCCCCAAAATAAAGGGAATTTCTGCCTTTTTTCCTCTAAATAAGTGGAATATCTGTCTTTTTCCCCCAAAACAAAGGGAATTTCTGTCTTTTTGCCCCAAAATAAGGAAAATTTCTGACTTATTACCATGAAGTAAGTGAAATTTCTGCAATTTTGCCCGAAATAAGGGAAATTTCTGCCTTTTGCCCCCAAATAATGGGAATTTCAGCCTTTTTACCTCAAAATAAGGGGAATTTCTGCATTTTTGCCCCAAAATATGAGAAATTTCTCCCTTTTTGCCCAAAAATAAGAAAAATTTCTGCAATTTTGTACCAAAATTAAAGAAATTTCCTTTTTTGCCCCAAAATAAGAAAATTTCTGCTTTTTTTCTGAAATAAGTGAAATTTCTGCAATTTTGCCCAAAAATAAGTGAAATATCTGAGTTTTGCCCCAAAATAAAAAGAATTTCTATCTTTTTGCCCCAACATAGAGGGAATTTCTGCCTTTTTGCCCCACAATTAGGGGAATTTCTGCAATTTTGCTCCAAAATACGGGGAATTTCTTCTTTTTGCCGGAAAATAAGAAGAATGCATACCTTTTTGCCATAAAAAAGGGAAATTTCTTCATTTTTGCTCCAAAATAAAAGGAATTTCTGCTTTTTTGCCTCTAAGTAAGTGGAATTTCTGTCTTTTTCCCCTAAAACAAAAAGATTTTCTGTTTTTTTTTCCCCAAAATAAGGAAAATTTCTGACTTATTACCCTGAAGTAAGTGAAATTTCGGCAATTTTGCCCCAAAATAAGGGAAATTTCTGCCTTTTTGCCACCAAATAAGGAAAATTTCAGCCTTTTTACCTCAAAATAAGGGGAATTTCTGCATTTTTGCCCAAAATATGGGAAATTTCTGCAATTTTGCCCCAAAATAAGGGAAATTTCTGCCTTTTTGCCCCCAAATAAGGGGAATTTCAGCCTTTTTACCTCAAAATAAGGGGAATTTCTGCATTTTTGCCCCAAACTATGGGAAATTTCTGCCTTTTTGTCCCAAAATAAGAAAAATTTTTGCAATTTTGTACCAAAATAAAAAATAATTTCTGCCTTTTTGCCCTAAAATAAGAAAATTTCTGCTTTTTTGTGAAATAAGTCAAATTTCTTCAATTTTGCCCCCAAATAAGAGAAATTTCTGGAATTTTGCCCCAAAATAAGTGGAATTTCTGAGTTTTGCCCCAAAATAAGGAGAATTTCTGTCTTTTTGCCCAAATATAGGGAATTTCTGCCTTTTTGCCCCACAATTGGGGGAATTTCTGCAATTTTGCTTCAAAATACAAGGAATGTCTGCCTTTTTGCTCGAAAATAAAAAGAATGCATACCTTTTTGCCATAAAAAAGGGAAATTTCTTCATTTTTTCTCCAAAATAAGGGGAATTTCTGCTTTTTTGCCTCTAAATAAGTGGAATTTCTGTCTTTTTCCCCCAAAACAAAGGGAATTTCTGTATTTTGCCGCAAAATGAGGAAAATTTCTGACTTATTACCCTAAAATAAGTGAAATTTCTGCAATTTTGCCCCAAAATAAGGGAAATTTCTGTCTTTTTGCCCCCAAATAAGGGGAATTTTAACCTTTTTACCTCAAAATAAGGGGGATTTCTTCATTTTTGCCCCAAAATATGGGAAAATTCTGCTTTTTTGCCCCAAAATAGGAATAATTTTTGCAATTTGTACCAAAATAATAGAAATTTCTGCCTTTTTGCCCCAAAATAAGAGAATTTCTGCTTTTTTTCAGAAATAAGTGAAATTTCTGCAATTTTGCTCCAAAATAAGTCAAATTTCTGCAATTTTGCCCCAAAATAAGAGGAATTTCTGAGTTTTGCCCCAAAATAAAAAAAAATTTCTGTCTTTTTGCCCCAACATATAGAGATTTTCTGCCTTTTTGCCACACAATTACGGGAATTTCTGCAATTTTGCTCTAAAATACGAGGAATTTCTGCCTTTTTGCCCGAAAATAAGGGGAATGCATATCTTTTTGCCATAAAAAAGGGAAATTTCTTCATTTTTGCTCCAAAATAAAGGGAATTTCTGCCTTTTTGCCTCTAAATAAGTGGAATATCTGTCTTTTTCTCTCAAAACAAAGAAAATTTCTGTCTTTTTGCCCCAAAATAAAAAAATTTTCTGACTTATTACCATGAAGTAAGTGAAATTTCTGCAATTTTGCCTGAAATAAGGGAAATTTCTGCCTTTTGCCCCCAAATAATGGGAATTTCAGCCTTTTTACCTCAAAATAAGGGGAATTTCTGCATTTTTGCCACAAAATATGAGAAATTTCTCGCTTTTTGCCCGAAAATAAGAAAAATTTCTGCAATTATGTACCAAAATAAAAGAAATTTCTGCCTTTTTGCCCCAAAATAAGAAAATTTCTGCTTTTTTTTCTGAAATAAGTGAAATTTCTGCAATTTTGCCCAAAAATAAGTGAAATTTCTGAGTTTTGCCCCAAAATAAAAAGAATTTCTGTCTTTTTGCCCCAATATAGAGGGAATTTCTGCCTTTTTGCCACACAATTAGGGGAATTTCTGCAATTTTGCTCCAAAATACGGGGAATTTCTTCCTTTTTGCCGGAAAATAAGAAGAATGCCTACCTTTTTGCCGTAAAAAAGGGAAATTTCTTCATTTTTGCTCCAAAATAAAAGGAATTTCTGCATTTTTGCCTCTAAGTAAGTGGAATTTCTGTCTTTTTCCCCCAAAACAAAAAGAATTTCTGTTTTTTTTTCCCAAAATAAGGAAAATTTCTGACTTATTACCCTGAAGTAAGTGAAATTTCTGCAATTTTGCTCCAAATAAGGGAAATTTCTGCCTTTTGCCCCCAAATAACGGGAATTTCAGCCTTTTTACCTCAAAATAAGGGGAATTTCTGCATTTTTCCCCAAAATATGGGAAATTTCTGCCTTTTTGCCCCAAAATAAGAAAAATTTCTGCAATTTTGTACTAAAATAAAAGAAATTTCTGCCTTTTTGCCCCAAAATAAGAAAATTTCTGCTTTTTTTCTGAAATAAGTCAAATTTCTGCAATTTTGCCCCAAAATAAGGGAAATTTCTGGAATTTAGCCCCAAAATAAGTGGAATTTCTGAGATTTGTCCCAAAATAAGGAGAATTTCTGTCTTTTTGCCCCATGATATAGGGAATTTCTGTTTTTTTGACCGATAATTAGGGGAATTTCTGCAATTTCGCTCCAAAATACGGTGAATTTCTGCCTTTTTGCCCGAAAATAAGAAGAATGCATACCTTTTTGCCATAAAAATGGAAATTTCTTCATTTTTGCTCCAAAATAAGGGAAATATCTGCTTATTTGCCTCTAAATAATTGGAATTTCTGTATTTTCCCCCAAAACAAAGGGAATTTCTGTCACTTTTGCCCCAAAATAAGGAAAATTTCTGACTTATTACCCTGAAATAAGTGAAATTTTAGCAATTTTGCCCGAAAATAAGGGAAATTTCTGCCTTTTAGCCCCCAAATAAAAGGAATTTCAGCCTTTTTACCTCAAAATAAGGGGAATTTCTGCCTTTTTGCTCCAAAATATGGGAAATTTTTGCCTTTTTGCCCCAAAATAAGAAAAATTTCTGCAATTTTGTACCAAAATAAAAGAAATTTCTGCCTTTTTGCCCTAAAATAAGAAAGTTTCCTTTTTTGGAAATAAGTGAAATTTCTGCAATTTTGCCCCAAAATAAGTCAAATTTCTGCAATTTTGCCCCAAAATTAGGGAAATTTCTGGAATTTTGCCTCAAAATAAGTGGAATTTCTGAGTTTTGCCCCAAACTAAGGAGAATTTCTATCTTTTTGCCCCAACATATAGGGAATTTCTGCTTTTGCCCCACAAATAGGGGAATTTCTGCAATTTTGCTCCAAAATACGAGGAATTTCTGCCATTTTGCCCGATAATAAGAAGAATGCATACCTTTTTGCCATAAAAAAGAGAAATTTCTTCATTTTTGCTCCAAAATAAGGGGAATTTCTGCATTTTTGCCTCTAAATAAGTGGAATTTCTGTCTTTTTCCCCCAAAACAAAGGGAATTTCTGTCTTTTTTGCCCCAAAATAAGAAAAATTTCTGACTTATTACCCTGAAATAAGTGAAATTTCTGCAATTTTGCCCCAAAATAAGGGAAATTTCTGCCTTTTTGCCCCCAAATATGGGGAATTTCAGCCATTTTACCACAAAATAAGGGGAATTTCTGCATTTTTGCCCCAAAATAAGGGAAATTTCGGCCTTTTTGCCCCCAAAAAGAGGAAAATTTCTGCCTTTTTTCCCTGAAAGAATTGAAATTTTTCCAATTTTGCCCCAAAATAATGGAAATTTCTGGAATTTTGTCCCAAAACAAGTGGAATTTCTGAGTTTTGCCCCAAAATAAGGAGAATTTCTGTATTTTTGCCCTAACATATAGGGAATTTCTGCCTTTTTGCCCCACAATTAGGGGAATTTCTGCAATTTTGCTGCAAAATAAGGGGAATTTCTGCATTTTTCCCCCAAAATATGGGAAATTTCTCCCTTATTGCCCCAAAATAAGAAAAATTTCTGCAATTTTGTACCAAAGTAAAAGAAATTTCTACCTTTTTGCCCCAAAATAAGAAAATTTCTGCTTTTTTTCTGAAATAAGTGAAATTTCTGCAATTTTGCACCAAAATAAGTGGAATTTCTGAGTTTTGCCCCAAAATAAAGAGAATTTCTGTTTTTTTGCTCCAACATATAGGGAATTTCTGCCTTTTTGCCCCACAATTAGGGGAATTTCTGCAATTTTGCTGCAAAATACGGGGAATTTCTGCTTTTTTGCCCGAAAATAAGAAGAATGCATAGCTTTTTGCCATAAAAAAAAGAAATTTCTTTATTTTTGCTCCAAATAAGGGGAATTTCTGCTATTTTGCCTCTAAATAAGTGGAATTTCTCTCTTTTTTCCCCAAAACAAAGGGAATTTCTTTCTTTTTTGCCCCAAAATAAGGAAAATATCTGACTTATTACCCTGAAATAAGTGAAATTTCTGCAATTTTGCCCCAAAATAAGAGAAATTTCTGTCTTTTTGCCCCCAAATAAGGGGAATTTTAACCTTTTTACCTCAAAATAAGGGGGATTTCTTCATTTTTGCCCCAAAATATGGGAAAATTCTGCTTTTTTGCCCCAAAATAGGAATAATTTTTGCAATTTGTACCAAAATAAAAGAAATTTCTGCCTTTTTGCCCCAAAATAAGAGAATTTCTGCTTTTTTCAGAAATAAGTGAAATTTCTGCAATTTTGCTCCAAAATAAGTCAAATTTCTGCAATTTTGCCCCAAAATAAGAGGAATTTCTGAGTTTTGCCCCAAAATAAAAAAAAATTTCTGTCTTTTTGCCCCAACATATAGAGATTTTCTGCCTTTTTGCCACACAATTACGGGAATTTCTGCAATTTTGCTCTAAAATATGAGGAATTTCTGCCTTTTTGCCCGAAAATAAGGGGAATGCATACCTTTTTGCCATAAAAAAGGGAAATTTCTTCATTTTTGCTCCAAAACAAAGGGAATTTCTGCCTTTTTGCCTCTAAATAAGTGGAATATCTCTCTTTTTCTCTCAAAACAAAGAAAATTTCTGTCTTTTTGCCCCAAAATAAAAAAAATTTCTGACTTATTACCATGAAGTAAGTGAAATTTCTGCAATTTTGCCTGAAATAAGGGAAATTTCTGCCTTTTGCCCCCAAATAATGGGAATTTCAGCCTTTTTACCTCAAAATAAGGGGAATTTCTGCATTTTTGCCCCAAAATATGAGAAATTTCTCGCTTTTTGCCCGAAAATAAGAAAAATTTCTGCAATTATGTACCAAAATAAAAGAAATTTCTGCCTTTTTGCTCCAAAATAAGAAAATTTCTGCTTTTTTTTCTGAAATAAGTGAAATTTCTGCAATTTTGCCCAAAAATAAGTGAAATTTCTGAGTTTTGCCCCAATATAAAAAGAATTTCTGTCTTTTTGCCCCAACATAGAGGGAATTTCTGCCTTTTTGCCACACAGTTAGGGGAATTTCTGCAATTTTGCTCCAAAATACGGGGAATTTCTTCCTTTTTGCCGGAAAATAAGAAGAATGCCTACCTTTTTGCCGTAAAAAAGGGAAATTTCTTCATTTTTGCTCCAAAATAAAAGGAATTTCTGCATTTTTGCCTCTAAGTAAGTGGAATTTCTGTCTTTTTCCCCCAAAACAAAAAGAATTTCTGTTTTTTTTTTCCCAAAATAAGGAAAATTTCTGACTTATTACCCTGAAGTAAGTGAAATTTCTGCAATTTTGCTCCAAATAAGGGAAATTTCTGCCTTTTGCCCCCAAATAACGGGAATTTCAGCCTTTTTACCTCAAAATAAGGGGAATTTCTGCATTTTTCCCCAAAATATGGGAAATTTCTGCCTTTTTGCCCCAAAATAAGAAAAATTTCTGCAATTTTGTACTAAAATAAAAGAAATTTCTGCCTTTTTGCCCCAAAATAAGAAAATTTCTGCTTTTTTTCTGAAATAAGTCAAATTTCTGCAATTTTGCCCCAAAATAAGGGAAATTTCTGGAATTTAGCCCCAAAATAAGTGGAATTTCTGAGATTTGTCCCAAAATAAGGAGAATTTCTGTCTTTTTGCCCCATGATATAGGGAATTTCTGTTTTTTTGACCGACAATTAGGGGAATTTCTGCAATTTTGCTCCAAAATACGGTGAATTTCTGCCTTTTTGCCCGAAAATAAGAAGAATGCATACCTTTTTGCCATAAAAATGGAAATTTCTTCATTTTTGCTCCAAAATAAGGGAAATTTCTGCTTATTTGCCTCTAAATAATTGGAATTTCTGTATTTTCCCCCAAAACAAAGGGAATTTCTGTCACTTTTGCCCCAAAATAAGGAAAATTTCTGACTTATTACCCTGAAATAAGTGAAATTTTAGCAATTTTGCCCGAAAATAAGGGAAATTTCTGCCTTTTAGCCCCCAAATAAAAGGAATTTCAGCCTTTTTACCTCAAAATAAGGGGAATTTCTGCCTTTTTGCTCCAAAATATGGGAAATTTTTGCCTTTTTGCCCCAAAATAAGAAAAATTTCTGCAATTTTGTACCAAAATAAAAGAAATTTCTGCCTTTTTGCCCTAAAATAAGAAAGTTTCCTTTTTTGGAAATAAGTGAAATTTCTGCAATTTTGCCCCAAAATAAGTCAAATTTCTGCAATTTTGCCCCAAAATTAGGGAAATTTCTGGAATTTTGCCTCAAAATAAGTGGAATTTCTGAGTTTTGCCCCAAACTAAGGAGAATTTCTATCTTTTTGCCCCAACATATAGGGAATTTCTGCTTTTGCCCCACAAATAGGGGAATTTCTGCAATTTTGCTCCAAAATACGAGGAATTTCTGCCATTTTGCCCGATAATAAGAAGAATGCATACCTTTTTGCCATAAAAAAGAGAAATTTCTTCATTTTTGCTCCAAAATAAGGGGAATTTCTGCATTTTTGCCTCTAAATAAGTGGAATTTCTGTCTTTTTCCCCCAAAACAAAGGGAATTTCTGTCTTTTTTGCCCCAAAATAAGAAAAATTTCTGACTTATTACCCTGAAATAAGTGAAATTTCTGCAATTTTGCCCCAAAATAAGGGAAATTTCTGCCTTTTTGCCCCCAAATATGGGGAATTTCAGCCATTTTACCACAAAATAAGGGGAATTTCTGCATTTTTGCCCCAAAATAAGGGAAATTTCGGCCTTTTTGCCCCCAAAAAGAGGAAAATTTCTGCCTTTTTTCCCTGAAAGAATTGAAATTTTTCCAATTTTGCCCCAAAATAATGGAAATTTCTGGAATTTTGTCCCAAAACAAGTGGAATTTCTGAGTTTTGCCCCAAAATAAGGAGAATTTCTGTATTTTTGCCCTAACATATAGGGAATTTCTGCCTTTTTGCCCCACAATTAGGGGAATTTCTGCAATTTTGCTGCAAAATAAGGGGAATTTCTGCATTTTTCCCCCAAAATATGGGAAATTTCTCCCTTATTGCCCCAAAATAAGAAAAATTTCTGCAATTTTGTACCAAAGTAAAAGAAATTTCTACCTTTTTGCCCCAAAATAAGAAAATTTCTGCTTTTTTTCTGAAATAAGTGAAATTTCTGCAATTTTGCACCAAAATAAGTGGAATTTCTGAGTTTTGCCCCAAAATAAAGAGAATTTCTGTTTTTTTGCTCCAACATATAGGGAATTTCTGCCTTTTTGCCCCACAATTAGGGGAATTTCTGCAATTTTGCTGCAAAATACGGGGAATTTCTGCTTTTTTGCCCGAAAATAAGAAGAATGCATAGCTTTTTGCCATAAAAAAAAGAAATTTCTTTATTTTTGCTCCAAATAAGGGGAATTTCTGCTATTTTGCCTCTAAATAAGTGGAATTTCTCTCTTTTTTCCCCAAAACAAAGGGAATTTCTTTCTTTTTTGCCCCAAAATAAGGAAAATATCTGACTTATTACCCTGAAATAAGTGAAATTTCTGCAATTTTGCCCCAAAATAAGAGAAATTTCTGTCTTTTTGCCCCCAAATAAGGGGAATTTTAACCTTTTTACCTCAAAATAAGGGGGATTTCTTCATTTTTGCCCCAAAATATGGGAAAATTCTGCTTTTTTGCCCCAAAATAGGAATAATTTTTGCAATTTGTACCAAAATAAAAGAAATTTCTGCCTTTTTGCCCCAAAATAAGAGAATTTCTGCTTTTTTCAGAAATAAGTGAAATTTCTGCAATTTTGCTCCAAAATAAGTCAAATTTCTGCAATTTTGCCCCAAAATAAGAGGAATTTCTGAGTTTTGCCCCAAAATAAAAAAAAATTTCTGTCTTTTTGCCCCAACATATAGAGATTTTCTGCCTTTTTGCCACACAATTACGGGAATTTCTGCAATTTTGCTCTAAAATATGAGGAATTTCTGCCTTTTTGCCCGAAAATAAGGGGAATGCATACCTTTTTGCCATAAAAAAGGGAAATTTCTTCATTTTTGCTCCAAAACAAAGGGAATTTCTGCCTTTTTGCCTCTAAATAAGTGGAATATCTGTCTTTTTCTCTCAAAACAAAGAAAATTTCTGTCTTTTTGCCCCAAAATAAAAAAAATTTCTGACTTATTACCATGAAGTAAGTGAAATTTCTGCAATTTTGCCTGAAATAAGGGAAATTTCTGCCTTTTGCCCCCAAATAATGGGAATTTCAGCCTTTTTACCTCAAAATAAGGGGAATTTCTGCATTTTTGCCCCAAAATATGAGAAATTTCTCGCTTTTTGCCCGAAAATAAGAAAAATTTCTGCAATTATGTACCAAAATAAAAGAAATTTCTGCCTTTTTGCCCCAAAATAAGAAAATTTCTGCTTTTTTTTCTGAAATAAGTGAAATTTCTGCAATTTTGCCCAAAAATAAGTGAAATTTCTGAGTTTTGCCCCAAAATAAAAAGAATTTCTGTCTTTTTGCCCCAACATAGAGGGAATTTCTGCCTTTTTGCCACACAATTAGGGGAATTTCTGCAATTGTGCTCCAAAATACGGGGAATTTCTTCCTTTTTGCCGGAAAATAAGAAGAATGCCTACCTTTTTGCCGTAAAAAAGGGAAATTTCTTCATTTTTGCTCCAAAATAAAAGGAATTTCTGCATTTTTGCCTCTAAGTAAGTGGAATTTCTGTCTTTTTCCCCCAAAACAAAAAGAATTTCTGTTTTTTTTTTTCCCAAAATAAGGAAAATTTCTGACTTATTACCCTGAAGTAAGTGAAATTTCTGCAATTTTGCTCCAAATAAGGGAAATTTCTGCCTTTTGCCCCCAAATGACGGGAATTTCAGCCTTTTTACCTCAAAATAAGGGGAATTTCTGCATTTTTCCCCAAAATATGGGAAATTTCTGCCTTTTTGCCCCAAAATAAGAAAAATTTCTGCAATTTTGTACTAAAATAAAAGAAATTTCTGCCTTTTTGCCCCAAAATAAGAAAATTTCTGCTTTTTTTCTGAAATAAGTCAAATTTCTGCAATTTTGCCCCAAAATAAGGGAAATTTCTGGAATTTAGCCCCAAAATAAGTGGAATTTCTGAGATTTGTCCCAAAATAAGGAGAATTTCTGTCTTTTTGCCCCATGATATAGGGAATTTCTGTTTTTTTGACCGACAATTAGGGGAATTTCTGCA
This sequence comes from Micromys minutus, assembly GCF_963924665.1. Lineage (NCBI taxonomy): Eukaryota > Metazoa > Chordata > Mammalia > Rodentia > Muridae > Micromys > Micromys minutus. The sequence goes on from NW_027667604.1 coordinate 704,450, forward strand.
ATTTTGCTCCAAAATACGGTGAATTTCTGCCTTTTTGCCCGAAAATAAGAAGAATGCATACCTTTTTGCCATAAAAATGGAAATTTCTTCATTTTTGCTCCAAAATAAGGGAAATTTCTGCTTATTTGCCTCTAAATAATTGGAATTTCTGTATTTTCCCCCAAAACAAAGGGAATTTCTGTCACTTTTGCCCCAAAATAAGGAAAATTTCTGACTTATTACCCTGAAATAAGTGAAATTTTAGCAATTTTGCCCGAAAATAAGGGAAATTTCTGCCTTTTAGCCCCCAAATAAAAGGAATTTCAGCCTTTTTACCTCAAAATAAGGGGAATTTCTGCCTTTTTGCTCCAAAATATGGGAAATTTTTGCCTTTTTGCCCCAAAATAAGAAAAATTTCTGCAATTTTGTACCAAAATAAAAGAAATTTCTGCCTTTTTGCCCTAAAATAAGAAAGTTTCCTTTTTTGGAAATGAGTGAAATTTCTGCAATTTTGCCCCAAAATAAGTCAAATTTCTGCAATTTTGCCCCAAAATTAGGGAAATTTCTGGAATTTTGCCTCAAAATAAGTAGAATTTCTGAGTTTTGCCCCAAACTAAGGAGAATTTCTATCTTTTTGCCCCAACATATAGGGAATTTCTGCTTTTGCCCCACAAATAGGGGAATTTCTGCAATTTTGCTCCAAAATACGAGGAATTTCTGCCATTTTGCCCGAAAATAAGAAGAATGCATACCTTTTTGCCATAAAAAAGAGAAATTTCTTCATTTTTGCTCCAAATTAAGGGGAATTTCTGCATTTTTGCCTCTAAATAAGTGGAATTTCTGTCTTTTTCCCTCAAAACAAAGGGAATTTCTGTCTTTTTTGCCCCAAAATAAAGAAAAAATTCTGACTTATTACCCTGAAATAAGTGAAATTTCTGCAATTTTGCCCCAAAATAAGGGAAATTTCTGCATTTTTGCCCCCAAATAAGGGGAATTTCAGCCATTTTACCTCAAAATAAGGGAAATTTCTGCATTTTTGCCCCAAAATAATGGAAATTTTGGCGTTTTTGCCCCAAAATAAGGAAAATTTCTGCATTTTTACCCTGAAATAAGTGAAATTTCTGCATTTTTGCCCCAAAATAAGGGAAATTTCTGGTATTTTGCCCCAAAATAAGTGGGATTTCTGAGTTTTGCCCCAAAATAAGGAGAATTTCTGTCTTTTTGCCCTAACATATAGGAAATTTCTGCCTTTTTGCCCCACAATTAGGGGAATTTCTGCAATTTTGCTCCAAAATACGAGGAATTTCTGCTTTATTTGCCCGAAAATAAGAAGAATGCATACCTTTTTGCCATAAAAAAGAGAAATTTCTTCATTTTTGCTCCAAAATAAGGGGAATTTCTGCATTTTTGCCTCTAAATAAGTGGAATTTCTGTCTTTTTCCCCCAAAACAAAGGGAATTTCTGTCTTTTTTGCCCCAAAATAAGAAAAATTTCTGACTTATTACCCTGAAATAAGTGAAATTTCTGCAATTTTGCCCCAAAATAAGGGAAATTTCTGCCTTTTTGCCCCCAAATATGGGGAATTTCAGCCATTTTACCACAAAATAAGGGGAATTTCTGCATTTTTGCCCCAAAATAAGGGAAATTTCGGCCTTTTTGCCCCCAAAAAGAGGAAAATTTCTGCCTTTTTTCCCTGAAAGTATTGAAATTTTTCCAATTTTGCCCCAAAATAATGGAAATTTCTGGAATTTTGTCCCAAAACAAGTGGAATTTCTGAGTTTTGCCCCAAAATAAAGAGAATTTCTGTATTTTTGCCCTAACATATAGGGAATTTCTGCCTTTTTGCCCCACAATTAGGGGAATTTCTGAAATTTTGCTCCAAAATACGGGGAACTTCTGCCTTTTTGTCGAAAATAAGAAGAATGCATAACTTTTTGCTATAAAAAAGGGAAATTTCTTCATTTTTGCTCCAAAATAAGGGGAATTTCTGCTTTTCTGCCTCTAAATAAGTGGAATTTCTGTCTTTTTCCCACAAAACAAAGGGATTCCTGTCTTTTTTGCTCCAAAATAAGGAAAATTTGTGACTTATTACCCTGAAATAAGTGAAATTTCTGGAATTTAGCCCCAAATTAAGGGAAATTTCTGCCTTTTTGCCCCCAAATAAGGGGAATTTCAGACTTTTTACCACAAAATAAGGGGAATTTCTGCATTTTTGCCACAAAATATTAGGAATTTCTTCCTTTTTGCCCCAAAATAAAAAAATTTCTGCCTTCTTTTCCTGAAATAAGTGAAATTTCTGAAATTTTGCCCCAAAATAAGTGAAATTTCTGCAATTTTGCCCCAAAATAAGGGGAATTTCTGCATTTTTGCCCCAAAATAAGTGGAATTTCTGAGTTTTGCCCCAAAATAAGGAGAATTTCTGTCTTTTTGCCCCAACATATAGGAAATTTCTTCCTTTTTGCCCCACAATTAGGGGAATTTCTGCAATTTTGCTCCAAAATACGAGGAATTTCTGCCTTTTTGCCGGAAAATAAGAAGAATGCATACCTTTTTGCCATAAAAAAGGGAAATTTCTTCATTTTTGATCCAAAATAAGGGGAATTTCTGCATTTTTGCCTCTAAATAAGTGGAATTTCTATCTTTTTCCCACAAAACAAAGGGAATTTCTGTCTTTATTGCCCCAAAATAAGAAAAATTTCTGACTTATTACCCTGAAATAAGTAAAATTTCTGCAATTTTGCCCCAAATAAGGAAAATTTCTGCCTTTTACCCCAAATAAGGGGAATTTCAGACTTTTTACCTAAAATAAGAGGAATTTCTGCATTTTTGCCACAAAATATAAAAAATTTCTGCCTCTTTGCCCCAAAATGAGGAAAATTTCTGCCTTTTTTCTCTGAAATAAGTGAAATTTCTGCAATTTTGCCCCAAAATAAGTTAACTTTCTGCAATTTTGCCCCAAAATAAGGAAAATTTTTGGAATTTTGCCCCAAAATAAGTGGAATTTCTGAGTTTTGCCCCAAAATATGGAGAATTTCTATCTTTTTGCCCTAACATATAGGGAATTTCTGCCTTTATGCCCCACAATTAGGGGAATTTCTGCAATTTTGCTCCAAAATACGGGTAATTTCTGCTCTTTGCCCGAAAATAAGAAGAATGCATAGCTTTTTGCCATAAAAAAGGGAAATTTCTTCATTTTTGCTCCAAAATAAGGGGAATTTCTGCTTTTTTGCCTCTAAATAAGTCGAATTTCTGACTTTTTCTCCCAAAACAAAGGGAATTTCTGTCTTTTTTGCCCCAATATAAGGAAAATTTCTGACTTTTTACCCTGAAATTACTGAAATTTCTGCAATTTTTCCCCAAAATAATGGAAATTTCTGCCTTTTTACACCCAAAAAAGGGGAATTTCAGCCTTTTTACCTCAAAATAACGGGAATTTCTGCATTTTTGCCCCATAATATGGGAAATTTCTGCCTTTTTGCCCCAAAATAAGAAAAATTTCTGCAATTTTGTACCAAAATAAACGAAATTTCTGCCTTTTGGCCCCAAAATAAGAGAATTTCTGCTTTTTTTCAGAAATAAGTGAAATTTCTGCAATTTTGCTCTAAAATAAGTCAAATTTCTGCAATTTTGCCCCAAAATAAGTGGAATTTCTGAGTTTTGCCCCAAAATAAGGAGAATTTCTGTCTTTTTGCCCCAACATATAGGGAATTTCTGCCTTTTTGCCCCACAATTAGGGGAATTTCTGCAATTTTGCTCCAAAATACGGGGAATTTCTTCCTTTTTGCCGGAAAATAGGAGAATGCATACCTTTTTGCCATAAAAAGGGAAATTTCTTCATTTTTGCTCCAAAATAAAAGGAATTTCTGCTTTTTTGCCTCTAAATAACTGGAATTGCTGTCTTTTTCCCCCAAAAAAAAGGGAATTTCTGTCTCTTTTGCCCTAAAATAAGGAAAATTTCTGACTTATTACCCTGAAGTAAGTGAAATTTCTGCAATTTTGCCCCAAAATAAGGGAAATTTCTGCCTTTTTGCTCCCAAATAAGGGGAATTTCAGCCTTTTTACCTCAAAATAAGGGGAATTTCTGCATTTTTGCCCCAAAATATGGGAAATTTCTGCCTTTTTGTCCCAAAATAAGAAAAATTTTTGCAATTTTGTACCAAAATAAAAAAAAATTTCTTCCTTTTTGCCCTAAAATAAGAAAATTTCTGCTTTTTTCTGAAATAAGTCAAATTTCTTTAATTTTGCCCCAAAATAAGAGAAATTTCTGGAATTTTGCCCCAAAATAAGTGGAATTTCTGAGTTTTGTCCCAAAATAAGGAGAATTTCTGTCTTTTTGCCCAAATATAGGGAATTTCTGCATTTTTGCCCCACAATTGGGGGAATTTCTGCAATTTTGCTTCAAAATACAAGGAATTTCTGCCTTTTTGCTCGAAAATAAGAAGAATGCATATTTTTTGACATAAAAAAGGGAAATTTCTTCATTTTTGCTCCAAAATAAGGGGAATTTCTGCATTTTTGCCTCTAAATATGTGGAATATCTGTCTTTTCCCCCAGAACAAAGGGAATTTCTGTCTTTTTGCCCCAAAATAAAGAAAATTTCTGACTTATTACCCTAGAGTAAGTGAAATTTCTGCAATTTTGCCCCAAAATAAGGGAAATTTCTGTCTTTTGCCCCCAAATAATGGGAATTTCAGCCTTTTTACCTAAAAATAAGGGGAATTTCTGCATTTTTGCCCCAAAATATGAGAAATTTCTGCCTTTTTGCCCCAAAATAAGAAAAATTTCTGCAATTTTGTACCAAAAAGAAAGAAATTTCTGCCTTTTTGCCCCAAAATAAGAAAATTTCTGCTTTTTTTCTGAAATAAGTGAATTTTCTGCAATTTTGCCCAAGAATAAGCGAAATTTCTGAGTTTTGCCCCAAAATAAGGAGAATTACTGTCTTTTTGCCCCAACATATAGGGAATTTCTGCCTTTTTGCCACACAATTAGGGGAATTTCTGCAATTTTGCTCAAAAATATGGGAAATTTCTGCTTTTTTGCCCGAAAATAAAAAGAATGCATACCTGTTTGCCATAAAAAAGGGAAATTTCTTCATTTTTGCTCCAAAATAAGGGGAATTTCTGCTTTTTTGCCTCTAAATAAGTGGAATTTCTGTCTTTTTCCCCCAAAACAAAAAGAATTTCTGTCTTTTTTGCCCCAAAATAAGGAAAATTTCTGACTTATTACACTGAAATAAGTGAAATTTCTGCAATTTCGCCCCAAAATAAGGGAAATTTCTGCATTTTTGTCCCCAAATATAAGGAATTTCAGCCTTTTTACCTCAAAATAAGGGGAATTTCTGCATTTTTCCCCAAAATATGGGAAATTTCTGCCTTTTTGTCCCAAAATAAGAAAAATTTCTGCAATTTTGTACCAAAATAAAAGAAATTTCTGCCTTTTTGTTCCAAAATAAAAAAATTTCTGCTTTTTTTCTGAAATAAGTCAAATTTCTGCAATTTTGCCCCAAAATAAGGGAAATTTCTGGAATTTTGCCACAAAATAAGTGAAATTTCTTAGTTTTGCCCCAAAATAAAAAGAATTTCTGTCTTTTTGCCCCAACATAGAGGGAATTTCTGCCTTTTTGCCCCACAATTAGAGGAATTTCTACAATTTTGCTCCAAAATACGGTGAATTTCTGCCTTTTTGCCCGAAAATAAGAAGAATGCATACGTTTTTGCCATAAAAAAGTGAAATTTCTTCATTTTTGCTCCAAAAGAAAGGGGATTTCTGCTCTTTTGCCTCTAAATAAGTGGAATTTCTGACTTTTTCCCCAAAACAAAGGGAATTTCTGTCTTTTTTGCCCCAAAATAAGGAAAATTTCTTACTTATTACCCTGAAATAAGTGAAATTTCTGCAATTTTGCCCCAAAATAAGGGAAATTTCTGCCTTTTTGCCCCCAAATAAGGGGAATATCAGCCTTTTTACCTCAAATTAAGAGGAATTTCTGCATTTTTGCCACAAAATATAAAAAATTTTTGCCTTTTTGCCCCAAAATAAAGAAAATTTCTGCCTTTTTTCTTTGAAATAAGTGAAATTTCTGCAATTTTGCCCCAAAATAAGTGAAGTTTCTCCAATTTTGCCCCAAAATAAAAAAAATTTCTGACTTATTACCCTGAAATAAGTAAAATTTCTGCAATTTTGCCCCAAATTAAGGGAAATTTCTGCCTTTTTGCTCCCAAATAAGGGGAATTTCAGACTTTTTACCACAAAATAAGGAAAATTTCTGCATTTTTGCCACAAAATATTAGGAATTTCTTCTTTTTTAACCCAAAATAAAAAAATTTCTGCCTTCTTTCCCTGAAATAAGTGAAATTTCTGCAATTTTGCCCCAAAAAAGGGAAATTTCTGGAATTTTGCCCCAAAATAGGTGGAATTTTTCAGATTTGCCCCAAAATAAGGAGAATTTCTGTCTTTTTGCCATAACATATAGGAAATTTCTGCCTTTTTGCCCCACAATTAGGGGAATTTCTGCAATTTTGCTCCAACATACAAGGAATTTCTGCCTTTTTGCCCGAAAATAAGAAGAATGCATACCTTTTTGCCATAAAAAGAAAAATTTCTTCATTTTTGCTCCAAAATAAGGGGAATTTCTGCATTTTTGCCTCTAAATAAGTGGAATTTCTGTCTTTTTCCCCCAAAACAAAGGGAATTTCGGTCTTTATTGCCCCAAAATAAGAAAAATTTCTGACTTATTACCCTGAAATAAGTGAAATTTCTGCAATTTTGCCCCAAAATAAGTCAACTTTCTGCAATTTTGCCCCAAAATAAAAAAATTCTTGGAATTTTGCCCCAAAATAAGTGGAATTTCTGAGTTTTGCCCCAAAATAAGGAGAATTTCTGTCTTTTTGCCCTAACATATAGGGAATTTCTGCCTTTTTGCCTTACAATTAGGGGAATTTCTGCAATTTTGCTTCAAAATACGGGTAATTTCTGCTTTTTTGCCCGAAAATAAGAAGAATGCATAGCTTTTTGCCATAAAAAAGGGAAATTTCTTCATTTTTGCTCCAAAATAAGGGGAATTTCTGCTTTTTTGCCTCTAAATAAGTGGAATTTCTGTCTTTTTCCCCCAAAACAAAGGGAATTTCTGTCTTTTTTGCCCCAAAATAAGGAAAATTTCTGACTTATTACCCTGAAATTACTGAAATTTCTGCAATTTTTCCCCAAAATAATGGAAATTTCTGCCTTTTTACACCCAAAAAAGGGGAATTTAGCCTTTTTACCTCAAAATAACGGGAATTTCTGCATTTTTGCCCCATAATATGGGAAATTTCTGCCTTTTTGCCCCAAAATAAGAAAAATTTCTGCAATTTTGTACCAAAATAAACGAAATTTCTGCCTTTTGGCCCCAAAATAAGAGAATTTCTGCTTTTTTTCAGAAATAAGTGAAATTTCTGCAATTTTGCTCTAAAATAAGTCAAATTTCTGCAATTTTGCCCCAAAATAAGTGGAATTTCTGAGTTTTGCCCCAAAATAAGGAGAATTTCTGTCTTTTTGCCCAAACATATAGGGAATTTCTGCCTTTTTGCCTCACAATTAGGAGAATTTCTGCAATTTTGCTCCAAAATACGGGGAATTTCTTCCTTTTTGCCGGAAAATAAAAAGAATGCATACCTTTTTGCCATAAAAAAGGGAAATTTCTTCATTTTTGCTCCAAAATAAAAGGAATTTCTGCTTTTTTGCCTCTAAATAAGTGGAATTTCTCTCTTTTTCCCCCAAAACAAAGGGAATTTCTGTCTCTTTTGCCCCAAAATAAGGAAAATTTCTGACTTATTACCCTGAAGTAAGTGAAATTTTTGCAATTTTGCCCCAAAATAAGGGAAATTTCTGCCTTTTTGCCCCCAAATAAGGGGAATTTCAGCCTTTTTACATCAAAATAAGGGGAATTTCTGCATTTTTGCCCCAAAATATGGGAAATTTCTGCCTTTTTGTCCCAAAATAAGAAAAATTTTTGCAATTTTGTACCAAAATAAAAAAAAATTCGACTTTTTGCCCTAAAATAAGAAAATTTCTGCTTTTTTCTGAAATAAGTCAAATTTCTTCAATTTTGCCCCAAAATAAGAGAAATTTCTGGAATTTTGCCCCAAAATAAGTGGAATTTCTGAGTTTTGCCCCAAAATAAGGAGAATTTCTGTCTTTTTGCCCAAATATAGGGAATTTCTGCATTTTTGCCCCACAATTGGGGGAATTTCTGCAATTTTGCTTCAAAATACAAGGAATTTCTGCCTTTTTGGTTGAAAATAAGAAGAATGCATAACTTTTTGCCATAAAAAAAGGAAATTTCTTCCTTTTTGCTCCAAAATAAGGGGAATTTCTGCATTTTTGCCTCTAAATAAGTGGAATATCTGTCTTTTCCCCCAAAACAAAGGGAATTTCTGTCTTCTTGCCCCAAAATAAAGAAAATTTCTGATTTATTACCCTAAAGTAAGTGAAATTTCTGCAATTTTGCCCCAAAATAAGGGAAATTTCTGCCTTTTGCCCCCAAATAATTGGAATTTCAGCCTGTTTACCTCAAAATAAGGGGAATTTCTGCATTTTTGCCCCAAAATATGAGAAATTTCTGCCTTTTTGCCCCAACATAAGAAAAATTTCTTCAATTTTGTACCAAAATGAAAGAAATTTCTGCCTTTTTGCCGCAAAATAAGAAAATTTCTGCTATTTTTCTGAAATAAGTGAATTTTCTGCAATTTTGCCCAAGAATAAGTGAAATTTCTGAGTTTTGCCCCAAAATAAGGAGAATTTCTGTCTTTTTGCCCCAACATAGAGGGAATTTCTGCCTTTTTGCCACACAATTAGGGGAATTTCTGCAATTTTGCTCAAAAATATGGGAAATTTCTGCTTTTTTGCCCGAAAATAAAAAGAATGCATACCTTTTTGCCATAAAAAAAGGAAATTTCTTCATTTTTGCTCCAAAATAAGGGGAATTTCTGCTTTTTTGCCTCTAAATAAGTGGAATTTCTGTCTTTTTCCCCCAAAACAAAGGGAATGTCTGTCTTTTTTCCCCAAAATAAGGAAAATTTCTGACTTATTACCCTGAAATAAGTGAAATTTCTGCAATTTCGCCCCAAAATAAGGGAAATTTCTGCATTTTTGTCCCCAAATAAGGGGAATTTCAGCCTTTTTACCTCAAAATAAGGGGAATTTCTGCATTTTTCCCCAAAATATGGGAAATTTCTGCCTTTTTGCCCCAAAATAAGAAAAATTTCTGCAATTTTGTACCAAAATAAAAGAAATTTCTGCCTTTTTGTTCCAAAATAAAAAAATTTCTGCTTTTTTTCTAGAATAAGTCAAATTTCTGCAATTTTGCCCCAAAATAAGGGAAATTTCTGGAATTTTGCCCCAAAATAAGTGAAATTTCTTAGTTTTGCCCCAAAATAAAAAGAATTTCTGTCTTTTTGTCCCAACATAGAGGGAATTTCTGCCTTTTTGCCCCACAATTAGAGGAATTTCTGCAATTTTGCTCCAAAATACGGGGAATTTCTGCCTTTTTGCCCGAAAATAAGAAGAATGCATACCTTTTTGCCATAAAAATGGGAAATTTCTTCATTTTGCTCCAAAATAAGGGGAATTTCTGCTATTTTGCCTCTAAATACGTGGAATTTCTGACTTTTTCCCCCAAAACAAAGGGAATTTCTGTCTTTTTTGCCCCAAAATAAGGAAAATTTCTTACTTATTACCCTGAAATAAGTGAAATTTTTGCAATTTTGCCCCAAAATAAGGGAAATTTCTGTCTTTTTGCCCCCAAATAAGGGGAATTTCAGCCTTTTTACCTCAAAATAAGAGGAATTTCTGCATTTTTTCCACAAAATATAAAAAATTTCTGCCTTTTTTCCCCAAAATAAGGAAAATTTCTGCTTTTTTTTCTCTGAAATAAGTGAAATTTCTGCAATTTTGCCCCAAAATATGTGAAGTTTCTGATATTTTGCCACAAAATAAGGAAAATTTTTGGAATTTTGCCCCAAAATAAGGGGAATGTATACCTTTTGCCACAAAAAAGGAAAATTTCTTCATTTTTGCTCCAATATAAGGGGAATTTCTGCTTTTTTGCCTCTAAATAAGTGGAATTTCTGTCTTTTTCCCCCAAAACAAAGGGAATTTCTGTCTTTTTTGCCCCAAAATAAGGAAAATTTCTGACTTATTTCCCTGAAATAAGTGAAATTTCTGCAATTTTGCCCCCAAATAAGGGAAATTTCTGTCTTTTTGCCCCCAAATAAGGGGAATTTCAGCATTTTTACCTCAAAATAAGGGGAATTTCTGCATTTTTCCCCCAAAATATGGGAAATTTCTCCCTTATTGCCCCAAAATAAGAAAAATTTCTGCAATTTAGTACCAAAGTAAAAGAAATTTCTACCTTTTTGCCCCAAAATAAGAAAATTTCTGCTTTTTTTCTGAAATAAGTGAAATTTCTGCAATTTTCCACCAAAATAAGTGGAATTTCTGAGTTTTGCCCCAAAATGAGGAGATTTTCTGTTTTTTTGCTCCAACATATAGGGAATTTCTGCCTTTTTGCCCCACAATTAGGGGAATTTCTGAAATTTTGCTGCAAAATACGGGGAATTTCTGCTTTTTTGCCCGAAAATAAGAAGAATGCATAGTTTTTTGCCATAAAAAAGGGAAATTTCTTCATTTTTGCTCCAAATAAGTGGGAATATCTGCTTTTTTGCCTCTAAATAAGTGGAATTTCTGTCTTTTTCCCCCAAAACAAAGGGAATTTCTCTTTTTTTGGCCCCAAAATAAGGAAAATATCTGACTTATTACCCTGAAATAAGTGAAATTTCTGCAATTTTGCCCCAAAATAAGAGAAATTTCTGTCTTTTTGCCCCCACATAAGGGGAATTTTAACCTTTTTACCTCAAAATAAGGGGGATTTCTGCATTTTTGCCCCAAAATATGGGAAAATTCTGCCTTTTTGCCCCAAAATAGGAATAATTTTTGCAATTTGTACCAAAATGAAAGAAATTTCTGCCTTTTTGCCCCAAAATAAGAGAATTTCTGCTTTTTTTCAGAAATAAGTGAAATTTCTGCAATTTTGCTCCAAAATAAGTCAAATTTCTACAATTTTGCCCTAAAATAAGTGGAATTTCTGAGTTTAGCCCCAAAATAAAAAGAATTTCTGTCTTTTTGCCCCATCATATAGAGATTTTCTGCCTTTTTGCCACACAATTACGGGAATTTCTGCAATTTTGCTCTAAAATACGAGGAATTTCTGCCTTTTTGCCCGAAAATAAGGGGAATGCTTACCTTTTTGCCATAAAAAAGGGAAATTTCTTCATTTTTGCTCCTAAATAAAGGGAATTTCTGCCTTTTTGCCTCTAAATAAGTGGAATATCTGTCTTTTTCCCCCAAAACAAAGGGAATTTCTGTCTTTTTGCCCCAAAATAAGGAAAATTTCTGACTTATTACCATGAAGTAAGTGAAATTTCTGCAATTTTGCCCGAAATAAGGGAAATTTCTGCCTTTTGCCCCCAAATAATGGGAATTTCAGCCTTTTTACCTCAAAATAAAAGAAATTTCTGCATTTTTGCCCCAAAATATGAGAAATTTCTGCCTTTTTGCCCGTAAATAAGAAAAATTTCTGCAATTTTGTACCAAAATAAAAGAAATTTCTTCCTTTTTGCCCCAAAATAAGAAAATTTCTGCTTTTTTTTTGAAATAAGTGAAATTTCTGCAATTTTGCCCAAAAACAAATGAAATTTCTGAGTTTTGCCCCAAAATAAAAAGAATTTCTGTCTTTTTGCCCCAACAAAGGGGGAATTTCTGTTTTTTTGCCCCACAATTAGGGAAATTTCTGCAATTTTGCTTCAAAATACGGGGAATTTCTTCTTTTTTGCCGGAAAATAAGAAGAATGCATATTTTTTGGCCATAAAAAAGGGAAATTTCTTCATTTTTGCTCCAAAATAAAAGGAATTTCTGCTTTTTTGCCTCTAAATAAGTGGAATTTCTGTCTTTTTCCCCCAAAACAAAAAGAATTTCTGTTTTTTTCCCCAAAATAAGGAAAATTTCTGACTTATTACCCTGAAGTAAGTGAAATTTCTGCAATTTTGCCCTAAAATAAGGGAAATTTCTGCCTTTTTGCCACCAAATAAGGGGAATTTCAGCCTTTTTACCTCAAAATAAGGGAAATTTCTGCATTTTTGCCCAAAATATGGGAAATTTCTGCCTTTTTGTCCCAAAATAAGAAAAATTTTTGCAATTTTGTACCAAAATAAAAAAAAATTTCTGCCTTTTTGCCCTAAAATAAGAAAATTTATGCTTTTTTCTGAAATAAGTCAAATTTCATCAATTTTGCCCCAAAATAATGGAAATTTCTGGAATTTTTGCCCCAAAATAAGTGGAATTTCTGAGTATTGCCCCAAAATAATGAGAATTTCTGTCTTTTTGCCCAAATATGGGGAATTTCTGCCTTTTTGCCCCACAATTGGGGGAATTTCTGCAATTTTGCTCCAAAATACAAGGAATTTCTGCCTTTTTGCCCAAAAATAAGAATAATGCATACCTTTTTGCCATAAAAAAGAGAAATTTCTTCATTTTTGCTCCAAAATAAAAGGAATTTCTGCATTTTTGCCTCTAAATAAGTGGAATATCTGTCTTTTTCCCCAAAAACAAACGGAATTTCTGTCTTTTTGCCCCAAAATAAGGAAAATTTCTGACTTCTTACCCTGAAGTAAGTGAAATTTCTGCAATTTTGCCCCAAAATAAGGGAAATTTCTGCCTTTTGCCCCCAAATAATGGGAATTTCAGCCTTTTTACGTCAAAATAAGGGGAATTTCTTCATTTTTGCTTCAAAATATGAGAAATTTCTGCCCTTTTGCCCCAAAATAAGAAAAATTTCTGCAATTTTGTACCAAAATAAAAGAAATTTCTGCCTTTTTGCCCCAAAATAAGAAAATTTCTGCTTTTTTCTGAAATAAGTGAAATTTCTGCAATTTTGCCCAAAAATAAGTGAAATTTCTGAGTTTTGCCCCAAAATAAGGAGAATTTCTGTCTTTTTGCCCCAACATATAGGGAATTTCTGCCTTTTTGCCCCACAATTAGGGGAATTTCTGCAATTTTGCTCAAAAATACGGGGAATTTCTGCTTTTTGTTCGAAAATAAAAAGAATGCATACCTGATTGCCAAAAAAAAGTGAAATTTCTTCATTTTTGCTCCAAAATAAGGAGAATTTACGCTTTTTTGCCTCTAAATAAGTGGAATTTCCGTCTTTTTCCCCCAAAACAAAGGGAATTTCTGTCTTTTTTTACCCCAAAATAAGGAAAATTTCTGACTTATTACCCTGAAATAAGTGAAATTTCTGCAATTTCGCCCCAAAATTAGGTAAATTTCTGCATTTTTGTGCCCAAATAAGGGGAATTTCAGCCTTTTTACCTCAAAATGAGGGGAATTTCTGCATTTTTCCCCAAAATATGGGAAATTTCTGCCTTTTTGCCCCAAAATAAGAAAAATTTCTGCAATTTTGTACTAAAATAAAAGAAATTTCTGCCTTTTTGCCCCAAAATAAGAAAATTTCTGCTTTTTTTCTGAAATAAGTCAAATTTCTGCAATTTTGCCCCAAAATAAGAGAAATTTCTGGAATTTTGCCCCAAAATAAGTGAAATTTCTTAGTTTTGCCCCAAAATAAAAAGAATTTCTGTATTTTTGCCCCAACATAGAGAGAATTTCTGCCTTTTTGCCCCACAATTAGAGGAATTTCTACAATTTTGCTCCAAAATACGGGGAATTTCTGCCTTTTTGCCCGAAAATAAGAAGAATGCATACCTTTTTGCCATAAAAAAGGGAAATTTCTTCATTTTTGCTCCAAAATAAGGGGAATTTCTGCTTTTTTGCCTCTAAATAAGTGAAATTTCTGACTTTTCCCCCAAAACAAAGGGAATTTCTGTCTCTTTTGCCCCAAAATAAGGAAAATTTCTGACTTATTACCCTGAAATAAGTGAAATTTCTGCAATTTCGCCCCAAAATAAGGGAAATTTCTGCATTTTTTCCCAAAATAAGGGGAATTTCAGCCTTTTTACCTCAAAATAAGGGGAATTTCTGCATTTTTCCCCAAAATATGGGAAATTTCTGCCTTTTTGATCCAAAATAAGAAAAATTTCTGCAATTTTGTACTAAAATAAAAGAAATTTCTGCCTTTTTGCCCCAAAATAAGAAAATTTCTGCTTTTTTTCTGAAATAAGTCAAATTTCTGCAATTTTGCCCCAAAATAAGAGAAATTTCTGGAATTTTGCCCCAAAATAAGGGAAATTTCTGCCTTTTTTCCTCCAAATAAGAAGAATTTTAGCCTTTTTACCTAAAAATAAGAGGAATTTCTGCATTTTTGCCACAAAATATAAAAAATTTCTGCCTTTTTGCCCCAAAATAAGGAAAATTTCTGCCTTTTTTCTCTGAAATAAGGGAAATTTCTGCAATTTTGCCACAAAATAAGTGAAGTTTCTTCAATTTTTCCCCAAAATAAGGAAAATTTTTGGAATTTTGCCCCAAAATAAGGGGAATGTATACCTTTTGCCACAAAAAAAGGGAAATTTCATTTTTGCTCCAATATAAGGGGAATTTCTGCTTTTTTGCCTCTAAATAAGTGGAATTTCTGTCTTTTTCCCCCAAAACAAAGGGAATTTCTCTCTTTTTTGCCCCAAAATAAGGAAAATATCTGACTTATTACCCTGAAATAAGAGAAATTTCTGAAATTTTGCCCCAAAATAAGAGAAATTTCTGTCTTTTTGCCCCCAAATAAGGGGAATTTTAACCTTTTTACCTCAAAATAAGGGGGATTTCTGCATTTTTGCCCCAAAATATGGGAAAATTGTCCCTTTTTGCCCCAAAATAGGAAAAATTTTTGCAATTTTGTACCAAAATAAAAGAAATTTCTGCCTTTTTGCCCCAAAATAAAAGAATTTCTGCTTTTTTTCAGAAATAAGTGAAATTTCTGCAATTTTGCTCCAAAATAAGTCAAATTTCTGCAATTTTGCCACAAAATATGTGGAATTTCTGGGTTTTGCCCCAAAATATGGAGAATTTCTGTCTTTTTGCCCCAACATATAGAGAATTTTTGCCTTTTTGCCACACAATTACGGGAATTTCTGCAATTTTGCTCTAAAATATGAGGAATTTCTGCCTTTTTGCCCGAAAATAAAAGGAATGCATAACTTTTGGCCATAAAAAAGTGAAATTTCTTCATTTTTGCTCCAAAATAAAGGGAATTTCTGCGTTTTTGCCTCTAAATAAGTGGAATATCTGTCTTCTTCCCCTAAAACAAAGAGAATTTCTGTCTTTTTGCCCCAAAATAAGGAAAATTTCTGACTTATTACCATGAAGTAAGTGAAATTTCTGTAATTTAGCCCGAAATAAGGGAAATTTCTGCCTTTTGCCCCCAAATAATGGGAATTTCAGCCTTTTTACCTCAAAATAAGGGGAATTTCTGCATTTTTGCCCAAAATATGAGAAATTTCTGCCTTTTTGTCCCAAAATAAGAAAAATTTTTGCAATTTTGTACCAAAATAAAAAAAAATTTCTGCCTTTTTACCCTAAAATAAGAAAATTTCTGCTTTTTTCTGAAATAAGTCAAATTTCTTCAATTTTGCCCCAAAATAATGGAAATTTCTGGAATTTTGCCCCAAAATAAGTGGAATTTCTGAGTTTTGCCCCAAAATAAGGAGAATTTCTGTCTTTTTGCCCAAATATAGGGAATTTCTGCCTTTTTGCCCCACAATTGGGGGAATTTCTGCAATTTTGCTCCAAAATACAAGAAATTTCTGCCTTTTTGCCCAAAAATAAGAATAATGCATACCTTTTTGCCATAAAAAAGGGAAATTTCTTCATTTTTGCTCCAAAATAAAAGGAATTTCTGCATTTTTTCCTCTAAATAAGTGGAATATCTGTCTTTTTCCCCCAAAACAAACGGAATTTCTGTCTTTTTGCCCCAAAATAAAAAAAATTTCTGACTTCTTACTCTGAAGTAAGTGAAATTTCTGCAATTTTGCCCCAAAATAATGGAAATTTCTGCCTTTTGCCCCCAAATAATGGGAATTTCAGTCTTTTTACCTCAAAATAAGGGGAATTTCTGCATTTTTGCTTCAAAATATGAGAAATTTCTGCCTTTTTGCCCCAAAATTAGAAAATTTCTGCTTTTTTCTGAAATAAGTGAAATTTCTGCAATTTTGCCCAAAAATAAGTGAAATTTCTGAGTTTTGCCCCAAAATAAGGAGAATTTCTGTCTTTTTGCCCCAACATATAGGGAATTTCTGCGTTTTTGCCCCACAATTAGGGGAATTTCTTTAATTTTGCTCAAAAATACGGGGAATTTCTGCTTTTTTGCCCGAAAATAAAAAGAATGCATACCTGTTTGCCATAAAAAAGGGAAATTTCTTCATTTTTGCTCCAAAATAAGGGGAATTTTCGTTTTGCCTCTAAATAAGTGGAATTTCTGTCTTTTTCGCCCAAAACATAGGGAATTTCTGTCTTTTTTTGCCCCAAAATAAAAAAAATTTCTAACTTATTATCCTGAAATAAGTGAAATTTCTGCAATTTCGCCCCAAAATAAGGGAAATTTCTGCCTTTTTGTCCCCAAATAAGGGGAATTTCAGCCTTTTTACCTCAAAATAAGGGGAATTTCTGCATTTTTCCCCAAAATATGAGAAATTTCTGCCTTTTTGCCCCAAAATAAGAAAAATTTCTGCAATTTTGTACTAAAATAAAAGAAATTTCTGCCTTTTTGCCCCAAAATAAGAAAATTTCTGCTTTTTTTCTGAAATAAGTCAAATTTCTGCAATTTTGCCCCAAAATAAGAGAAATTTCTGGAATTTTGCCCCAAAATAAGTGAAATTTCTTAGTTTTGCCCCAAAATAAAAAGAATATCTGTCTTTTTACCCCAACATAGAGAGAATTTCTGCCTTTTTGCCCCACAATTAGAGGAATTTCTGCAATTTTGCTCCAAAATACGGGGAATTTCTGCCTTTTTGCCCGAAAATAAGAAGATTGCATACCTTTTTGCCATAAAAAAAGGAAATTTCTTCATTTTTGCTCCAAAATAAAAGGAATTTCTGCTTTTTTGCCTCTAAATAAGTGAAATTTCTGACTTTTTCCCCCAAAACAAAGGGAATTTCTGTCTCTTTTGCCCCAAAATAAGGAAAATTTCTGACTTATTACCCTGAAATAAGTGAAATTTCTGCAATTTTGCCCCAAAATGAGGGAAATTTCTGCCTTTTTGCCCCCAAATAAGAAGAATTTCAGCCTTTTTACCTAAAAATAAGAGGAATTTCTGCATTTTTGCCACAAAATATTAAAAATTTCTGCCGTTTTGCCCCAAAATAAGGAAAATTTCTGCCTTTTTTCTCTGAAATAAGTGAAATTTCTGCAATTTTGCCACAAAATAAGTGAAGGTTCTGCAATTTTGCCCCAAAATAAGGAAAATTTTTGGAATTTTGCCCCAAAATAAGGGGAATGTATACCTTTTGCCACAAAAAAAGGAAATTTCTTTATTTTTGCTCCAATATAAGGGGAATTTCTGCTTTTTTGCCTCTAAATAAGTGGAATTTCTGTCTTTTTCCCCCAAAACAAAGGGAATTTCTCTCTTTTTTGCCCCAAAATAAGGAAAATATCTGACTTATTACCCTGAAATAAGTGAAATTTCTGCAATTTTGCCCCAAAATAAGAGAAATTTCTGGCTTTTTGCCCCCAAATAAGGGGAATTTTAACCTTTTTACCTCAAAATAAGGGGGATTTCTGAATTTTTGCCCCAAAATATGGGAAAATTCTGCCTTTTTGCCCCAAAATAGGAAAAATTTTTGCAATTTTGTACCAAAATAAAAAAATTTTTCTGCCTTTTTGCTCCAAAATAAAAGAATTTCTGCTTTTTTTCAGAAATAAGTTAAATTTCTGCAATTTTGCTCCAAAATAAGTCAAATTTCTGCAGTTTTGCCCCAAAATAAGTGGAATTTCTGGGTTTTGCCCCAAAATAAGGAGAATTTCTGTCTTTTTGCCCCAACATATAGAGAATTTCTGCCTTTTAGCCACACAATTACGGGAATTTCTGCAATTTTGCTCTAAAATACGAGGAATTTCTGCCTTTTTGCCCGAAAATAAGGGGAATGCATACCTTTTTGCCATAAAAAAGTGAAATTTCTTCATTTTTGCTCCAAAATAAAGGGAATTTCTGCCTTTTTGCCTCTAAATAAGTGGAATATCTGTCTTTTTGCCCCAAAACAAAGGGAATTTCTGTCTTTTTGCCCCAAAATAAGGAAAATTTCTGACTTATTACCATGAAGTAAGTTAAATTTCTGCAATTTTGCCCGAAATAAGGGAAATTTCTGCCTTTTGCCCCCAAATAATGGGAATTTCAGCCTTTTTAACCTCAAAATAATGGGAATTTCTGTATTTTTGCCCCAAAATATGAGAAATTTCTGCCTTTTTGCCCCAAAATAAGAAAAATTTCTGCAATTTTGTACTAAAAGAAATTTCTGCCTTTTTGCTCCAAAATAAGAAAATTTCTGCTTTTTTTTCTGAAATAAGTGAAATTTCTGCAATTTTGCCCAAAAATATGTGGGATTTCTGAGTTTTGCTCCAAAATAAGGAGAATTTCTGTCTTTTTGCCCCATCATATAGGGAATTTCTGCCTTTTTGCCCCACAATTAGGGGAATTTCTGCAATTTTGCTCAAAAATATGGGAAATTTCTGTTTTTTTGCCCGAAAATAAAAAGAATGCATTCCTGTTTGCCATAAAAAAGGGAAATTTCTTCATTTTTGCTCCAAAATAATGGGAATTTCTGCTTTTTTGCCTCTAAATAAGTGGAATTTCTGACATTTTCCCCCAAAACAAAGGGAATTTCTGTCTTTTTTCCCCAAAATAAGGAAAATTTCTGACTTATTACCCTGAAATAAGTGAAATTTCTGCAATTTCGCCTCAAAATAAGGGAAATTTCTGCATTTTTGTCCCCAAATAAGGGGAACTTCAGCCTTTTTACCTCAAAATAAGGGGAATTTCTGCATTTTTCCCCAAAATATGGGAAATTTCTGCCTTTTTGCCCCAAAATAAGAAAAATTTCTGCAATTTTGTACCAAAATAAAAGAAATTTCTGCCTTTTTGTCCCAAAATAAGAAAATTTCTGCTTTTTTTCTGAAATAAGTCAAATTTCTGCAATTTTGCCCCAAAATAAGAGAAATTTCTGGAATTTTGCCCCAAAATAAGTGAAATTTCTTAGTTTTGCCCCAAAATAAGGAGAATTTCTGTGTTTTTGTCCCAACATATAGGGAATTTCTGCCTTTTTGCCTCACAATTAGGGGAATTTCTGCAATTTTGCTCCAAAATACGGGGAATTTCTGCCTTTTTGCCCGAAAATAAGAAGATTGCATACCTTTTTGCCATAAAAAAAGGAAATTTCTTCATTTTTGCTCCAAAATAAGGAGAATTTCTGCTTTTTTGCCTCTAAATAAGTGAAATTTCTGACTTTTTCCCCCAAAACAAAGGGAATTTCTGTCTCTATTGCCCCAAAATAAGGAAAATTTCTGACTTATTACCCTGAAGTAAGTGAAATTTCTGCAATTTTGCCCCAAAATAAGGGAAATTTCTGCCTTTTTGCCCCCAAATAAGAAGAATTTCAGCATTTTTACCTAAAAATAAGAGAAATTTCTGCATTTTTGCCACAAAATATAAAAAATTTCTGCCTTTTTGCCCCAAAATAAGGAAAATTTCTGCCTTTTTTCTCTGAAATAAGTGAAATTTCTGCAATTTTGCCACAGAATAAGGAAAATTTTTGGAATTTTGCCCCAAAATAAGGGGAATGTATACCTTTTGCCACAAAAAAGGGAAATTTCATTTTTGCTCCAATATAAGGGGAATTTCTGCATTTTTGCCTCTAAATAAGTGGAATTTCTGTCTTTTTCCCCCAAAACAAAGGGAATTTCTCTCTTTTTTGCCCCAAAATAAGGAAAATATCTGACTTATTACCCTGAAATAAGGGAAATTTCTGCAATTTTGCCCCAAAATAAGAGAAATTTCTGCCTTTTTGCCCCCAAATAAAAGGAATTTTAACCTTTTTACCTCAAAATAAGGGGAATTTCTGAATTTTTGCCCCAAAATATGGGAAAATTCTGCCTTTTTGCCCCAAAATAGGAAAAATTTTTGCAATTTTTTACCAGAATAAAAAAAATTTCTGCCTTTTTGCTCCAAAATAAAAGAATTTCTGCTTTTTTTCAGAAATAAGTGAAATTTCTGCAATTTTGCTCCAAAATAAGTCAAATTTCTGCAATTTTGCTCCAAAATAAGTGGAATTTCTGGGTTTTGCCCCAAAATAAGGAGAATTTCTGTCTTTTTGCCCCAACATGTAGAGAATTTCTGCCTTTTTGCCACACAATTACGGGAATTTCTGCAATTTTGCTCTAAAATACGAGGAATTTCTGCCTTTTTGCCCGAAAATAAGGGGAATGCATACCTTTTTGCCATAAAAAAGTAAAATTTCTTCATTTTTGCACCAAAATAAAGGGAATTTCTGCTTTTTTGCCTCTAAATAAGTGGAATATCTGTCTTTTTCCCCCAAAACAAAGGGAATTTCTGTCTTTTTGCCCCAAAATAAGGAAAATTTCTGACTTATTACTATGAAGTAAGTGAAATTTCTGCAATTTTGCCCGAAATAAGGAAAATTTCTGCCTTTTGCCCCCAAATAATAAGAATTTCAGCCTTTTTACCTCAAAATAAGGGGAATTTCTGTATTTTTGCCCCAAAATATGAGAAATTTCTGCCTTTTTGCCCCAAAATAAGAAAAATTTCTGCAATTTTGTACTAAAAGAAATTTCTGCCTTTTTGCTCCAAAATAAGAAAATTTCTGCTTTTTTTTCTGAAATAAGTGAAATTTCTGCAATTTTGCCCAAAAATATGTGGGATTTCTGAGTTTTGCCCCAAAATAAAAAGAATTTCTGTCTTTTTGCCCCAACATATAGGAAATTTCTGCCTTTTTGCCCCACAATTAGGGGAATTTCTGCAATTTTGCTCCAAAATACGAGGAATTTCTGCCTTTTTGCCCGAAAATAAGAAGAATGCATACCTGTTTGCCATAAAAAAGGGAAATTTCTTCATTTTTGCTCCAAAATAATGGGAATTTCTGCTTTCTTGCCTCTAAATAAGTGGAATTTCTAACATTTTCCCCCAAAACAAAGGGAATTTCTGTCTTTTTTCCCCAAAATAAGGAAAATTTCTGACTTATTACCCTGAAATAAGTGAAATTTCTGCAATTTCGCCTCAAAATAAGGGTAATTTCTGCATTTTTGTCCCCAAATAAGGGGAATTTCAGCCTTTTTACCTCAAAATAAGGGGAATTTCTGCATTTTTCCCCAAAATATGGGAAATTTCTGCCTTTTTGCCCCAAAATTAGAAAAATTTCTGCAATTTTGTACCAAAATAAAAGAAATTTCTGCCTTTTTGCCCCAAAATAAGAAAATTTCTGCTTTTTTTCTGAAATAAGTCAAATTTCTGCAATTTTGCCCCAAATAAAGGAAATTTCTGGAATTTTGCCCCAAAATAAGTGAAATTTCTTAGTTTTGCCCCAAAATAAGGAGAATTTCTGTCTTTTTGTCCCAACATATAGGGAATTTCTGCCTTTTTGCCTCACAATTAGGGGAATTTCTGCAATTTTGCTCCAAAATACGGGGAATTTCTGCCTTTTTGCCTGAAAATAAGAAGAATGCATACCTTTTTGCCATAAAAAAGGAAATTTTCTTCATTTTTGCTCCAAAATAAGGGGAATTTCTGCTTTTTTGCCTCTAAATAAGTGGAATTTCTGACATTTTCCCCCAAAACAAAGGGAATTTCTGTCTTTTTTGCCCCAAAATAAGGAAAATTTCTGACTTATTACCCTGAAATAAGTGAAATTTCTGCAATTTTGCTCCAAAATAAGGGAAATTTCTGCCTTTTTGCCCTCAAATTAAGGGAATTTCAGCCTTTTTACCTCAAAATAAGAGGAATTTCTCCATTTTTGCCACAAAATATAAAAAATTTCTGCCTTTTTGCCCCAAAATAAGGAAAATTTCTGCCTTTTTTCCCTGAAATAAGTGAAATTTCTGCAATTTTGCCCCAAAATAAGGGAAATTTCAGCAATTTTGCCCCAATGTATAGGAATTTTGTGCAATTTTGCCCCAAAATAAAGGGAATTTCTGACTGTTTGCTCCCGAAAAAAGGAGATTTTCTGTCTTTTTGCCCCAAAATAAGTAGAATTTCTGCCTTTTTCCCGAAAATTATGAGAATTTCTGCAATTTTGCTTCAAAATACGGGGAATTTCTGCCTTTTAGCCCCAAAATAAGGGAATTTCTGCATTTTCCCACAATATTTGGGGAATTTCTGCATTTTACCTCTAAATAAGGGGAATTTCTGCATTTTACCTCAAAATAAGAAGAATTTCTGCCTTTTGCCCCAAAATATGGGGAATTTCTCTTTTTTTGTTCCAAAATAAAAAAAATTTCTTCAATTTTGTACCATAATAAAAGGAATTTTTGCTTTTTGCCCCAAAATAAGGGGAATTTCTGACTTTTTTCCCTGAAATAAATAAAATTTCTGCAATTTTGCCCGAAAATAAGGGAAATTTGTGCCTTTTTGCCCCAAAATGAGGGGAAATTCTGCCTTTTGCCCCAAAATATGGGGAATTTCTGCATTTTACCTCAAAATAAGGGGAATTTCAGCCTTTTTACACCAAAATATGGAGAATTTCTGCCTTTTTGCCTCAAAATAAAGGCAATTTCTGCATTTTTGCACCAATATTAGGGGAATTTCTGCAATTTTGCTCTAAAATACGTGTCATTTCTCCCTTTTTGCCTGAAATTAAGTGGAATTTCTGCCTTTCTCGTCCGAAATAAGTGAAATTTCTTCTATTTTAGCCAAAAATTAGGGATTTCATCTTTTTGCTCTAAAATAAGGGGAATTTCTGCCATTTTGCCCTGAAATATTTGAAATTTCTGCAATTTTACCCCAAAAAAAGGGGAATTTCTGCCTTTTTGCCCCAAAATAAGGGGAATTTCAGCCTTATTACCTCAAAATAAGGGAAATTTCTGCTTTTTGCCACAAAATATGAGGAATTTTGACTTTTTACCCCGAAATAAATGAAATTTCTGCAATTTTGCCCGAAAATAAGGAAAATTTCTGCCTTTTTGCCCCAAAATAAGGGGAATTTCAGCCTTATTACCTCAAAATAAGGGGAATTTCTGCCTTTTTGCCCCAAAATAAGGAAAATTTCTACAAATTTGCCTCAAAATAAGGGAAATTTCTCCCTTTTTGCCCAAAAATAAAGGAAATTTCAGCCTTTTTACCTGAAAATAAGTGAAATATCTGCAATTTTGCCCCAAATAAGAGAAATTTTTGCAATTTTGCCTGAACATAAGGTAAATTTCTGCAATTTTACCACAAAATAAAGGAAATTTCTGGAATTTTGCTCCAAAATAAGGGGAATTTCTGATTTTTGCCCCAAAGTATAGGGAGTTTCTGCCTTTTGCCCCAAAATTAGGGGAATTTCTGCAATTTTGCTCCAAAATACAAGAAATTTCTGTTTTTTTGCCCGAAAATAAGAAGAATGCATACCTTTTTGCCATAAAAAGGGGGAATTTTCTTTATATTTGTTCCAAAATAAGGGGAATTTCTGCATTTTTGCCTCTAAATAAGTAAAATTTCTGTCTTTTTCCCCCAAACAAAGGGAATTTCTGTCTTTTTTGCCCCAAAATAAGGGAAATTTCTGACTTATTACCCTGAAATAAGTGAAATTTCTGCAATTTTGTCCCAAAATAAGGGAAATTTCTGCCTTTTTGCCCCCAATAAGGGGAATTTCAGCCTTTTTACCTCAAAATAAGGGGAATTTCTGCATTTTTGCCCCAAACTATGGGAAATTTCTGCAATTTTGCTCCAAAATAAGTGGAATTTCTGAGTTTTGCCCCAAAATAAGGAGAAATTCTGTCTTTTTGCCCCAACATATAGAGAATTTCTGCTTTTTTACCTTAAGATTAGGAGAGTTTCTGCAATTTTGCTTCAAAATACAGGGAATTTCTGCCCCTTTTCCCGAAAATAAGGGGAACTTCTTCCTTTTTGTGCATTTTTGCCTTAATATTAGGGGAATTTCTGCTATTTTGCTCCAAAATACGGGAAATTTCTGCTTTTTTGCCTGAAATTAAGGGGATTTTCTGCCTTTTTGCCCCCAAAGGAAATTTCTGCAATTTTATCCCAAAATAAGGGGAATTTCTGCCTTTTTGCCTTAAATAAGGGGAATTTCTGCCTTTTTGCCCTGAAATATGTGTAATTTCTGATATTTTACCCCAAAATAAGGTGAATTTCTGCCTCTTTGCCCCAAAATAATGGGAATTTCTGCCTTTTTGCCCCAAAATAAGAAAAATTTTTGCTTCTTTTTCTCTGAAATAAGTGAAATTTCTGCAATTTTGCCCTAAAATAAGGGAAATTTCTGCAATTTTTCCCCATAATAAGGGAAATTTCTGCAATTTTGCCCGAAAATAAAAGGAATTTCTTTTTTATTGCTTCCAAATAAAGGAAATTTCTGCAATTTTGCCCCAAAATATGGGGAATTTCTTCCTTTTGCCCCATATTAAAAGAAATTTCTGCCGTTTTGCCCCAAAATAAAGAAAATTACTGCATTTTATACCACAAAAATTAGGTGAATTACTGCAATTTTGCTCCAAAATACCGGGATTTTCTGCCTTTTTCGCAGAAAAGAAGAAAATTTCTGCCATTTTGCCGCGAAATAAGTGAAATTTCTGCAGTTTTACCCAAAAATAAGAAGAATTTTTGCCTTTTTGCCCCAAAATTAGGGGAATTTCTGCAATTTTGCTCCAAAATACGGGGAATTTCTGCCTTTTTGCCCGAAAAAAAAGGAAATGTATAACTTTTTGCCAGAAAAAAGGGAAATTTCTTCACTTTTGCCCCAAAATAAGGGGATTTTCCGCCTTTTAGACTCCAAATAAGTGCAATTTCTGCCTTTTCCCCCAAAATAAATGGAATTTCTCTCTTTTTGCCCGAAAATAAAAGGAATTTCTGACTTTTTGCTCTGAAATCAGTGAAATTTCTAAAATTTTTCCCGAAAATAAGGGAAATGACTGCTTTTTGCCCCAAAATAAGGAAAATTTCTGCCTTTTTGCCCCAAAATAAAGGGAATTTCAGCCTTTTTACCTCAAAATAAGGGGAATTTCTGCCTTTTTGCCCCAATATATAAGGAATTTTTTCTTTTTTGCCCCAAAATAAGGTAAATTTCTTCAATTTTGTACCAAAATAAAACAAATTTCTGCCTTTTTGCCCGAAAATAAAGGGAATTTCTGACTTTTTGCCACCAAAAAAAGGAGATTTTCTTTTTGCCCTAAAATAAGGAGAATTTCTACCTTTTTGCCCGAAAATAATGAGAATTATTACAATTTTTGCTTCAAAATAAGGGGAATTTCTGCCTTTGAGTTCCAAAATATAGGAAATTTCTGCATTTTTTCCCCAATATTAGGTGAATTTCTGCAGTTTACCTCTAAATAAGCGGAATTTCTGCATTTTACCTCAAAAAAGAATTTCTACCTTTTGCCCCAAA